>NC_141220.1:19801395-20416395 GCF_054856515.1 Filicampus tigris | reverse complement strand
TAGATGGCAGATATGTCATAATTGCACTTATATTGGTTCTTTTATTGCCCTACACTACAACGGCAATCAGCCTAACATTTTGTTTTGCTCATTCGGAACGATACGCAGGAAAAACATAGTACCTCAATAATATTACAATTTTGAGTTTGTTGATTTTTGTGAGAAAAAAAAATGTAGTCTTAAATAAACCTTAGTTGCACGTTTTGGGAATGTGGCGAAAACCCACGCAATCATAGGCAGAACATGCAAACTCCACACAGGTGGGCATAAAATGAGATTGAAACCCAGAACCTCGCACCTGATAAGCAGACGTTCTAACCACTAGGACACTTACTGCTACTGGCCAGAATTCCTGATCGAGTTCTTCTTGAAGCTACTGGACGCGATTGGAGTGCTGCAGGGTACCCAAGGAACTGTCCGGTGGGTGTAAAGTCTTCCACTCCCCCTGAGCCGAGGAAGGTGGCCCGAGGGGCGGGGTCTGTGTCTGAGAGGATGGGGCGTGCTGGATGATCCTCACAAGCCTCTCTCTCAGCTCGCCGTGACTTCACGCAACACTTTGCATAGCGACACTTCGCTTCTCCTCGCCGCGGCTGCTGCTTCTGCCGTGTCTGCAACTAATCTCGCATCGTGGATTTCTTGAGCAGTCCGTTGGACGGTTCAACTTGCTACGTGTTTTACTTTATTTACTTGACATCTCATCCAGCGACGTACAAACAGGAGGTTGTTTGTTGTGTGATTTTTACCCGAGAAAGAGATCCACAGCTCAACGTTTCGGCTCAAAGGTAAGAAATGTGTTTTGTGTCGGAGAGTGACTCTCAACTTGTAAGTATAAATGTCAAATTCTTCTTTTAAAAGTGCCCCTTGTGGTCTGTGTGTGGGCGAATTCGTTCGCAACGTGCGTTTGCCTTGTTTACTTTTTTTTTTTTTAACCACATACCAATTACCTCTTTATCTTTCTTTTGGGGAAATTGTTACGACTAAATAAAAGGGGTATATTTTTTGGTTTACTGAACTCTGTCGTTCAGCTGTTAAAAGACTTGTGTTGAATTTAAACTGTCAGATAGATAATGTACTGAATGCACCAGCCATCCACATTTATAGTATAATGACATCCAATTCAGGAGCTATATCTTCTGAGTTCATAAAGGAAATTAGGTTTGTTAAATTATTAATTCAACTATGTTGTATGTTAATGTTTTAGAGGTGCAACCATTAATCGAGAATTTATCGATTATCAAATTAATTTATCATTTTTTCTATTTGAATAATTTAGACACGTTTTTTGATTAAAATTGCCCAACTGCTCGGAATTTCAGCTTCTCAACAGTCAATATCATCTGATTTTTATGGTCCTCCATGAAAGTGGGTTGATTTTATCGTTGTGTTAAATCAAAATAAAACATCGGCTTTTACTTTGGAAAACATTATCACTTTTTTGCCTATTTTCTGACATACGGTGGACTAAACCAATAACTGCTTTGTAAATAATGTATATTAATAGTTTGTGTATTGTCAATTTGAAATAATATCAGGTATTTCTAATAAAGCGATGGAAATGTAAATGTTTTTGAACAATCCGATTAATTGATTAATTGACAAAATAATCCGCGGATTAATCGATTATTAGAATAATCATTAATTGCAGCCCCATACTTTTCTTCCTGTACTTGTAGTTTACAATGCTAGAACGGTTCTGCAAGCTGTTCCTAGTTTGAATACCCCAATAAGGCAGAGTGAGAAAAATATTAGAAACAGCTCTCTGAAAAATTCTGTGTGATGTAGAATTGTGGCTGTGTGTTGGCCCATTCGTCCGTTCCCCCAAGCTGGCATCCTTCCCATGGGCTCTGGACCAACGCTGTCTGCTGACATCTTCAGGGTCATCACATGCGTGATTGTGATGCTCTGGCTTAGCTGGAGGGCATTGGTGCAAGTGTCACTTCACATCCATCAGGGAAGCATTATATACACCCTCTTCCCCCCCCCCCAAAAAAAATCATAACATTCCTCGGATTTCCACAGCAGCAAATATAGTCTTTACGGATACTTTTTGTTTAAGTGATAGAAAACAACAAGTGATTCCTTCAGAAATTGCACATGAAAAGTGAGAGAGGCTCACGGCTCTAGTGTTCACTTTTCCTCTGGTGGAAAGCAAGTTCTACAAGGGACTACTTCTTGTATCTGGTCATCAAGGGATCCAAACATGCCAAGCTAATGCTGTATGAAGGATGGGAACCACTGCCAGTCGCTTATTGGTTGAGCAGATTCGTAATGGTAGCTTAGCGCAATTCAATCTCCATTTTGCTAACAGCGAATTCTTTGTCAGCACAACTTGTTCTCAGTGATGCAATGATAAATGGTATTACCAAAGACAGTTTTGTCCTTTATGTACTACTGGCACCAAAGCGATTGTTTTTGGAGTTGGAATTAAATGGTTTTTGAAATAGCAGCAACAAAGCAGCAAAGTGAGAGCGTAGGGAGTGATAAACGCATTGGGGGAACTTTAAGGCTACAAATCAGTTCAGTCGTAGCTGTTACGGTTTATGTCACTTGGACACGTGTTTACATTTCTGGAGGCTTCAGCTTAATGCTTGTGGCTGCGTGCATTGACTGGCCGGCACAATGCGATGGCAAATTCTGTCTTTACGATACAATACAATTTTATTTATGGCGCATTTCACAACAGCTTCAGCTGTAACAAAGCACTTTACATACAACAACAAAATAGCAATAATACAACAAGCGAAAGCAATAAATTAACACAAAATACTATATACAACGCCGGCTTTTAATTATGGTTCATTTTATGAACACTCATCTGAGCCACAACAAATAACAAACATACAGTACATATCGTCGCTGTAATGCTACAGTTTTAAACCACATGATCAGAGAGCTATTGATTTTTTGTTTATTATTGACGCAATTGTGAAAGTGCACCTAATGAAGTGTAGGATGTGAAAGATCTGCAACGATTGAAATACTGCAGAATCACAGTAAAAATGCGACTCCTCAGCTAAGTTGCAGTAACAGCTGGAATTAAGATCGCATTTCACCCGAGGAGATTAGCGCCATGGGAACCGTTAACACAAACCAGTGTCCAGGTGTGTGTCAGTTTGTGCGTGAATGCAACCATCATAACATGGCTCAACAGATTGGACCAACTGGTTGCTGTCTCAATTAACGCGCTGATTTGCTTTACTGCCGCGACTTTCTGTCTCTGTGGCGGAACCCGTTGCTTCCTCAGTGACAGTACGAGCATGGCGTCAATGTAGAGAAAGCAACTCCTAAGACTGCACACGGAGGCGTGTTTGTTCACTCGACCGTTTGTCAGGAAGAAAATGCAAAAAAAAAAAAAAAAAGCAGCGTGTTGATGCTCCCGGAGCAACCGCCAACGCAAATGAATAAGCTCTGGCTGAAGCTTTTTTTTCTCATGAGCTTGATTCACGTGAGACGTGCTGTCCAAATACAAAGAATGGCCTTTGTAAAGCTGCGTTGTCATTCATATGAAGAAAAACGGCGAGCGGCAAGAATACATTGGCTTCCCCGCTGTACACTAGAGTGCAAGGAGAGAAATGAGCTCCAGTGGAACCCCACAAAAACATCCACAGGGTCCATACAATTTGCAGTTTCATCAGAACAACAACCAAAAATTGGAGGTCAACCCGGAGAAGAAGAAGAAGAAACCTTTTCTTTAAAAAAACAAAAAAAAAAAACAGTTGTTGGTGCCTATCACGTGGTATTTTTTTCTGCCTACAGACAGGCGCAGAATACCCGGTGTGAATTTTTTTAATAGTGCCTTTGACAATGTGTTGCTCTCACTCACATATTCCCTTGCGCAAGTGTGGAAAGTCACTCGCAGTGAAAACAAACGCATGGCGAGGGAAGTGCGCCTTGGCTGCTCCGCTGCCATTGACAAAAAGCGTTAATGTGGTTTTCTGCCTGCTGAGAGTGTCGGTTCAGTGTATCATCTTCACAAAAAGGCCTGAAAGGAATCAATCTGCAGCTCCACATGCTTGAATGCCTATGTCTTCCCCAGTACGTTCCTCATCCTCCTTTTCAATGTCTTTTTTTTTTTTGCTTCGCTTGCTAACGCTTGCCGACTTCGCAAGTCACCTGATCGCTGCCACTGATTTTGCCGCATCCGTCGGCCTCTCTTCTTGTATGAAGTCATCTGTTGTTCTTTCCTGCTACGTATTTGCGTGTCTGCGCCCCGGCTCGGCTCGGAGCGCAGGTTTCGCGCAGTATGGCGGCCGGGCCGTCGCGCTGAGCTTGCCCTCGCCTGCGTCAGCCGGTCGCTCGCCGAGAGCGTGGACCTAAATGGAGTATCTGTTGGCTCAATGAGAAAATTGCTTTTCTCGATTGCTTGAGGACCCTCCATTTAATGTGTGCGAGAGACAGGCCACAGCCAGTAATGGCTTCAGCATCTTTGTTGTGAGCAGACATGAGTCAATGAAATTTGCTTTTCAGCTGGTAGAAAGAATTTACTCTCAGAAAGGTTTCCATTTCTGGCTTGAAACACATTTAATGGCCATAAGCACTTTCTTGACACACTGCTGACGAAGTGTAGTTCACGGCATGAAATATTATGCTTTTGAATAGGGATGGGGAAGTACCGATACCAGGTATCGTATCGAACCAATACTGGGATTATTTCGAGGAAATGAGGTCTCTCGCGAATACTGCCGATACCAGTCACCGATACCTGCGGCGTCCTCTTGTGGCCATTCTGCTATCAGGAAGAAAAATGGTATGCATAGCCGACGAATGTTTTTCGGAACTCTGTCCATGTTAATCTGCGTCTATAGCCCATTAAGGTGATGCTCAGATTGCATTATTTGCATTTACCAACACTCTACCTATAATTTGTTTACTCACTTTGGATGGTATGATGACTTTCTCGTTTATGGTATTTCCATGTATAAAAGTGCCTTGAGATAACGTTGGGCCTGTTCCAAAAATATCTCATCGCCGATGGGCCATTGTGATCTTTTAGGAATATTCTAGAAGTGAGTCCTTGAAAATGTAAAGATTTGCGGAGGGTTATCGTAAATCATTGTTGATAATTATTCAGTGTCTTTGCATCAATATCGTTAATTATTATCAATACACATTTTTGCTTTATACTTTTATAAAGTCGTGTATAGGTGCGCCTAACTAACTAGCAAGTGTTCCGTATAACTGAACTAGTTTGGTCATTTTTGTGAAACAAAGAGCAACATAATCCAAGGATATCGATACACACAGCTGCACGATCGTCCCCTTGCGTGTAATCCTATGAACCAGGAAGCGTTGGATGACCTCAGTGACCAGAGTTGCCACAGAGCAGGAAGCGGAGCGGCCTCTCTGCCGCCGCTTCCTCTTTATCACAAGGAAACAGGTCCCCTGTTTGGACTGGACCTCCGAATTCTTTGCTCTTATCTTGCCTGTGCCCTATTTCCCTCAATAATGGCCAAGCTTAGCAGGTAATGAGGTAGAAGGTAGCTTTTCGACAAGCTGGCCCTCGCAGATAGCAGCTTCTCTAGCGGGGTTTTAGTGGAGGACACATCCCGCATCTCTTCAGGATGTGGAAACCGCCTCTATCGTGCAATCCCACAGGCTCGCATTTCCACCAAATGCATTTTTTGGGAGTGGCCAAATGAGCAAAAGTGTTAAAGGCTATAGGGGCTGTTGTCTTGGTCATCACTGAAGAGAGAGTAGAGATACTACAAGGCTCCTTCCTTTCGGATGGATGCTTACTGTGGCCTCTGCTTCTGGCACTGTGAGATTAAGATTCGCCTTCTGATATCCGTCAAAGGAAGAGGAATTATGATCATTTCAGAAGACTCACACTGCTGCCTCATTTTTGCGAAAGCTCCGCGACTGCTTTTGCTGTTGTTGCTGGAAAGGCCGCAATATGAACAACGGGATCTTGTGGCATGTTCATACCACGTAACTGTACCACAACCCCCCCCCCCCCACACACACACACATAAGGTTGGCATGGCAACAAAGAGGACGCTGGGTAAAAGCTAATCAGACCACACCCGGGGGGGGAACCACTGACTCGATCGACTCTTTGAGCCGTTTCTCCCGAAATGATTCATGGTGCCAGTTGAAACAGGAGGAAATCATTTTTTGCTGTCACTCTTCAAGACTTGGTGAACAAGTGGTGAATAATTTGGGTCAAAAACGGACCGATCCACTAATTGGTTCAATTTGAAGCACCTTGGTTTTTGGGATTGTTTGTCAAAGCGACTCAATTTTTAGAGTTGTTTTGGACGAAACAACCCAAAAAGTTGGGTCAAAATGACCCGAGTAATGGATTGGTCCATTTTTCACCCAAATTGGGTTAATTGTGCCCCAAATGATTTTAGAGTTCTATGCAAAAACAGTTATAGGTTTTAAGAAAGTTTGGCATATTATAATCAATTAATTGATTATTTCAGACTTCTGTCAATTTAATTGTGTCTGAAAGCATCCATTATCTATAACCGCTTATCCTCACAAGGGTCGCGGGGCGTGCTGGAGCCTATCCCGGCTGTCTTCGGGCAGTAGGCGGGGGACACCCTGAATTGGTTGCCAGCCAATCGCAGGGCACACTGAGACAAACAAACATCCGAACTCACATTCGCACCTAGGGGCAATTTAGAGTGTCCGATTAACCTACCAATTATGTTTTTTGGAATGTGGGAGGAAACCGGAGTACCCGGAGAAAACCCACGCAGGCACGGAGAGAACATGCAAACTCCACACAGGGAGGCCGGGGCCGGAATCTAACCCACGACCTCCGGACTGTGAGGCGGCCGTGCTAACCAGTCGATCAACGTGTCCGAAAGCAATCGAAGCAAAATGATGTGCACTGCTTGGCTGAGGCTAGGGAAAGTGATGCAACATGATGTCATCTAAGAGAGCTTCAGCTACCTCCGCAATGAATTGAATAATCAATAACTTCCTTCATAGTCAATCAAGGAAATGAAGCTCAAGGATGAAAGTACACACAATTAGCTGGAATTAATTTGAGCAAACCACCTGTGCGCTCAAGTTAAAAAAAAACTAAACAAAAAAAAACAGCTGCTGTTAAAAAAAAGTGCATCTTTTAAGTGCAAAAGTTTGCACTACTACTTCAAAACATGACTCCCGAGGCGTTTTGTTGTTAGTTTCTTTCTGGTTTGGTTTATTGAGTCAGTGAGAGAGAGCATCCTTATAATCATCCTGACAATTAAGTTGTTGATCGAAACCATGCAGGGCATTGTTTGTGAATTGGGAATTTGGATCAAGAAAGTGTCATCTGAAATCCTGAGAGCAGAGTTGCAGATGAAAAAGTTCTGTTTGCATATTCGGAAAATATAGACACACACTCCTGGGTCCTTTCAGTTGCTGCACCACCTTCTTATTCTCTGGTTGTCAGACATTTTTATTGATGATACTGTGAGGCCCGAGCGTGTTTTTGCAGCCTCTCCCCGTGACTCACCGGCCAATGATGCCTTTCTCCTTTCCTGACTCAGGCATTTCTTTCATGAAATGAGAAACTCTCTCCCAGTTTTCTGGTCTTTTTCTCATTTTCAGCAGCTTCCAAGCCCTTGCGTCTTTTAGTTCCACTCCCGTGTACTCGGTTGCCTCTTCTTTGCAAATGAGTGTAATAGCAGGATATAGCTGTTATCGCTGCAATAAAAGACATTTGGTAGATGTCACGTTGATACTTGGGGCGCGATTCCGGGAACGTTCATTTTAAAATGTAATGATTGGATTGAGTTCGATTCAATGCACTCACATCTTTTATTGCCAGAGGTGGGCAGTTTACTCAAATTTGCGGGTCTGTCAATCGCCCTCCGTCCGCAGCCTGGGTACCTTTCCGACATCCGTCTATTTGCCGGATCAAATAATAATCGCCTAGCGGTCAGTCCGTCTATTTTTTTTTTTTTTTTAGCCGCGCTTCCATTATCGCTTCTGTTAATGTCAGGTTATAGACGATCACATAGACGGCGAAAATTCACTTCAGCCAATGCTTAGTCCATCTTTTTTTTTTTTTTTTTTTTTAAAGTTTCCCGTGTATCGTTTCTCGCCTGCAAAACGGGCGTCCGTTATGGACAGAATGCCCGCCTCTGTTTATTATCCACATTCACTTGCTTTACACTGTTGCTGTCATTCAGATGATATTCAGTGGGTAGTATGAGACAATTGTCATTTGAAACAATTTAGATGCATGGTCAAGTGTGTGTTTTGAAGTGAGCGGTATCCCATTAATCATTCTGAGATGCCGATTGTGACGTGATATAGGACCACAGAGTGGTCTGTTTGTTGGTTGTGTGCGACACAAACTTTTCCTGCTATGGCTGCGTTTGCAGCCTGGCTGAATTACAGAGTGCCTCGAAGAGATTTATTTTGAGCGTGATATGGGTTTCCAACCCAGTCTGCTAATGACACGCTGCCTTTCCAGTCTGTGATAACCATACAAACCTCGAGTACGTGACGTTGCCTGAGAGGGAGAGTCTCCTTTTTGGACTTTGATGGACACAACTGGACTGATATTATAAATCTGATATTATTGTAATACAGATTTTTAAAAAATCTGATTATTTTTCTAAATCGTTCAGCCTTAACCGTCCTTGAATCGTATCGTACCCCATATATCGAGATGCATATTGAGAGGGATGCACCACCCGTAGTAAGTTTACTTCCCCAGCCCCGGCCTGCTGCTTTGTGCAGCCTTTGTAGCCCACGCGTACGTCTTTGGTGTGACTTCCTGCAGCTCCGGTGAGATTCCAGCAGTGTCTCTCGCAGGAAGAGACTCACCTTAAATATAACGCGGGTTCATTGTCAGAAGCCACGGCATCAAGGGAGATGCTCAGGGTTTGATTTTGGCAGAAATCCACAGCATGATCCAGTAAGTATCTTTGTGGAAAGGCCAACTAATGAGCCCGCTCCTGGATGGATTACAAGGCCGGAAGCGAGCAACTTGTTCTATTCTCCCACCTTGTTAGAAAACAAGAAATGAGAAATAGCAGAACTAATGATGCAAAGATCAACATCGGTGAGTTTGCGCGGAAACTCTCTTGTGGTTTGGATGACCCCGGTGGTGTTTTGGAACTACTCGAAGGTTGATCACAAGTCATTCCACGATACAAGCAGACGTAAACACGCTCAGAGACGCAGCACAAAAGCACACTTTTGGCGCGGGGAGGGAACCGGCTGCTTCATTTATCTGGTGAGTGACATGAATATCAAGTGTTTTATTGACAGTTGAAGTAATTCGAGGACTTCCTGTATAGAGCTGTTTGTGGCCTAGACTGTTCTACTCCTGTTAATCCTTTATGCTCCTTGCATAAACAATCAAAGCAGCTAAATGATGAACTCTTCAAAAGCATCCCTTTTTTTCCCACTCCTTTTACTGCCCATGCACAACCACATCATTAGACCAAATGTGCTTTTAATATTTGAAGCCAAAGTTGCTGCTGAACTCTTACCTCCATTGTATAGTATGTATATCATGCGGCCTGCTATCCTTTAAAGGAGAAATAAACCCAAACACATTTTTTTCATGAATATGTTCTATGCAGACCCACTAGTTGAAACTAGGCATTCTGGTAAATATTGCGTTTGTGGAATAAGAGTTAATCCACCCCTTTTTAGCCATCTCAGGGGGCGGCCATTTTGTCTTCTGTCGACTGAAAATGACATCACAACTGCTCACAACGACCAATCACAGCTCACCTGTTTTCTGAAGCTGAGCCGTAATTGGTCGTTACCTGAGCCCTGAGCTGCTGTGATGTCATTTTCAGTCGACAGAAGTGACAAAATGGCCGCCCCCAGAGATGGCTAAAAACGGATGGATTAACTCTTATTCCACAAACGCAATATTTACCAGAATGCCTTGTTTCGACTAGTGGGCTTTTTTTCAACATATTCTTGAAAAAAAATATGTTTTGGACTTTCCCCCCCTGAATGGTTTAGCCCAATTTTTGATGGTTCTCCAAACCTGCTGTTGCGCGAGTGCTCCATCTTAGCCCCTTACCAGCAGACCAAACGTAAATGCCGTAGACATTCTGTCGTCGTCTTCCTCAAAAACAATTAACTGGCAAAGCCCAAGCCCCCCACTGCCTCATCATTTTTTCATATGTCTTTATGAAAATTTCAACGCAGTGCTGCTTTTAAAAGCTCGCCAGTCAAGAGAACATTCATGGGTCACTGCACTAAAACAGGGCCTGTCCTCTGGGCAAGCAGTCGGTCATTGTGCGTGAGTGTGTGTCACATAGCTGGCGTGGAGGAAATGTGCGGCATTTCATAAAGGCAGTGGAATTGGAATTGTGAAATTAAATAGAAGTTAATTACTGCAAAATGTCTTTCACATTTATCATAGCAAACACAGACACAGGAGTCCCTTACCTTACTATAAAGTCAGCTTGATCTACTCATGCGCTTATCAGCGGAAAGTCAAGTGTGTGTTAGGTTAGATAGAGGAAGACCTGGAAGTGTCCTGACTGTGTAATATCTTTTTGGAAGGACGGACGCTCTCGGGTGATCCTGGATGTCCTCCAGTAATTTGTCATTTGTCCCAGTTGAGGACGAGGAGGCTGCTGCAAAGTCATCCTCGTTCATTTTCAGCACCTTTGAGCTGCTCAGGCGTTGCTCCAAGAAGTCACTACAAAAAAAAAAAAAAAAAAGGGGCTCAGATCACCTTTCATGATAACGCTGAGCTGGAGGCAGTAACCTTGGCTTGATTTCGACGACATGATCCAAATAGCGAATTTCTATTTTTATCTTCCACGTGGCTGTTTCTGGATCGACATCAAGGCAGCGTAAGCATAATCACTTCCTCATCCGCCGAGAATCCTCTGCCGATAAAAATCTGAGACAAAAATTGGTGTTTTTAGAAGTGACTGTTGTGTAAGGTGGAAAGATAGACGCTGTCATTGTGTGCTTGACGTTTTCAAAAGTGCACATCGATGAGACATACATTCGTCTGTTGAAGCAATACACCCTTGTTAAATCAAAGTGATAGCTGAAATGTTAGTTAAGCATTAAATAATGCCTTTTTATGGCATTAGCGCAGTACGTTTGACTGACCAGGCACAGAACCGGAAACTGCTCATCGCAATGCATCAGAAGAAGAATACAAAGAAAATGTCATTGGTGTAACATGAATTGACACCGATTCAGTTAATTATCACCTTGTTTATCAAATAACTGCTATCTTTGTACATTGCCGGGCATGATCCCTTTGGGCCTCAAAACATAAAAGAAACAATGTGGAAATGTTGTGATCCATTACCAAAAGCACATTTGCTTATCTCTGCAGGCAGTTTGGAATTGGACAGACTTTTTTTTTTTTTTTTTAAACAAGGAACAGATGTTCTCCTTCAGACCATTTTTTTTTTTTTCAAGTAAGCTTTCGTTACGTTCGCCACATCTCGAGCGCGTCCCCCTCGCCCTGCAGTCTGTAGTGCAAGCTTTCCGAAAACCTCTTCAGATGATTCGCTGGCTCTCCGTGTGTACATATTTGTTCTGTTGCCTTTGGCGTCAACCTCAGGTCTGTTGTTCCTCCAAGACGTTTGACGGATTGGAGACAGATGGAGACTTGTGAAATTTCAAAATCAAAAGCGTTTCTTCTGATTCTCCACAGAACATTTGATTTCACTTAGTATTTTCCAGCGAACTCCTCTTGTTTTCTGATAACCCAAGTGTCAGTTCTCCTACCTCTCCTTTCAGTTTACCGGGCTGCTGCATTTGGGTTTACCGCATAATGGAAGTAACATTAGCTTTTTTTTGGCACGCGAGACACCTGTGAGTGGCTAAACACGCACAGGAGCAGTAATGCATTTCATCGTAAATCACCCGTCTGTGGTCAGTCCTGCGGTGCTGCTGCAGTCGTGAAATGTGCTGTTTATTTACAACCGCCGCGGTCGGGTGCTTTGCTCATAATTTCATCACCAGCTCCGATTAATACTCAAGACGGCACCACGCAAGCAAGACACTACCGCTTGATATTACCGCTTGCGATGCGTTCGGCGCATTAAGCGTTTTCATCACGATCGCGGCTGCTGTCACTCAAAGCTAATCATTTTTGCGAACTTTTGCCTCACGCCGCTGCCTCGCGAGGGCTTTCTCTGACCACATCCATCGTGACACGATTGTTACTGATCCATCGTGTTTTGTGGCGCAAACGTCTATTGACTTGTGTTTCTTCCGGGGACAAGATCCTGGATGGCTTCCAAGCAGCTCAGTTTCCATCTTCTCCCCTATCTTTCTGCAGTCTCTCACATAAATCAATGTGATGTAATTGCATGAAGTGACTTTCCCACAGCACGGCCCCGGAGGCCGGGGAATCTCCAGGAGAGATTGTCTCCGTGTGGCCGGTCAGTCTTAAACACCCCCCTGATTCCCAAGACCGAACTCCCACGCCCGTTTTATTTTTATTTCGACGCCTCAATATCTTTGCAAACTATTTCATTTGGCGGTGTTTGATAGATTGTTTTTCAATCCAAGGGGCAGTCCAGGTTCTCACAGTCGCTGCTCCCTGTTTACATCTGACTAATACACTCTAAAGATCAGCAGATCTCATTTCTGTGAGTGCTTTTTGTGTTGAGCCAAGCATGATTTCTCCTGACGTCCCGACCGATGCGCTGCATTTTCGCAACTTTGGACTGTGGAAAATGTCCAACCGCATTTCTTTCCATCCTAGCTTTCTCCTGGGATTCTCTTATGCCCATGATATCTCGTCAGCGAATATCTTTTAGCTCTTTGTCCAGGGTGCACTTAATTTTGAGAAAGGCTGTGGAGAAAGCATCATTTTTTTTTCTGAGTGAGCAGGTCATTACTCAGGATTTAGAGGGCGTAAAGGGCCACTAATAACCCTGCCGAAAGACAATTAACAGGGAGATACAATTTTCGGGCTTTTTTGCATTTAACACAATCTGTTCGGATCCTGAAACACTTATTTCCTCGAGAGAATAATAGAATTTGAGAAATAAGTTTCATGCAAGGGTAATTATAAACCGAGCAGCCACTACATGATGCCACTACATGATGACGGATGCAAAACGAATGTTGATTACCTTGCCGTTGTTGTAAACATCTATGTGTGGAATCCCCAACAAACAGGTATCATTCAAAAGCTGACGATTCCATTTTGCTAATTTCATACTCAAGGTAATAATTCTACGTCATTATGGGCTAAAATTAGGCCGGGTATTTGTAGGATTTTTCATAAATAATCCCCAGCAACAGCTTGTTGCTATGCTATAGTTCACGACCCCAAAATACTGGCCTCTGATTGGTCTTATTGCCTTTGGTTCAAGTAGCATAATTTGTAATAATCACAGTTATAATTATGCTAGTGTGCTGTAGCAGCCCAGTTAACCACAGTGGCTACGTTGCGGCCATGTTGGCAGGGGCGACTTTCTCATCAAAGGCCATGCATAGCTTTTGAAAATGAGTTGTAACTTGCACATTTCTCGACCGATTTTCATGATGTTTACTTGTTTTGTCAACAAGTTTGTTTTGTGCTATCGATATGTGCCATTTGAAAAAAAATGCGGCACAATGTAGCGTCATCCTTGTTCTTTTGCTTTTCTTGCTGTCCACACATGGAATTTCGCTGACAACTTTGACCCAACTAGCTTAGCGTCGCAGCTTGACGATGGCGCGTCAGATCCACCTATTCATATCTGTGGTAATAATGTAATGAGCAACAATGTCATGAGTAGTGTAGCGCACGATGGTCGATATATCGTTGGAAAGCTAAGACGATTCTCTTCTTGATGATGCCAAAACCCAATTTCTGATATATGGGTCACTGTGCCTTGTTTTTTTTATGCCAGCTCACATATTTGACAATGCTCGTGTCTCATTTGCACTGCTGCGCCTGATGTAGTGAGTTTGTCACACTTTGTTACCTGCTATCGCCATCAACACCACCAGCAAGCTGACATAAGTGTTCTGGTTTGCTTTGCTTAATGAGGAGGTGGCAGTCTGTTGGGCCCCTCCGGGTTGAGGAAATGATCCAGATGCAAAGCTTCTGGCTCTCATAACCCAGTGGGACACCTGCTCTCTGCTCCTGTGCAGCTCCCCAAACTGCCCAACCCCATTGCACAATGCTCAAAATAACATTTCTTTGCACACAAGAGATTCACCCTGCCGGTGCTGTTGCCTTCCTGTACTAGCGCCTTCCCTGCGCAGCACATTTTATTTATGATCAGATAAAGATATACCGTGCTGCATGAATTGAAATTTCCAGGCTTTTGACCATATGATGTCGATTTGTGTGAATAACTGGCTTGAACTCGACTGTTATTGGGCAGATTCCTGTGGCTCACAGTATGGGGCATTACTCAAAATTACAACAAGTGGAGAAGAATACTTTATAACACAATGAAGGATAAGCGATTTGCAGAAAAAATATATTAGTATAGTATATATATAGTATATATATATATATATATATATATATATATATACTAGTATATATACTACATATATATAGTATATATATATATATACTATACTATATATATATATACTATATTATATATATATATACTATACTATATACTATATATATATAGTATATTTATAGTTTAAAGTTTATATATAATAATATAATATAGTATAATAGGGCGCAATGTCACAATGCCGACCAGAGGACAGCGGTCACTGCCTTAAGAGAGGCTTCATTCTAAAAATGAAGAAGAGTTTCTTTTTGGAACAACGGGGTGACCACAGTCGTTCTAAACAAATATATTTTTGCGTTTCACAGATGAAACAAAATAAAAAGTGAGACGGACTGAGACAAATCCTTTGGAGAAGGAAAATGTCGACTCCGATTGCCTTTTGTCACACACATCGAGGAAGCATGCTCACAGCACAACCTGAAATTAGTCGTGATTACTAATCGCTGTCAGATAATCGCCCAGCCCTGTGCTACATGTAGTCATTTATATTTCCATGACAGTTACAGACAATTTTGCGTATGCATAAAAACAAAAATACACTGACATTGCATTCTGGACCTTTGAGTCTGAGTTGAAATGATTTCATAATGAAAATAGCATGTTTACAATGTTATTTGTGAGCACGCCGGAAGAAGGCTCCGAGGTGTGGGTTAGGGATACAACATGCTGTTTATTTTCATGACAGAAAAAAAAACTTGAGCAACTACAGTTGCCATCATATGCTTTGAAAAATGATTTGATTCCAACAAGAATACACAAGCATACTAGTAAAGAAATAATGCACAGGAAAAAGGTTTCTGGATGAATTCTCCAGTTTGACTTATTGACTATTATTGCCGTGACTAACTTTTTTTTTTTAATCTCAAACCTTGAGCGGCCATATAAGAGCAATATGTACAAGGCAATATGAGCAATACAAGAGCTGTAGTAAGAATGCTTAGCTTTGATTAACAGTGCCAGTATGCAGGATATTTAAAGATATGCTTTGTGCATTATTGCGGTTTGCTGAACTATAGCTTACTGAAAAGCTCCATGTTTTTATTTCTTCCTTTCGCTACAGGATAAGAGTCAGTATTAGGACAAAACAATTACTATGAGTCACCTTATTTCAAAGCGCTAGACGAGTGCCGTGTTATTTTCTCTACGCTGGTAGTGGAAAACATCCCGAGGGAAGATTGTCTGCTAACGTCGTTATGCGGCGAACCTGGATGTGCGTTGCCTGAGTCTTTAGGATGTAATGCTAATGGAAATAGTGGTTGTGTGGCTGCGCGTCAGCTGGCGGGGCTGCGAGCGGGGGAAGTCCGTGAACAAACTGTTGGGAGTTTACACCCCCCATATACCTCTGGGTATGCAAGAATGAACTCTTACCTTGGTTTGCAAGGCTGCACTGCTGGTATTCTTGCAGTGTTTTTGTAACCCTCACTAAAAAGCCTTGCTCTTAATTGTGTCCCACAGGCCCACAGCTTGCAGTATTCACAACCTTTCCTGTCCCTCTCACTGATCCTTTACCCTCCTTCAGCCTTAACCCTATCCTCCCCAATTCGACCGATCTTTTCTCTTTAATTACTCAGCTCCAGTGTAAAGTTTTCATTCCCTCCTCAGGCCCCTGGCTCCTCTCAGACAAGAGGCTAACCTTGGGGGCTCCACAAGTTCGGTGAAAGTTGGAGGTGGTTAGTTATGTTAGACAGGAGGTGCTAGAAAGACACTAAGCAGGCTAACTGCTAATGTTAGCATACTTTGTTGTTGTGCTCCAAATTCTGCGGTATTTTTTCACAGTCTCCACGGCTGCAGCAGTCCACACCGGCAGTCTCACTGCCCTCAATCTCTTCGGTTAAATGCATTAAAAAGTTACATGCAGAAGAAAGGTATACAGAAGAGATCAGTATTCCCACCCAGCAAAAATTGGTTGAAAAGACGTAGAAAAGATGTCACTTGTGTCCGTTCAAAAAAACGTCCGAACTTGGTTGAAAAGGGAAAAGACGTAACTTTCCTGTCGTTGAAAAGACGTCTTCGAAAAGACATCCTTTTACAGTCTAAATTTGGTTGAAAAGTGAAAGGTGAAAAGACGTAATTTTCATGTAGTTGAAAAGACATCTTGAAAAAGACATCCTTTTACAGTCTAAATTTTGTTGAAAAGTGAAAAACAGAGCTGGGCAGTCCGTCCCCGGGCAGGAATGGACCCATTTTTGGGGGCAAGAACTTTACATATAAAAAAACAATAATACAACAACAAAGACGGCTAAACACAACCCAAATTTAAACGACTGTCTTTGGGCTAATTTCTTTCCACGTCGGATGGGCTAAAACAATAGCCAGGTTTCAATGACTATTTTTGGGCTAAAGTTGGACCACAATGAAGGGGATAAACAAAACCCAATCATCAACTATTTTTTGGACTAAATTTGGACCACATTGGACGGGCTAGACACGACACAATTATCAACAACTATTTTTGGACTAAATTTGAACCACATTGGATGGGCTAAAACAATAGCCAATTTTCAATTACTATTTTTGGACTAAAGTTGGACCACAATAAAGGGGATGAACAAAACTCAATTATTAACAACTATTTTTGGATTAAATTGGGAACACATTGGTCGGGCTAAACACAACCCAAATTTAAACGACTATTTTTGGGCTAAATTTGGACATATTTGGATGACCCAAATACAGCACAATTTTCAACGACTATTTCTGGGATGAATCAAGTCTAAGATGGACCGACCAGATTTCGCCCAAAATCCAATGTCCAGAAGACGTCTGGTGCTGGGTGGGTTCTACTCCATTGTTGTTTGTCAGTGGGTCTTGTTTCCATTGAGGCGTTAAAGGGGCATTTTTTTCACAGCCAATTTAAGTAGTACTTTTTCGAAAATATACTCGTGCGGAACCTGTTTTTAGCGAACTGGTTGGGGAAAGGGGATTGAGCCCATTGTTCGTTACGGAATTACCAAGAAACAAAAAGGCTGGAAGTCAACTGATTTCATTTCTTGAAACACTTTTAAATCCGAACAAAGAGTTTGGGGCACAAATTTCACAATATGCACTTATTTTTCAAAATATCTTTGTACATTTTTTCAGTATGCATCTGCATTTTATGTTTGTGTTTGTGCTACCTTTTGGCCAAGACTCTCTTGAAAAAGAAGTTTTTCATCTCAATGGGATATTTCCTGGTTAAATCTAATTTTTTTCATGCCCTAAAAACAACCAACACAGTGCAAAATTATATTTTTGTACTTTTTTGTACAAAATGCACTACAGCACAAAATAATGTACCCAATGCCACAATGTTAGTGTTTCCTTTTTTGATAAATGCTTTACAAAATAAACACCTATATAGTACGCCAAGAAAAACATGTTCAAGATATGTGCACACGATTAGCGCCTAAAAAACGATCAGCCGTAGATATGAATACGTAGAGATTAGATAAGACACACTCCTTCGAGCTGCGTGGTTATGGTGATGCTAAGCTAATGTCAATGCATTCCATTTCCTTTTCTGGACTCATCGTCACTGCCAATATGGCCACCACATTGACACATGTTTTTGCCTGCTCTAGTCTACTTTCAGTCTGTTTATTCTGACAAGAGCAGCGCAAACCGGAAACATGTGACCAGTCTCTGTCTATTGATGGCACCACAGCAACGTTTACCGGCCTTGTGGCTAATTGTAGTCAATTACGGCCAACTGTGGAACTAATAGACTTAAGCAGCTACTTTAGAAGAGGCATTTTGTGTGGACTGGACACTCACTATTTTCTAGGGCCTGACCGATATGGATTTTTAGGCATATAGGCATGTAGAGTCATGGCAGTGGAAAAGAAAATCATTAGCCAAGCTTGGATCAAAGCATCGAAACTTCTTTCATCGTTAAGACCGTTCTCAACCACAGACCTGCAAAAATTCCCATTCCATTTCTCCCAAACCAATCGGAGTTAAGTCTATGAGCTGAAGTAACTAGCGCCAATGAAACATTTGTCCATCGTGTAACCACCACAGCACCCTACAGATACAGGAAGAACTAATAAACTCAATTGAACTGTGTCCATAGACTTAACAGTGCGCTATAATTGTTTCTATAGCTTGGTGGTTTATCTTTATCCCAAGTAGTTGACTCCCTCCAGGGAAGGGCGATGATTTGGCATCATCATTGATCTCGTTAAAGTAAGTGTTCTGAAGATATATGGCTGCCGGCGTGTGCCCTCTTTATTCCTCTAATGAGAGAGCATGATGTATATAAAACTGTGTCAGGCGGTCTCCGGAGATAATCGGGAAGAGCTGACACTTTTTCTTGGTACTATTGCTTAAAATGACATTAAACAAAGGTTTTAGTCCAAGTCATTATTGCTTTTATTTGAAAGACTTGTCAACACTGCGGGTGAGGTCACATGTTAGGCATGTATGGGAAAATGAACTTCCTTTTCGCATCCTCTACATTTTGTCCACTTCCTTGCACAGAGGAAGAGTTGCGGATCCAACTCTTTTGCTGTTCTCTGACCTCTGACATTATTGTCGAGGTTGACTGCCGGAATGACAGGATGATGTGTCTAATGCAGATAAAGAGAAAAACTGGGGACTTGATGGGACTGCCAGCGACATATACAATGTTGGCTGTGATTCACAAGGTATTGTTCGGCTTCCTCTGTTGAGGAATGATTGGCAAATACACTTTTTGGACCCAAGTCTTGGTAAGCTTCTCTTAACAAAATGATCAGTCAATCACGGGTTATCTGACACCACTTATTCCCACCAGAAGCTTAATTCTTAATTTTATCGTGACATTTCAGACAATTGTATGCTTCAAACGTTGTGGGAACAGTTTGTGAAAGGCGCTTTTTCTGTTCCAGCCTGACCGTGTCCCAGTGCATATCGCAAGGCCCAAGAAGGCATGCTTGTATGAGTTTCACGGCTACGTCACTTTTCCCAACACTTTTGTAACTAAAATGTTAAAAATCCAGAATAGCAGACCTCGTTTCACAGTAGGGCGTCACAATGCTTTCTCCAATTACAGACTGAATTCTGTACTGACTTTTTTCTAGTCCTTTGTTTACAGTTGTTATAGTGTTTACACTGTTTGCTTGATAAAATTGTCTGTTTTCCCTATAAAATGGGTTTTCAAAAAAACTAAAATGTATGCTTTTAATGTTTGTGCCCTATGTAGGATAATTAGAGATTATGTCACCTAAAAAATAAAAATAAATACATTGATGTGATAGAGCATATTTTGGGGGCATATTGTTGAAATGAATAGTTTTTTGTTTTGTTTTTTTTTCAAAAGAATGATCATTGAAAAATCAAAACATTCTACACGTTATATTTTGGTTGGTTCATCTATAACAGACAATCGAGATTTTAGGTCGTTTAATTACCTGACGTGTTTCGGCGTGTACCTCCGCCTTCATCACTCTACACATTGTCCCTTTAAGCAAAGTTCAAACTGTGCATAGTATTACAATGGCTTTCAATATTAAATGTACTTGTTAGGAATAAAACTCCGGCATGAACACTAAGGCCGACTACAAGACAGTATTTGAATGTTGGTCAAGACGGTGGTAAATAAAAGAGCCATTCTAGTGGCATGCCAGGAAAGCTTAAAAGGATCTTAGAAAAAAAGATATTAAAAAATATGCTTGAGAAGTGCTTAAATTTCGACTTGGAAAAATGTAGTAGAGATGCACATGCAAGAGTTGTGTATGTGCATGTGGCTTTGATCATATAATTGCACTTTGTGTGGCAGATATATTTTTTATTAGTATGCTATGACTATGTATCCTATCCTGATGGGTAAGGTGTTGCTGTTTTATACATAAAGCAGATTTTGGTGATGCAATAGTAATGTCAGAGCTTGAAATAACACCAGGGTGAAATCAATTAGTGACTGCCTTGATGAGTACATTCCTCACATTGCTTGTGATGTGAGGCGATGCTTTGGTGAGATGGAGTCATTGAAAAGAAAAGCCAAATTGGAGTAGAAGCCTTTTTGCCCGCTGCTTTGCGGGATCCTCCTCGGTTTTGGCCTTTATCGTCTTCCTCGAGGGGCTCGTCCTATTGTTGTGCTTTTCCAGCCCTCTGCGCTGATCTTTTTTCTTGCCCTGATAACTGATTCAATGAGGCGCTGCCATGCGATTGGTGCTCCACTTTCCCGTGAAAAAGGTTTCCATGGGAACCAACAAATAATGCAGACCCTCTCCAGTGTTGCTCTCCTCTAGCTAATAGCCCTCTAAACAGGCGCCGGGGAGAGACGAGCACTACAACAGGCTTCAGGGTGCCATTTGGCCACCCTCATACTTGCAGCTGTATTATGCACATCATGATTATTATTTACCTACTTTCCGCTTTTCTCATAATCCAACACAAAATGGGAAAGAATAACCGTGCTGTATTGGTTAACTATAAATGGACCAGCCGCAACATCATGACCACTTGCACAATCAAATGAGATCCATTCAAGAGCTGTACTAATAAAAAAAAAGAAAAAAAAAAGAAAAAGATTTTGGAAAGAGAATAATCGCCACTGATGCTGTGGAAGAAGTGATAATTAAGAATGTTCGATACCACTTTTTTCCCACACCGATACCAGTACGAGTGCTTAACTCGTGAGTACTCTCCAATACCGATGCCAAGTAACCGATACCACTTGTACGTTTGGTACATAAAATGTCTATTAAACCAATGACAGATATTTTAAAAGTAAGACATTTTGTTGAGTTTTGACAAAAGGCAGAACATTCACTTTGCAAAAGAGAATTTAAATCCAAAGTTAAACACAAACAACTCACTAATTCAACCAGAAGTGCAAAATAAAACTGACACCAACTTGAATTTTTCTCTCTGTTCAAAATAAATTGAAGTGTAAAATAATAAAGGTTCAACTGTTAAACGTGAAACGCATCAGAACAATATACACGTGACGGTGTCGTGTAAAGTGCTTTGTTACAGCTCTAGCTGCTATGAAATGTGTTATGTAAATAAAATTGTATTGTATTGTATTGTATTCTATCTGCTACAGGGGCTGAGTAGATATCAATTATTTTGTAGGAGAACATCAGGTTTGAGAGGGTGATTCTAGAGATATCTAAATTGGATCTTGTTTAAGTGTTGTGTGGGCCAAACATGGGCCGAAATATAAAGTTTGATCAAGTTATTGCAAAGTTACTCTGAAGAGATGTAAAAAGTTGTATTCTTGCAGACTGTTGAACAACTTTGATGGTACGTCTACACTATATCATGAACAATTGGAGAATGCTTGGTGGGATACATTGCAGTCTCTTACCACCATGCATTGTTAGTTTCATTTGCTCTTGTATCGGATCTCATTAGATTGTCCAATTGGTCATATTATTGTAGCCAGTTGGTGTGTACTGGCTATGTAATATAGGGAATATTTGATAAAAGAATGATTCCGTGTCCCCATGCTGCTTTGGGAATGTGATACATCAGTGTGACTCCAGTGTCTCCCCACTTCTCCGGTATATTTCCATTCCCAGCTTTGATCGCTTTTTTTTCTAGATGTAATCACAGCGATGTACTCTACTGCCACAGTTAGGTTCCGTGTCCTGGTGAATCGGATGTCTGCCGGCATTTTGATATGTCGGCGGGATGCTGTGGCAGTATACTCCAGAGATATTCTCGATCCAGTCCGTGTGAGAGTGAGCGCGTACTGCCCGGTTCTCGGCGTCTAATGTGACAACAGCCCCATACGGCTGTAGGAAGCTTTTGCTTTGAAAGCGACGTATGCCGCTGACTGTTTTTGCACGACGAGGCTGGAATAGCAGCAGGCAAATTGACTATCACCATTAGATTATTCTTTTCTTCTGGGAGACACTTGTGGCACAACAGTTTGGAAACAGGGAAAAGTTTAAAGCATTTATGCTCATTAGGGACGCTCGGGGGAAGACGTGGCGTACAGTGACAGTTAAAGCGAGCGATGTGTGTGTCTGTGTGTGAAGAAAGTACGACAGTCTACTTGTGATGAATAATGCATGAGCTCAGACGCTCATTAAGGTCACACCAGAAGCTACGTGTCCAGGGTCTTCTAATAACTGTAATTATTCAAGTAAGAAGACCTTAAGGCGTGATATGAAACTTCCACCTGCACAGGTCTGGATTAGTGCACTTAAAAGGCATTTTCTTTCATTAGGATAAGCGGTGCAGATAATGGTCGGATGGTTGTCCAATTCTAAATGTACCTTCCGGCCCAAGGAGTGAATTATTCTCTGAGATAAAGCAGGATTGCAGTCCCGTATGATCGCTCTGCTGGGAGTGAGTTTCTTCATCTATTATGAATGCATTCTCGGTCATTTGAAGTGTCCTAGAATTTGAGTCTGTTTTCTCAAGCTCCCATTCTGGCCGTGTTTCAAACGAATTACACAATCTACAAATGTGTCACTTTTCTTCCTTCTCTTGTCTCTTTTTGCTCATCTCATTATCTTGGCGCTGACCTCCGCTTCTTTCATTGTGCTTCCAACAGTCCATGAAAAGGAGTGGCACCGATCCCCAAGAGAAGGCGTCATCTTCACCTGAACAAAGACAAAGCACCAAGAGACAGACATGGTACGCTGCTGTATATCTCCTGAGCTTTTGTTGCATATCCCAGATTCCTTGCTTGAAACAGTTCATTCTAAGCAAACATGTCGTGAGAAGTCGAAATGTAACATTTACGCCAAACATACGGCCCGCGGGCCGGAACCGGCCCACAAGGAGGTTCGATCAGGCCTGCAGGTTGATTTAAATGTGAAAAAATGAATAAAAGACTTATTAATTTAATATTAATTTAATTCATATTTTTAATACAAAGCAATTCGTGAATTATCCGCTAGGGGGCACACTGTTTTGATCAGAGTAGAAGACAACATTGTTTAAAAATTCCTTTCTTTATAAATCTCGTTTAATCTTAAAGTGCATTACTATATTTTTCAATACTAATTACTTGTTAAAGTTTTGTGTCTTTGTACAATCAGTGGGATCAGTCGCAATGCATATTTGTGAATGATAAAAGTAAATTGCACATTTGTTTAAGGAAATCTGAGGTGTTTCATGAAATGTTTTGTAAACGGAATGTTCATTAAATTTCAACATTTTCCTAATGTTGTTTCTTTTCACCAAAACAGAGGAAATACATGATATTTTGATTATTTATAGCTGAGTATGGTATAATTTTAATGGTCCGGCCCACTTGACATCTGTGTGGCTGCGATTGGTCGTTGTGAGCAGTTGTGAAGACAAAATGGCCGCCCCCGGAGATGGCTAAGAACAAGTGGATTAACATTCATTCCACAAATGCAATATTAATCAGAATGCCCTGTTTGAACTAGTGGGCTTGCATAGAACATATTCTTGAAAAAAAAATGTTTGCGTTTACTTCCCCTTCAACGAAATGTCTTGAATATATATAAAAAAAAAAAAGTGTCAAGCCAAAATTAAGTGATCAAAACTTAAAGCTTTGTTTTGATGGTTGAACACAATTTCCGCTCCATTTTTTTTTTCTTCCCTTCAACTTCAGCTGTACGGGTGACGTTTCAGATGTTGTATGAGGTTTTAAAAAATAATTTAGTCCTTCTACACTGGGGAATGTGACCAAATGGCCCTGCGTGGAGGTGGAGAAGTGGCTGCCCAAGCTGTTGGAACGTGTTTGACCCGGCTCTCCTTTGTTTTGCAAAAGGAACTAGTGCTAAGTAGAGATGCCAAACACTGCACTGCAGACAAAGGCCACTCTCACACCGGATCTGGGTTGCCGTGGAGACCAGTCTCGTTAACAGAGCGCTGGATAGTTTCTCACATGTCCTAAAAATAACCCCAGATGGAATTCACCGAATTGTATTAGAGTCCAAGACAGTGGTCGCATGGTGTTGTCCGTAGTTGGCCTCTTTTTGGCTTCAGTGACACAAGGATGCTTGTGTGTAGTTTGCACTACCCAGAATGTCCAAACATTGTTCTCCTTTACAGGCCCAAATTCTTTTTGAACAATCCATCCATCCTTGTTGTACACCAAAGACAGCTTCTCACGAATAATGTTCCATTTGCGCTATTTGAGTTGAGTTTTTAGGGCGAGTGATAGCATTTGAAAACGTCACGGTAATATTTCACGCATCGACTTTGAGGAGCATCTCTGAGTTTTTGGCCGTACGAGCTTATTGGTGGGTATTTCTTTTTAAAAGAACCACACACAACACGTCCGCCGGTACTTGGCCCGGTTAGGCACCCCCACAAAACCTGATCACAGAGACGGACAAAAACCCACTTCCGTCCTTGCTTAGTCCGTCCTTTAAAAAAAAAAAAAAAAAAAACAATTCTCATCCTCTGCTCCCAAAATGGATGTTCGGCTAGGACGGACGGATGAGCCGTTCCGTCCCTGGGACGGAATACCCACCTCTGAATATTATATCCATAAACGTGTTCCAGAGTTAAATTTCTACTCTACTGTATATTTATAACAATGGGTATATAATCCTGATCTACTCCTACTGACGATATGGAATAACAGGAGGATGGTGGGCGGCCATGCAGAATATGCAGGAAAACAAAAATAAAGGAGTAAGCAGAAGCCAAAGTGCAGACGAATACTCCCCTCGTTGTCATGACACACATCATTCAGCATTTCTTTTCAATTGAGTTATGACTAATTTATCTGGAAAGCCCCGACGGCAGCGCGTCCTCGCAAGAGGCCGTGGGAAATGCCCGACTTGAGTACAGCCAGGTCGCATGGCACAAACATTTATGTGTTCATTGTGTGCTTGTAGCACATACCCTCACTTGGTGGACAAGCAGCAGACTGAGAGGAGAAGCCCCAGGGGATCACTGCATCATTGGGCATGTGGCTTGTTATTTGTATCTTTCAGCAAGCAAACCATGGCGTCGGCACAATTAAATGAACATTTCTACTTTGTAAAAGATAATGATCACTCTCACACACTCTGGCGCACATACTAGTGCACTGATTCCCAAACGCTGTGCCAGAGCACATACATTGGGTACGGAAAGTATTCAGACCCTTTGGAATTTTTCATTTTTGTGTCATTGCAGCCATTTGCCAAAATCAAAAGAGTTCATTTTCAAAATCAAAAAAGTTCACTCAGATAACAACAAATCATGGCTCAACTTCAGAGAACAGGTAAGCTGTGATTGGTCGTTACCTGAGCCCTGAGCACCTGTGATGTCATTTTCAGTTGACAGAAGTGACAAAATGGCCGCCCCCTGAGATGGCTAAAAAGGGGGTGAGGGGTGGGATTTTGCTGCATAACTCATATTCCACAAAATATCCGTGTTTCAACTAGTGGGCCTGCTGGGAACATATTCTTGAAAAATATATGTTTGGGTTGGCTTCCGCTTTAAATCATGGGTTGGTGTAAGAATCTGATCTTTGTGGGAGTCTCTGGTTATTGTTGGCATGTGCCCAAATGTACAATTTAGTATAACCATGCAAAAAAGGGGAAAGTCAGCATATAGGAGTAAAACCGTTTGATTTTAGCACAGTCAAAGTGGACCAAAGGGAAAAATACATTTTCATTTTCGATTCTGGATTTCAAAAAATGTTGACCAGAAATTCCCTCTCTGTAGCTGGCAGGCATTATTTTTCTTCTTGCTACATGCTAGCTAATGCATATATTGCACTGCTGATTTTTGGAATCTGATCCCTTTAAGAGCATATTTTCCCTGATAGAATGTGACTTTTCTGAACACAGCAGTGTCAGTGAATGTTCACTTCGTATCCTAAGCACAAACGCTGCTACAGTGCAGCATTTACAACTTTCGCACCCATTTTGTAGGCTTCAAAATGCCGCACGAAAATGCCAAAATTACACAATTTGTATCTGTTTTTGTCTTTCTTAGAACACCCGGGATACTTGTGCCTTAGCTAAGAACTGCTGCTACGGTTCGAGTTCATCTGTGTACTGCTCTTATCCCCAAACTGGGATTTCCTTTAAACTTGATGGGGCTACTCTTGTGTAGATTTAAACTGTACGCTTGGGAAAGGACATCAAATATCTGTCCATCCATTTTCCATACGCCGACTGTCCTCATCAGGATTGCAGGTGAGCTGGAGCCTATCCCAGCAGACTGGGCAAAGCACCCGGGTGCCGTTTTGTGTAGGGATTGAAAAATGAAGCTCCTCTCTTCTTCATCCCCCGCTACAATGAATACAGTCACGCTTTGACAGTGCAAAGCAGTAAGAATAAAAGAAGCCTCCTTCTTGACACCTTTTTGTGTGAGTGTAATGTATGCAAATCTCAATTTAGCCCCGATGCGCCCTCATTACGCTTTTCAGCAGGGCTTGGGACAGAGTGTGGTTAATTAAAACCCATCTCGTGCAATGAGGCTGTCGGGTGCGCTCAGAGAAACGCCCGAAAGGTGATCAATACCTGAGCATATCATTATGATTTAGAGGAGGTGTTTAACTGCAGCTCTAAATCAATTTTCTCGGCGTAAGTAGGAAGCCTTGAAGCTGCTCTCAATCTGTAATATTGAGTGTGATGGGAATAAAAGACGTGGAGCTCACAATAAAACAAATAAACCCCTCACGATACAATTGAACAAGTGAAATAATAAAATTGAGCTAAAGGTTACAGCTTACTGATAACCCGCGCCAATGTTTATTAAAAGCCCATACTGTAGAATCATTACATGCAAACATGTACGGTATAATGTGGAGGTTACTGACAAAGCGCCGGGTTGCTTGTTTCATCACACAATATCCTCTGATCGTCCCAATTGCCCGAGGAGAAAACTCCTCTTGTCTATAGCTTACACGAATGTTTTGGTGAAGGCTCAGTGGCACAGTAAGTCAGGTGGAGTTGCGCGGATTGGTTGATGCTGAAGAGGTCGATGGCTCTTAATTCCTAAGGGTGAGTCTTTATTATCTAAAAGTGCTTCCAGGACAGGCTCTCATCAGAGAAAATGTGCTTGAAGCTCAAGAGGTCTCCTGTTGCCCATTACATTAAGAAGAAGCTCTATATAGAGCAAAGCCGACACAGTAGTACATATTCTCTAAACAAGAGACGAGAGTCATATCTTTGAAATGTTCCCTCTGAACCAAGGGCCGCCATTTGTCCTGCGAAAGGATGCGATGATGAGCAATCGGGCCATTTGGGTAGGATATGTGATTTATGAATCGTCACGTTTGGCGAGGTAAGCGACTTTGCAGTTGGATTGTAGGGTCCAAACATATTCTTACTACAACCAATTGAAGTAAAAGGTGTGTGTGTTTGTTTTTAATGGATATTACATTCTTGGCAGTCGCATTTCAGTGCCTACTTGGAGTGCTCAAGGCAACACGGAATACTGCACCTGAGAGGTTTTGGCTGTAGTTTTGTTTTTGCTGACGTGGCATGTTTGTTTAATTGACAGGGACACGGAGAGGCTTCAGCGCGAGGGACAACAGTCATGACGGGTGACTGTCTAACATGCGTCAAGTACCTCATGTTGATCTTCAACACCTTCCTCGTTGTAAGTATTTCTCATCGCCCTTCATGTGGCCTTCAGTGACCTTGGTGTCCGGCTAGTGAATTAAGACCCCGGTGACTGAATGACTGACGTTAGCCACATTTTGCATTTTATTACATTGGCACAATCTTGATTGAATTAAACACCACTTGAATTCGATTCCCGTTTGCTGACACACATCCGAGTCACATTGTGACATGTGGAGTTTGTGACTGGCAACTGAGTTTCTCAGTCTTGATCATACAATCAAGGGTAATCCTGTTAAGTGGGAGTCTGGGGGGCAGAGTAAGAAGGTTATCTCCTTCCCTGGGTTATTAAGCACAAGCAAAGCTCTTAGTTGTGCTTGTTTAAGGCAATGTGCAACCCAGCAGAGCAAATAGTAGCGTTAACATCTCTCCATGAGGGCGACTGCCGTCCCTTTGTGTTTTCTCTATGGCCCTTTCACACTCAGAGACCATAAGAGCCGTTTTCAAGGTCTCTGGGACCGAGCGCCAAATTGAAACCCTGAGCAGGCTTGCGTTCCTACCACTGAGTGCGGAGGCCGGATAGCGATCTCATCACAGCATCGCACTAGAGCTAATGTGGTCTGGAACCACAGTTGATCAGTGAAACTGGACGCTGCAGTCTGAGTTGTCATTTTTCTGGTCCAGATGATTGACTGTGCCAAAATGAACGAACAGATGATAATAGACATCCTCCATTGTTGTTCACGTATGCACTCCCCACATTAAATTGCTCTCGTCTGCATTTTATCCAGTGTTTTAATGTGTTTCTAATGCACCGATTTTCTGTCTCTTTCAACTGCTCCCACCCCACGTCCCTTTGTCAGATGGCAGGGTGTTTCCTCCTTGGTGTGGGATTATTGGTGTTGTTTGGCACAGCGGTATTGAGTGAAATGTTGATGCAACACCCCGTGCTCTCAAAAACCGTCTTCGCTGTGCTGGGCATTGGATCCTTGCTCTTCCTCCTGGGCTTCGTGGGCTGCTGCGGAGCCCTCCGTGAAAATAGGTGTCTGCTCTTCTTCGTAAGTAAAGGACATTGATATTACCGATGTGCTGTTGTGTGCTCATTTGCCATTTCAGTTTTGAAGTTGTCTTGCTTACAAACAAAGCCGGATGAGCGAAAACGCCCAGTTCAGTCCGTCTGGAAGATAACTCCCCCTTTTGTTGTGACTAGGGCTCGTAGTCTGCGGCTAAACTCCGATTAGTGTTGATAGCAACAAATGACTTTGGAGTTGACTCAAATGGAATACTCATTGTACTTTTCCAGAAAAACAAGTCATAGCCAACAAATTCAAATGTTATCAAATTGAGTGCACCATATGTTGTCCAAAGCACTTTACAAAGCCTCATCTCTTTTTTGAAAACATATCTCTTAAACCAGCGTTTACAACGGCCCGTTGGCGCAGCCACTTCAACCGATGGACAAGTTTTCCCTTTTAGTTTAAAATAGCTTACTTTAAGCACAAGGATGTCTCGCCGTGCCCTGTAGAACAGTAGAATTCTATACATCCATTTGTGTTACAGTATGTCGTACCAGCTAGCTAGTGCCAAGCTAGCTGGGGAGCTTGTCTCTCTGAGGTCCAAGTTAGCAAACTTCCTTCATTTGTTTGCTCTAATGGCATGAGAGGCCAACCAAAAAGTAGCAACATAGGCGTTGATACACTGCCAAGATCGGCTTTATTGAAGTTCAGACAGAAGTTCAATTCATTTTTTTCCTGCCACTGTTTTGACTTGCTGCTGTGTTCCCTTTTCTTGTAGTTCTTCATGCTCATCTTTGTCGTCTTCATAGCAGAGCTGGCTGCTGGGGTTTGGGCCTACACACAGCGTCAAAAGGTAAGATACAGTCGCTATCTCACCCTATATTTTCTGATATTTTTTTTAAATGAATTTATTTATGTATTTATTTTTCTTTTAGTATAATGATGATACTGTATGCCTTTGGTTAATCCTTTACTTGTTCTCTGCCTGCTTTAGTTCTTTGTTGAAGATTTACAAAAAGAGATGCGGGAAAAGTATCAGGGCTACGCCCCCGATGATAAGTACACAACAATATGGAATAAATGGATGGTTCAAGTAAGTCCAGAGCACACGTGTATGGTGTGCAAGTCCTTGCACACCGCACCCAGCAACCCCCCACAAGGCTTCCTATTTCATAGATTACAACCCAGACAGCAAGACAGTAATAAATGATTGTGTTGTATTCTTCTTGTCTCATTTCAGCATGAGTGCTGTGGCATAAATGGCTTAGAAGATTTTGAGGGCAGTCTGTTTCGTAGAAAATACAATCACACAGTTCCACCAGCCTGCTGCCTGCAGCGCAGCCCGACTGGGAATTTGGAGCATGCTGATAGGGATAAATGCCTTAATGGCTCGCAGCATCATATCAACGTACAGGTACTTTCTCTCTTTGCTCAGATCAGTTCTTCTCGAGACTTTTGTTATTTTAATCATCACAATGATATCACTGTGAATGATGTCACACCAGGTTTGTGATTTATCAAGTGAGCCAAATAGAAAAAAATAAGTCTGTTTAATATATTGCGAAAGTAATCGTTATTTGCAGCCGTAGTATGAAAAATCTGCACTTTGATATGTAGTATAACTTGAATCGGCCTCAGAAGTGTATATCAAACTAGTAGCAGGTCATCTGAATCAGTACTCAAGAAGTAGCTGTGTTTGAAAAATGTTGGCAAGTACATCACTCCTTCAAGTGTGATATCGCTGAATTATTGTTTATTTGGTTTTGTTTATTCATGAAACAATACCAAATGCTCATAAGAGCCGTTTTCAAGGTCTCTGGGACCTTGTTTATTCATTAAAACAATGCCAAATGGGCAACAGTCATTTGCAATTCACTTGAATGAAAAATACATTTTTTATCCAATGATTTGATGAATCGATAGACTAAAAGATAAAATCATCAATTCACATCTTTGTGTCCAAGCACAAACGTTAACGGGTATACACAATGAAAGCTACTCTAGCAATACTGTACCTGACAAACAATGTGAGAAATCATCAATGCAGGCCCTGGATTCCATCTCATCCTGCCATGCCTTTGTCCATAGATATTCCATTCATTTAAGATAACAATCTCTCATTGTCAATTGCCATTTTGCAAGTTTATGGCTTATTGATTCTTTGTTGTGCTGCTGTTTTTTTTGTGTATCCACAGGGTTGTTATAAAGCAGGCTTCAAAACCTATGAAGTTTACCTCTATTTAGCAGGAGCGTTGTTCATTCTGGTGCTGACCTTTGAGGTATGGAGATATTTTAGTTTGTCTTTTCAGCCTTGTCCTTTGCTATATGCTGGGGATTTTTTCTTTCAAGAAAAGTTTTTTTTTTAATGGTTATATGGCTACTCATTAAAATCTTTAGCGTGGAAAGTTCGCCATCTGGTGGTTATCGTGGTACATAAACACACATTTGATGCTCACTAGTTTAAGTTTAGCTGCCGTTTAAGTATGATTTGTTATACTGTAGGTTTGTGCATGAAATGATCCACTTGCCCATGTTAAAGTGCTCCTGTTCTTTTTTTGTTTCAGCTTCTTGCCATGTCTGTGGCTATGTGCCTCTTCAGGGGACTCCAATCTATGTAGTCTGTTTGGACTGTTTGTTTTTCAAGGAAAAATAGGGAATATGTGAAGAAAGAAGAAAATCAACACTTTGAAATTGTTATTGAACTCGTTTTCTATTTTGAATTGTTTGGTTGGGGTTAAAAAAAAATCCATTCTTAAAATCATTGTACTTCACAGCTGGACTTCTGAGGTACTGGGTAACACAGTAAATACAAGTACTGGCACACAACACAGAAAGTGGTATATTGGAGACAAAAGTGATGTAAAAAGTTTTTGTGTGTTCATTAAAAAGTGTCATTTGTGGACCAGGTCTTGCACAGACTGGGTGCAAAGTAGTCTGGACATGAGAACCAGATGAACGCTTAGCAAAAGGCACTGCGCTGACTTTTGGATGAAGAATATTTATATGAAGTGAATCTGGCTTAGTTGTTGAAGATATGTTTTATGTACACTTTGGCTGTTACCCTTTCTCTTTATTACTGTACATCGGAACACAATCCTTCCACGTGAACTTTTCACAGCCACATTTCTATTGTGCTGTATTATACTGGATACGCTCTGTTGGTGAGTGTGTGTACATACTAGATGCATTTTTCAAACACGTATGAACTATTTTGTGAGCATGTGAGCTTAAAGCTAAGGACCCTCCCGGACTTGAACGTCAACGTGATTGAACATTTCTGTTTATATGGCTACTCTTTTACTGGTATTTTATTTTAAATGTTTACATGTTTGTGTATGCAATTGATCTTTAATAAATGGCATTGGGATTCATCTGTTGTCTCTTTATTATGATTGATCTTATAATTTTATGTGAATGCATTAGTACTTGCTTTGCCATTGGATGACGAGCAGTTGGCGTAGCCGCTCTTACCCAATGTCTGCTGGATCAGACTCCAGCTCATCCATGAACCTAATGAGTCTATGACACTCATGCACGTAAAACGAACTGTCAACGGTTCTTATATTTTGTTTGTGTGCGCTTGGTTTGAGATTGGCCACAAGAGAAGCTCTGGCAGATTCAGTATACTTCTCGCCAGTGGTGGGCAGTGAGTTTTGGACCTGAGCCTTCAGTGGCCACTTAAGTGGACCTAATCTACATGTGCTGTACACATTTGCTTGACGTCACCTCTTTTCTACTCTGATGGAGAAAATGCCGGGGAAGCTCTATTAAACCCCTCAAAATTTGATGCAATAATATGTTCTATGCCCTTTCACGAGTCTAAACATGGCGTTCTGATTAATAATGTGGAATATGAGTCAAGCCGCAAAATCCACCAGTTTTTAGCCATCTCAGACGGTGGCCATTTTGTCGCTTCTGTTGACTGAAAAGGATATTACAGTTGCTCGGTTAACGACCGATCACGGCTCACCTGTTTTCTGAAGCTGAGCCATGATTGGTCGTTATCTGAGCCCTGAGGGTGTGTGATGTCATTTTCAGTCGACAGAAGTGACAAAATGGCTGCCCCCGGAGATGGCTTCAAATGGGTGGATAAATATTAATCCGGAATTGCCATGTTTTGATTATTGGGCCTGCGTAGAACATATTCTTGTCAAGAAGATTTGGGGGTTGACTTCATCTTTAAGCAATGTCTTTCATCTAGTGGTGAGCTGCTGTTGCTGTTTAAAATACAGACATGTACTGCAATTAATCACACACACACACTTGATCTGCTTTTACTCACTACATGTTGCCTCTCTTCTCAAACCTCCGCATCACACTCCTTCTACATCATAACGCCTCCAGCGGAGATGCAGAATAAGTTCACAAAAATAACTAAGTTCACAAATAATTACAGTCGCATGCAGCTTTAAACTGATCAGGTATGGTAAAGGAAACAATATCATTTTCAAAAATGGTGCACTCCAAGTGTGGGCTGCTAATTGTAACGCATGACACCCACACACACAAATACACGCACTGGTGTGCTGCCTTTGAGCTCTTTTGTCCATATTCCTCCTGTTTTGTCCATATTCCTCCTGATGTGGTTCTGTTATCCTCAAGCTGCATGACCTCTAAGAGCATCCTCTTGCTGCTTTGCATTCAGCAGACCTTAAAAGCTCAGTGTGACAGCAAAGCCCAGGGCTCATTTTCTCGTAATTGGAGGTTCCGTTAGCGGCACGATATGCCTCCGGGGGAGCCTTGCTAAGCGCCACAAGAGCCCATCTTCATTCCAGTTTTTTGGGGGTGTTTACTTGCTGTGGCTGAATTACAAAGATGGGCTTTTAATCGAGCTGAAGGATAACGTGGCACGCGTGGGCTTCCTTGGACATTGTCACATGGGTATTTGCTCGCTCTGGAGAGGTTATAGTGGCAAACACTGCAATGTAAAAACACATTTCATGTGTCCCATGGGTCAAATTGGAAGAGATCACTTCTAGTGGTTTCACTTGTACAATCTCAACATGGTCTCAGCACTGATGGTTATTTGTTATGCAGAATCATGCTCAATTTGCTTGATTGTTGCCAGTAAAAGTTGTGACACGGTGTCCTTATTTTTTTTTCATTCATTTGTCCGCGTGGTGGTGACAGGAGCAAGTGAGTATGGACTAACTTCATTAATCAAGCTGAGTCTCAACCTCAAGGAGAACCAGCTGGCGCGGTGCCATTCTCATCGTACTAGTTCTTCCTTATCTTAGAATGATGTAAGATAAGGAAGGATGGGTTTGCCTTCGTTACTGAGCTCTGGCTTCTGGTGGTCATGTGGGGTACTATTATGGATTTCTGCCATGATTATATGATGATGATTATGATATGGCACATGGCATGTGAATGTTTCAGTCAAGATATCCATCCGTCTCTTTTCTAGAGTAAGCATCTTCATTAGTGTCACGGAAGAACAGGAGCCTATGCTAGCTGACTTTGGGCAAGAGGTTAGTCACCAGCTAATCGAAGGGCACATAAAGGAAAAAATCATTAACAACACTGTATAATCTTCAGAATCGTCAATTACCCTGTATGTTTGGGGAATGTCGGAGGGATGCCGGCACATAGAACATGCAGGAAAGTGAAGATTGTGATGTAACACAGCTGTAGCCTCAGTCAAGCCCATCCAGCATTTTATGTAGTATTCTAAAATATATTTATATATTATTTTCTCAGCCCCCGTATAAATCAGGCAAGCCCACCTTAAGCGCTGGGAGAGAAAAAAATTCTGAAGCCGTCCCTGTCATCAAAATATACAATCTATATACCTCTTGACTGGTCAGCAGCCAATCGCGGGGCAAATTTAGACATTTACATTGATGCGCAGTTTAAAGCAGTGGTTCTCCAACTTTGGATGTGTGAGATGTAGTTGGGAGTACATAAAAATAGGAAAAAAGTCACATGCTTAAGGACGTGTATGTCAATAAAACAAACACTCTAAAGCAATTACTTTTGATTTATTTTGGGCCAATTACAGGGTGTGCGTTGATTGCGATGTCATATAAATGTGACATCCCTACACGTGCGTTTGCGGCAGTATTTAATTTACTTATAATTTTGTTTTGGTGAAGCAATTGATTGAGAGATACTCACAACATTTATTTTTAATTGATTTGTATTATTCAGTTAGCTGAACAGCCATATAGTAAGGTAGGAGACAGATGGACTTATGTCGAGATAAATGCAAACTCCCCAACGGGAAGGTCTGAGCCGAGATTCCAACCCTGAATTTCTCGACTGTGATGCAGATGTGCTCACAATTATTGTTTTTTTTGTTTTGTTTTTTACCGTGCTGCTCCTCGGTTATAGGCAGACCGTCTTCTAAATAACCCATGCGGTTTTAGAACGTCTTATTAACAACAAGGCCTCAGTTGTCCCATCAGGGTCGAACATAGAAAATACAAATTATGTGCGCACTGAAAATGCCGGAGCGGGCAAACATTCCACAAAAAGACTAAAAACAGACCAAGCGACAAACAAACCAAGTGGCAAACAAACAAACAAATGGGCGTTCCGGTGACGTAACTGACACGTTCGTGTTAAGAAAAAACGCGCAGGCGTGTTGCCTTTGTTTCCCCCCATTATTCAAGATAGCAGAGCGCACGCGGGCTGTGAACGTCAAACGGATGAATGGACGATGTTGTCACGCAGATTGAACGTTTTTTTCAGTGCCTCCGAGCCGACAAAGGTGATCACAGAAGCTGACGTAATGCCACACGTCGCTACGTCAACTGGCCTGAACACTGGTAGCCTGTACTTATGGAGTTGACCTCATCTACTGCTGTTCTGAGATATTTTGCGTAAGACGTTCTTTCTAAGCTGCCATTACATTGTGTTTCGTAGGACAACACGTTGGTAGACATACGTTGGATAACTTAGTAAGTATGACAACAGCCGAAATGTAACAATTCTACGAAATAACAACCTTCCATTCATGTTATCAATATTGCGATAGTAGCGTGCAGTTGATTCAACAAGTAGCTTTTAGTTGACATTGGCGGAACGTGAAGGGATGTCTCGAGTTGTAGGAGAGCTACAGCTTATGGATAAAGTGAAATTCCAAGCACATGCTGATCTTGCGTTCTCCTAAGTTGTAATTTAGGTCCTCTTTGAACGCCATGTCATTTTGCAGAATGAGTTGAAGTTTAATTGTGAACATGATTTTGGGGCATCATCGGGAAGAGCTAGTGCCTCCAAAGCGACCAGCATTTCTTAAAATCATCATTCATTGTTTTTTTTTTGGTCAAGTTTATTATGCAACGAATACCATTTACATACTGTTTGTTGAAAAGCAGTGCATTAAAAATGCAGACGCTTTCCCTAAGATAATGAATAGTTGTGATTAATAATAAATTAGTGATTCCAGTGTTGATGGAAATGATTGTGACTATTGTTTTGGCCAACATCATGCAGCCTTATAATGAAAAAAATAGGATGAGAAGATTTGTATAGTCTTAGTCATAGGGGCCCTCCGAAGGAAATACCTATTTTGCAGTTTGACATCCATCCAAAAGTAAAACTTTCCCATCAGAAAGGCAGGATACTGCTGCTGTAAACAGGCTTTTCTATTACTATATACCTCAAGGCAAGGGCTGCCATTTAAATTGTCAGATGTAGAGCAGCATTGTTCGCTCATAGTCACTGTGTAGAAGTTGTGTCCTTGTTTTTGCTGTGTGTCATGTTTTTGATGACTGGCAACTGATGCATGTGCAAACAAATGCCCACAACCAATGGCAGTTTTTGGTATGTCAAGGGCACCATTTCTGGGGTGTGCCATCAACCACAAAAAGAAGTAGCGTGCGAATAGTGATGGGAGATATATATCGTCATCGATATTGTCAGTGTTGCTTTCACGATGTGCAATTTCATATTATCGAGTATTGATTCTGCCTCAAAAACGAAAGAACGAGTCCGTCAATGTCCGCAAAGTAGGAGGAAGTGATGAAATCCTCATTCGGCAAATCAGTGTGTGTAGACGACGAGGGGGAAGTGATAAACCTTCACTCGGCGAATCAGCTGGCAGGACCCAGTCATGTGACTCTGTTAGCAGCTGAGCAAACGTGTTTCAAATATTATATAAGTACATAACATGTGTACAACAATTTCAGAAAATGTCTTGTCAGGAGATCACGGCTGAATCTGACGTCACTACAGTTGTATATGTAATAACAGTGCGAGACGCTATATTTCTCCTACCGTCAGTGTTAAGGACGGTCCACAAATGACATGCCTGTATTCCAAGGTGATGCATGTGGCACAAATCTATGATGGGGTACCAGCCTCACTCAGCGAGGGGGGAAAAAAAACTACAAGACAAGACATTATGTTGAATAAAAGATTTTTTCTCATTCTGACTGCTGTAGGAAACGCTTTTTCTCATTCTGATTGCTCTAGTTGTCGGCAGCACTTAACGTAGCTCCAAATGTCATGATATATCTGTCATATCATTATGGAATAATAGGAGACATTTAAATGGCACAAACATTCCCAAAAATCATTGTAAGTCTAGACATAATTTTAAGTTCTTTGTTAAATATTGCAGTGGAATATCGTTGTTTTGGAGAAGCTGTGTGAAGCAATTTAAAATATAAACAAGAGCTATTCTCAAACGCTGTCTCCCCATAATTGTTCGGTGAAGCAAGTGCAGGTTTGAAATAATTTGTAGAATATCGTCAAATTATCGAGTTTTTGGAAAAAATATCAGATTTTTTTTGTTTGCCCATATTGCCCCCCCCCCCGGCCCATATCGAAAGTGCTTTTCTATTGGCATCTTGAAATGTAAATCGTTTGAGGAGTGAGAGGTTTTCAATGTCAATGAAGTAAGATGTCCATATTCAGGGGAGGCACTAAAGTTAGCCCGTTGTTGGTAGACTGGGAGTGGCATGGCTGCGTAGGAAAATGCAGTGACAGTCATACAACTCAATTCATATCATGTTTTCACATCTGCTCCAGCCGCAACAATAAGTCCTGTATCCACAATAAAGTAATAATACAATTATGAATAACCAAACAAAATCTTCTCCAATGAAAATACGCCATTGCTACCTTCACATTAGGAAAAGTAGAGTGCACTTAGGTTGCTGAAGAAGAGGCTCTGTCCATTCAACAACGGAAGAAGATGCGCACTCGCGTAGAGCCTGCCTCTTATGGAAGCCGGCCAGAGTCTCACCACACAGGACCCTACCCACCCTCACGGCACCAGCACAAGGTAAGTAAAACACACATGCTACTACTGTCACCTTGGGCGAACAACACACAACATCCGAACATTATTATGAGACAATGTTACCAATGATTAGCAGTAGTTGTGTTTGTTTGTTTGTTTTGGATTAGCCAACTCTGCTTTCTATTTTTGGCATGCAACATCAGGTGCATTCCTCAAACATTTTGCAGCATGGCACTAATTTTGATTTTTGATTGTTTGACAGGGGTTTGGAGGGCCTCCACTGCTAAGGAACACAGTCATGACGGGTGACCTTCTGTCATGCGTCAAGTACTTCATGTTAGTTATGAACATCTTCTTTGTTGTAAGTATTTCTCATCTCTCTTCATGTGGCTTTGAGTAAGGTTAGTGTCTAGTGAATGAAGACCCTGGCGACTGACCCACAGTAACCACATTTGCATCTTATGAAATTGGGCCCATATTGATTTGATTAAAGTCCACTTTCATTAGATTCCAGTGTGCTGACACACATCCAAGGCACACTGTACCGTGTGGAGTTAATGACTGGCACCTCAGTGTATCAGCCTTGATCAAACAATCAAGGGTGAGTAAGTGTGAGCCTGGATGTGCAAAGAGTCGAGCTAAAATCCCTCTGTAACGGCGACTGCCATTTTCTCTACGGTTCTTTCACACCCAGTGACCATAAGAGACATAAGAGACGTTTTCAAGGTCCGTGAACTTTTAAAATGTGTACCTCTTCACTGCCACTGGGTGGCACAGTTAAAGCAACACTGGGCAAGAATTCAACCTTTTCACATCTTTTTTTTTTTTTCCAACTTTCTTCATTGGTTGTCAACCAAGACAAACCAAAGTAGACATCACCAGTTCGATTACAATACAATTGTATGTCAAATACCCTGACCTCTCTCCCCCCCTCCCTCAACCCACCCACCTCAGAGCCCAAACTAGACATTGCAGCAAATCAGTCGCCGCGCACAAACATCAACACACCCAAGAGCATACATACACACACAAGGGGGAGAAAAAAAAACTACCAAAACATGTGAACATAATTTGCCGGTGGCTGCCCACATCTATTGCAAGCATCTTTAACTGTTGGATACATTTGAGATAGTCTTGCATTGGTATAATGTATTTCATAAAATATTTTACACTGGATCAAGGCATGACGGGCACAGATTGAGGATGCCTGGATCAATTTAAAAACTAAATCCCATTGTTGCTCGGATAATGCCATCTGTAGTTCATCTTTCCAACTCCTTTTAATAGCACAAATCGACTTCAAAAGTATGCTGTCAAGTATTTTATATAACACCGAAATGTATCTACCCTGTTGAGGTTCACAACTTTTCACAACTCTTTTGATTAAACATTGACTTACAAGTAGTTGAATGGGACTTTTGTCATGCCCTGTATTGTTGGGGGTCTGTATTATTTTTACTGACACCAAGTAACTTTGAGGAGGATGGGAGCAACCCTGGGACAAAAATACAAACGTCCTGAATTGCTTTACGGCATACCGTATTTTCCAGACTATAAATCGCGTTTTTTTTCATAGTTTGGCCGGGGGGCGTGACTTATACTCTGGAGCGATTTACGTGTGAGATTATGAACACATCATTACCTGTATTTCATTTCACATGTTATAGTAACCTGCATAAAGAAACATAAAGCAAAATTCTAAAAGCTATTAAAATGCACGAATAATTTAAATGGTTAAAATGTAATATTTTGTTAAATCAGGAATCAAAATAGTATGATAAAAAGATAATTTGACTGTCTATCAATACATCTATCCAGAATAGTGTACTGTTCCTTTAAGACACTTGCCGTGCCTCTGGCTGTGGTCTTGCATCAGTCATACACGTATGGAGTGGAGAAAGCGAACAAAGAGATAATTACGACTGAATACCGTATTTTCCGGACTATAAGCCGCAACTTTTTTCCTAGATTTTGAGCCCTGTGGTTTATAGTCCAGTTCCCATTGACTGGATGTGACTGCAGGTGGAGGAGTTCAACAGGAGAGGGTGACATGCACTAGGTTATTGCATTAGGTGCTGTAATGCTATGATTTTATGTTTTCCTAGAGGTCCGTGAAGTGCACATGAATGCGATTGGCTGATGTTACGTCTGTTCTGTTGCTTCAATGTGAAATGCTATTGTTGATTTAGCACGTCGTGTGTTAGATTGGCTGACTTTATTAACATAAGACAAGACAGGTGCATATATAGAATGAAGTAGAATAGGTGGTGGATTCTGGTGGACATTATCTGACAAACTGGAGCGGCAGTCGGCAGTGAAATGAAGATAAGTACTGTTTATTTTCTCTTGGTTGGTTCTCCTGTTTTAATCAGCAACATTGCTGCAGTGTTGAAAGGCACTGTTAGGAAAGAATCTGCTCAGGTACATTTACAGTTCATAATCGTTCTGTAAACACAGTAAATGTAAAACTTTTCAACATAGATAGGTGCAGCTTATATAAAGGTGCGGCTTATTTAAGGTTTGTTCCGAGATGTTCTAAAAAAAAATAGAGTGGGTGCAGCTTATATAACAGTGCGGCTTATAGCCCGGAAAATACGGTAACATATTTTTCCTCCAAAATTATACTCCAGTGCGACAGGTATGTTTTTTCCTTCATTATTATGCATTTTATGGCTGGCACGACTTAGTCCGGAAAATACGGTACTCACTTCCTCCTTTCGCTATAAGGACGGAAGGTGATTTGAACGTCTACGCGCTATTACAGGTGTCATGGCAGGGCCTCAAAATAACCAAAAAAACAAAAGTATTTAAACAAAATTAGATTCATTACCTCATCGCTATTCATCTTTCACACAGCAACTGGAAATAGAAATGTAATTCAGTCCAACTTGCAGGCCAGCAAGAGCTCAGGATTTCCCGACACTACGCGCTAGCGCGCATAGGATATTTGACTTTTGTCAAAACACTACCGCTTTTGTCCACATGGTGCCGCCATAATCAACAAAAACCTATCTATGACACATACATCCATCCATTATCTAGAGTGTTGCTTTAAAGCGGAAGTCAACCCAAACATTTTTTCAAGAATATGTTCCCAGCAGGCCCACTAGTTGAAACACGGCAATCTGATTAATTTTGCGTTTGTGTAATATAAGTTAAGTAGCAAAATACACTAGTTTTTAGCCATCTCAGTGGGCGGCCATTTTGTCTTCTGTCGATTGAAAATGACATCATAACTGCTCACAACGGCCAATCACGGCTGACCTGTTTTCTGAATCTGAGGCATGATTGGTCGTTGTGAGCAGTTGTGATGTCATTTTCAATCGACATTAGACAAAATGGCCGCCCCCTGAGATGGCTAAAAACGAGTGTATTTTGCTACTTAACTTATATTACACAAACCATTGGGTGTGTAGGCCAAATGGGCAATGTCATCACCTATGTCATGAGCTTTGCACTACAGCTAATGTGGTCTGCTATCACAGAGGATCAATGAAATATACACTGCAGTCTGACTAGTAGTCATTTTTCTGGTACAAAAGAATGACTGTGCCATGATCAAAGACCTGGGTGATGAGACAACCTCCATTGTTGTTCTGTTATTCACTACTCACATTGAGCTGCTCTCGTGTGCATTTTATCCAGTATTTCCATGAGTTTTTAATGCAATCATTTTTTGTCTACTTCAACTGCCCCCCCCCACATCCCATTGTCAGGTGACAGGGTTTTTAATCCTTGGTGGAGGATTGTTGGTGGAGTTGGGCACAAGAGTAGTGGGTCAACTGTTGGAGTCACACAGCTTGCTCTCAAAACTCCTCTACTTTGGGATGGCCGCTGGGGCCTTGCTCTTCCTTGTGGGCTTCCTTGGCTGCCTCGGAGTCCACCGTGAAAATAGGAGTCTGCTCTTCTGCGTAAGTGCATGACATTGATACTATGGACGCGTTGCTGTGTGCTCAAGCTCAATGATTTGGGAAATTAGTCTAATTGCTATTTTTGTGCGGGTCTATATTCAGTATGCTTTTTTTTTTTATCTGTCCTCTTTGTCTGCTAGGTAATTTAGAATGGAGGATCGGTATCCTTTTTTGTATGCCGGAACAGTTTTTCTGTGCAACAGTGGAGTTTTATTTACTGCCACTGTGACAATTACTTTTTTCGAGGTCCTATTATGTATTTGAAATGACAAATTGATTATTTTGCGAAATGTAACTAGCTTCCATTACAGTACCCATGAATATTGTTTTCGTGTGCTGTCCTCCAGTTTTGCTCATGAGATTTTCATGACGGTGTTGACTTGGTTCCTTCTCATAACGTGTGATATGGACAAAATTTGATTCTCATTATTTTTGCCAGATATCTCAATAACGATACGATAATGATAATACTATGGGTTCAGTGAAAACAAAGCCTTTTGTTTTTAACAAAAAACTAAATATAAATTCAAAAGGTTGTGAAAAGTTTATTTCTTTATTTGAATTTACTTACAGCCATTAACATTAACAAAGTCAGCAACTGTACTGCAACTGTGTTTTAATGATAAATAACAATTTTATGCTCAAACAGAAGTGTTTTTCATGTGCTAACTGCATCAACCCAGTTAGTGCATAAAGTGCCTCGATACGGTACCGAAATGGTACCTTGAGAAAAATCTAAAACCAGCAAAAGCAGCAAAATTAAAACTGACAAAAGAACTTCACATTAAGTTTGACTAATTCATAGTAAAGTTCACAAACAGTAAAAGGTTCATGAAATTAAAGAACAGAAGTTAAAAAATAACTCCCTTTTTTTGTTAACAGTTTGAATCGAAAATTGTTCGGAACCGGAATCGGAACCATAATCGCACAAATTCACACAATGCTCAACTCTACTCACACCCAGTTAAGTTTCTCACAGCCATATTGTTGGCTGTTCATTGTGAGAAACTTAATTTGTTTCCAGGTCCGTGGGTAAACTAAGTTCTCCTATTAGCGGATTTGAAGAAAGATTGGAGGGGGACATTCTACAGCGCCACCGGCTGTTGTGGAGTGCGAGTTTATTGACATTTAAAGTTTATTGACATTTTTGTGTGGCACTGCAAGGCAGAAAATAAGTGCCAAAATTCAACGTGACAACGGTCAATTCGTGCCAACAACCACGTTAGTTTTCCGTAGTTGTAGAATTGCTTTTTTGTACGTGTAGGATTTTTTTTTTCTAGTTGAGGGACTTTTTTGTCCTGTTTTTGTACTTGGATATTTTTTTGTATTTTGTTGGTGTAAAACATACTGTATTTGTTTTTTAAGGCAAGATCTATTTGTTTGACACATTTCTGATGTGCAAAAGACATAAACATTATTTTGTGAATGTTGTTTTGTATTTGCAAAACACACTGAGCTCGTTTTTTGAATTGTTGGGTGTGAGTAAATCACGTTTTGAGTGTTTGTGAGGTTTTGGCGTGATTTTAACTCCATACAGAACCCAGAGAAGACATCTTGTCCCAAGCCCGTTCACGTGCTCCGAGCAGACCAATTACAAAGCAACAGAGTGTTTGGGGGCGGGATTATAAGGCTGCGACGAAAACATTTCCCGGTGGACAATCGACTTGATTAAAAACCGAACGTCGTGTTAATTTAAGAGCCGCTTTATCCGCATATTTACATTGCAAAAACGACAACTATCCCTCAACACCACGGACCCATCCGTGGCAATTATCGAGAAAATAAGATACAGCTGGTGAAAACAAGGCGCATGCCGGTGACGATATTTTCATCCATTGCCAGAATTGGTTGGCGAGCACAAATTGACGCATTGCCCAATCAGCGCAAGGTATTGTACTGATTGTCCCGCCTTTCCCGAGCAGATCACATCTGGGCACAGTCCCAGATTGATACTGTGGAGAATTCCTTTCAGTGACTCGTGTCATTCTGGCTCTTGATTAATGGGTAGTATCTTTTTTTTCGGATGGTTGGAGAAACACTTTACATGAGTCGAATCTTTGAATTGTTTTTCAATATACTTTCGTTTGATTTTTAATCAAATACTGCCTTTACCTGCTGCTGTCCTTTCATCTTTTTGCAGTTCTTCATTCTCATCTTAGTCGTCTTCCTAGCAGAGATAGGTATTGGGATTTTTGCCTTCACAAAGTGGGATTCGGTAAGCTCAAGTATCTTGTGATGTTTCCTTTTGTTGGGGCGGGGGGTAAAACAGTGATACTGCTTGTCATTGACTTATACTGCACATGTTCTGTCTGTTCTAGGTAAAAAAAGATGCCGTAAAAAAAACGTTACTCAGTGATTATAGGTACAACGGCGTGGACAAGTTCTCCAAAGCGTGGACTGCTATCATGCAGGATGTAAGTCCAGAGCACATGTGCTTGCACACCAGGGTTTCCCACGCAGTGTTAATACTAGGGTGCTGCGCCCAAGTAAACAGCCGGGCGCCCAAGAGGATTTTAAGAGAACTTAATAAAAATATATTTTAAACATTTTTTTTAAATGGTCGCGACCGTCGATACCGCATGTCACGTTAATTAGCCGTTACTCAAGCCTGGTTCATACGCGTAGCAAAAATGTGGAAAACGTTGGCCAATTCGCCGCTCTTGGAGTGCGCTCCACACCTACGCAGCCGCTTTCCCGCGCACCTCTCCAAAATGGCGAGCGCGCGGTTGAGTTGGACATTTTTCCTTCCATTGGAGTATGTTCGAGAAGCCGAGCAGCTGAGTGAGTCGACGGAGAAGTGTGACGGTCGGCGAGGTTCCAAGCTAGCGAGTACCTCCACCTTTGCGAACGACACGAGGAGTTGCCGTCTGCCAAAGCAGAGTGAACACGCTTTGAACGACGAATGAGCGTTCTCAGCCCGGTGTCGGTACCATATGTGCTCGGGCTGCAAAATCTTCTCGGGGTCCTTCTGTGGCCTTCGCGCGTGCTGAGGACGTCACGGTTTATAATGTATTTATGTAATATATTTATTTGCCTCTATGTTTGTCTCCCCGCTAGTTGTTGTGTTTGTATGTTCTGGGTTACTAAATAAAAAAATAAAATAAAAGTATATTACTGCCACTTTTGCGAGTATCGTCCTTCGGTGGCCTACGTGCCCACTGAATTCGTAGCGTTGGTAATCGGATTGTGGTTCATGGTTATCGGAGGGAAAACACGTTTTATTAAGTAATTCTTCACATTATATACATGGAATCTTGCAGTCTGAGTCAACCACGAAATCGTTGCCAGTTCGGCAAGAGAAACGCAAAAATTTCATTAAACAGGTAGCGGCTTCTTCGCGGGGCATAAGCGGAAGTGACGTAAGAGCTGTCTCGCTAATGTGACACGAAGCAATTTTATATATATATATATATATTTTAATTTGGTAACACAGAATATAAAAATACAACAGCTATGGGTAACAAACATTGTGACAAAGAATTATATATTGTAGAAATACGTTATAGAGCGTGACGTCATCAGCACGCGGGTAGGCCCTCCCCGAGACAATTTTGCACCTGAGCACATCTGGCGCCCACACCCGCGGCCTGCCGAGAGACGATCCCGAGTTAGCAAGCTAAGCTAACTCACACCACGGAGAGGACACCCGTAGCCATTCGCGGTGTGGCGCAGTCTGCATGGGGCAGGCTGTGTGCATCAGTTGCGTCTTCCGAATCCACCGTGATCGCAGCAGTCAGCCACCCTCTACAACGGAGCTCCTACCCGACGTTCAACAATCAGGTGCACTCGCTCGCTCACTCGCTGGCGGAGGAGAAGTTTCTTCGCCTCTTCTACAGTAACTACGCCAACGTTGGCCAGAACATTTATTTCTAATCTGGGCGCCCAACTAAAATTTGCCTTAGAATAATTAAGTCATAAGAAAGTGTTTATTATGAACACATTGTTTCAAATGTAATAAATTCTAATCAAGTGTTGATTTGGTCGGTCTCGCGGAGCACTCCACACCTACCCGCTTTGCCGGTAGTTTTAATTCGCAGCTTTAGGGTACAACCGTTTGCTGCCAAATATTCAGCTAGTTAACTGAACAAGACACCCGCTCATCACCCCACCCGCTGCACGGCTTTTTTTTTTCGCTGCACGGATTTAAACCCTTCGCAAAATTATCATCCGCCGTTCGCTGTCCCCATCCGTTTTTTTCTTACGATCCAATGACAGCCTTATTTTATTATTATTTTGTTGTTTGAATACAAATTAAGTGCAAAAACGTGGTGTCACTGAGTAATGTGGTAACAATTTTTAATCTGAAAAATCACTAGAATGCACGATATGAAGTCTAAAAAGAAATAGAAAAATCCTCCCCACCCATACCGAAATGACCCCCATACCCCGAACCGCCGGCGTCCACCCGCCCAAGTAGATTTCAAATCACTGCACACCATACCCAACAACCAGCCAGTGGGGCTCATATTTCAAGACAGATCACAAGCCAGACCAACACAGTAATAAATGCTTCTGTTGTACTCTTCTCGTCTCATTTCAGTTCAAGTGTTGTGGCATAGATGGCCCCGGCGATTATAAGGACACAACGATTCCTATTCCCTGCTGTCCTGTAAAAAAACTGAACGTTGAAGACAATTGTGTCGAAGACAATGCACACGACGAGGTAACACCTGTTCAATGGTCACGCTGAAAGTCAATTCAGATTTTCTTGTCCATATGCGACATGATCAGAGTTTTTTCATGCAAAGTGAGCAGTACAATTAAGATTTTTTTTTTCCAAATCCGACCAGGGCCTCTTGTATGTTGATATACAGCAAGATAACACATTTTTTTCTGCAAATGAATACTTTTTTTTAATGCGTGTGTACGGTGTTTAAAATGCGTGTGCACGATGTTTATGTCTTACGGCTAAACAAAAGCAACAAAGGGAGCGTTTTCACCCGTGGGTGAGTTTAATTGAATTACTTTGAAATTCGCTTGAAATGCAAAGATATAAAATAAGTTCTTGTTATTAAGCACGGTTTCACGAGACATCTGAAGCGAGTGTTAAACAAAAGGGGACATCTCTTGACTGTAAGGAGCGTCCCAAGTGCCTCTTCTTGCCGCCTCCGACGTACTCTCGTCTCTCAAACTAGCATTAGAGGCTAGGCTAGCTGCCAAACTGATCCGGAAGTACATAAACACGCATTTAAAACAAAACGTGTTCCCTCGCAAAACTCTGGAGGGAACGCAAAGTGTTTTGCGAGGGAACATTTTTTTTCTTTTACTTCCATGTCACCTTAGGGGCTCAATGGTATGGTCGCAGGATTGATGTACAGTAGTTACTGCAAGTAAGGGCAGGCTTGTACCAGCATTACCAGTATGAAAGCAGGCAGTGCAGAAGAAAGCAGGAAGTGGTGATCAGTATTCACTGTTTAGAACATACTCACTGAAGGACTGATTTATCTTTATAACATTTACAAAGAAAAGCTGAGCTGTCGTGAGGACTACTAAGTATGGCTGCTCTATAGCTGGTAGCTGCACTGCTAACGTAAGTTAAAAGTTACACCCCGGTCACAAGCCACCCACAGCGTGAGTATTGAAACACCACATTAACAACAAAAATGGCTAAACTTGTCACTGAGAAGTTTTTTTCGCGGTTGATGTCATTATTGTATCATAATTACTGTGCGTGTGGGCGCAGGTATGCGCGTGAGTGAGTGTGGAGGCTACTGGCAGTAAATGTTGCCTTCATAAGCTTATTTTGTCCTATTTAGTCATCCTTTTCCCCTTTCATTCTTTGTAACAACAATATGGAGCAAGCAAATCTACTTTCCCTCATGGGATGAATTGTCTGTTGTCTGTGTCTGTCATCTATCTATCAGTCTGTCTGTCTATCTGACTGTCAATCAAGCCACGGAGAGGCATCCTTCTATATGAGGGGTTACCTTCAGGGACAGTTCGAAAACAACCTCATGCAAATAAACAATTGTTTTACATGATCTTCAATCAAGCAATGAATCAATCCAACCATCCAGCTCTATTTATCTATCTCGCTATCTCTATCTATCTCTATCTACGTATCTATGGTCCACTGGATGCAAATATATATTGTAGCGATATATATATATTTTTTTCCTCATGTGCCTATTGTGTTTTGCACTTATCCAAATGTAATTAGAAGTAATCAACTTGCATTACTTTAATATTATGGTACTTGTATTACATTACACACTACATTTTTTAACAGGTAACCTGTAATTATCAGAATATAATTACGTTAATTCAATGTCTATTCCAATACTCTTGATTACGTATTTAAAAGCGGATGGCTTTAAGCAAAAGGTGCCCGGTCCCGAGTTGAACACATATTAAATGTAAATACCAGCTTGGAATCCTGAACTTTAGTCTCGATCATCCTCTGATTTGAAACCTAAATCTCTTCAGTAAAAAAAACGTAAGGAATTGACCATGCCATTCCATTTAGAGTCACAGTGATACTTTTATGTTTCACTTTAATTTAATCCCACTTGAAACATTACAATACAATACAATTTTATTTATATAGCGCATTTCATAACAGCTAGAGCTGTATACAAACAAAGCACTTTACAAACAATACAATAAATAAAAAAAACTAAAAGGCTGTGATACACGTATTAATAAATGTAGATATAAATAATATCCATCCATCCATTATCTATACCGCTTATCCTCACAAGGGTCGCGGGGCGTGCTGGTGCCTATCCCAGCTGTCTATGGGCAGTAGGCGGGGGACACCCTGAATTGATTGCCAGCCAATCGGAGGGCACACAGAGACAAACATCCGCACTCACAATCACACCTAGGGGCAATTTTGAGAGTCCAATCAACTTACCACGCATGTTTTTGGAATGTGGGAGGAAACCGTAGAACCCGGAGAAAACCCACGCAGGCACGGGGAGAACATGCAAACTCCACACAAGGAGGCCGGAGCCGGGATCGAACCCACGACCTCTGAACTGTGAGGCGGACGTGCTAACCAGTTAACCACCGTGCCGCCCATATAAATAATATATAAAATATAAATAAATAAAGCCAATAAATGAACATAAAACACTATATACAATTGACACCGGAAAAGAGCCAAAAATTTCAGGTCTGATCAAAAGCCAGAGAAAAGAAATGTGTCTTCAACTGGGTTTTAAAAATTGACAGAGAGGGGGTTTGCTTAACAACCAATGGGAGGTCATTCCAGAGGGAAGGACCAGCAACAGAAAAGGCTCGATTCCCCCCTCAGGCTCCGCTTGGTCCTCGGCACCTCGAGCAGCACCTGGTTCGCATTTGTGATGGTAGTAATTCAGCACATATTTATTTAGTAAGCGCGGCAGTGACGTGACGTCATTGGTAGACGTATTCACCTGAAACATGAAATGAGAACGAGGAGTGGAGTCTCATTTCCCCAAAATATTTCTGCCTCCTCCCGCCTAGCTTCTCTGTCAATATCAGATAGGCACGCTGGACCAAAGTTACTTCTATTAACTCTGTTGGCAATGGTGCAGTACATTAAGAGGTGCAACAACTGGTAGATTGACAACTAATCCATTATTCAAATAATGGACAGCTATTTTGGTTATTTATTTTCATACCTTGTATAAAGCGGAAGTCAACCCAAACACATTTTTTTCAAGAATATGCAGCAAAATGCACTCATTTTTAGCCATCTCTGGGTGCGGCCATTCTTGAAAAAAATGTGTGGGTTGACTTCCGCTTTAACTGAAAATTGTCCAAATCCTATAATTCAGGATTATAGGACTACTTTTGATGTGTAGTCTTTCATGAATAGGTGGATTTTTTTTCTGAAATGTCAGAGCTCTAAATGACAACACACAGTAAAATCTACTGCAAGATTTGGTAAATTGACCTTAAATCCAAGAAATGACTCTCAAAAACCAGATTTGATTTGAAAAACAGTTTTTAAATCAGTGTCAAAAATAAACCTAGGGACACACAAAGCCATCCATCTCTGATTAAAATTTGCTGTTGACTAGCGCAATCACTACGGGCATATTCTCCTGTTGATGCTTCACTTAATTTCTTATGCACCTTTCTTGCACATTTTGAAGTTGCGTCAATCTAGGCTTCTGACAAACCCACCATGTGTAACAGGTAAAAATTTGGATGAAATATGTCACTTGAAACGTGAAATTAACTAGCATGGTGGATCCGGATTATACTGATTATCCCCAGTGTGCGCAACTCATCTAATAGGCGATTTTGAAGAAGCATTTGTATTTCCATTCTGTATTTTACAAATACAGTGCACGAATGGTCATTTTAATCAAAGTACTGTGCTCCATTGCATATTTGGAGCTGTTCGTTAGTAAAAAAGCAAATGAGCCGGCCATTGTTTAAGCATTGCCTAGCAACTGTTCTCGCTGCTACCTGTTGCCCACGGGCACCACATTGGTGACCCCTTGTCCAGACAGTTCTGCAAGTTTACGGTTTATTGACCCTTTGCTGCACTGTTGTTCTCATTGTGTGTCCACAGGGTTGTTTCGACCGCATCTACGAGGCCAACAAAATTTACGTCTATGTAATAGCAGTATTGACCGTTCTTGTGATGATCTCTGAGGTATGGAGATATTTTAGTTTGTCTTTCTGCTGTGTCTTTTGCTATGTACTGAAGATTTTTTTTTTTGTCCAGAAAAGTTGCAAATGGTAAAATGTCAGCATCAGTATTTTTATGTGGAAAGCTCACCATCTGGTGGTGGTCGCTGTATACAAACACAAACGTCACATCTTGACTCACTAAAGTTCAGATGCCATTTCATTATGTTTGTGATAGGGTTGGGTATGAAATAATCCAGGTTAAAATGCATCTTTTCTTTTCTTCAGCTTCTTGCCATGTCTGTGGCTATGTGCCTCTTCAGGGGACTCCGGCCTGCGTAGTCTGGACTTTTATTTTGTCAGGAACTAGGAATATGTGAGGAATGAAGAAAATCAAGACGTGTGTGTGTATATATATATATATATATATATATATGTATGTGTGTATGTATATATATGTGTATATATAGGTGTATATGTATATATATATATAGGTGTATATATAGGTGTATATGTATGTATATATATATATATATGTGTGTGTGTATTTCAATTTGATTTTTTTTTTAATTTTAACAGTTGTTAAAATGGCTGTACTTCACAGCTGGACTTTTGAGGTGCTGGGTAACACAGTAATACACGTATTGGCACACAACAGAAAGTGGAATATTGGAGAGAAATCTGATGTAAAAAGGTTTTGTCTGTTTAGTGGAAAGTGTCATTTGTGGACCAGGTCTTGCACAGAGTGATGGTAGACTGGAGATGAGAATCAGATGAACCCATAGCAGAAGTTCTGGCTGACTTTTGAATGAAGAATATTTATGTATAAAAAAAACAAAAAAAACAGTATCATACCTGTCAACTTATACGTTTTCCCCGTATTTTATGTTTTTTGATATGATAGTTGAAATTGTGTACGCCGTATAACAATTTTTGTACGGGGGAAAAAAATATTTAAAATACTGTATACATATTTTTATTTCCCAGGGAAACAAGCCAATCGAAAAGCTGTAGGGTGACGCTACAATTTATCGAGTTTACACCCATTCGACACAAAACATTTCTGCAAATAAACTTAATGACAAGCGAAACCACATCACAAGATTCACTATCAGAGTAGAATTAAGTCATGAAGAGAAACCAAAAAATCATTTCTATAAAAACAATTCAGCAAATGTGTCAATTTTTATACTTTTATGCTTTTGATCTTGGCATTCCTTTGAAAAAAAATAAACTGCAGAGTTTGATTTCATTTTCATAATTATTCACAAGTAATTTGCCATCAAAGTTTAAAGTATTTACATTCATAAATAACTAATAACTGATGATCTCTAGTCTGTAGTTTAAAAATATGATAAGTATTTGTTTTACTCAATACCAAAAGTCATGTATGGAAGTAATAGCAATGTATGAATTATGTTAGGTTTTTTTTTTGTTCAAGAAATTCTTAGTTTTATATCAAGTATAGCTTTAACTTTTGACATTTTTGTTTCATCTATACAGTATGTATCAGGCGTCAGTCATAATTTGAAGAAAAAAATTCTGTTGAATGTAGTGATTTTAATTATTTTAATTTTCCCGCATCAAATACATTTATCACGTGTAGGAAAATTTCGGTCACTGTCAAAAGATTGCGTCTGAATTTGTTGTCTATATGTCTATATGTAGACAAATGTACTATAATTATGCAATAACAGCGGTAGACGCTGTATCTCTCTTACCGTCTGTGTAAAGGGCCCTCCACAAATGACATACCTGTACTCATTCGGGTGATGCATGTGGCATAAATCACCATTATATCAAATAAAACTTAATGTTTAGATTCTGACTGCTAGTAAACCACCTTTTCTCATTCTCAGTTGGCAGTGGTAGACCGACCGGTAAATGGTAAATGGGCTGTCACTTACCTAGCGCTTTTCTACCTTGGGTACTCGAATTGCTCTACACTGTACATCATCTACCTACTGATGACGCAGCATCAGGAGCAACTGGGGGTTCAGTATCTTGCTCAAGGATGACATGGTCACCATGGCCGGGGATCGAACCCACAACCTCCGGGTTGGGAAACGACCACTCTTTCATTGATCCATGCTGCCCCATTGTACTTACTGCAGCTCAAAATGTGATATCTGTCATTAGGTAATAATAGGAGACAATTCACATATTCACAAAAATCAATAAAAACACCATATATAAAAGTTCATCATTGTTAATGTAACACATGATCAGGGGTGCACATAACTGGTACGCAGGCGCAACAGAAATCACTGATGCGTACCAGCACCGGCACAAGTCTCCGGCGTTAGTGCCTGGTAGCTGTTATCATTAGCTGGTCACAAATCAACAGCTGCCTCTTGGCTTACTTTTTTTTTTTAAACTTGTCTATATTGTGGTCCTAGATTACTCTATAATGTGCTGTCCATGTTTTCAGAAAGGTGCCTTAAATTGCACTTCAAGTAATTTTCATTATGAAAAAAAAATACAAATTAAACTTATTTTAATTGAATTTGTAACAACACGTTTCCCTAGTAATTGTAAGAAAACATTCAGCTCAAAATGTCTTTTCAGGATACCTTGAAATGTATACACTACCAGAATTTCGTTAAATTGTGTTCTTAAATCCTAAACGGCCATATTAGATTATAAAATAAATGAAGCCAAAGTTCTATTTAGCCTTTTTTTTTTTTTTTTGCATATATAAAAAAAACAACCCGATCCGTGACTCAAAATCCATGACTGATCGGAACCGTGACTTTTGTGATATGTTGGATCACTGGTGAGTACCAAAGACAACCTCCTGGTACTCATGCGAGTACTGCATGAAAAAAAGTATGTGCACCCCTGCACATTCATTTTTGTATATTCATTTTGGGATTGCACATATTTTGTATTTATTTTTCTAACATGCTGCAATATATTGTGTTGAGTATATTATGTATTATATATTAATGTTCCTTTTTGAGTTGGATTGGTACAGCACATTTCCTGAGCAAAGAAGAAAAGTCGCAAGAAAGATGCAAGAAATGCATAAACTCAAACCTGGATTGCCGCCATACCACGTCCTCCGAAGATAAGGCAGAACAACTTTTAAGGGTTACATTAAATTTAGCCACAAAATATTGTTGTACAGTGATTTGCACATGTATGCCGCAATTTGAAAATAAACAAGAGCTGTTGTTTACAAACGTATAATTATTGGGCCCACGATGCCGACGCTGGTCTGCAAGTTTGACTGAATTATATTTCTATTTCCAGTGGCTGTGCGAAAGATGAAATCTCATTTTCTTTAAACAATACTTTTGTGTTTTTGTTTGTTTTGGGCTTCTGCCGTGACACCAGTTATAGCGTCATCTGAATCGATTTCCGTCCTTATAGCGAAGGGAGGAAGAGGCGTATGCCGTAAAGCAATTTAGGACATTTGTATTTTTTGTGTGTGCCACGGTTACTCACTCCCTTCTCAAAGTCACTTAATACCAGTAAAAACGATGCAGACCCCTTCAGGGAATGACCTGTCCCATTCAGCTAGTTGTAAGTCAATGTTTCATTGAAAGAGTTGTGAACTTTTTTTTTTTTATTAAGGTGGAATACCTGCCCAGTGTTACTTTAAGCAACGTGTTGTTTAATTTACCTTATACTGTTGGCTGTGGCAAATGGAAATGACTGAGCAAACTTCACATCCTCTCCACAAAGTGGAGACAATTACATCTGGATACATCATCTTATGAATTGTTGTCGGATTTTATTGTTGTGTTTTTATTGGTGTGTTTTGGCGACCCACCCCCTCCCCATCTTCACGAAACGAACCAAATTCTACATGCATTATTTTGACATGTTTATTTACCTTCACGGATGAGCTGAAGAAGTAGGCCATTTTAGCAGAAGAGTAAAGGAATCAATGTATTGGGGCCTGACCGATACGGATCTTACATAATTAGCTCATTAAGACATTGACTAAAAAAAAAACAATTGGCTTGTATTGTGCTTATTTGCAAGGACTGTCCAATGGGAGCCTGGACCACGATGGTTTAAGTTGTTATGAGCCCATCACTTTCATTCCAATTGCGTAGAAGACGCGTAGAAGAAGACCTCATAAATTTAATTGGGAGGGTATGGCTCAATGGTAGAGCGTACTACCTTGAAAAATGCAAACCCTCAATAATGACAAAGTGAGAAAATATTTAGCTCAACGCTTGGGGGCAGCATCTCCCCTCTTAGCACGTCACATCATTGTCTTCCTGTTCAAAACAAGTGTTTTTAAATATCAAAATTCTTCTGCTGGTTCATAAGCTGTTATGATTATTATTCCACAAGGTCGTTCCGGAATTGGGGCGATTTAGGCACAACCGCTTAAAACAACAAGAACAAATATTTCTTTATTTCTTTATTATATCTTTAATGGTTGAAAGAAGTGAAAGGATAAATGGTTTGGTGGAAACTGCAACACAATATAATTTGTTTGAGTGTGAAGAGTCTCAATTATTGTTACTTTCAAATTTTGTTTTACTTTTTTATGTTTTTCAACACTTAAAGTGATTTTTCTAAAAGACGTTTTTGAAAAAGCCTCACAAATGTTCTTTTTCTGTTTCCACTGTATCAAGACAAATATTTTCTGAAGAATGCCAGATGTTTTCCTTTTCGAGAATGTATATAAATAAAAATAAAAGATAACCATTAGTTTATTTGTCCTGTCTTCTTAAAAACACATCTACATTTAACAGTTACTTTTTATTTTTAATAAATTAATTTTAGTATAAATCTGTATATGTGTTGCAAGTATTAACGTTCCAGTTTTTATGTTTTGGTGCCTTGTCTTTTCCTTCAATCTCCTTTGTGGTCATTGGTGGGCGGAGTTTCCAGGAGCACACCTGAGCCTGATATCAATCAACTGGATACTCAAGTGTAGCTAATTTGTTACATGTGGGAATGTCAACTATTCTGTAGTTGCTCGTTTCATCGCTAATCACGTATTCACTGTGTGAAAATGTAAGTACTTGTCATGTTCCCTGCTAATCTCTAGATTTGATTCTGCTTCAAAATTAAGACGCCTGTTGATTCAGCAAAAGGTTCTTTACTCGATGCTTCATTCACATTAGCTCTCTACTGGCACCTGCTGTACGGTGGCAAGCAGAGGTGGGAATTTTTCCGTTTATTGCCTTCCGCCGTCGATTTGACTGCATGCCTGTAATAGTAGTAATCGCCTGTAGCCCCGTCCGCATATCATTTTAAACGGGCTTCCGTTTCAATCTACAAACCTCGACTAACTTCCACTAGAGAACAAAATGACTGAAATCATTTTCGTGTCAGCGCAAGTCTGTATATATGTATGTAACCTTCATAACACAAGCTTTTACATAAAATCTATCAAATCTGCTGCCACGAAGTAGTGAAGTGTAGAGTAGCTATATCGACATTGGCTAGATAGCGGCTAACTGTAACGTACTGACAATCGAGCAAAAATTGAGGATTTTCTGTCCCTTGCAGTCAAAGGCAGCGAAGACCCTGCTTTTCATTTGTCTCTAAAACATAATTTTGAAAGATTATCCTATAGTGTAAACAGTGTTTCAACCTCTTCTGTTTCGGCTTGGAAAGCAGTTGGGCCAACAACCTTAAAGGGGGAATCACCAAATCACTTTTTTTCCCCTCTCTTCTTTTTTCTGATAAATGATGTAAATGGGTGTTCAATAGTGCTGTCTGTTCTGGTCATTATTTTGACATTTTAGTACGTTTGTTGAAATCTTGAATTTGGGGCAAAAACTGTCTGCGTGGAGCCATCTTTAGGTTAACCACTACACTAACACTGCATGTGAATTTGGCTTTCTTTCATGTAATAGGGAATCCTATTTAACTGTCTCTCCCAAATCATTCAACAGAATAGAAATGACATGGCGAAGAGTTTGCAATGACAGCGTAGGTACCCGAAAAGCTAAACTTCTTTTATTTCTGATCCTACTCATTTTGCTGCCTCTCACAGGTCAGTCTTGGTACTATGAGAATCTTCCGGTTCGGGGATGAGACCCGAAATTGTCAAAGCACTTTGTTGATGTACAGTTGTTCACCTGGCCGGAGTAGCCTACACCACGGACCGTGGAAGCATGGATTCACACAGCAGAATTTCTCTGATTCCTATTTCGATAAAATCTCTTCAATGTTTAACTTTTTGTTATTGTTTTTTTAATATCAACCAAGATTTTTGTCAACTTGTGTACCTCTTTGCTTCAGAGAAGTCTTGTAGCACCACATCTCTTGTTTCCTCATAAAAATTCCAAGCAGAGGGGACGGAGGGGAGAAAAGAGCAGAGGAGGAGCAGTTTGTTTTAGCCCCCTGTTTGGAGAGGAAACTTTCATTGCTTGATGATTTATGACTGAATGGACTCCCACGAGAACTAGAACAAGTCCTGTTTCCTGAATGTATTTAACATAAAACTTACCTCTTTTCCTTGCACTGTGTTTATCCTTGTGTGAAAGCTGTTAGATGTTGGACGTCCGAGAGAAGCCCCCGAGGACCAGACAATTCCCATCTTCTTTGGTGAGATTGTTAGAAGCTGACGTGAAAATGTAAGTATTAAGCATGTACAACAGCACACGGAAGAAAATGGGCTGCTTAATGCTATGTCTAGATCAGGGGTGGGAAAAGTGTGGCTGGTGGGCCACATGTACACCACCATGGTCTTTAATCCACCCTTTGGTAATTGGTCAATTTATCACAAATAATACAGTTAAACAGCTTTACATCCACAGTTGGAGATGGTTGCTCAAATGTGTAATTCATAAAAGGAATTAATTGTTATCCAAAAAAAAAGTTTTTTGTTTTTATAAAAAATCTAATGCGGGCCTTTTTCAACATAAACGATCCCACAGCAGCCATAGCCGTGCTTCCTCAGGGTAGCTGTCATGACGCACAATGTGGTGCCCATGAGTCGCTATAAAACAGGAAGTGAGCAGAGAAGGCCAGGAAATGAGTCTGTTGGGATGAGACGTTTCTCAGGCCAAGCATTTTTGGATTCAGTTGACAACAAATAAATGATCCCATGTGTGACGGCCGCATATTGCTGCATGGTTGCAAAAGAAGTCATGTTTAGTATGCCGTTGTCCTCCAATTGCGACAAATTGCAAGAGTGTCTTCATTTTTTTTCTCTCTCTGTTTTCTGCTCATTCCACGCTTTCTATGTCATGAAAGTTTTCCTCACGGCCAGGGGAGAGCGCATAATCTTAGCGACAAGTCTCGCGCTCCATTTTCTCTCAATGTGGCCCTCGCGGCTGAGTTTTCATTTCTGCCTGTCAATCGGTGCGCGCAGTCTGCGAAAGGTCGAGTGTTTGTATATTTTTGACCTTTTGAGCTGTGAAGCAGGCGGGCTTCTTGAGCAAATGCGCCCAACACGGCAAGACATAAGTGAACAATAAATCCGGGCGATACTCCGACACCCCCGTATTCACAAGCTTCATAATTGAAAGCATACCGGCCAGGAGAGAGACGACATGCGGCTCTGGAGTGAAGAGCGGCAAGGGGGACACATCCTGATAATAACTTGATTGGTGTTAAGAGGAAATCAGCAGTCGGTCTGCTGGTTATAGTTTGTCAACTCTTAAATCTTAAATTGCGGTACACGGGCAGGAGTAAATCAAGGGAGGGCACCGGCAGTCAGTCCAAGTGTCTTTTAACTTTACTAGGGAATTAAAGTAATGAGTTTGGCAACATTCGGCTAACATGCATATTATACGCTTTAATGTCAATATGACAGTTTCCAAATAATATGTACTAGTAGCCGAAACTCTGTCATGATCGATCGGTTGGTTGGTTTAGGATTTAGTTTCATATTTTCCATGTTATCCTTGTGTGACTTTTGTCTGTCTCATTCGGTTATTGGGTCCACCTGTGCTTGTCATCCATGTCCCTAGTGTTAGCCAATCAGCTCCCTCCAACCCTTTGTGTCTTGTCCATGTGTTCCTCGTTGTTCTCGTCAATTTGTCTGACTTCACTGCTTTCTTTCAGTCCTCGGTTTGCCCGACATTTGTCCGTTGCCGTTTCAAGTTCCTGTTTGGTGCCACAGTCCCTGTATTTATTTATCCCCCCCCCCCCCCCCCCCCTCCTAGTGTTTCACTTTCTTTGATGCGTTTTGTTTTGGACTCTAGTCATTTTTATCTTAGTCCCTTGTTTGCCTTTGTTTTCTTTTCAACTACCGGTATTTGTTTTCTGCACTTCTGCCTTGCATTCCTGCATTTGCGTCCTTCTTCACGCCATCCCCTGACAAGTTTATGAATAAGTTAATACATGTGGGCTCAATTAGCCTGTTTGGGCAGATCGAATGGAATGAAAGCCTACTTCAATCCAGTGGTTGGAGATTTTGTTGATGCACTATCCTCCATTCAGTACCAATTCTGTGTTGTGAACACCACAGCCTATTGGTTCTGACAGCCAATTGTTACCAAGCTTGTTCATCCCTCAAAATCCCCAATGCTGCTGTTCGTTTGATGTCACAGTAGTGGTTTTGACAGTGAAAAGAGAACAAGCCGTATTATGCAAAACAATTGAGCAAAACATCCATCATCCTTTTTTTCTAGTTGAGTTGGAACCTGAATTTGCACCGAGAACTGCTTGGTAGATGTGCTCAGCGCTAGCCCATTGTGTCATTATGGTCGAAGAAATTCTACAAAAGTGACTGCACCCCCACAGTTATGCAATTACAGATGTGTTTGACAATGCATACCAAAGTGAAGACAGGAAGAGACACAGATGAAACAATGGAGTTACTCTGCCTGAAATGTAATTACTCAACGGCAAATGCTATGTTTTTTGTTGAAACCTCCAATTGAAGCTGAAAGTTACTCAATGATTTGGAGTATCAAGGATGTTATTCGTCAAACCAGGGGTCACGAATGTGGTGCCCTCGAATCACATGCTAAGGGCCCCGTGGGCAACCTGCTGCTTGGAGCTTGGGCGGCTTATGTGTGAGCAGGTGTGTGTTTGTGTGTGTGTGTTTTATTTTGTTTTTAAAAAGTGTCAGTGCAGCAGCGCACAGCTTCTGTTGGCCAACGAAACGGGATTCCTGCATTGCATGGACATACTAGTCATTTTGATGTGACGTAGGCCAATGGTCGCCAAGCTTTTTGAAAGTGAGATCTACTTCTTGGGTACTGAATGCAAAGGGTTACTAGTTTGATAACACACTTCACAAATAATAACTTTGCTCAAATTGGTCAATAGTATTTACGCGAAGGCACTAATGGATCATCAATATGCAACATTTCTAGAAAGCTTTGCCAGTTTACATTTTCAAATTACTTCAGAAAATCCCATTCTCCCATCACTGGTGAGCTATTTTTAGAACGGGCATCAAGGTGGTGACCCCTGATGTATGCTGTCCCAACCTACTTGTAATTAGTCTATCCTGATGGAGATTAACGAGCAAAACAAGTTCAATGCTTCAGAGTAGCAACTAAAATGCCGCTGAAAAAACGTAGTGTATTTTTAAAAAGTAGTAACTATTCTGAGACTGGCATGCCTGAGAGAGAATCCAAAAGCGACACAGCAAGTGGTCAGACGAAACGGCTGATTTAGACATGCCAAACTTGACGCGGCTCTTCTTTGTGTGTGCAAATGGTGCATTATGGGATTATGTTCATCCCTACCAGAAAATGCCACTTGACGGTTTTGCTCAGGCAGAACCAGTCCTGTCTCGTTGCTAAAAAGATTCTTTTAAAGCAGCGGTCCGTTCGTCTTGGCCAAAATGTGAGCTGTTTGCTGACGTTCCCAGCTTGTAATGAAGGTTTTACCAGATACAGTGATGGACTGCATGTTCTGTTTCTTTCTCTGTGCTGCTGACTTATAGCCACAGCAGGAGGCTGATTCAACTTTTATGTCCCCTAGGACACCAGCAGTGCTTTAAAACTTCAACTGGTCCTTTTTTGATTTATGCCCAAAAAGTTACTTGACGTTATAAGAGAGAAGTGGACTTTGTTTTCACAGTAACAGCGTTGGTTTATGTGAATTAACGTGTCTATTTAAAAAAACAAAACAAAAAAACCCTTTTTTTTACTGCTTGGTGCAATACCGTTTATAGGGAGTTTTTTCATTGGCCTAAAAGGAAGCTGAGAAATTAAAGTGAACGTGTCGGGTTACGTTTTTAAACTAAGGAACTGTTTAAAGTAAGGGAAGGCGTCAGCTGAAATGCTTGATTTTAGCACCGATTTACAACCCTGACATTGCTAACGATGGCTTTTAATGAGCAGCTCAAGTTTCCATTTGTTTATGGAGCGTGCTGACTGACAGGTCCATCGATGGAGAAGTAAAGCATGTGAATGAGGAATTGGGTGTTTCCCTTCTTGGCCATATCAGCAGAACCTTAATGTAGCGGACTGAACTTTGAAGTGCCCTAATGGTCCGCATGGTTCTTAAACCGCGCAGGCCTCTATTAAGGATGTCAATGGAGTCTAGCTGGGGCAGTGTGACCCATTAGCTTTAATGAGAGCTGTCCAGGGCACAGCGGGCTGCTCTTCTTGCCCTCTGCGACTGTTTATTTATGTCACCTTACCTGCATTTTAGAGTACTTGGGCTTCTAAGTTGCGCACCACTCTTAAGGTTTGTGATTTTTATTTAATCTGATCCCGGCTAACTCAGTCTTGCATATGTTTGAACTAGGGTCATATAGTAATAAACTTTAAAAAAAAAAAAAAAAAAAACTAGATTATAAAGGATCAACAAATGTGCCAATATGCTGGACTGTTAAAAAAAAAAGGGGTGCGGGGGGCACAATCTGCCCTACTACTAACATGACAGAAGCTGGCATTAGAGATCAACAGTTTGTATTTTTGTTTTTACATCAAAATGCAGCCATGATGTGCAGTTCCAGTCAAAAGCATGGAAACGCCTTCAAATTCAAATGGTCTCAAACACATTATGAGGTCAAGAAATTCAAGCTATGAACTCTTGACAATGCGGTGTTGTCGAGTGAAAGTCATTCCAGGTCATAAAGCATCATCCACATCATAAAGCTAGCTGAGAAAACACCAAGATGTGCAAAGCTGTTATCTGGGAAAAAGATGCCTACTTTAAAGATTCTTTAAAGAGCCTAAAGATTCTTCAGAAAATTACAAGAACAGACTACTAAAAATAAATGTCAAATACATTTGAAAAAAGTAATCATTAACAATTACAGATAAGAGCTTGTGTATCTATTTTGGAAACATTCACATGCTCCACAGTACACTATTTGTCATGTATTATTTTTAATCAACAACACAGACGACAGGGCTTTAACGATTGACAGCAGCCAGCAGACTGGAGTTTTTCCACCCATGCTATGCAAAAAGTATTTAAAAAAAAAAAAAAAAAAAAAAATTAGGAAAGGCTGCAATTGTCTACTGGTCATACATTCTTTGGAGGGCAGAGTTTGCACTGTGCAACAAGGGTGAGCTTGGCAGGTTTTGTCTTGTTTTGTCCATGGAATTTCAACCATAATGGATGGTTTGATTACAGATATTTTTGTTTTTTAGGAATATAGTTTCTGGAGAACCTGTACACTAAACCGTATTTTATGCAATTACATGATTGTCTGTATTCAAAAATGGAACACTTGTTTGCCTTCAGTATGACAATTTTGTCAAACCACAATAGTAGACCTCTTATATCTGTGAACGTTCGAGCCTAAATAATAAAAACATTGTAGATTGTAAGTACTGTATGTTGTATTTTAAAGAAGAAACTTCATCAGACTGTTTTGGATTTTATTTCATCAACACTTCAATCCATCAAATGAAATACAAGTTACCTCTGTACAAACAAATATCCAGCACCTTTAGCAGATGTCACGGCGCTAAATATGGATGGCTTAAAGCAACGTTTTTGCAACACGGAACAACTTGAGACATCTGTCCCAGTGGAAGTATAAACACACAATTCTCAAAATTGTAAGTGCAATAACTTATTGCAATGGCACATTATATAAAGTCACTACCATAAGTAGAAATACTTGGTTATTATAGGGAAACAAAATAGCTTGAAGCTGTTAGAAAATTAGAAAGCAATTCAAACAGTTAAAAGCCCGGAGAAATGTTTTTTTTTATTTTTTTTTATTATTTTTATTTTATTTTTTTTAGAAACTATGCTGGACACAATGTATTATTCGGCAATGTCACTGTAATACTTGGATGGTTTGGCTGTTGGAGGTCCATTATTTGGCACATACGTAAAACAAATGTACAAGCAACAAAACAATATTGTTCACATTCACACAAAACAACTTTTCAGTAGTATCATCACGGAAAGAGCTGCAGTTTAAAGCACGGGAAGGTGGACCAACGAGACAATCAAGCTGTCACCCCTAAATAGCAATTTAAGCAAATTAAACCTACAATTTCTTTAACAGCAACCTGTTTTTTTTTTTTTTTTGTTTAAATTCAGAAACTGAAAGTTCTGTTTAATTCTAAAAATCAAGTACTGTAATTTTCGTTTGTTCTTGTACAAGTAAAAGTCTTCTGATAAACGTCACATTGTACATGCTTTAATTATCAGAATGCATTCACCCAATACAATCCCTGTATCAAGAAGTGCTCAACGGAGGTAAATATAATGTCATGGCAGAATTTCCTTCAAATCACAAATTTGATATTTTGGAGTTATGAAAGAAAACCTCAAGGACAAGGGTATGTATTTACTTTTATTTTTTTATGTGATCAAGCAGCTGATTGTGACTACCCCTTCCCTCGATCATGCAGTGGAAAGAGAATGACAGAGTAGTTTGTGGGTGTCAAAGGAACATCAGCTCATGGAATCCGTCTTTAGTGTCAGCCTGCAGCCAAACTCTGGGGGATACGCTTATTACTAGGGGCTAAGACACAGAGACACCCCCTGCAATGTATACTCGCCACCTTCCTGCACGTCAGCACTAATGTCATCACGTTACCTAAACATTACAGAATTCTACCACTTGGCAATCAGGCCCACTGATTCGACCTGCAGTCTCTGGCACGTGTCGGATTGCGTGACTCAGGAGTCGTCTCTGTTGAGCCCACGTTGAACCGTAACCTGCTCATTACAACGTTTGGACCGGCTTTTCGGCGTGTCCTCGCCGTGCGGGCCGTGGTGCACGTTGGTGTTCACAGGGCAGAAAGGCCCACTTTGATGCTAATTCAGTGTGTCTAGTTGCGTCGGTTTGCTGGTCGAAGTTGGCGTGACTAGTTGGTGTTGAAGGCTACCGCTGTGCCTTGTCTACCGCCGGAGACACACAGTTTCCTGTAACTTGAGGACGGGCCTGACAGGGGAACCTGTGGAGGTTGCTCTGTGGGAGGAAATGACATGTTGGCTTGAAATGACTGCCCATCTAATGTCTGCTCTCCTCCCTCACCAAATTGGCACAGGCTATTTTTGGTTGCGCTCAATTAAATTTCATCCAAGTTAATTGTTCACTTGTAAGAAGTTGTTTACCAACGGAGAAAAAATAAATATGGCATGAATTACTGTACTGTCTTTTATTATTGGTGGATGACTGCACCACTTTGGATGAACTGACACTGCATTGTTGATGTGGTCCAATTCAGATATGGCAACATATAGGACGAACGTCAGATCGAATCAGACCACTCTTCCAGAAGTGGTGGTATTGGGGTTGGATATAAAACAGATATTAGTCAGTGCTATACCATTAAATATGGTCTGAAAATGTTACACAGGTACATGTACCCATTAAATAAGTGTAAGCAAATGATTTCAGTGTGCGGCCAGTTAACAAAACAAAAACAACTGATTCAAACCAAAGGGGGGAAGGAACAACTTAACAGAACATGTTTAAACATGTTATTGATTTTTTTATTGTCTACTTCTATGCTGTCGCTGCCTTTTTGGTTTTTCAATGAATGCTAAAATAGAGATCAGACATAGTACACTTGAAATTGTAATCAATGTAAATGGGCAGTCCAAATACTGTACATTTAGCCTCTAACTCTGAAATAGACTCTTTGATCTACAGTGTAAATCCAGCCATATTATCCAGCCTCCGGTCCAGTTTAAATCCTGGATTATTCCGAAATGTAAATGAAATGATTTGTACTGTATTAGGGGCAAGTCTAAAGTGGTTTCATTGTGACTGATGGGGATGTCAATTGTCTCAAAATAACAGTTTTTGAGACTTTCTTTTGCGAATCCTACTTGTGGTCTTTTGAAAATTATTGCTATGTCAATATCACCAAGTATTTGACCAAGACCTGAGACAGAGAGGAATCAGAATTGCTTGGGTCTGATTTTCGCCTCTACATTTTGGAACTTTCAGTTTCTGCTGATTGTCACTGTCACAGTTGTTATCTCCATTGTGTTGGCCGCTACAATGGTCTCTGCTATCTCGACAGCCTCTCCCTGTTCATTTGACCTGTGTTATCATTAGTGCTCTCAGCAAAACTCCCCCACAGTGCTTGATGGCTGCTCAAGAGAAGCGGCCAAATGGGGGGGCGGGGTAGGACTTGGTTGGAACATCATGTGGCCCAAGAAATGGCGGCACTGTGCTCCTTGGCTTTCATTCGCAGCGCTGCTATGCTGGACGACTTGCGGTCTGGGTCAACGTTGAGATCGTAGCCATTAATCCCCCCGACCATTCCAGGTCCCCCAAAAAGACTGCCCATCTGCGTCTGTCCCATGTGACTGCTCCCTGAGCTAGGCACGCCCAGGAAGTCGGGGACCCCACCATGACCATGACTATGAGGATGAGGGGGCATACAGGGGGGGACGGTATCGCAAGGAACAACACAACCTGGCACTGGGGAGGCTCCACTGCTGCCACCGATCCATGAAGGGTTTTGAATCTGAAAGCCAAAAAAAAAGCAGACTTGATGAGACAGTCACAAACACTTCATGGCAATGTTATGGCTTTATTTACCTGCGCGTAGTTCTCAGGCCGAGTTAGGAGAGGCAGCTCATAAGCCGTAGAGAAATGCGTTCGAACCTGTTGCATTTGACCAAAGCGCTCCCTCTTCCTCCACTTGGCTCTGCGGTTCTGGAACCACACCTGTAAAGAAGGCAACCCATCAGGGAATACATTTACTACCAGTACATGCTAAAAGCTTTCCTAACCCACTCGCTAGGTAGCTCCAGATTTTGAGCAGATTATCTTACTTTTACCCAAGGTTGTGTTAATTATTTTGACTCAGCAGATTGGATTTGGGCGGGCTGCAGATTTGAAGCTGGTCGCCGTTTTGCTCAGTTTTGTGTACTGAAGTTGAAGTAACTTGAATGTAACATTCACAAAAATTTTTGGTGGCAACTGGATCGCAAGACCTTTTACACCACATGTCGACTCCTAGGCCTAGATAGAAATGGGTGGGTTACCTCAGGAAGGGCATCCAAAACGGTACCAAACATATGATGCCAGTGACGAGCTGTGGGCAAAGTTGCTTTTTCTTCTCAGCAAATGTTGGTAGTAAGATTTGTATTGTTTCTAACCGCAGTTGTACTAATAACCTGGTAACCCATTTCTTGCTATCTTTAATTCATCAGTATGGTGACCTTTTAACACCTTGTTGGATCGAAATCTTGACCTAACGTGCTCAACATTCTTTGTCCTTTTTACACCCAGCGCTGGGTTAGATCTTTCACCCAATTCGGGCTACTTGTAACTCAGCAGTTTGAAGAGTGATCCGGGCCAGTCACCAGTGGACTGAAAACATCGAAGCATGGCCAAAGATGTGACCATCCTCTCCACTCCGAAAGACAAACTAAGAAAGTGAAGAAAATAAATGTCATAGGACATCTAAGTCCCAGAGCACGTTTTAGGATTTGACGCGTCTTTAAAGTGCCATCCACATGGAACTATTGATGTAAAAATGGAGCGTCTCCCCTGCAACTGCAACAACCCCATCTACCCCCCCCCATCCCCCACCCACCCCCTGCCTTTGATACACAAGTCATCTGCCTCCCTTCGGACTGCCTGCGTCGACAGATCCACATCTGGGTCTGTAGCCGTTCATAAATCATTGTGAGAAAGGTGTCCTCTCTCTCACCTGTCGACACAGCAGGACAAATGGAGTCCCATCAAAATGTAATTAAAAATGTAACTAACTAACAAGTGGGCATAAAGGCAACACTACTTGCGTAACCACTTTGTGTTTGGCATTATTCTAAGTTAATGTATTTTAAGTTTTTAGATTGTGCCATTCTTTGTCTGTGTGCTGGCAGTTGAATTTTGTCGTAAAAAATTAGAATTATTTTAAAAAACAACTACGAACAAAACTACTACTGATCCTTAAAATTCTTTGTTTTTCTAGTAACTTATACATAATACTTGCTATTGTATTGTACGAGTTTTATTTTACTTCTACTTTACTGAAGTTTTAATATAATTTTAAAGAGCAAAATTGCCAAAACAACCCGTGCCGCCATGCTCGCTAACGCAGGGGCATAAGTCGATGACGTCACGCGCACTGTCCCAATTCTGCAATTTTTGTACACTTGTAGCCTGCGCCCTTGAACCCTTTGTGCACTTCGACGACATGTGCACTTCAGCGAAGACCCTAGGATACAATTGTGGGTATTGGGATTGGGCCCTAGGCTCGCTACGGCGAGGATGCCACAATTTACAAGCACTTCCTGTACTACAAAGACCAAGATTCAATACAGGCACTTCCTCTACTGCAAAGACCAAGATTCCCTGCGATTGAGCATGCGCAGAGTGTACCGTGCATTCAAAATATTCCAATTGCCGTATACATGCACGCATATTCGCGTTGGAAAGGGAATAACCCCGGCATGATATTCGGAATTCAAAAAACCCGAATAAGGGCATATTCAGGTTATTGCGCACGTTTACATGGCTTTTAAATCCTGAAAATTGCCAATATTCTGGTTTTAAAGGGTTTATTGGCTGCATGCATAGCCAATGTAAGGCTTAAGATTTTCATGACACAAAGCAATGACCATCCCGCTCTGCTTTACAAAACACTAATTTTATATTGCTGTAACGCATACAGTATAAGGACATGGTGTAACCACACTTTCTTTGGCTTGTTGGTGGCTTATTTAGCAGTCTCGCTCAATAAAAAAAGTACAAAATAGTTTGCGAGTGACTGCGATAGGACCAAAGAAAATGTGGTGTAACCATTAATTTGCTGCTGTACTTTTATTTTGAAAGGCTGACATTTAACTTTACTGAATGTGTTACACAGATGTTGCCCCACTTTGCCCTAGTGTTGCTGAGCAGACCGGGATGTTTGTCATTGCCTTGAGTTGTTTCTATTTCTAATTCCAGTAAAATTAATGATGAAAATTGAGTTTCAACTATAGGTATGTGTGTGTTTTGTTTTTTTTTCCTCATATTTTAGTTTATGTATTTATTAGGAAAGTATGTCTAAAACTACGTAACCAATTTATAATACAGTATACTTTGTGCAAAGGGTGGCATTAGAGAAGAAAGATTTCAGTGAAAGAACTGAAATACAGCACTCCATGATATTATTCCCCCCCCCACACACACACACACTTTACGTAACAAATGGTTATTACCTATTGGTTTAATCAAATCTATATTTACCAACTATCCACAGTTCACATAACTTTCTTTTTTCTCACATGTAAGAAAATACAGTTTATTAGCTTGGGGAGAATCTCCACATTAGTCGGATGTTGGATCCTCCCAAAAGGAAACGTCTTCAAAAACAAAGATGGAACCATTCTCCTTTAACAGAGGGGTTTGAGCTTTGATTGTTGGTTGATTCCAAGCCCAATCAGCTTGTGGTTTCCATAGTCCCTGACATGCAATTTCCTCTCAGCCAGGGCCTTCAGATCCCCCTACTCATTTTGCATTTACCATTCCTCTCTGCCATCATAATAATAAATAGGCAGTGTTACAGTGTGCCCTAAAGTAAAATTTGTTTTTCAGGGATGTGTGTGTACGACCACTAAAGGGTTGATTTTTCAAAAGGCGACCATGTATGGCCTGCTGTAGGACATACAGATATTTTTTCCAAAGCTGATGTTAAAGAAATCTCACTCCGACATTCCACAGGTCAGCTGGCGAGATTACCCTTCCAAAGTCGTAAACTGATACGGAAGGTTGTGGCTGCCCCCCAATGTCAAGGTGAGGGGTTGTTGGCCTTTGAATTAAATCATATGTTTGCAGGAGGGCTTGGGGTCTGTTACAGCCCCCTGAGGTTTGAGCGTGGGGGCTGTGGGGGCGGAGCTGTTATTGTTTGATGTTTAGCATGTCCTTTTCTTTTGGTTTGTTCTCTATTTTCTCAATGCATTACACGAGTTTCTAAATAGATCTTCGATACTCGGGGCCTGATTAGAGCGCTTCTCACTTGTGCTCCCAATACAGTCCTTCCTTAACTTACAATTTCAGTGTGTTCCGTGACCATGCTCACAACAAAGAACACTCATTTCTCAAATCGTCTTTCTCCCTCGAAATGAATAGTAATGCCAACTGTTAAAGCACCACAACAATACTAACAAAAGAATTGTAACTTGTTTTTTTTTTAATTAAAAAGAACGTGTAGAGTACACTCTAACGCAGCGAGCCCGCCCGACCTGGGGGGTGTTCAATCGGACTCCGCGGGCCGAGCAAGGGCCCCCCCCCCCGTCCGGAGCTCCACAAATTGGATTATTTTCTATGTTACAGTATTGTCCTTTAGAAAGTGTGTATGTGTATATATCTATATAAATGTGCGTGTGTATATAAATACACATATATGTATATGTGTATGTATATATACGTATGTGTATATATATATGTGTGTGTGTGTGTGTGTATATATATATTTGTATGTGTGTATATATACATATGTATATGTGTGTGTGTGTACCTATATGTATATATATGCGCGAGTGACAACTGCCGCATTGTGCTGTTGGCGACAGGTCAGCAACACATGCCACGCACCCAATCAGGAATTGTTGCTGCTCTGATCGGTCTATTATGTCACATGTTGCGATGACATACAGTTTCCCACACGGAGAGGAGGAGAGAGAGGATGCAGCACGCAGCTCGTTGCTGCTGCAAAGCAAACTATTTTGGCAATAAAATTAAATGCATAGTCTAGTCATCTCGGTCCCTTTATGGTTGTAGCAGGCACAGTATCCATTGTTGTCGCTGTCTTTTTGAAGCCACCAGCGTTCACCATCCAAACTGACAGAAGTCGAGAGAATTTTCAAGGAAGAATGGCAGGGATCCCCAAATCCAAGTGTGAAAAAAAATTGTTGCATCATTCCCAAGAAGACTCATGGCTGTACTAGCTCAAAAGGGTGCTTCTACTCATGACCTTTCTACTTATGACCATGTGATATGTCAGTTTCTTTTTTCATTAATATGCAAAAATGCCTTCATTTCAGTTTTTTTCTGTCAAGATGGGGTGTTGAGTGCACATTAATGAGAAATGAAATGAACTTTTTTGATTCTGGCAAATGGATGCAATGACACAAAAGCTCACTGACATTGTGCTACTTCTAGTATGTGTGCGTTAGCCACCAGGAACAATATAATAGAGACATACAGTACATAATACACGAAGTACGGTAAAGTAAAGTAAAGTAAATTTGTCATTTTTTGCATATAGGATAAAGAAGGTGTCTCCAAGTATTGTCTGTCTACAAGTAGTGCTGCACTGTTTTCAAACACCTGTTGCTTCAAGGGTTAACTACTGCAACATCGATGCTCTTTGTATTCGCCCATCCTTGTTTTTTTAAATTGTGTCTTAGCGTTGAAGTAGTAGGGAATCTTAATGAAATTTAAATGGTTTGGTCTGAGGTACCACTGTAGATTGTGTCTCAGGTAGAGATTGAGATTGTGTCACATTTTTTTCGGGAATCTCGCGGGATCATCTTTCAACTTTACCTTTAATCACGGGATTGGTATAGTGCAGGATGAAAAGTTAATGGAAGCGGGAGAGTCCATAATGAAGAGAGGATGACAAACTGTTTTTTTTTTTTGTTTTTTTAAATGTCAGCGACCTCCAAAATGTGAGCGAAACGGGAGTGGGACATGATGGGAGTTGTTTTCACAGGGATGGGATTTTTTTTTTTCTGTGGGAGTGGGATGGAACGGGAGTGAAAATCCACTCCTCTGTCACCCTTTATTAGAGACTACACTTTTTCCTGGAAAATGTCAGAATTTCAATGTGTAATGGGTCATTAGATTTTTGTCATAACCCCCCCACTCCCGCATAAAACTCCTCTCTCCTCTCTCTTTATGTCTAAGAGGGGAAGTGGGGATATTGGAGAGTGAGATGGGAGAATGTTCAAACTGGAGCTTGTTTTCATTTCATGTTTAATTTCCTGACGCCAAAGCCCGTGGCTTTCCGCGGCTAACCCCTTTGACCTCTCAGAGGCGTGCAGACTAAGGCGGTGGACCAGACACACACAGGACACACACATTTACATACCATGTCATTTACAAAATTCTGAATCTGTCACTGACAAATATATTCTCTTAGTCTGAACACTGTCGGCTTTTTTTCTTTTTCTTTTTTGAATGGCCGAGCGCATAATTATGAACCCCTTTCCTTGGTTTGAGTGTATAGAGTGAGTCATGTTTCACAGAGTGTTTGCGCTGCGCTGCTTTGCCTTTGAACGGCAGTAAGAAGGGGACATAAGCCAAATAGTTTGGCAAAGAGATCATTTGCGGTGCAAGCATTATGAAGTCAGATGTGTCTTGTGCTGCTCTGCCTGTCCAATGCTGCATCTTAAAAATGATTACTCGCGACAAGCGAGTGGTGTCTGTGCACAAGCCGACGTCCCGACGTTCTTCCCATGGTGACACCTATTAATCCGTCACTGACATGCCCGAAGTTACAAACTACAGGCAGTATTCTTGTTTCATTGATACGGACACATGTGCAAGGAAGGTGGCTCCGAGCTCAAAGCGCTTGGCAGCGTTACAGTAATAGCTGAAAACGTCGACGGCAAAAAGCAGCTTACAGAACTATTAAATAGTTTTATTTAACGCTGCACGGCCAGCAGGCGGGGGGTGAGAGAGGGGAGGGCAGAGTGCACAAACTCCAAAAGCAGCTTTGAAGTTCCAGCCGTCTCACCTCATCTCTGTCATCCCGGACCACTGCGATTGATAGAGTGCCTCGGCGGCGCTTTACTCGCATGGCCCCCCTCCTCCACAAAGCGCAGGTATGGCCAAGTTTGAGTCTGTCTTTTTGCTCGCGTTCACGTAAATAGTTTAATAGCAGCAAAAGCCCCAAGCCGCACAGAGAGACCTTCATCATTAAGCTAAGGATGCAACAGTAAGACTCTGCCATTGGCTTATTCTGGAGAAAACATCTGCCTTGTTTCCGAGATGAAAAGGATTATTAAGTCGCTTGCCAAGCTTGCGATGCCCCTTGGTATTCCGCAGTTGCATATCCCTGGACTTTGTCCTGATAGACCTTCTGTTGCAATTGTGGGATTTAGACTTGATTGCGTGCGTGTTTAGGGTCTGTTTTGTAGGACTCTGGGTCAAACCTCACAATGACTCAAAAGAGTGGGCTGTGTGCCTGTCAGTTGGGTTGGGAACGTTAATTATATTCATCTGGGGAAGGGATGGATCTGTGTGAACCAACTTTGTTTTTTTTCTACTGTACCACTGCACGGACCAGACCGTCCTTGACTATGTCTCAGACTGCACGTGGAAATTGAAGCTGGCATCTCAAGTGCTTTTTATATCCTTCCCAAATAGTCCAATGACTTCTTCCCTCCCCATGTCCCTCACCTCCCGCCTTCGCAGGTTTGTGTGGAAGTAGTTTAAACACGGTCGCACCAGGGAGAAACCCTTGGCCTCTGACCTTTCGTGCAGAGTCTGCCGCAAGTGAGCGCAAAGGGACCTCCCTTCATCCCGCCCATCCCACTCTGATCTGAGGTTGGTTGGAAGAAAATAGAGATAGAAACGGAGAGAGAACAATAGACTTTTGTGTTGTCACATCACCAGCTTTAGCTCTCCCTCAAGCTCTCTAGTGATGATTAACATGTGAACATGGACAACGGTGTGAATATGCTTGTTGGTCGGTGTGAATGTATCTGGTCTCACCTGAACACGAGCTTCCGTCAGGTCTGTTCTCAGCGCCAGCTGCTCGCGGGCATACACGTCTGGATAGTGTGTCTTCTGGAAAACCTTCTCCAGCTCCTCCAGCTGGTAGCTGGTAAACGTAGTGCGGTTGCGCCTCTTCTTGCCTTTGTTGCTCTCGGCCTCGCTTTTATCCAGAGGGCTGGAAAGATCTGAACCGGGACGCTCGCCTGACCCCTTCACTCCTGCTTCCTTTAAATTTAGGTAGCTGCTTTCCATCCCAGGGGGGTCGACGCTGGAGGGCAACTCAGACTCTGTCAAGCCGTTGTCTTTTCCTACATTAAGGAAGAGATGGAAATTTGCGATCAGTTTGACCTTATGGTATAAATGGCGAGAGCCACCCATAAGAAGTCGTAAAGTGAAAATAAAGGTCTTCAAAGTTTGACGTACCACAGAGTAGAGAGAGCTGTTGACAGCCGTGCCAAATTTGAAAGATTACAAAACAGCCACAAACATTACATAAAAGTAGGCCTCACAATGGTGAAAAATCAAACCTAGTGTTGCTTTCGTCAGCGCAAATCAGGACGAAATGTCTTCGTCAACCAGCTTTTGTCACATAAGGGAGACGAGACAAGACGCGAGAAAAAAGCTGGTCTCGTGACTATAGCGATAACTAAATCTGTAATGCCATATTATTGATGAATCAAAAAGATTACATTTGGTTTACAAAATAAAAACTATGCTATGTCTACATTTTCATTGACCGAAACAAGGCGTGACGGCAGGTGAATGAGCTCGTTTATCTGCCGTTTGAGTAGAAGCACCTGTGGCAGCATTTGTATTTCTTGCCACCTCTACTAAAATGTCATCAGTTATCTTTGACCAAAATTAGACTAAAATATCATTGTTTTTTGTCATCTAAAATAGTCATGGACAATTCTGACTGAAATAAGACTAAAATGCTCAGACTTAAAGTTGACTAAAACATCACTAGACTAAAAAGAGTTTGAACATGACTCAAACTAATCAAACTGAAATGACAGCTTGACAGAAAGACTAGACTAAAACTGAAACAGGCCACCAAGACTACTTGGGCCTAGTTATTAAGTCACAATATTACACCGGATAACCACGGATATGAACAAAGGCATTCAAGTTCTTATATAGTCGGGGAAGGTGGACCTATGATGTATACCAGGATTTTCCCACCAAACACTGATAAACATTCAATATGTTTATCACAAAAGACAGCGGGGAAATAGGAAAGAAAAAATCCTGGAAAAAACAGGAAACGTCCAAAATATGAAAAAATAATGAAAACAAAAAAGACAAAATCGGCGAATATGCAAATTCACAGGCGCCGAAGTGTAAATATGCAGGGGTCGACTCTAATTTTAAGTTGTAATGTCACCAAGAAATACTAGATGGTTGACATGTCTAAGTTATGCTTACACTGGGTCTAATACTGCCCTATATTACAACGTGAGTAGTCCTAATCATTTTTTAAATTTTTTGGAACGATATGCTGTGTGTGGCTTATATAAAGGTGCTGCTTATAGTCCAGAAAATATGGTACTCAACAATGCTGATACGTAGTACTGACACCAATAGTATTTTTGATTACATAAAATTTCAATGAACACAATGACAGATAATTTTGAACAACGACGTTTCTTTCTGATGCACATGATGATTAGCCAATGTGTCCAATGGCAGCGGTGTAGCGCCAACTACAGGCGAGGAGGACTTGCTCAATGTCAATTTTTTAAATTTTTCAGATTTTGTCGTATCGATGGATGGTATCAGAAGCCCTCATGGGTACTGTACCTGATATACATTGAAATAAGGCTGTTATCTCTCATTTCAGCACATCAAGATCATTTTTCACATTCATGCACTTTGCATGTAGATGTAAATCTCATACAAAGCTGAAAATGTTTGGATATTTTACCCTCATAATTAAATGTATTGAGTACTTTTTCGGTTTAGAAGCAGCAAGCCAAATATAAAACATTTAATTGTGGCTTGCAGCCACCCAACTCTCTGACCAATTATGCTTGAAGAGAAACAGCGACAGGCAAAGAGCAATATGCTCCTTAAAATGTGTGTTGCTTTTGGTGTATATAGCCAGGGAAAAAAAAGAACCCAAGTCAGCAAGTGCATCTGCACACCATCACATTCTAACATCCACACACAGTTGCGGCTACTTCATGCTTACATCACCTCTGTAATGTTTTATTTTGGGGTTCAAAGGCCTTTTCTGTGTATGCTGAATCTACACTTCACTTCTCCATGTTTGAAAGGGTTGTCACGACACATTGGGGTGACCTGCGACACAACCTTCCAGGGGGGCGCACTCACTTCGCTCAATCACGCCACCTGAAATCCGAGCCAATGACAAACCTGCCTCATTTTGAACAGTTTGTGTGTTTGTGCGTGTACGGTGGGCCTCCTTTGCCCACTGTTGCCTTCCACACTTTGGCCCTCGGGTGTAAACAACATTGTGTTTGTCACTTCCAATTTGGACAGCCTCCATTTTGTGACAGACCTGGCTCTGTTCCTGTCAGCACATGCAAGCTATTTTTTTTTTGTTTGTTTCCTTTTTGGAGATGAAGAAGGCTGTCCCTTCTACTTCATATAAACAAACATCGATGTGGATAAATAAGCATGTATGACTGGTGGAGGGCCAGTCAGAACGGTGCTCTGTCAGTTTTTCTGTCTGCATTTGCTTTGCATTGGCATGAGGGTTCTGTCCCTAAATAGTCTCCATCGTAACAGTGGAAAGACTCCATTCTAAAATGCGTCTGAATTAAGTGAGAATAAAGCTGGAACATAACTTCAGAGGTTCAAACCATTGTCACAAATGACGTCACGCGAGACCCGAGTATATTATTGAACAAGATTTAGTGATGGACCACACAACGGTATCGCTTTGGGATATTCGATACCACAATTTTTTCAAACCAAGCATCACTCTTAAGTGCACACTGATACAGAGTGGCGATACCACTCATGCTTTTGCTTCACAAAATGTCAATGAACAATTGTGTCAATGACATAACAGCGAGAAGATCTTTTTTTCATACCTGTCAAGTTGTACGCTAATTTGTACAGGTGGAGACACCTTTTCAAACATGTACGCCGACGGCCAAACTTCGTTGCTACCGCCATTCTAGGCCGGTCCGCCTCTACGATTCCGACTGGAAACTTCGGCCGAGTTTCACTAGCATTTAGGCTATCCTAAATGTCCTTTCATTGTTGTCTTTTCCAATTTCATACATGAGCTGTCAGGGTTTATTTAAAATGTATGTCTGTATTATTATGTACAGTTACCAAATAATCCATCCATCCATTATCTGATCCGTTTATACGAGGGTCACCCTGAACTGGTGGCCAGTCAATTGCGGGACCAAATAATCCATATACTGTAAATACAGTATTAAAAAACTAATACTAAACTAAAAAAAAATTCAACTTGGAAGAAGCATTTTCGAAAGCCTTGAAACTAATAAGCAACTAACGAAACCGCTCTGAAAACTCATTGCAACTAACTGAAGTTATGAAACAAAAGTCATGGGAAAACAATAACTAGAATGAAAAACCCCAAACTATGATAACCCTTGCACATCCCTCGTATCGGTGACGGCAAAGAGAAGAAATGAAGCGTGTCTCAGTCCTGGCTGCTCGCTACAAAATGGCTAAAGTGACAAAAAGTCTATGATGGAAGAAGTTTGCTGCAGGGTGCACGCTTTTGAGTCATCTTCCGCAATCCTCCCTCCGTCCACATGCTACACATCTGTCATGCATCATCGCTTAGTTTGGTACAAAGGTTGCTTTTGCCTTTTATTTGAAAGGGTTTCTTTTTAACATTTAAACGACAGTTAAACGCATGTTTTATGACAGCAACAGTTTGACCCCCAAAACGACTTCAGTCCCGTTTCGTTCATTCGCGCGGCTTAAATTCATCCTCAGCGGAGATCGACCAGCGTCCCTGAACAGACGAGTTTGGTACCGCAGTGCATTTATCTCCTGCTAGATCACATTTCCAGTAATTACGTGCATGCATTTTCCTCGCAACTTTGTGTTTAACGCCCTCCACAGTCTGTCGTCTTAGAAACAAAGTGCATCGTGAGAAGGACTGTTGATATTTTGCGGTGCTGGTGACTCTGTCAGCCATACTTTTAATGGTGAGTAAGCTGGCGGAATAGTTTTGAAGTGATTCAGTTGGGCGTGAGCTGTCTGCAACATGCATGTTTGTTTTCATGAATTCATATTCTTTGGCCGGTGTGTCCCCGCAGCGTGATGTCAATAGTCGTCTCTCCAAAGCCGCCGCGGCCCTCCCCTGCTCCCGGGCCCGAGCGAGGCTAATGAAACAACGCGGCTTGCCCGGCTGAGGTTCGTGACCTCATATCGTCGCGGCCCACCTGTCAGAGCCTCTTACTGTCTCCGCACGTTCAGGCAGATTTTCTGACATTACCAACCGCTGCTTTGGCCCCGCACAATGTTTTCATTCAACCTCTGAGCGGGAGCACGGCGGCGACACTCAGAAGTGAGTTGGGTGAACTCAAAAGTCCCCGCTTGTTTGTTTCCAGCGCGCGGGTGCAATTGGGCCCCTGAGCAAGGCACGTAAACGTGAAGCACAGCCGGGCGTACAGATGGCCGCGGTTAGGTTTTATTCTCATCCCTACATACAGATCACATACCCTCGACATGTACTTTCTCTTCATCTTGCACTGCAAGCAATCTGTTTTGTGGCATGCTAATTGTAACCAAACACAATCCTCGCCAACGTCATGCCTGCCGAGACTTTTCTCTTCTTGAGAACACAAGCGTCAAGTCTTGCTTTCTTCCATAAAGCCAAGATTCCAGTGCCTTGGCAGCAGTTTCTTGGCATTCCGAGGAATCTTTTTTTTTTTTTTTCTTTTTCTTACTGCTGTTGCCCTTGTAGAGCGCATCAGCGTACATTAAATGTGAGGAATAAACGCCGCCTGCTCTTTCGATTTGCCAGTCATTTTCTGACAACCCGCAGACCTCTTTGGTTAGGCGAGGTCACGTGTTTACTAGGGTCAGCGATTTGATCGCTGCTGGAAACAGAAAGAAAACATCAAAGTGTAATTGAACTGGTTGTAAAGCAACAAGGCACCCTCTCAGTTTTTATGGAATGGGATGGGGAGGGTCAAGTGAAACCAAATAAAAGAAACACTATAAATTAGTAACCTGGGGAAGGGTTAATGACCTTGTACTAACGAGGAAGGAGAATGCTTTTAAACAGAGTGCTTTAAAGGGACGGTGGGGCCGGGATGGCCACGTTTTCACTAACAAGTTCATTTGATATATTTTTTGTTCAGGAAAATGAAAAGAGTTGCCGTTTTCTCTTTTATCCATTAATTTTGGAGAAATTAGTAAATAAGTAGCTCCATGAATAACGTCCCTTATTAATGAGGGGAATGGCCGCGCCCCCTAGCGTTCTATCCATGTTCGGCCGGAGTCACGCGAGGAAACGATTCCAAACCCTCCATTGGAAATCATTGTACTTTTATTGCTTATAACGTCCAAAAACGGCGATCAATTAGCACCAAAATGTATGTGGACATCTCTACTAATGCCCACTTCAACATATCAAAAGGATTAACCTCTCCGTGGCTGATTTATATGAGAATGAGGAAATGTGGAAGTCAGCAGAGCTACATAGATTTTGGCTGGGACGAGCGCACACTGCTTCTTTGCTTAAAAAAAAATCAAATGAAATAAAAAAATGTCCGCTGATAGTGTAGTGGTACACACGCCTGAGTTGTGTGCGGGCAGCGTGGGATCAATTCCCGCTCAGTGACAGTGTCTATGTGTGCTCTGCGACTGGCTGGCGACCAGTTCGGGGTGTAGTCTGCCTTCGCCCATTGACGGCTGGGATAGGCTCCAGCAACTCCCCGCGACCCTATATAGGATAAGCGGTTTGGAAGATGACATGACATGACATAAAAAAATGCTTCTTTGCTGATCACGGTTAGAACGGGCGAGGCATTAAACACCAGTCAGGATATTTACAGAGACTGAAGTGGGAATGAGTAGATCGTGCACATTTATTTGGATGAGGAATGGACCCAGTTTTTCGACTTAGAACGGGCCGTCCAATTTGGGAGGTAACAGCCGAAATGGCACGTTCCAATGCGGCCACACTCGTCCGTGCAGTCAGCCTCGCCGAAACTTTTTGTTCGCTGTTCGATGAGGGCTTTCGTCACTCTCACGCCGCTTCACTCATTTTTGGGGCGGGGAAATTTGTCGTAAACCTAATCACAAAAAAAGACCTTAAATCACTACAGAGTCTTTTGAAGTGGGCATTTTAGTACCAATGTCATTTTTACATTACATTTACATTTATATAAGTGCCAATGTTAAGCTCACCCAAGAGTCACTTTAAGATGTTCCCTCAAAGGTTGTTGCACATCCTCTTATCAAACTTCAGGAGTAAAATATCAAGTAATTATATTTGTTATGATTAGCATTTGGCCCTGTTAGGACTCTCGACTTGAAAATGTAAATCTAATCACTGGAAAAAATTGCAAACTTTTCATTGTTTCATAAAAATATGTCATTATAATAAGTTTCAATTGAATTTTGCAAACGTAATTACCATTAGTTTTCCTTGATGAATAGTTGCATAAAATCATGCGGTTCTATTGCCTCACGGGCCTCTTTCACGTTGCCAGCCACCAAATCCGATTTTTGTCATATCAAGCTTGTTTCCTGCACAGTGTTGTGAAGCTTTAACATCAAAAATCACATCAAAACACAATTTTGCAAGACCTATCCAAACCACATGTGGAGGTTGTTTGAAATGCAATGCAAGTCACAATTCTATAAATGAGACTTCAGTCCGGACAAGGCAGCGAGGGATGCAAATGCTGCTGCTGGGGTGTTCAGATTGAGGAAATGCGTGCACACACACCCACACACCCCCACGCACGCACACACACACGCGCACACGCATACACAAGGTGGAGACGGAGGGCAGAGTCCCAACTTTGGATAATACATGCTGATGGAGAACAGCAACTTTGACGACATCAACATGTAATGCAATAACTGCCACCCCCACCGACAATTTTACCTCCAGTTGCTAATTTCATGAATGTTGCCAAACCCCTAACTGCATGGCGAAGCCTAATTTGTGTGTGTCAAAACACATTCACATTTGTATCGTCGAATTACCGCCGAACCACACAGATATAGTCGCACATAAGTTCAGCACTTCATCTGTTTTCCACCGCTGAGTCACTAGCGTATGCGCTGAACTCTACTTCGTTACCAATCCACGTATCGTTAATTCTTTCCATTTTCAAATGGCAGTCAAAAGAAATAAATGTAAATATGTCAGATTTGTCATATTTAATTTTACATAAAGAAAAAACTAAATAAAACATTTTGAAAAACAGGCCACAGGACTGAATTTTATTTTCATGATTAATCGGTCGTTTTTATGACCTGGACGTGTTTCTTGCGTCTCTGTCCTGGCTACTCAATACTATATGGCCGAAGCACATTTGTCTGTACTCAATGTTAATAAAAGAGACTCGTGTTTAATTATGAATATTTCCAGTGGCAAAGCTCAGGGATGAATCCTCCCGGAATGGATTGTGTTTCACCTTGTATGTTCCCTGTGCCTTTAAAGAGTTAATATGTACGATAGAAGCACTTCTTCATGGGGCACTCAAACAAAATTTTGACTATTGTTTCCTCTGTGAAAGGAATGCTCCCAGATGTTGCTGAGCAGAGATCTATGGCAGCAGCAGCACACAAAGGAATGCTTATATTCCATGGGAAACCTGAAATCTTTCTGCTCAGTATCAGCGGCTGATAGACTGACACGATCATTACCTCACTCGTGTCCGAAGACTTTAGGCCACGGCTGTCACTGTCTCGTATCAAAGAGCACAGAAATAGTTCAGGATTATTGTTGGAATGTGATTAATAATAGAGGAAGTTACACACGTTTCAGTAAAAACTGTCTTTTAAAAAAAAACAAAAAAAAAAACAATTCTGTAGTCTTGGGCAACTCTCAAGAAATGTTTTTATATTTAAAGGCTGCAACCACAGAATCTTGCTTTGACGAAGTATGAATTGCATTACACGGATTGCAGAAGTCAAATTTCAAAGTTAGAATTTTGTTGCTTTGCAAACTTGATGTTGAAAAGGTTTGTGCGGCAGCCAATAACGAGTGGTAATTTGCAGGACTTCACACACTGCTTTTGTTAAATCGATCAGACAAGAAAAATGTCCTCGCATGAAAATTTGACAAATAGCAGTTATGAATCAAAACAGGATTTTGCTTTCTTCTCTCAGTTCAGCAGTCATTTTTATGACAAATTTGTTTTATCATAGCTCCCTGTGGTCATTTTTTAAATTTTCCATCTCATTTTTACCTTGCGGTTCATAATAAACCTGTGAATAGAGGAAAATATATTTAAGAAAACAGGATTAAAATGCCAAAGCATGCTGCATGTGCTTTTGTGAATTTCACCAAAGAACGGCAGAACCGAGCCAACGTGATGTTTCATCGCAAGCAGGTTGCTGCTGCTACTTACACTCTCCAAGATAGAAAATGCTCGAAAGAAGTTGATCCTTTTTTTTTTTTTCCTTCTTTTAGTAGTTGAAAACCGTTTCAGGTCACGATCACAGGTTCAACCACTAACATGGTCAAAATGTGGTAGTCATCACAGCAAATATCCATACATATCCTCTGACATCATTTCCCTCCAATTTCCCCCCTCCGTGCGCATAGAGTTCTATATTTTGACAGGATGCTTTTAAAGCACTGCCAGAACCTTCTTGTGGTCTTGTTTTGCTCTCATGCATTGAGAAACATGTTTTACATATCACAGGATGCTCCAATTTCACACTGAGGTCAGAGCGACGATTTGAACTGTATAATGGGAACATGATATTACGGAGGAAAAGGCAACAGAGAATTGGTGCAATCAGTATCAGTGTTCACACACTCTTTTGTATACCAGATGCATTCGTGTACGTATTTTATGGCTCCATCAACCATAAAACATCTCCATTTATTTACAACTACAGTGAACCCCCATTTATCGCATGAGGCATGTTCCAGACCAACTCACAACAGCTGAACGACCAATCATGGCTCAGCTTCAGAAAACAGGTGAGCCGTGATTGGTCGTTATCTGAGCCCTGAGCAACTGCGACGTCATCTTCAGTCGACAGAAGTGACAAAATGGCCACCCCCGGAGATGGCTAAAAACGGGAGGTTTAACTCTTATTCCACAAACGCAATATTAATCAGAATGCCGTATTTCAATTAGTGGGCTTGCATAGAACATATTCTGGAAAAAAAAAATGTTTCGGTTGACTTCCGCTTTAAATCTTATAGCGAGGCTAAGAAAAACAAACAATGGGGATAATGTGGGTGCACAAGTGCGCATACCCTCTTATAACTGGAAATGTGGTTGTGTTCAGAATTAACATTCAAACTAATGTCCAATGTGAGTCAGCACACAACTGCCGCCCTTTAAAATATCTTAGATTAACCCCAGATAAAGTTCAACTGTTCTCGTCGGCTTTTCCTGACATTTTCTAAGTCACATTTTACAGCACAAGCTATGCTTTGCAGAGAGCTTCCACAGCATCGGCGGGATCTTGTTGTTTAAAGGTATTAGTCAGGAGAAGGGTACAAAAGAATTTCCAAGGCAATAAATATACGACGGGACACAATGAAGAAAGTCATTATCAAGTGAAGAAAATAGTGACTTTACCAAGAACAATGTGGTGCTACACTTAAGGCATGCAACTCGAAATTTGTGATATCGGAGGGCCGTGAGTGACGAACCACAATGAAGTCCGGGAACACTGTACTTTTATTCCTATTGGCCACACTTAAATGCAGAATAGTTCATTTTGAATTTTGTTCTAAAATCTCACTTTATTTATTGTTCCAGTTATCTTCTATTGCAAAGCCTCTAGTCCCTGAAAAGTGAAAATAAATTCGCTGAAATTACACCCTGCTGAAAAATTGATAGTACTTCATCTAGCATCTATCTTATGTTTACACATCCCAACATGTTAAAGCCGCAAAAACATACTGAAGCCTCCGGTGGCCCAAATATATCCCAACGGGTTGTCACCGAGCTTGTCGCGGCAGATCGTGAGGTGCCAGCCACCATCTAGCTCATGAGCTTCCAGTCTTGGGCCTATTACTTACACTTGCACTGGACATGGGCGGTTTTACAGCATGGCAAGGGGTGGCAGCTGCCACCCTTACCAAATGCCTTGAACCCCACTTGCCACCCCTGACTGTTGGTAATGAATATATCAATACTAAATTCAAAATGTAATTATAAATATTCCTTATATTGACCACAGAGTCCGGTAAGCTATATTATCTCGTCGAATATGTTCAAACAGTCTATCAAGTGTGACAACTTATGTGAAATAGTAATTAGCGGTAATGTTTTTAGATAATTGGAGGTTTTATTGAGGCAACGCTATCTAGCTTACATCGAGGCGTTGCGCCTGGTTATGCTAAATGAGATTTTGAAAACAAAACATTGGAACGTCTTCCAAGGTTCACAAGAAACATTATGACGGTAAACTCACATTTATTTGCAACAAAGCACAAACTGTATGGGCGCTGTGACACGCCGAGACACCAACGCTGCGCTTTCTTGCTCTTTCTCTTCCTTTCTCGCTCTCTCGCTCTATCTCTCTCTCCCTCTGTGTGTGTGTGTGTCTTTCGCTCTCTCCTAAAAAAGCTTGATACCTGAGAAGAGTGAAATACATTTAAAAGTATTTGTTTTTGTATTTAGATAGTCATAGTATTCATTGTGCAAGAGTGTATAATGTATACAGTAGTTGTTGGTTCCAATACACTAAACATTTACAGATGAAAAATGCTAAGGCTAGGCTATTGTCTTCAATTTAAGTCGCACCGTTATTTATAAACATGTCAGGAATGTTGGTACTAGCTGCAAAGTTTAAACAAAGTTGAATATACTATCATCTTGTCTTTATTATTCATTTGTACATTACTAGAGTTTGTGCTGTAAGGTCATGATGATTATTGAAAGCAGCTGCTTGCTTGAGCGATACGGTGCGATTTACATGATCCGATTAGTTGATGAATTAATTGCAACTGCTATCGTCAACTAGCAAAATAATTGTTTGTGGCAGTACTGGTTGAGAATTGTTATTGCATACACCGCCTGGGTTAGTGCTTAACATTAAGCTATGTTATTCACGTGACATGCATAAAACTTACCAGGGAATGCAGAAATTGAGCCTCGAATTAGTGTGTGCGTGTGCTAAGTGTGCATTCATGTGCATGTGGGAGGGTCATAACATCAGCCCCCCCCCTCACACGAACCTTTTGTCACCCCAGGTGAAACTGTCTAGAGCCGCCAGTGGCATTGGATAATGATGCAAATGAAGGCACTCAAGTTCAAGAGGACAGACTCAAAAATGACTCGCTCCCAAAAATCTCTATCTTCACAAGTGAGGACTACATAGTTCTAAGTCTTTACATGTTTTCAGCATTTATTTTCAAACATGCATAATGCAGATAGAAACAAATATCTGAATTCACTCCACAGGGTTTTTAAATAATGAACATGAACACATTATTAGGTAAAGCTGCTTCATCTAACAAGGTCGAATGCATGAGCTCGACCAAAAATCGTTCCCCAAAACTAAGATAATGCTTAGTTTTGATTGATATTGTCAGTGAGGCAATGATTTAATCATGTTTATCATTGTGGTCGTTTGCCGTGGTGTAACTGCTCGGCTCCAAACTGCGGTGGTTCTAATATACTCACTACTTATAACACAAGTATCCGAGACACAACCCAATATGATGCGGTGCAATTCTACTTCAAGCTTCTACCACAATAATAAACGTACTTTTAAATGAATACTTTTGGTTACTGTTTTCGATTTAAACATTTGTGCAGACGCATTTGGTAAATTGGCCTGTAAGTGTACGCATGTAAGAAATTCTCTCCAGTGGTTCTCAGATTTTTACCCCTGTCCATTTGTGACATTTTGCTTATTTTTACAAGGTATTGTGGAGACAGGGTTATGTAAACCAGTCCCACTTTGTCATTGTGGGGACTCTCGGTTGCTTTGGAGATCGGATGTTTGGCGCGTATGAATAATAACCATATAGCAGCCAATGATGCACATCTGCCTCGGATTAATGCAGACCCCTCCTGAGGTGCTGACTTGCATTCCTCTGCACTCCATCAGCTCCATGGGATTTTATTTCATTCACAGTGGTGCTAGCAGGTAGATACTCTGCCCCTGTGGGACACTCATTGGCTCACATGCACACCCCCTGAGTCACAAGAATATGTGGCGCCAAACATGATGTTATCGGATGTATTTGTATGGGTCATTTCCAAATAATTTCATCAATAGCGGTAAAGACGCTTGCAAAAAAAAAATAATAATGATAATAAAGCAATTTCCATGCCAACTTAGTTTTTATGTGTAAATGTCTCACACACTGAAACATCCACGCTTAAAGCGGAAGTAAACCAAAACATATTTTTTCCCAAGAATATGTTCTATGCAAACCCACTAGTTGAAGCCACTCATCCTGACAAATATTGTGTTTGTGGAATAAGAGTTAATCCACCCATTTTTCGCCATCTCTGGGGGTGGCCATTTTGTCACTTCTGTCAACTGAAAATGACATCACAGTTGCTCAGGTAACAACCAATCAAGGCTGACCTGTTTTCTGAAGCCCAGTCGTGATTGGTTGTTACCTGAGCCTTGAGCAGTTGTGATGTCATTTTCAGTCCACAGAAGTGACAAAATGGCCGCCCCCGGAGATGCCTTAAAAGGGGTGGATTTTGCTACTTAACTCATGTTCCACAAACGCAATATTAATCAGAATGCCGTGTTTCAACTCGTGGGCCTGCTGGGAAAAAAATATGTTTGGGTTGATGTCTCCTTTAAAGCCCTTTTTTAAAAAAAATAAATAAATAAATAAATAAATAAAGGTATTGATTAAAAATTTTAGGCATTTATCGTTAAAGGTGATCCTTATTGACAGAGCAGAAAATACACTTCTTACATAACGGTAAATACATAAACAGCTTCATAAAACTTGTAAGATGTACAAGTGTAAAATTTAAAATTCCAATTTTGCACATACAAGTGCACAAACGATCCTAACTACACATTTTTAAACCCATTATACTCTTGTCTTTATACAATCGGAATAACGTTGAAGACATGCAGTAGAGCTGGCGTTTTCAAAAATTCTTACATATCTTAAAAATAACCATTTATTTTGCTGTCTGTTATTAAGTGAATGCAAAATGGCTGTCTCATCTTGGCACTTGAGCTCACAGATCCCTTTGGTGTGTTGCAATCATTCGTCTTCCACCAGTGGCATTAATGATAGACAGCTTGGGTGAAAAAGACAGAGCATTTGTAAAAGAAGACAAAAAAAGAAATTCAGTCAGGCATATCTTTACTGTTATTGATCAAATTACAGAAAGTTACCCTTATGTTACGATTATTATTACCGGTATTTGCTTGACTTTGAAGGGTAGTTCCAGCACCAGGCACGTCAACACTCATGTTTGTCATTGGCTACCTTGTAGTTAGTTTCCTTCAGAGGGCCATTGTGACTGTGAAAACCCTCACCTCGTCATATTATTACATGCAGTATACACAACAAACTATTGGACAACTAGTTTTCAACTCCGAAGTCAAAGAAAATATTTTATTCAACTAATGTTTAATTTATTTTTAAAAGGAGGTTTCTTTGAACAACAACAACCAAAAAATCATCACTGTTATTTAAAGTAAAGACTGCAACTTTGATACAGATTTTACAGAGAAAAATGAAGTAGACGCACATGATTTGCTTCAGTGGGCCACATAAAATGATGTGGCCGGATTTGACCCCCGGGCCTTGAATTTGACACAGACGCTATACACAGTTAGGTCTGAAGTAGTTGGATAATGACATGACAAAGTCATTATTATTGTGCCATTATACATAATCACAATCACTTTGAAATAAAACAATTGAGGTTGGATGACGTGTGGCTTTTTTGCTTTGGACAACGTGAAATAGTTGCAATGGTATGTACATAAACCAATAACAATATAAATATACTTTGTTCTATTTTGATGGTGTGGCACACATGGAAATCACCAACATTCTGAGTTTCCTACCCGGAGGAGGCCTTCACTTGCAGCTTGATTGCGACTCTTACAGACTTTAGTTTGTCTTCGATTAGGCCTAAGTGAAAAGCATGCGCTGTTGGCTTGAGATCGGGCCTCTGACTTGACGATTAACGAAAGTTGAATTAATTTGTCTTCAGTTCATATCCACACATCACATCTTGTTAAAAACCGTTGCTGTCCAAAGACGAGTAGGCTACTTCTGGATCTCTCACTATAGTACACTACTTGTATATGGCAAGCAGGCCATTTTTGAGGGCAGGTGCTCGACCCCCCCCCCCCCCCGCCCCTCCCCCATCCCCCCAAATTATTCACATAATTAAGAAAAACAATGTATACATCTAGACAATCAATCATAAAACGATTAACAAAAGAATTGAACGGAAGCATATATGTGCCACACGGTAAGGGGCACATATTTCACAAGGACTTAAATGCCCATCAAATACCAAAACATGGATGACAGAGAGTAGTCAGTACCCAATGTTGTGAAGTAAGAGTGTACAGTATGTTGTTTACAGGTCAAAACACTGTGTGGCACCGTAAGTTCAGTCTGTGACAATCAAGCCTATATGCTTAAAATATTCACAATACCAAATTTCAATCTCCAAGGTAATAGTGCCAGAATGGCTGTAAAACTGAATAGCTCACAACAGCCTGGTTGCCATGTAGACAACTTTGCAGTCGCTCGATGTTGGCACACAAAACTCCGTTTGTACTGTATATCAGATTTTTGTTATGGTGAAGGAGATAAAATATCGACATTGAGCAATATATCTCTTGTGTTGGACCACACATAAGAGCACAAGCCTGTTGACGCCTGAGGCTTTGACTAGACCCCAAAAGTGTCCTCCCCAGAGCCACAGTTGCTTCATCTGGCTGCAACATTTTCAGTAATAACACTGCAGAGTCTCTCTCTTTGGATGCATGCTGCATTTAATGATTGTGTTCAAACGGTTCTGTCTTTGCACTTGCCAGATCAGCTCACTAAAGTACAGCACTACTCCAAACAAGCTTGGAGACAATCTTCCCACTAAAAACTAGATGACTTTGCACTTTACCATTTAGCTAAGTGTGCCATTGGCAGACTTCACTTTTATTTATATAGCCAACTACGGTGCTGCATATATGTCCCATGCATGTTTTCCACAAATTGCATAAAAGCAGCCAGCAAGCATGTAAATATAGACATTTGATTAAAACAGAAACTGAATTGTGAACCATGATAACATGTTTCTTCCAGTAACGTGATAAACTTCACAGACACATAAATGTGCTAGCGCATATTCTAGCTGCACATGTGCACCAAACCTATGTAAAATAATAATAATAATAATAATAATAATAATCATTCTGGAGAATTCAAATATTATTACAAAAACGTTCAGGCTGCTATCAATGAATTCACACTGCCTGCAGGATTTTTTTTTTTCATTTTTTCCTTAATTGTATATATTGTATATATATCCTTAATATAAAATATATATATATATATATATATATATATATATATATATATATATATATATATCATTAAGCATACATTTTATATTTTGTCATTTGGTTGTAGTTAATGGGAACTGTTACAAAGGTGTCCAAAGTGTCTCAGGAATCTATGTTTAAATATTCTCTAATGGCTGATTGCAATGACTTTTTGGGCACACTTGGAGATGCTGAAAATTTACTTTGTGAAGAACTGACACCTTTTGTGGCTGGAACACCTGTGAGCTTCGTGTAGCCTATAAACGTCAAGGTGAATGGCAACAAAAACAAATTCTGACTGGAAACAAATGTATGCAGCACGTGGAATAAATTGCACTATTCATAAGTCTCGACTCTGGACTCTCTTCGACAACTCGTTTCAACATTTGCCTCTGTGATTATTTTAAATCTCAATAAATAAAACTCGTCGTTACATTATTGCAAGGCGCACAATTGCGCATACTGCCCGCGAATGTCCACTGGAGTTTTTACTCGTCTAAGTCCACTCACCGTAGCAGGGTATGATGCCGTTGTGGCCGCTGTCGGTGTGCAGTTTGCCGCCCTCGGGGGGAGTCTTGCAGGTGGGTCTGTGCATGAAGAGCTGGTACTTTTGGAAGGGGCCCTCTCCCTCCGCGCCGTCCAGCGACTGGCACTCGGTCTGGAAAGGACTCCGAGACTTCTCCCCGTACGTCTGCCCTTTACTCGCCGCGAACGTGGGACTGTATTTGGCTTCGGTACTGCCGAAAGTCCTGAACGGGTTCGCCTGGTGCTCCCTACCTTGCGAAGCAGACGGACTATAATACGCATCCATCGAGGTCATGTCGCAGTATGAAACGCACGTATCTGCGTTCATACCTTTAAAAAAAAAAGAAGTTTTTAAAAAAAAAAAAAAAAAAAAAAGAGAGAGAGAGAGAGAGAGAGGCAGAATCCAAACTGCTCTCCTCGCCCTGCCCCTTCTAAACGGCTCTCCTCGAACTTCCACGCAATGCTCACTGACGCGCCCTTGCTCGCACACGCTCAAAGTGGCGCATCTGGGACTGCTTTAGAGGGGGGATGAACAAATGCTAAAAGCCCCTCTCTGTGAAGAAGGAGAGCGAGATGCCTCACTAGGAGCTCACAGTGGAAAAGTGTCACGCAGAACTGCGCTGACCTTCAAGCTGCACGCGTGCACTCCGAGTAGGCCCACTCCGCTCTGATCGCGCTATTATGCACCGATGGGAGGTCAAAAAGAAGGAAGGGGTGGAGGGTGGCTGGGGGCTGCATTTTCTTTTTTTCCGCCTTTTGTTGTGGTAAACACGTGGGAAACGCAACACATGACATTAATGCAACCAGGAATATAAATGGACCAGCTTTGATTGCGTATGCTAAATCTGAATTTTTATTTAGTGCATGACTTACAGCTACATACGTGCTGTTTAATCTTGCTTTGGGGATTTACGTTGTGTTCGTTTGAAGGCAAAGTAATTAGGAAAATGTTTTAATTTGTTCCGATGTTTTTTTTTTTCCTTCCATAATGTCAATAATGCGTAAGGCCTATTTGTTTTTACAAGTCTTTATAAACCCAAACACGAGGCCGTGGCCTGGTGCGCGAGGAGTCACTTTGCAGGATATGTATCCACAATGCACAATAGTCACCGCGCGCTAAACTGCAGTCGGTTTATTTGGGGACCAGCTGCAGTTAAAATATTAAATTACTTATAAAGCATCACACCAATATTGGTCGTTGAAATGTTTGGCTTGCTCAAACGGCGCAGGCTATAAAAACCGGAATTAAATCGGTTACAGGAGACAAGTTGGGTCTGTGGCCAAATTGAATAAGTCCTCTCCAATCGTGTCCTTAATTTATCCGAAAGCCAACGAAGGTAATGACTTAATATCTGTCAACAACAATTAAAATAATTGAGAAAATATACCCGTGTTTATCTCTCGAATGGTCCTTAATAACAGGTTATAATTTGTAGTCGTATAATTTTATGATTACTCAGAATGAAATATAATGATGTGATTTATTTTCGTTGGAAATGTAGTCTACATTTAAAATCTGTTTTTACAAAAGTTCATATAATTCGAGCAAGAATCGTGTGAATTGTTTGTAAAAAAAAAAAAACTGCGAGCAAAATGTTGAATAAAAACTAAAGTTAACGATGCCCATTTATAATCAGCAACGAGATGCTGTTTTGTAGATTATTTAATATGCCCTGCTAAGCGTTTTTGCATTACATTTTCTTTATGATTTGCGGGGTTTTTTTTCAGATATTTGTTGCTGCGGAATCGTATTTTTCTTTTCTTTTCTTCATTTGATTTGTGGGTTTTACATATTTTTTTCCCTTCAAAATAATTGATTGAACTCCCTGTTATAATTTCTTCTTAGTCAACATGTTTGAATTACAGTGTGATTTAACACTGTATTTAATTTTTTTATTCGGTGCTTTGATGAGTTTCAGTACAATAAATCTAATTTGTGCCAGCGAAAGTTTAAATTGCTCTTGGTTACCTCAGCAGTAGGCCACCCTGCGTCACGTTGGCACGCGGAAAACGAAACAAGAGAAGAGTAAAAGGTTTTCAAGTTTCCTTAAAAATCTTCACTTGGTTAAAAACAGTTTTACAAATTTATTCCCACTGTGTGTGTTTTTTTTTTTGATAGTTACCTCGAGAGAAGACATATGTTTAGGTTTTCACTAAGTAATTTCAAAAAATATTTTACGTGTGTGAGTCACTCACACACTCAGAGTGGGGTAGTGTGCGCGTGCGTGCGTGAGTGTGTGATGTGAGTGAGTGAGAGAGAGGGGTTGTGTGTGAGAGAGAAAGAAAGAGATTGTGTGAGAGAGAATAAGACGGGGGTAGTGTGTGCAGTGGCGTGCAAAGCAGTGTTGTTGCCCAGAGTGAGTACATGCGGATGATGCCCCTCATTAAAAAAATGATCGTCAACAGGGGGGAAAGATGGCTGGGCGGATTGTGCAACCCACCACCGGGGTGTGTGCGTGTGTGTGTGTGTGTGTGGGTTAAAGATGAGACGTTAAGGTAGCTGCAAGTCGGTAGGTAAACAAATGAGCCTGAGCACATGGAACTGGATTCCAATGGAGACCTGTCATTCAGGTCTCCGTTGGAGTCCAGTCCCATGTGCTCACTTAATACAAACCACTCGTGTGCTTCAGGCGGCAAGCTCATCTGTCACAGATATACATCGCCCCTACATGGCATCCTCTCTAAAAGCTTTTTTTGCTGAAAGCTAACTTGCCTGTTTAACTTCCAGCCGAAACCATGTCCAAACCTCCTCGAAGACGGGCTTTATGCAGGGGCAGTTATAATGCTTTATATGAAGAAGCTTAACGTCGCTTAACGTCCGAAAAGTGTGGTCACTCGTCAGCAAAATGTATGTGGAGATCTCTACTTATTTCCACTTCAACCTTTTGAAAATATCAGAACCATCACAGCAATATATGGGATTTTATGGACGTTAAGCGTTTTCTCCATAGGCACTCATTCATGGAGAGAAAAAGCCTTACATCACTTGAAGTCAGAAAAGAGTTCAATCACCAAAATGTATGTGGACGTCTATACTTGTGGTCACTTCAACAACCACTGCAAATATTTAAATGATAGCCACAATATTTTGAAATTTTACGACAATTGAGAGTATTTTTCAGACATTAAGCGACGTTAAGCTTTTTCTCTATAGTGAGTGTTCAGTGAGTCCACATAAAATGTCCAAATGTAAAATTGGGGGAAGATTGATCAGTTTTCTAACATTAGGCAAACAATCAATTTCATTTTGTTTATACATTTTAATTACCCCCTGAAAAAAAAAAACTACAGATACATCACACAAGTGGGGAAAACCATTTCTGCGTAAATATTGAAAAAGAAAACAAAATTCACGAATATGCAAATCCACAGGGGCCAAACTGTGAATATGGGGTCAACTGTTGTTTTAAGTTGTAATATCACTAATCACCACTAGATGTCAGACCTGTCTTGATTGTGCTTACATCGGGTCTTACATTGCCCTATTCTACAACTTGAATCGGTCAAATCTTTTTTTCGGATTTGGAATGATATGTGGCACAAACCTCAATAATATTATAATTTTTAGTGAGGTTTTTTTTTGTGAACAATGTACAAAATTAGTTCTTGCACTTAATGTTGGTTTCTTGCTTGATAATGTTTTGCTGTCCTTAGTATAGAATAGAATAGTTTTTTTTTTCCAATATATGACAGCACTTTGCACTGGAAAAAAAACACAGTTATTTTGTTGTTTACTTCAAACACTTTGGTGTCGGGTTAGGATAGTGTATCTTTTATACATGAGTTGAAAAATGTATTATCAAAAATGAAATATATTACAAGCATGTATTTTGCATATTAAACACTATGCATTTATTTTGTCCGTATTTAAAATGTCATACAACTGGTTTGGAAGTGGTGGACCTATATGGGGCCCCAAGTAGGATTGATGAAATATTGTGGCCCCCTCCAGCATTTAAATTGGCCATCCCTTAATTATCCTACTCGTATAAAAAAAAGATACACTATACATATAATTTGTAACATTTTTCTGATATTCATTGTCATTTTTCCACCTTTGTCCTCCTCAAACTGTGTTAGCAGCAGTTGGGCAGCACCCTAGCTCCCGCTATTGAGCCTCTGCTTGTAGTACATTTGTCCCGTGTACTATTCTGGTGGTTGTTGCTCAGTGCATCTTCTCATACTGCTGTTGTAATCCCTGTTGTCTTTTCCATGTGTGCTCCCTATCCGTGGTGGCAACAGGCTGTAGTTTATTTCAAGCCTCCCACATGTCAGCATTGCTTATATTTGACGTGTGTGCATATTTCAGTGTTGATGTTCTCATGTTGGGCAGCACTGTGGCCTAGTCACCGATGTGTAAATGTAAAATCCATTCGACTGCTCTATAGAATATTGAAGTGGCGCCCAATGATGCTGCATCACCTTCTTTTTCTGCCACGCGTTGTTTAAAGACATTTCTGTATTACATTAACACAGCATCATCAATGCGGGAGAAAAAAAAAACAAGACTTTACAATGGAACTGATTTATAAACATTCCTGTAATATTTATTTTCAGTTAGTCACTGATTATAACTTGGGCTTTCCGGAATTTCAAGAGGGTGTATTGTTTTGATTGTGGAATTGATTTGCCTATTGGTGGTTATTTTTCGTGTGTGTGTATTTTCAATTAACATGAGTCACATTTTCATGGCGATGCAATGCCAATGGCCATCATCACAGTCTTCATGTTCAGTGCAATGGAATCTTTTACAAATGATTTCCCCCATAGGAAGTTGAAATAATCAGTTCCAAGGCCAAATGTTGCCATTATAAAACCTTTTCAAGCAATGCTTTAATATTTTGGCTTATATACGGGTATGTGTAAAAGATGAGGTAAACACAGCTAAAAAAAAACCCAAAACAAACAAACTAGGAAATAGTCTTTAAAGACAAATGACAACGGCGAAATGCATGGCCAATTGTATCACATCCACAACAATGATTCTTAAGTTTGGTGCAGACATAATTAAAGACATATTTGTTTAATTTTATGACCTGCGGGGGAGTTTGACTTGAGAAAGTTCCACTCTAAAGTCAGACAAAGTGTTGATCCTCTACGATGGCACGATGATCTTCCGCACATAAAAACAGTCAGCTTTGCCACTCTCACCTGTGAGCACGCCATAAACGTGTGCTCCCGGCCGGGATTTGTGAGTTCATTAATAACCTGAGGTCCCTGCAAAACCACACCCTGAATGTGTGTGCCGGGGACAGATGCACCCGAGTTGTATGCGTAGCTTCAAATTGGTTTCACATGAGTCGGAGGCACACTGCATCAGCAGATTCTGATCAAATTAAACAGAGATGAGAGGAGGGGGGGTGGGGAGAGCCAGCGGTTGTACTGATGTATAATTCAATAAACAGGACCAAACAGACAGACAGAGGAGATGCTGTGCCGCCTTCAGCTCACGGCTCTACATTTAACTACGCTTTGTTAGCGCACCATCAATCCATCATCACAATATAAAACACTGATAGTTATTCGTATCCTGCGCGGGGCCAAAACAATTAGTCAGTTCATCCAAGGGTCCTTGAAGGCCTTCCAGGGTTACCATGCTTAAAAATGATCCCTACTATCTAACACACTGACGAGATTTACAATCGCAATATTCATATTTTTCTACCAGCCAAAACTCACTTTCCCCTTCATTGCAGCTATCGATGGACTCGTTCGTCTTTATAATGTAAAGCTGCACACCGTGAAAGCAACGTTGACGATGATACCGATGACTATATACTTTATATTGCTCACCCCTACAGAGATTTTACTTTGTTTTAGTTTTTCCTTGCCCTCCTGGGAGTTAAGATCAGGGTGATGTCGTTAACATTTGTCAACTGTGGGCATGTGAAGCGCTTTGAGACGTTTCTGTGATTAGGCGCTATATAAATAAATTTGACTTGACTAGATCGATAGATAGAGAGAGATGACGAGAGAGAGATGCACAGTGTATATGGTGTGTGTTTGTATATATAGATACTATATGTAGATATATAGATATAAATATATAGATAACCCTGATGAAATGTAACTTGAATCTGATTGTTTTTCCAATTATTGGTAAATTATGTAGTAGTATAAAACGGATTGTCCATTGTCCTGTATTGGGATAAATTCTAGTTTATTACAACATTCAGCAATAACACATGATTGGGAGAAAATTTGAAGCCAAAGAAATCATAAACTAATATTTTCCCACAGAGACCCATATTATTAAACGGGCCACTAACAATGGATCAAACGTTTGACATTCGGTGGCTGAAATGTGGAATATATTTTATCACTCTGTGTTAACATATTCATGGAGGCGTCCCGCACTAATAATGTCAAAACTGAAACAGCACTCATGATTGTTTTAACGCGGGACATATGGAAGACTTCAGAGGACGAGTAATTTGCGGACACATGCTGCAAATACGCACACACACACACGCACGCACGCACGTACTCACCAGAAATGCAACCCACAAGTAGAAACATCGCAGAGGGTGTTATGTTAAATGTTAAGATATTGAGCACTATACTGATCACAGCACAGTCCCTGCAAAATGAACAAAGGATAATTACAATAATCTTTTTTTTTTTTTTTTCACTGCTGTGCCGAGTGATTGCAGGCAAAAATGACGCCTTGTGCCAAACATCCTTAAAAGATCAAGCTGATGTCCTGCAATTTTGACATTAGGCTACGATAGCCCGAAAGCCAGATGTGCTTGTTTTCACATGATCATGAAAAACAGCTATGAGGGTGCAATTTCATAACTCGTTTTACTTCCATTTTTAGTCTCCAATTTTCCTCATCTTTGAACATGAACTTCTGAAGTGGTTTTCGACTCAACAGACTTGTGCGTGCGCCTCCCCAACAACGTTTTACCAAGACCCACATTCAAGGACAATCTAATGGAAGTGGGCTTTAGCAGAGATGGGCATGGGCCAGGGACGGACGCCCATTTTGTGGACGGACGAACGGAGGATGAGAAGATTTTTAAAACGTTCGGACCAAGCAAGGACGGAAGTGTCTTTTTGTCCGTCACTCTATTCGTCCCTTACTGGGTCACGTACCGACTCACGTGTTGTGTTGGGTTCTTTTAAAAAGCAAGACCACTGTTCTCTCCGGCGAAACCACGGAGCTGCACAACACTTTTCATGCGTAAGGGACTGGGGGGGTGGGGGTGCGAGGGGGGGGGGTTCATGTCAGGTGCCCAAATGCATCACGGGCCGTCGTGTCAGCCACGCCCAAAAAATAGGGAAACTGTAATGCACAATTCATACTGTATGTTTGCAGTAATTATCTTCAAACGTGTATAATGTATTTAGAAACAAATCTCGGAATTTAATTTACAGGGTCTTTAAAACATTCTACCTGTACAGTTTTAACCATTTTCAACCCAACACAACAAACTTTGACTTTGATTTTGTGACAAATTATTGACAAGTATAGAAACATGTATAACCGTGTTAATATCACCCAGTCGTTTCAAGGCCGTTCAAAGTAAAGGCCCAAAACACTGCGCTATTTTCCAGGTTTCCTTTTATCTGCCTGTTTGATACAGTTTTAGCAATTGTTTGGATTGTAACAAAGCACCATGTGTGTGTTGACCCACCCTGATCTTCCCACCACAGTGTCTGGGCCAGGCCAGGCGATGTGCACAGAGATGCGGGAACAAAACAAAACAAACGCGTCCGAGGGAACGTGTCTGTCGGTCCGGGATTCAGCGTAGCCACAAAGGGCTCAAGAAGGACTCCTATCTAGATGGGGAAAGAGACACATTCCCTTGAAATGAGCTTCTCTGGGATGAAAGCCTTGTGTGAGCTCCCCAGATGACCCACGACCCTGTCTGTATTTGTGCAGAGGGGGAGCCATGATCCTTCGCTCTGTGCCTCCTTGCCAGGAACCCGAGCGGTCGGGTTGGGTGGCTAGGCAAGCCGACCGTTCTGCCCTCTGGTGTTTTGCTTTTGGCGTAAAGAGAGACCCTCAGATGAGCCGGCACTGTCACAGCAGTGACTTTCACCCCAGGAGATTCAGAGGTGGCCCATTGCGGGGGTTCCGAAGGCTGAACTATCCCATGACGCAGTTTGTATTCCATTCAAAGTTTTCTTTGCCATCAAAAGCACAGTTTGACATTTTAATAATGTTGGCAAATCCTGGGGATATTGGGCAGAGGTCCAGATTATTGCCTCCACTTACACGTCTCGGTGAACCGGAGGCTCGAGATAATCATATCTGCGTGAGGAGGTGAGGAGAGAAGCTGTCATCACAAACCCGTTTGCCGCTTTTATCTCAGGCTTGTTGACGTGGTGACGACCAACAGGCTTTTTTTGGGGCTGAGATGCAAATTGACAATTGACCAAGGATGACTGCACATTCCTGAGCTTGAAATGGCCAAAATTTTTGATTTGCGCCAAATGCACTTTAGTGCTAACCTCTGCCCTACCCCTTGGGCTTCACAGGAAGTCAGCGTCAGCCCCAAACACAGCCGATTACAAACAAACACAGATGCCCCCGAATTCCACTTTCACTTGAAACATAGTTGGTTGACCCCGCTTTCCCCTCTGTTCAGGTTACCCCTACCTACTCGCCCCCTCAGGCCAGCGTTAATCCAATAGAGTCTCCCTTTAAAGAAGGGTTAACAGGAAGACAGCGGGGGTGACTGCTGACTAACCCGAACCCCCGAGAAAGATCATGCAAATTTGTGCAAGGCACACAACTCTGGACAGTAACGTTAAAACCAACATGAGCGCTAACACTATGACAGGTGGCCTGGTTATTCCACCAATATGGCTAAAGTAGATTATTAAACGTCCCAGTGTGAACAAAATGTACAATTTGAATTTAATATACAAATATGTGACGAATTCAATTTCAAATTGCAACAGAAGTTATTTCAAGGCACTTTGCATATGGAGCAGGTTTAGAACCACGGTTGGATTGAAATAGTGACAAAGATGATGGATAATAGGCAAGGAGAGAGAAATAAGAGAGCAGTGGTTTTGGAGCCTTTTATACCAAGTGCCGCCTAAAAAATGCTTAGCATAGTAGGCTTAGGTGTTATCAAAAAACGAGACGTGTTTTATTCCTGAAAAGGTCAAATGGAAAAAATAAATAAATAAAGTTCAATTGTATTGTCTATACAAGTTAAATAAAATTCGACCTAAATAAATGTATAAAAAACAACAGTTCTTAAAGATTAAATGCGAATGTTTTGAAAAAAGTTAAATGCAGCTGAACTGTACTCAGCTAATGATTGTTTTGCATACTGCTCGAGTGAGCCCAGTTAACATTAGTGCTACGTTTAATACATTTTGAGAATCAGAGGGATAGAATGGCTGCAGCAGTGAAGAGGAAGTAATGTGTACTGGATTAATTGTATCAGCAATAAGTGTGATTAGCAGTACAGTATTGACGGTAGGGCTGTTCGATTTTGCCTAACAAGAAAATCCCGATTATTTTCTCTCAAACCCGATTTTACGATTACGATTTCTTTGTAAAATAAAAAAATAATGAAAAATGAAGTATTTTGAATGTCTTTTATTTAAATGTGGGGCAGGTTAACTCATGGATGGGTCGCTACAGTGAAACAGAAAAATGCAAAAGACAAACTGGAAATTGCATTAAAGCGGGGAGTAACCATTTAAAATAGTTTAAACATGGTTGCTCGGCAAAATATATATATCTCCAAAATCACTAAACTTTTCAGGGAGGAGAACACCATTTTTTTTTTCAATCTCTGTTGTACTACGCTAAAAACAAAACATAAATTTTGCATGCTGTCACTAATTTAAAATGGTAGGCTACATCACCAGCGCCAGATGTCCACAACAAAGCCTGCGCTTGCGCTCAACCCCTGACGAGACAAAAAGCCTTTACTACTAAACAATAGCAAATGACTCATCATCTTCCCACACTCTTTTTCAAAGGTCTTAAGGCCCTGATAGACCAAACCAACGTCGGCGGTCGTGAAGCGCCGTGGCGTCTTTAAGCGCCGTCTGATTGGTGTAGTGACCAACGTCGTAGTGTCTCTGAAATCAGAAGCCAGTAAAGGTTTGTACAGCTATTTTTTCATTTATTTTGAAGGTGGGATTGGTTAAAAAAAAACCTGTTTGCAATATCTCATATGTAGTGTTAAAAGTGAAGACAATTTCAAAGAAACGTATCAAGTCAACATACATGATTTTCCTTTGTGGGCCACATAAAATGATGCCACGGGCCGGATCTGGCCCCAGGGCCTTGAGTTTGACACCAGCGTCTTAGCGCCATGATGAGTGATGCAATAAATAAAACAATGAACGGATGAAGTATTGCGATAGTTGGAAATGCATCTGTACTAACTTATCTTCATAGCTGACAAGTTCCTTCTGTGTCCAACGAAGCATTACAGCAATTCATTTTGAACAAAACAGGCTTACTCAAATGTATCCAAGCAGTTTTCAATCATTATTTTCAAATCATCTAAACTAAATCAATGTATTAATAAGCGGATCAGTTAATGGACGGATGGATAATAAATTACTAAACTTAATTCAGACTTTCAATCTTGAGGCAATATAACGCCACACTGCTGCTGCGAAGGAAGCAAGAAGAGTTGGCTCAGGTGATTGGGTGGCTGTCTCCCGACCTGAAGTCAACGCTTGTGACTTTTCTTTAATAAACTAATACAATGCAAGTGAAATTGATTCAAAAACTCGCCTTGTAAAATTTACATCGAATTTCCGAGTGAAAAAAATGTAATAGTTTTTTCAAGTAAATAACTCTCCAAATGTTTTTCTGTCTAAAAATGTACTCTGAATATTATTCTCTTCCAGGTGTAAATTTTACTCTGTTCGGACTGGCACCAAATATAGTCTTTTTAGAGTAAAATGTCCTCTACGGAATTTACTGTACGGTCTTTTCATTTTGCAGCTCAAACATTTGTTGTCCTTGGCTTGAGGAAAGCATCTACCGTCATCACTTTGGACACGGACGTTTGCGTCTTAAGGTCTTTTGATAGTTGCTTGTCGCATTGTTAATTTGCATTCCATACAGTAACTACAAGTAATTAGACAAATGTATACCCAAAACCATAACGAACTTAAGTGAAACTTTGTCGAGATATGGCATGTTTGGCAGGTGTGCCTCAGCTGATAACAACGTCTGCCACGGTATATGTTGTAAACTCTTCCATGATCGTTGACCCCTTTTGTACAATGAAGCTGAATAGCTTCATTCCCTGCTGTTTGTTAAACTGGGAACATAGCAGAGCTGCTGCATTCAGACGGATCACGTGGCTCTGCCTTGCGCATCTCGGGCTTCCAGGTAGTCAGTGACCGCAGAGACAACATTTCCTCGGAGAGACAAACAGTACCGTACTCATCCTCTTAATTGTTCGGAATGTCCTCATTGAGACAAGAAAGAAGTCTTTTCACATGGGTCCCTAATCAGAGTCACGCAGCCCGCACTTAAATTTGGGTGGACAGTTGTTGAACAACTTGCCTTGTCCTCCTTCAAATGGCTGCAGAGACTCTGTGTCCCACTCGCTGCTGCCAGACCTCCACAGGGGCATGTTGGTTCACAGCCTCGTCAGTGTCTCCATGACACTTGTTTTCCATTGTTTTCGCTGCTTGATTTGATCTATTCTACAAATTCAAGTATAGTTACAAATAAGTTGGGCAATAGGTAATTTTGGACTTATGAAGACTGCACATAACACTCACTGTTTATAGCTATGAGGCAAAAGTCGTTGCGGCTGACTTGTTTGACATAATGGGCCATAATTAGTACTTTTTTTTTGTTTTGTTTTTTGTTTAATTCTCTCGTTCGAAGGAGTAGTTAGGAACCAAGCATTAATTGCTGTGCTATTTGGCTCACGCTGATCTTTGCCCCTTCGAGATGTGATGTCGCTTGCCTTGCACTAGTCGTCATTACTTCGAGGAGTCTGAAGCAATTATAGTAGTATAAGATTCAATAACACACAACTAGGGAGGCCTGCGGCTGGCCCGCAAGCTTCTGCTCTCGCTATTGTGCTGCAGGGTATTACTGTAAATCGATGGGTCTTTTTGGCGCACGCCTAAAGGGTGCAGTCGAACAATATGACACTTGGCAAGTGGGCCGCCCGAACATTGAAGACATATGTTTGATTATAATGGCCCCAAGATAGAGAGCTCCTCCTCAGTGGTGGTGAGAATTCCCTGATGGTTTTTTGAAGCGTTGGCTTGAAATTAATATTTTATTCAAGACTTTGTATTACAAGTTTTTCTCGCGCTAATTCCAGTGAGTTCTTGTGTCCCTCTGGTTTGTAATGAGACGCATTCTTCAAACTGCACTGGGGTTTGATTTACTTAGCAGACAATTTAACCGACTTGAAATAGCTCATGAAACTACTTTCATGTGTCATCCTGAAGCTATGGCGTCTTTCAATTGCTTAAAATTATTTCAGCTCCCTGAAAAATTTGTGTGAGCAGTCGGGCTGCTAAATGACTATTGTGAGCCAAATGGCCCACATGATACGTTGCATGCTTGGCTCTCTGCGACTTCGGAAAATGATTGGTATTTTATTGACAGTACTTTGCTGGTTTTCTAAATGTAGACTAATTGTAAATACGAAGATAAGGGTTTTCTTGTAAAGTTAAAATAAAACGTTTTTAGATGTTTCTTGTTGTCACTGAAAGTATTTGTCACAAGCACGGATGTGCACAACCAAGATTTATTGAGCTCCAGTCGACCCCGTTAGGTGAATCCAAGGAAAGGAATATTTCTGAAGGAAGGAAACAGAATGCTTAATGCTGCATGCTACATGAACTAAATCGAAAACAAACATTGCTCACATCGCCTCACAGACGATTGCGATCGTGTGTTAAGATGAAGGCCACGACTTACAGCACTGATGTGCCGATGCTGTACGCTGAGGTTCCGGAGCAAAAACCACATCAACCAGGAAAAATACATATTTAAATTGGCTATTATTTTGCAAATATACATTTTACATTAAAGAGACACTTGGATGAGCTTAAACATTGGCACTTATACAATAGGTTTGCACGTAAAAATGACATCAGTACTAAAATGTACACCTCAAAAGACTCTGTAGTGGTTTAAGAGCTTTTTTTGTGATTAGGTTTACGACAAATTTCCCCGCCCCTTTTTGGGGCGTGGCTTATTTTATGTTTTCAGTCTCAGCTGTCCATGTCACGGGAGAGAGCCAAGCGTGGTAATATTGCTCGCTTTGTCAGTTCTGTTGTCTAAAGTGACGACCGATCGCCACCAAAATGCAAATTGCACATTACTACTCTTGTCCACTTCAACCTGTGAAAGTATAAAAATGTTCTGCACAAGCGTTTGGATTTATTAATATAAAACGTGATCTCATCATGATCACCTCCACAAAATCAAAAATACCATGGCGATCGCTTCTCCACTTACACAGGCTGAAGCGGACAAGAGCATGAACGTGCACACGAACCCCGACTGGTTTATATTTCTGACATTTAGCGATGCTAAACTCGTGTTAACTACCAGGAGGGAGACGACGGCTTGCAGCGATCAGCAGGGCAGGCAGATTGGAACTTTATACCCTCACCCCCTTCCCTCCCTAAAGGTAGGATAACGGGACGGCTAATAGCAACAACTAGCTTCAGGCCGTTAAAACAAAAGGCGTTAGCACAACAACATTAGCTCCTTATTGTCGTGTCAACTCCCAGAAGGGAGACGGCGGCTTGCAGCAGGGCGGGTAGATTGGAGCTTTAAGTGAACCGTAGTGACGAAAAATAAAAATTGAGGACTCTTTCGCGGTCCTGTAATTGGAATAAAGCGGAAGTCAATTCAAGAACTTTCTTTACAATAATATGCTCAATGCGCCCCCACTAGTCTAAACATGGCATTCTGATTAATATTGCGTTTATGGAGTGTGAATTATGCAGCAAAATCCACCCGTTTTTATCCATCTTATAAGGTGCAGCCATTTTGCCCCTTGCTGTCGACTGAAAATGACATCACAGTTGGTCAAAGTTCGAGTAACAACCAATCAATGCTCAGCTTGAGAACATCCCATGACCAAACTCAGAAAACAGGGGGCCTGTGATTGGTTGTTACCTGAGCCTTGAGAGGCTGTGATGTCATTTTCAGTTGACAACAAGTGGCAAAATGGCCGCCCACTGAGATGGTTGAAAACCGCTGTATTTTGCTGCTTAATTCATATTCCACAAACGCAATATTAATCATAATGCCATGTTTAGATTAGTGGGGGCGCATTGAACATGTATTGTAAAGAAGGTTTTTGACTTGACTTCTCCTGTGGACAGCTCACTGCACGATCCGAATGCGATAAAATGAGAACAAAACAGATAGCCTTTTTGGTTTGCATTTTTGGATGGCTGCAGGTGGACAATTTCAATTTAGTTTTAATTTCATGAATAAGAGGAGGACTTACGGTAAATAGACGTTTCATTTTTATTCTTGTTTATATGGACTGTTGTCCTCACTTGATGTCAACATTTGTTTTTGTTGTTGTTTTTTTTCCCCTGTGGGAAACGGTCAAAATGGCTCTTTTGAGTATTAAAGGTTGCAGACCACTGAGCTAAGAGAAAAGTCGTATGTGCATTAGCTAATAATTTACCCAACCCACAGTTTCCAAGGGTTGGGTTCTGTCTGCGTTTATGTGTGTGCTTGATGCTACTCCAAATAGTATAGTGACTCACGTGGCAAACACTAGGCACGAACATTAAAACTCCATAATGCACGTCGTTCCATAAGACGGTGGCCCTCGACAATTAAGTTCGAACAGTCCACTCGGGGTGCTGGCCCGAGGCCTATCGGAGCGCGTGATTGCTGCTGAAAAGGTAGCAGCATTGACGGAGGGTCACGGACAAAGGATCCACTCACCAGTCCTCTTTTGCTTTACGCCTCAAACTCACGCGCATTGCCCCTCAATTGAATTACGTCTAATCACTCAATTAAAGTCACATGGAGGAGCATCATCCGTTGTCCTAACCCTGCTACTGGACGCCAGATAACGGTTGCAGTGTTGTCGCTCGTGGGAAGCATCAAAACAAGATGTCCGAAATTCGGCGGGCATCTCTCTTGCGGCATGGAATCGGTTTTGTTTCATGACAGCTGGGAAATTTCTCTCATTACATTTAGATTAACAACCCTTCTGGAATTGGACATTGCAGTCATATGAAGGATTTTTTTTTCGTTTTTTTTTTGTTTTTTGTAATAAACCAAAATCATACTGAGAAAAGGAGGGGGGAAGAACACTTTAAAAGTCGCAACACACTACACTTGTTTTAATGTCTTGTATATTTATTTATCCTTGTGTCCAAAATGTGAAGCGAGGACAAAAAGTTCAAGGCAATGAACAGTGCATTAATGTACACGTGTGGGATTTTTTTTTTTTTTTTTAAACTAAAAGTAGTTGGGAAAAACTTCAATTACCACTGACCCGTACGAGGACAAGAATATAAGATGGTTGAATGTATTATTTCACAAAGTTCTGTTTATACATAGGTTTGAGTATTACGCTCATGTTGCCAAGCCGACTGACCCGTTTTAGTCGCTAATACAGTAAAAATGTTGCTTTGTGAAATTAAATACATCTTGCCTTCTGTTGAACCCTTTACACAACATATCTGAATAGAATATTAAGCTTTTGCATTGGCGGTGTGACAATTTTGATAATCCATTCAATCATTCAGAGTCAGGGTGGGGGCGCACCTGATTCAGTTGTACAGGGGTCCGGCCCAATTGGCCCTTCACACGAACCGCCAATCTGCAGGCAGGCCCTGCGTCTGTCTTTCTAATATGAAGGTCAACCTCCTTAATCATGTGTGTAGACAAATTACTTAAGAGCAGAACATTAACATTTCTTGGCCTAGCTCCTTGTGTGTGTCTAAGGCTCTTTGCGGGGTCACTTCCAAGGTTTCCCTAATCTATACAAGTTCCATGTGGAGATCTGCGGTGGCTGGAGCCAGTCGGGTGTTGAGAGGCAACCATGAGTGAATAGGAAATAGGGTCTGGCATGTTGACTCAGGAGTAAATCCCTCTGGACGTGGGGAGAAAAAAGGCTGCTATTAGATTTGAATCACCCCACAATACTGGACACTCTGTGAGGGATGTCTGATGAACATGAAGCGCACAAATGAGAAACATTATCTCCTGCAGAAGCTGCAATCAACTCGTGGTGGACAAGCACAATCAAACCAGCAAAATGACTTTCCCCCGATCATTTCTCTTTTTCACACCATCTGTATATGTATGTATATCTGTATGTGTATATATACAGTATATCTGTATATGTGTATGTATATGTATATATGTGTATGTATATGTATACGTGTATATATGTATACATATGTATATATGTATATATATATATTATTGCTGTCAAAATTAAAGCATTAACTATGGAGATTAAATTTCATAACGCACTAAAAAAAAATTAACTCAGTTAACTCAGTTTTATTTACTTCCTGTAGCAGCTGACCTCTGCTCACTCGACAGCCAAACTTAGAGCAGAGTCACTGTCGCAAAGACGGACTTTTACGTAGTTTTACTTTAAAAAGTTGCTTGACGGCTCATTGGAGAAATCCAAAATAATTTGCTCACTTTGCACAGCCAAATTCACATACCATATTAGTTGTACGTCCCTGGCATATCGTTGAACTGTTGTATTTTACAGAAAAAGAATCGTATTCAAGGATCAAAGAAAGCTATTAGAACTTTATTTGAATTGAAATATACTTCTATTTTTTTCCACATGAATTTACAGATTTTACTCAAGCAAATAACGGTTCCAAGCCTCGTAAAAAATTGTAGTTGAAAAATACGATTAATCGTAATTAAGTATGGAAAATTTTGCGATTCATTAGTTTTAAAAAATGTTAATCGTTTGACAGCACTAATATATATATATATATATATATATATATATATATATATATATATATATATATATATATATATATATATGAGTTCTAGTCCTCCGCACGACTGTCCATAAAATGGGCATCTAACCATTCTGTCCCTGTGACGGAGTGGCTCAATTTATATATGTACATGATGCTGGCAAATAACTATATTTGTCCAATTGAAACTTCTCGACTCACTTCATAGTTCTTGTACACCAAGATGCCAAAAGATGGTGCCAAAATAATGATTTTATTGCTGTAGGCGTTCATTGGACATTTGTATTGGTGGTTTCTTTAAATGTGACGTGATAATGGCGGTATTAAAATTTGGATTAAGTTGGAAAAGTCCCCACTGCATGCACAGAAACCAAATGTACAGCCTTCCCTGCCACTATGTTACACTTAAACCCTTGACAAAAAAAAAAAAACTGTTAAAATTAATCCCAGTGTTCCCCATCAGTCAGAGTGTGGAACACGTGATTTGATGCATCGTGTGTAGACTGCCTACCAGCCAGGTCATGTAAATTACCGTAGAATCATCTACAATTTCTCAAGGTGATTGAAACAAGGAAGCTCATGCTCAGACAGAGGGCCTCCCCTTGCTGCCTACTGAGCAAAAACGATAAATTACTTCAAGAAAGTCTGCATGACGGTTAGCGGCTAAGATTGTATTCAAAACAGGACTTTTCCACACTGAGCGATCAGAGAATGAGGAGACGAACAAGTGTGGAGCGAAGCGAACAATCAAAGACAGGAACTGAGCTTTTATGTAAAGACACTGTGATTGTGTTCCAGATTGTTTCCAGGTGAGGCAATCCGGACGGAGGGAAGAGACAAGAACCGAATTCATAACAAGAGAAGGCATCGCTAGTATATTAGTATTTGAAGGGAGATTCTTATCAGCAGGTGAAAAGTGTCAAGATGGCTCAAATGTGGGCGGTTAGCATAATGGGATCCTTCAGCTGTTGGTGAGACTGTCTTTCATTTAACAGACAAGCTGTTGTTGCTCGGCAGAAAGAGACTGAAAGAGGACAGAATAGTTTCACATCAGTGCCTGGTCAGGTTGCCTCAGCAAATGTACGTGTTGAAGTTCTCCATGATCTCAAGTGTGGTCCAGCATGATGCCAGTTCGCATGTGCCGCTTCCCTGGATTGATTAGAAGCAGACTTCACATGGGAAGTCTAATTCGAGTCGGAAATTGCACTGCGGCTGGCGATATGTAGCCAAGGTTTGTCGCATGGTCACTTACCTGTAGATCTGCACTCACCCCCACCCACTCCCCCGCAAAAAAAAAAAATAGCCACCTTTTTCCACCACCTCAGCGGCCGTTTCCATTTGCCGATTCCCCGTTCTGGTCCACTTCCTGGTAATGGCCTTGCTTCTCCCTGATGTTTGATGAGGAGGAGGCCAAGGTCGTGTTACATATACAAGCGGAGATTCTTTTCTTTCTTTTTTTTTTTTTGTAAAGCTTATTTAAACCGAGTAGGTCTTAACTTACGAGGTTCCTGTGATGTGGTGTGCAAGACATGAGGCATGTATGACATCACCTTCTCCCATAGGAACAATGTGTCCAGAGAAAGTGCTACATGCACAATGGTGCTGGGCTTTATTGAAGAAGAAAAAAAGGGAATAATGCCAAAGTATTTATGAGTAAATGATAATGCATCTCTTTTTTTTTTTTCCTTCATAGGTTTTGTTAATGAAGACAAAACTCCACTTGTAACCCTAAAGGCCCCCCAATCACTCATGGTTACATGTGCAATTCTATTTCACAGTTTATTGATTTAGTGATTCATCTTCATCAAATTGAATCTAATTCATATGAAGCAACAACGGTTAGAGTACTGGTACATCTTAAAACACAAAAATCATACATCTAAGAATGCCTTGGAAAACACACATACAGCACAATGAAGGGAGGAATTCTAAAAGGGTAGATACATTTGAATGTGGTCATAAATAAAATTATTTCAGCACTGAAAGACCTGTATTAATTTATTTGACAGTGTGTTATTGTGGTTGCAGCTTTCTGTGGTGGAGAACTGCACTTCCATGCAAATTATAACCACAATAAGAAACTATTGTATAACAGTCTAATTCACTTCTGACACTGTCAAGCGAAACTGAATGTGATCATTTTATTCAATAAGCCTCTTGCTTGGATTGCATTAAATGTACCCCATGATGTGGCCAAAACATCAGCAGAACCTCTTAATGCATGCATAACGAAATCCTTCATTGTCTCACATATCACACTTTCAGCAGTTGTATTTGTTTTAAATAGATTTTATTTGGAGATTATTGGGTACTGTACATGCATTTAATTTCCCCAAACAACCCCCCACCACCCATATTATGAGTGATTTTTTTTTTTATCATATAGCTATCCTGTATAAAAATGATTTTATTTTGTTCTAGGGCTCCCCCTACTGTTGTAAATCTCATTTGGTTACTACATTTACAATCACTCCTTACTGTAACTTTGCTACTACTTACTGTATTAAAACAACAGAGATCCCCCTAAACTTTGTTCCTTTAAATTCTTCTTCTTGACCACAGCAGCAAACTAAGTAACAATTAAGTTGCGCAATCACGTCGCATATCATGTACGCGTGGTCATTTGAGAGGAGAACTGAGAGAGGAAACACCAACAACGATGGCAGGTTTAAAAAAAAAAAAAATGGATGGGGAAAGTATAGCGGACAATGGATAAGAGAGAGAAAGATTGTGTGACACCAAGCGAGAAAACATTGAGTAAAAGAAAAACTGAAGTGCAGGCGGCTTCATGCTGGACTTCTCCGGGGGCCCCGTGGGTCTTCAAGCTCATAAATCCTCAGCACATATTTAATCCAGTCAGAGGACAAGCCCACTGAGAGTTAAAGGATGTACACTTATTACTCACCTATCCTCTTCTGGATGTGCTGCGGAGACCCTGCCCCCTACCCCCCCATCCCCCCCACCGCCGCCACCCAAACCCCCTGACGCCCCAACCTGAACTCCCACAGCTGCCCCCCTCCCATCCAGACAGCAGGCGCTACGTGCTATCGGAAAATCTGAGCAGGAATGTGACTCTTGACAGACACATCTCTCAGGACCACAGTCTGAATATGTTCCCAATTAGCTCCATCTGATAAAGTGTGAGTGCAAGTGAAACCCAAGGCGGGCGTGATCAATAGCTCTGGACTCGTTTTGTCATATGGGTTTGACATTGGCAGGCCGCTGTGTGATGAATCGCCATGGTGCTGTAGATAATTGTCTGACCGCATCTTCCTTTTGTAGGTGTTGTTGAACTCTGCTGTCATGTCCGCAGCGGGGCTCATCGCCTTCACTTCCCTTTGAATCAATCCTTTCTCGAGATGACAACCGTATAAGGCCCTTATCTGCTTCAAATCGGTCATATTTCACACATGCTAGCGCAGATTCACAACCTGTGCGCTGTGCATTAGTGTACCATGAAAGTTGAGAATTTCACCAAATTGGTCAGAAAATTATTCATTTACAGTAATTTCTCGTTTTTTTCCCCAGTGCCCCGCCCCTAATAGAAGAAATCCACAAAGTACAAACCACATGCTTATATTATTATTTACAGAGCTGGGCGTTTTACTAAAAATTCGCGGTGCGTTTATCGCCTTCCGCCTACAGCCGGGGTACCCTTCCGCCGTCCGTTTATCCGCCATTTTGTCCAGCCGGACCAAATAGTAATCGCTTATAGGCCGGTCCGACTATAATTTTAAACAGGTTTCCGTTAGCGTTTCTGACTACCAATTTCGGCAAGCTATCTATCTCTTTCTCCATCTGCTGTTTGCCCCATAGCGCCGTTAAAGAACTGAAATCAACCCAAACACATTTTTTTTCAAGAATATGTTCCCGGCAGGCCCACCAGCTGTAACACTGCATTCTGATTAATATTGCATTTGTGGAATATGAGTTAAGCAGCAAAATCCACCCCTTTTCAGCCCATCTCAGGGGGCGGCCATTTTGTCACTTCTGTCAACTGAAAATAACATCACAACTGCTCAGGGCTCAGGTAACGACCAATCACGGCTACGCTTCAGAATACAGGTCAGCCGTGATTGGTCGTTACCTGAGCCCTGAGCAGTTGTGATGTCATTTTCAATCGACAGAAGTGACAAAATGGCCGCCCTCAGAGATGGTTAAAAACAGGTGGCTAAACTCTTAGTCCACAAATATTTATGCCTTGTTTCAACTAGTGGGATTGAATAGGTCATATTCTTGAAAAAAATATGTTTGGGTTGACTTACACTTTAATGGGGTCTGATACCAAAATAATGAAATATTTCACTCCTGGTGCAGAGAATGCATAGTGTCATTGGTTTTCACTTTTTCAATTTGAATTACTGAATTCAATTTAGTCTACCATGGTATTCTAATTTACTGAAACGCACCTGTATATATTTCAGAGCAAGAATCTTGGAATATGAGAGGTTGCAAAACATAGCAGCAATGTATTGGGAGAAAAAGAAAGAAACTCTAGCTTTCATTTGTAGGAGCCCTCAAACTGGGACTTGATGTCAATCAGACTTCAAATGCACCCTTTAAATTGGGTCACGGCTTATGCTTTTGTGAAAGATTCATCCCCAAATCACGTTTTTCCAATATACCTATATGTAGTCCAAGCCCCAATTACACTGAATAGGCACTTATATTCCCTAATTCACAGGCCAGAAATATTCACAAATGAAATTACTGAGTTTGTGTCTGCAAAAATAACCATCAGTGAGGATGGCATTGTTGTCTAAATGATCCAATAACGAGCACAAAAACAGCTTTGACGGCAGGGATATTTTGAAAATAGACGATCATAACCTCAATACCTGCTCTAGAATTCAGTTTGACATTTAGCTGGGCAATTGATTTGCAAACTATTACCATAATATACATACCGAATCTTGTAATGAAGCCCGATCCATTCATTGAACTGGAAAAGGTTGGACAAGATTGGTAAGTCCTTTAGTGACCTCTTGTGGCTAAATGTGGTAAATACAATGCTATGGAATTGCCTTTTGGGAGAAGTGTGAACATACTGTAAATAGAAACTGCTAAGGTCTGAGTTTCTTGATTAGAATGCTCCTGTAGTGTGGATGCATGCAACAAAGTTTTTTTTCAAAAATTTAATGTATTGAATAAATCCATAAAAATATTCCAAACATTGTGAATGCCTGTTTTAACAGCGGTAATTCTAGACTAGGGTGATCCTCTTTTATAATACTTAAATTCAATGTATATTTTTAGGAACTTTATCATGATGTCGTAGAAAATCTACAGTTCAAAATGTATGTAATTTCGTGCAAACATTGTAAAGACAAATAAAACAGTTTTTAGCTGCAAGGTTGCTGTGATTTAGCTCCATTTTGCAAAAGTCCCATAAAATTACCAAATACCTATTATTGCATGTTATTTATGATTGTTTTGCATTTGTGAGGCCTGAGATAAAAAAAAAGCTGCCAGTCCTAGTGCAGAGACTATGGGCTTCCTACTCTTTTGTGTAAAACAGTTTCCACATGAAGCGGCGAGGCACTCCCAAGCCTGGGAAAAGTCCTATTATTCATTGTTCAAAACCAGCAATTCAAAATGTCCAGGAGACCCAAGATGTTGCTTGTTGTTGACGACCCCATGTTTCTCTATACCATACTGTTATTGTTGAGTTTGGTCCACTCAAAGATGTCCTGCTCGCAGACAATATCTGAGTTGATGAGCAGGTATCGGTCGCCGACGCAGAAGTGCTTTTGGCAGGCGGCGCACTTGAAGCATTCCAGGTGATAAACCTTATCCCGCACACGCATAGTCATCTCAAACGCTCGGATCCTCTTCTCGCAGGAAGCACAGAGGCCGTCCTGACCAAAAAGCCTTGGAGGAGGAAGATGTGGAATACTTCAAAGGTTAGTTAAAAGTGAGACAAGCTATGCATAATTACATCATAAAGGTTCTGTAAGTCGTTTATGCGATATACCTGTATATTGAGACGGTTAAATAAATTCAGTCAACTAAAGTAGCCTGCCTTTGTGTGTGTGTAATTATATTTAACATTTAGTTTGACAGTTAACTTCAACTGGGAATAACATTAAACAGCTTGAAGCCAATTTTATTCAAGAAATGTGCTGCTTGTTGTGAAGTGAGTTCAGACACTATTGCTGTCCCTTGATCACCTAAAAATGTGCAAATTGGAACTAGTAATTCAGGGATGGCAACTTCAATTCTAGAACGGGCCACATAAGACCACGCACTTCCACATGCCAAAAATGCTATTTTAAATATGGACAAAATACAACTATATATGCAAATAATGTTCTCTTAATTTTTTTTTATTTTTTTTACAAAATATTGCTCAATGTATAAAAGATCCACTATCCTAACCCAACAGCAAAGGGTTTGAAGTAAACAACAAAATAACCATATTATATTTTCCAGTTCAAAGTGCTGTTTTGCATAAAAACTACCACCACCTACATAGTAGTGTCAGCACAACTAAGACATGTCCGCCATCTAGTGGTGCTTGGTGATATGGCTGGAGTACACACAATGAGAAGAAAGTTGTGATTGAGCTCTATTAATACAACTTTGTTTATCGCATATTGAGAATTTTTTTTTGCTTTTGTGTAATGTTATGTTACCCGTGTGTGTGTTTCCAGAGCGTTTGTGTGTGAATAGTCATTCGAAGGTTTATCGATCAAAGTTGATGCAAATTTCCCGTTAGCATGTCAAAGGGATATTCAATTGACTTTAGCATTGGCGCTAGTGATGTTGTCAAAACTAAGCATGTTGTGTATTTAACATACAATGAATGTAATTCTTTTTGTTGTGTGTTTAGTTTTACAGTAAACTCCCAACTTGACATTAAACAGCTTAAAGGACTCTTAGGGATGGCAGAATGACATGCGCTACACTTGCTACGCAAGCAACATGATGCATTCAGGGTACTTTCACAACGTCGGGAACTTGTAAATCATTTTTCTTCAATTATAATCTTTTAAAGGTCGAGAGGCAAAATCCAAATCATATTTAAATTTCGATTAATTGTCCAGCCCTACCATCAAGTGTGAAATTAAACAACCAAGTACAGTGGACCCAAACTATTCCCAGGGTACAGGGACCTAACCGGCCTGCAAATAGCAAAAATCTCCATTCAATTGATTCCCATTGAAATGCAATGCATTAGGAGGGGGTAATACTACTACTACTACTACTACTACTACTAATAATAATAATAATTAAATTTTAAAAAATATTCTAAATCTGCTGATAAATATGTAATATTTTCCATGAAAAACTAAGGGGAAATGGGGGTGGAAATTCCCCCAACGCCCCCCAAAACAAAACAAATATTGGGGAAAAAATGAAAAACAATTATCTGAGACTATGCGAAGCAGCAGGTGCCGAACCGTGAGTGTGCAGGTGTGCACTGTAAATCTTTTTTCAGCTACCTTTTCCCCCCCAAATTAGCATCTGTGTGCAAACGGTTCAAAATTTTAAGCACAATAAATGAAATTAACATCATAACCAGCCCACATTGAATTTCTTCACCCACGTAACGCCACTTTAAAGTGGAATGCAGTGTCTGTAGCACAATGTCAAAACCAAAGGCAAGCAGAGCTGCATTGAGTTTTAGGGGGAATGCACATATTAGCACTAGCTAACTAAATGGTAAATGGGCTGTCACTTGTAAAGAGCTTTTAACCTTCGGTACTCAAAGCGCTTCGCATTGTACCTCACTTACCTACTGATGACGCAGCCTCACGGCGGGGCAGGATATTAGGCGGGTAAACACGTCGTTATATCGGCAAATCGAAACGGTTTTAAATACAATTTCTCCTTTAAAGCAGACTAACCTTAGGTAGTCTCGGCGACACAGTTTCCTTCCTAACTTGTAGTAGAGGCGGCGGCCGACCTCCCCGAGGCGGCAGCCACACAGGTCGCAGCTGAGGCAGTCCTCGTGCCAGTACTGCTCGATAGCCTTGAGGAAAAAGCGGTCGCCGATGCTCTGTTGGCAGCCGCCGCACGTCAGCAGAGAAGGAGGCATCTGCAGGACCTCGTCCACTGGCTCCCTGCGCCAGGAAAACGCAGCGCACACGAGTCATGTAGTGCTGCTGATTGTTTTTGTAGCTGCTCCATTATACAACCCAGTATTGTATATTAGCGATACGTGGTGTGCTTGGACTTGAATTTGTACTTGATTTTCATTCATTTTCCGCATAAGAGAATCCTATTCACTTCTATTAACTTGATTTCTTCGAAGTTATGCTGCAGATGATGTTGGTTTAATTCTTAGTGTCTTATTTTATTAGTTATAGAATGATATTTGTTAGAATATACAGCTGAATGTAGTGGTGCTGATAAAATATTGAAAAATCACCGATGCATCATATCTCATTACTTTTTGTACGTTTTATAGTTTGTAAGACCACTTTGTCTGTGTTTCAGTAACTTGGTGAAATTTTGTAACTTAGATGTAGGCAATATTAGTTACTTGATTCCTTATTAATAATGTTTATGAAATAAACAACGGCAGACAATGTGGCCATTTCGATGTTAGATTCAAATTTATTAATTCAATGATTTAAAAATGGAAAAATATTCATCATAATGTTACAGTAAGTACAATAAGTGCTGTGAGAGCAGGACTCAAATGAAGGACAACTTGTTTCTTGACAGGGTGTTCTTGAGCAGGGCAGTGTGAGTATGATCTGAATTCCCCTTTGAGGGATGACGTGTATAATAAATTCAAAAATAAAATCTTAGTCAATGTAGTTTTGATGCCGTCCACACGAGGAAGCTATTTCTCACTTGAATTTTAGCACAACGGTTCTGTAGAGTCAATATTAGCGTAGAAAAACACTTTTTGGCCATGAAAGGGAGGAAAAACCAGTCAAATGAAAAAACTGACAAAGTGACCGATTCAAGCGCATGCACGCATTGAAGTTCACTGCGCGCCGTTCGTAACCTCAAACCGCTTTATGTTATGAAGAGGAACACTGTACTTTCCAGTACACCGTTTTTTGCGAAAGTAAAGTTAGATGCATTTTTACCCTTCCTACTTTTGCAATTGCGAATTGAACTTCTGCGCCACATTAAACTTTCTCAGCTCTACAAAACCAATCATGTACTGTATTATTGTACAGGAATATTTGTCATTATTTGAATGCTCATCTTGAAATACGTCACTCACTCGTTGGCTTCCAGCGTCTTCCTCTCGATGGTTGACGACATTCCTCCACAAATGACTGGATCCGAGTGGGGGGGGGGGTGCAGCACCTGCTCCCCCAGCCTCCGAAAACCTCGACGATATAGCCTCTTCGACACACACACACACACACACGCGCGCGCGTGTGTGTTTCAGATGCTTTTAGGCGACATAGAAGCAATGCTGTAGACCATTGTCATCATTTCCTGAAGGGGCATCAAGCACGTTTCTGTCCAGCTTAACTCACAAGGTCAGCTTGCTCGGATGGCTGTGTGAGCGTGCTGTGCGTCCTCGTTCAGAAGCATCGTATTTAAATACGAGCTGGGCAGCATACATAAGCGCCCCCGCCTCCCTCCCTCAAAAGCCCCGCTGGTCTGCCTCTTCCTGCTCACGACTGTGTGACAATGGCAGGAAATGAGCCTTAAAACGGCGGTTTGAGCCTTGTCCTGTCCTGTCAGGCGAGGAGCTGCGTCGTGACTGACACTACACTAATGAGTCCCACTCGGTGCCAGCGTGTGTGCGTGTGTGTAGACGCGAGTGCGTGATTTCAGTAATTAGATTGTGCTCCTAACTTTTCCTAATGAGACATGGAAATGGGCTTGCATGAAACATACACTGCGGCGAACCCACCAAGTAGCCCCCAAGGACCAAATTAGTCGATGGGAAATTGTCATTTCAGAGGAAGTTTGCACGAGTGATCATTTGTAAACTTACGCACACGCAGAGACTTTATAGAAATCGTGTTGCATATTGATATTAATTTTTCTCACATTGTTGAAAAATATTGTGAGAAAATATTAACGTGATCAGGGTCCACATGCACTAAGGGCCAGGGCATTGCTTAGGTTGTTCTCGTTTTTATAGTTATAATCAACCATGTATTTATTAAATAACATTTTTATTTTATTTACAATGAATCAATGATTTGAGGAGATGTATCTTGCTATTTTTAGAATTCTACAGTTAACTATATGCATATACTGTAGATGATGATATATTACCTTTAGCACAAAGGCGATCAAATTTCTAATGAAATATGAGTTATTTTGGTGGCTATTTTTCTATCCTCTAAGTAAGACCAAAACCTGCCTCTCCCCGTTGTGGCTGCCGCACCTCTTTCATGACATCGTCCCAAAGCTGGCAGCGCACATCGACTACCAAACAGTAACTGCTGACTTCTGGAGAAAATGGGCGTGTGTTTACTCAGCAGAGGCGGTACGGGGGTGGCTCCTCACATTGTGACATCACAATGTGAGAACCGGCCGTTTTTTGGGATCGGCCGGTGCTGATGAGAAATAAGCAGAAATTCTTTAAGATGGATGAATGGAGGAAAACACCACTTTGTTTATTTTTCTGAGGAAAAAGATCATTCTAAAGGCATTTTAACATGGCTAAAAGCTTTTAAAAAAAAGATATACCTCCTTTAAGTGAATTGAAAAATAAATAAAACATTCATTTTAACAAACTAATTTTAGAAAAAATACCATATTTGCGTTTTGTGGCGGTTGCTTCTGTTAGAACACCGCAGTGACATGCGTATCTTCACAGTTGTTGTCTGAGCTGTTGGCTGCTCTTATCTGCTGCCACCATAACGAGGTTGCCTGCAGGAGGGAGGGACACGCACAGCAGTGGGACTGGACCACCAGATAAAGCAGCTCGGACCGGCAGCCGGCCAGAATCAGAAGCAATGTAGGCTGAACGTATCCTTGGTCTTGACGACGTACTGTAGTCTTTCTGGATATAGGCTGTAGACCAAGCGGGAAAAGCCCAGCGGCAAGGTGGCATCAACAGAGCTTCTTGATAGAGATAAAACAACACTCTTCAAATTAAAAACAATATTGGTCTTAACTCACTTGCCTCACAGTTCTGAGTTTCGAATCTCGGCAACGGGTTTCCTGTGTTAAGTTAGCTTGTGTCTTGTTGATTGCCGACTAGTCCAGGGTGTACCACGGTCAATTGGGATCGGTTTCAGCTCACCTGCGATCCAAATTTGTATTTGTATTTATTTATTTGGATCTACCCCTTGAGATGAGCCATCTCATTTTAGAGGGGGTCCAACATACAAGATCAAACATAACAACACAACACGAGGACAACACATCGAACACATGTTACCCACCCTTCCACCACCAGAGTCATTTACTTTATATACCTTGGGTTCTGGACGGACGAAATGACATACAGGACACCACTCAGCTTTTACCGGTAATTTTTATGAAAGGAAATAAGCACAGTTTTGATAACGGTGGAATTTTGGGTAGTGGAATCTCTGAAGGGGAAAACTCAGTGGAAAAGACTCGTATGACAGCGTGTTGGGGGTCATCAGGAGGCACAAGTTCAGGTCTGTTCTGAGAATCAGCACAACAAAACTAATCTTTAATATAAAAAGGGCAACCAACAACACTGTTCCCAGTAAAAGTGAATGCAAGTATGAATGATCGCGTATGCATATGGTGGTTTGAAAATCAACCTGGATTTTTTTTTTTTTATAAAGGAACAAGAAAAAAAAAAGACAACTAAACATCAACCACTTCCTGTGAAGCCAGGCCAGAAAAGCCAGAAGATGTACAAGTGGCACATAAAACCTTCCCGGGGGGGTCAACTTCCTACCCTCCACATGCATGATGGCCTCTTCCCATTTAAGATACTTTGAGTCCAGATGCTTGTGCATGATAGCAAGATGAGGCCCCCAGCATAGTAATAAAACTAGCTTGTTGGCACAAGATTTCTTAGCAACTCTTAACAAAATGTGAACAAGCAAGTGATGCTCTTTTGGGGGTTAAAGGGGGGCTACATTGTCACCATTTTCATATGTTTTAAGTGTAAATAGAGCTAAAAGGGGCATATTATTGAAAAATAACTTTTTAATTGCGTGTATACTTATGGTTGGGTCTCTGGTGTGCCTGCCCATCTATTAAACGAAAAAGTAGACAACCAAGTACAGATTAGCATAGAGTTAGCTTTTGATAAGATTAGTAAAGTTTCTGTTAGGGTGGAGGTGGCCATGTGTGTTTGGTGATGTGATGTGTCCATGTGCCACGTACAGTAAAGCAAAAAATTGGCAGGACAATGTGAAGGGACGGTCAATTGGTAGGTATTATTTTCATTGCAACCTTTTTGAAAAAAAACAAAAGAAAGATGTTCCTGTTTTTACAAGGTCATTCTTATGGTAACGTACTGCGTCAATCACAACACAAACTATTGTTTTGCATCACACTGGTGTCAGTTTTCCTCGTATCAACGTGAAGGCCACTTGTATTGTGGGGGGGGGCATGGGGCTAACAAATAGTTAAGACAAGTTTTCACAAAGCCATGTTCATCATGTCCAGAGGAGAGAATTGAAAATGGCTTATCATATTAGGAACAAATCATGCCAAACCCCCCGCCCCAATTCAACCCAACATGAAACCAGGAGCTACTTTATAATAATTTCCTGTTGCTGAAGGATATGTTGCTGCTACTGCAACAAACATCTCGTAAGAGCATTCCTGTAAAATGTCCCCGATTAGTTGAGGAATAAAGATTGTTATCCACTTGAAATGGAGGTGGGGGGGGACTCTGGTCAATGTGTTAATGCATTATAATGAAAACAACCACTTCCTGCTTAATCAAAAACAGTCATAATGGCTCTCCAATGTATGTTCTTGAAGTCTAAAGTGGTTTAATTTGAAACCTCAAGATACAAAAGGTCCGAGGTGGCAAGTGAGGTGATAACCTGAGACCCTTTTAAAAATGCTCAGTGAGCTGTGGTATTGTCTGATTGAAATACAACAGGCTGCGGAAATGAGTCATTGGATGAAACGGAATCTCCACTTGCACTCACAACCCTCCTATAATCAGCATTATCCCCGAAAAGAAAACACTGTCAGCGGAACATTGCAATCAAAAGGCTGTGCAGCCATGTTAACTGCTTCCTGTATTTTGGGCAAAACAAAAGGAAGGCCACTTGCAACATTCTGGACACTTCATAGATTTTGGTTTGTTGCGAAAGTGGATTCATGCAATAGAACAATTCACTGTGAGGACTGGTGATGGTGAGTAAGTGCACATTTCTGAAGTGAATGTGCCCGTGTGTACTTTCTCTCATTGTCAAATGTACAGTATCAGTATAGTACAGTGTAAGGAAAGGCAAGACAGTAGTCTGCTGCAAATAACACTGCTGAGCTTGACTGCCATCTATTGGACGAGATAACGGGAGGAGTGGATGATGAAATGAATATTTTTTTTAAAAAACATACCCATATTTAGCTTTCATTTTGTCATATTATTCCACTGACGTGTCTATTCATTTGTTGTTGTTGTTTTTTAATAAATGAATTGTTGGAAATTTCAGCAGGTCACTCACTTGGGATGTAAGCTCAATTGTTAGTTCACAAAAAACTATTTTCCAATGAGTGTTCATTTTATCTTTCAAGAAGACATCCAATGTAAATAAAGACTCACACAAGTTGGTTGAATTTGCTCGTCTATTTCTTTCAATCTCTGAAATACAGGAATCAGACAACGTCAGATCTGAGCTTCTTTTCTTATCTTGTAAACACTTTACACCCGTGGAAGGCGAAGTGAGAAAAGGGCGCTGTTGAAGATGCAACCCTCACATATATAGTGTTGTCCTGACAGATAAGTCTAATCAAAAATGTTGGTACTGATCTTCTCCATCTATGGTTTATCACTTCAAGGACCAGGTCGTCTGGCGGCAGCACTCTTGGTCACAAGGACTCCTACCCCCGAAAGACATCCCTCAAAGTAGGGCTGCTCGATAATAAAAAAAAATATGAATCACGATTATTTTGGTAATAATTTAAATCACTATTATTCAAATGATCATTTATTTTTTTGGGTACAAAACAAAGAAATGTTTAAATGTAAAAAAACATAAAGGCAAATAAATTTATTTGAAACACTAGGTAAGCTCCCTTTGGACCAAACAAATGTATCAAATTAGTAAAAATATATATATATGCATATTAATAATCGTTTTTTACGATTATGCCAATTTTGTAATCGTGGAGTGTAATAATCGTTATTGTAATTGAATTTCGATTACTTGCACAGCCCTACCTCAAAGCCACATTCCATTCCACTAGAACTAAAGTGTGCACTAATGTGAATGCCTGTTAGTGTGTGTGTGTGCGGGGGGGCGGGGGGGGGATACAAAGAGTTTTCATTCTTCCCTTACAATTGATTGTTATATGACTCCTTATGTGTAAAGACATTTAGCTGTTTGTGTGTGATGACCATAAATGTGTAATGCGTTGGCGTCTGATCAGCATATGGTTAACATTGGCTAATATAAAGCCATCCATCTCATCAGTCAGTAATTACGAGCCTGATTCTAAATCCTTCAGTTTTTAAAAATAGCACAAAAATTTGATCTTTTTAAACTGGTCAACATTTACATAGATAACTACTGCAAAGCGTAATTCTTGCACTATATCTTTGGAGATGTCTTCCAAATGAATGTTTTCAAAACAGAAAGATATTAAACCTGAGTTGGTTTAATGATATAAATTATGTGAAAGCAGTAACAATGTGATTGATTAACAGTATTTGCAGTTGGGTGGAGAGTACATATACATTCTAGAGCAATAATGTATTTTATTGCTCCGAAATATATTATGCACAAATAGTCTCCTGCAAAAATGTGTAACGTAAAGCATTTTGTTTGGATTTAACATTACAGCTCCATCAAAGCTAATGATTGTGCAGATTTTCCTCCAGGAGGCTTACGCTTAACTGCCTGATTGAAGTCAAGAACCACAAGTTGTGAATTGCTACTAAAATTATGTTTAATTCGTGTAATTTGTTTTATAATACATATTTGGCGCTTTTGTTGTACAAGTGATTACCTTGCGATTTTTAAATGCATATTTTCAATTTTAGTTCGACAGGCATATCTTGGACAGCATAAAACGGACATTCGACTTGATAAAGCGTTTCTCCCTCCTTCTAGCCGTCTCAGTTGTCGGTGAGGCCGGCGGGGCGGATCCCACAAGGAGTTAAAGAGAAACTAAAAGCAACAAAATAACTGGAACAACTTGGTTGTTTTGAGCATAACGCTATAAATCTCCCCGGTGGATATATATAAATATATATTTTAAAAAACTCAAGGTGGGTGAAATTGTACCGTACCTCGCGGAGGCAGTGAGCCTCCCGACCGGCTTTGCTAAGCTAACACGCACCGCGAGGCGAGCAAGCGGTGCGTGATGAAGCTAATGGCTAACTGGCTATGCTAACGGCGGTGCGGACATTTTAGCAAGCCTCACAGATCACCGGGCTACTCGCCACACAGTGGGGCAAAGATCCGATTAAACCCATTTTATTATGATACACTCTTGTTCAAACAGCCAGTATCAACCCAATCTAGAAAAGTCTACGTTTTTTACACAATAGTTGACGCTTTTTAGCGATTAAGGTAACGGTGGCTTAAGTTAATAGCCTGCTTGGTCAAGTTGATGACAAGAGTGCAGCCCCGTCGTGTGTTGCTGTGCCACTAAGAGCATTTAGCACACCAAATTACTTGACGAAGGCAACATGAGCCCACTGTAAAATTCTCGTGACAACCATCTTCTCCCATCATTGTGAAGTACCTCCTGTCACTTAATAATTTGTAAAAAAACACAAGTTGTATTGTTAGTGTAACAGTGCCAACATTCAATTTCCGGCATTTTCAGCTTGTGTTTTGCTTGACGTTTCACAGTCCTCATGCAGCTTTTGCTTTCAATATGAATCGTTTCTTGGAAGCGTGAAGTCAATGAATAGCTGGGTGCTATTGTTTGACGTGGTTTTTAACTTCTGATCTTTAAGATGCCCTCTGCAATGAAGTCCAACGGGACAGCGCAGTCTGCCAGCCCAGATGTGGGATCCGCTCCAGGAGTCGTGGGTAGCCACGCGCTCAGTGGGCCATCTGAAGTCCTGAAGCAAGTGCTCCAAGTCATTGATAAGAAGGCACGCAACATGGAGAAAAAAAAGGTAAACGGCATGTAATACGGCAGGCACCCATTCCAGGGGTGGCATAGCTCAGTGGTAGAGTGGTCGTCTCCCAACCCAGAGGTTGTGGATTCGATTGGCTCTTGTGACCATGTCAAAGTAAGCAAGATGCTGAACCCCCAGTTGCTCATGATGCAGCGCCATCAGTCGGTGAAGGCAAAGTCAGTGTGTAGAAATCCCCCGTACAAGTGAAAGACCATTTACTAGTGAGACTGTTATATAGGGTGGACCACAAGTTGGTATACATGTTCAAATCTCTTCATTTTCTTACATGAACAGGGTTTAATCTTGTCATTTTTTCCTTTGTTGCTTCCCCCTCATTTTTCTTGTATCCTAGCTTTCCTTCACTGAAACTTACTGAAACGCTTTATCCTTCCCTTTGTTCCCTTTTTGAGTTCTTGCTTGCCTTTCTTCTCAGGTCCTCGGGCCTACCTTTTTTTCCCCCCTAGCATTTTTTCCTAATTGAATTCCTTCCCTTTAAACCTAGTTTTCTGCCTTCCATCCCTATTTAACACCTACATTCATCCATACATCTGTATTTCTTTCCTTCTGTAAAGGCCCTGATACACCAAACCGACGTCGGAGGCCGTTAAGCATCGTTTGCGCCTTTAAGCGCCGTCTGATTAGTGTAGTGACGCAACCCGTCTATAATCGTCTTGGGGGCGTTTACGTATGTTGAACCGGCGTCGCCAGTCGTGACAGTTGGTCACTCTGATTGGCTGTTAGCTATCAAATCAGCGCGCGGAGCACCAACGTGAAGTGACAAAGGCGGAAAAACAGTGAGCACGCCTCCGCTGCCTTCATCTTCTTACAAGTACAAGAGTGAGGGTTGACAATGTATGTATTTCACAATACTGTGTCAAGAACGGGAGGGTTTACTTCGCGTGGGAGTTCATCGTGAGCGAAGAATAGAGCCGAATGCATTGTTTACGTTGTTATAATCCGCCCCCGGCCAACAGCTTTCCGGTTGAATTTTTCCAACAATGAGAAATAGTGACTACCGCCGCCGATGGTATGGAAGAGTATTACATCTTATGCATGCGCAGAAGGTACTTAAATGGTCAGCGTCGCTGTCTGTCATTGCGGTGTGCTTTGCCAGCGTGACGTGCCGACAGCCGGCCGGACGCCACGGGGTAAGCGTCTGTCACTGTTGGTGAACGTCGTTTTGGTGTATCAGGGCCTTTACGTTACATTCTACCTTCCTTCACTCCAACCCCCCGCCCCCTTCGGGCTTGTTTTTTTTGTTGTTTTTTTTTCATCCTTTTTTCCTTTGCATTGAACTACTTTTCTGCCTGCCTTACTTCTGTACCTGTCCAACACTGCTTTATGATGCACTTGGTTTGTTCTTGCCTCATTTTTTTGCCCTTAGCTTCAGTTCCCGTGAAATAATATTTGACTTTCTGTCTTTCACAGAGCAAATTGGACGATTATCGAGTCCGAAAGGATAAAGGCGAGAGCCTTAACCAGGACCAGCTGGTGAGATCATAAGCATTCATATGGGTACACATCATAACAGCAAGAACGACTCATTTTTGTCCTTTCTCGTATCAGGAGGCCCTATGCAAATACCAGGAAGTCGTCAATAACTTGGAATTTGCCCGAGAGTTGCAAAAGACATTTGTTGCTCTTGGTCAAGATGTAAGGATGGGGTTATGGGTTGAGGATTTTTGTTCAATCCAGGAGTATATATTGTAATGTGAATCAACATGTTTCTTGCGAATTTGTCATTGTCATCATCAGATCCAGAAGGCGGTGAAGAAATCTGCCCGACGAGAGCAGCTGCAACGGGAGGAGGCAGGGCAGAGGAAGCTGAAGACGGTTCTGGAGCTGCAGTTCCTACTGGACCGACTGGGAGATGAGATGGTGCGGCAGCACCTGAAGCAAGGCTCAATGCTGCTCACGGACGTGGACCTGGCGGCCTTCGATGAGTTCTACAAGTTGGTGGGGCCAGACCGTGACCAAAAAATCAGGTTGGTAAAACTCTTTTGACATGAGCATGAATCACTGTTTTTTTTTATTTTGATTTATTATGTTATTAATTTTTTTTTCTAAATAAACAGCTCTTTATTCAACATCATTTATGCTGATCCACTCAGGTTGGTTGACCAATACGAGGAGGCGTCTGTGCACCTTTGGGATTTGCTGGAAGGCAAGGACAAGGCTGTGGTTGGCACAACATGTAAGTCTTCACTGGAAATTGAAAGCTGGGACAAATCAAGTCATTGTAGATATAGTCAAGCAATTAGGCAAGATGTAAAATGACCAACAAGTGGCGTAACCTGTTGGCAGGGCATACTGTATTATCAGATGAGTTTAGTACAGACTACATTGTTTATAATATCTTGCAATAGCTACTACCACCATTGAAGTGTATCAGTGCGTGGATTAATGACTGCGTTTGCAACATATTAATATTAATATTAAATGGGCGCCATGTATTTGACAAGTATCACCGCGATTGACTCCATAACTGCCTTCCTCGAGGCTCCTTTCAAACAATGTGTATATGATTGATCAGTTTCTTTTGCTTGTATGGTTAATAACTTTTTATGATGGCATCACTTTGATTTCCTTCACTGCCTACTGTGAAAAGTTGTTTTGCATGGGATGTGTTCAACCTCAAAGGCTCCACTATTTTGAGGGTAAGGGAAGTTGTTTACATGCAGATGTCATATACGATAACTATTTTTGCCTTCTTGTGGTCGTAATACTTCTCGTGTCGTAATGTGGAAGGAACAGTTTGTCTTTACATGTGTGCGCGCGCATTGGGGATACTGGTGTACTGCATTCCCGGGTCTCTTACTGCTGCATTCTACTCGGGAGTGAGGGACTATGCACTTATTCTGACTCAGCAGTGGGGCATTTCGCCAGCGTCCTTGTCACCTGCGGTTTAACTTCACTTGTTATATCAGTCATGACAAACAAACATTTTACCTCGGTTAATGACGTGGGCTGGTGGTCTTTATGGAAGCCTTCTTTTGGTTGAACATAGTGGGAAAGATTGGAAGTTCTCCTGCTTGAATAATGGCATCGCTTGTTTTGTAGTCCATAACAATTCACCATTGTATTACAGCTTATGTGGTGTTCCTGGCTTGCTGAACAAGTCTGCATTCAAGTGAAAACCTACTCAGGCCAGCTGCTGCTTGTAATTGGATATTCAAATAGTCTATGCACGATAATCTCTTTGCTATCCGGGGAATACGTTCAATTCATAGTCATTCATCAGCTGCAGTCGCAGAGACGTTTTTGCAAGTGTGCCGAGCGCAGGCCACGGTGTTTGGCTCGTCTTCCAACCCGTTCCAGCTTTTTCCACCACCAATAATATTTCTAAACTTCGGTCCATGTTACCCTATTCTGAACTAGAAATGATCATTCATACCTTTTGTCTCCTCATGTCTTCACTTTTTTTAGTTTTCTCCTCAACTGTCTCAATAAAACTTTATTAGGCAGTGTCCAATTGGTTTAGAATGCCACTGCTTGGCTTTTGTTAGATCCCTTATGTTTTATTGTTTGGTCCAACGTTTTAACAGTGGCTTACAGAGGCCCCAATTAATCATCAGGCATCGCCATACTTGGGATTTGGTGCCATTTTATTGTCCTGTTAGATCACTGCGGTCTGCTGACTGACTTTTACGTACTGTATGTCCGTCACACCAGAGTAATAACTAAAGGTGCTACAGCCTTGCAGTCCATTGGCCCTAAATTGTAGAATGCACTTGTTTTCGAGCTAGAGGCTTGACTGTTTTGTTTTGTTTTTATTTGGATTTGAATCTACTTTTTATTGTTTTCACCGCCTTCAATGCGAAATGTTGGGATTTAGAATTTCAGCTGTTTGGCTGTATTTTAACAATGTGGTGAAGCATTGTGGGTCTTCCCTGTGGAAAGAATTGTCCTGATAAATTATACTGCCCTTCTAATTTGTGGTTTGTTACATCATAGGCTAAAATGTTTTATTTCTTTAATTTTGATGTCAGAACGTGCCTGTTGGTCATCCGTATAATTATATTACAGGACTGATACCATAAATACATTTTGCGTACTTGATGTCGTTTTTCAAGTCAAAAGTTGCAAAATAATTCACTTTTCATTAGTGGCTTTTATTTTTTGTAATTTGCTTAGACAAGGCACTGAAGGATAAGTTGGAGCAGCTTTTGCTGAGCGGTTACTTCGACCAAGTTCCAAGTCACCAAAATGGAGCGTGTGTGGAAGAGGAGGAGGGGGGAGAGGCTGAGGGTGGCGAGCAGGAGGAAGTGCAAGTCGAAGTGCCGGCGGCACCCTCGGTAACAGAAACAGCGGCTCAATCTTCAGAAGCTGAGGAGCAGCCTGTTGATGCAGGTAATGTCCTCTCTGAATTCACGCAACTAATTGTGGATCCTATTTAGTCACAAAGTGACAGCTTTGGAGTCGTGACAAGAAGTTTCTCTCTTTACAGAAACGGAAATCATCGAAGAGTACATAGAGCCCATTGCAGTGGAAACAAAAGAGGTTAGTAGTTAATGTTTCAACTGCCAGTGAAGCTTTTTCCAACCGACTCAAGAGCTGGTGTTTGCTTTTTCTTCATTTTGCTTCCAGTTTGTAAACAGACAGTTCATTCCAGACGGCACATACAGCAGCAGCGAACAGGAGCAAGGGGACGAGTGGACCACAGAAACTGAGGTGCACTCCACAACTTTTTGACATAGTCATGTAATTTCTTTTTTTATTACAATGGAAACTCTTAAGTTGAAGAATCAGTTTTTTTACGGACGCTGATTGACATCTGATTTGTCCTGATTTTAAAATGTGAGGCCATGTGAGAAACAGGAACAGTTTTTGAGGGCCATGCCAGTAGGCTAACTTGTAGGCTTTGCACGATCAGCATTTTGGAGCCGATCGTGATCAGAGTTAAATATATCTATGTCTCTACATCATTCTAAATTCCCTCATTGTGCAGGAAATGAGAATGTTGCTGACACGAGGACCACTGTAGGCCCTTTACACTAGTGGCTCTTTTTTTCTTTTTTTTTTTTCTTTTTTTTTTTTTTTTTAACGCTGGAGGGGTCGGGAAATGTCACATGTCTATGCTCTGTGTACCTCACAGGCAATCGCTGCCATGCAGCAGCCGGTGCAACAGGCCCCTCCCCCTATTACCATGGAGACCCATCCGTTGACCTTGGTGCCACCTGTCCCGGCGACTGACCCCATGGTCAGGAAGCAGGTGGTGCAGGACCTGATGGCACAGATGCAGGGAACGTACAACTTCATGCAGGTAGGACTGGATTGACGGCAGGTGGACGAGTGGTCAGCACATCTGACTACCCACGTCCCAAAAAACTTGCATATGAGGTTCATTGTATACTCTAAATTGACATGGACATGAGTGTGCATGGTTGTTTGTCTGTGTGCCCTACAATTGGCAGGCGACCAGTTCAAGTTGTACCCCACCTCTTGCCAAAAGTCAGCTGGCTTTGAAATTCACCTATGACCCCAATGAAGACGAGCCCTGTAGAAAATTCATTGCTGAGGGGGTATCTTTGGCGCGATGCTAATTGGAGCTCTTGTTTTAGGATTCCATGCTGGAGTTTGACGGACAGCCCATCGACCCCGCCATTGTATCGGCCCAGCCCATGAAGCCCGGTCAGACCATGGACCTGCCACAGATGATGTGTCCTCCAGGTAAGCCGGAAGATGAGAAATGTCATTGGCATGGTGTCTTAGCGAGATGTCGTGTTGACATGCCCTGAAATGTCTTTTAGTTCATCCCGACTCACGACTTTCGCAACCCAACACTGTTCCTGTCCAAACTGAGCCTGCACATGTAAGTGACTCGACAGTCGCATGTTTTTATAAAAAAAAAATTACTGTCCATCCACTCTGAGCAAGAGGACATTTGACTAATTCTGTTTGCAGGTACCGATAGTCTCCCCAACACCACCACCCATGTATCAGACGTCTCATACACCAGATTCCCGACCAACAGAAACCATCGACCCCATCCAGGTCTGCAAGAAAAAACTGTACCCTAAGTCTGTGTTCAGACATAATGCAATCCGTTTACTTGCAATCATCCTAATAAGTCTGTGATGTGATTTTGTCAAAATAGACAACTATTTGTCCTTAAAAGAGTGTGCAATAAAATGTGTTAAAAGTTTTTGGGTAATGTAGGGTGTCCAAACTTTTTTTGTTTGACGGCCACATTCATAAAAATGCAAAGATGCAAGAGCCCCTTGAAGATTATTCAACTGTAGTTTATTAAATACGCTAAAATCAGTCAAGCAAGCAATTATATATTGTTCATATTTTCTAGTTAATTTTGAAAAACTGTTACATAACAGCTTTTTAGTAAAGGTGAAAACGCAAATTGTTTAGGATTTTTTTTTTTAAGAATTGGAGTTGGCCAAGGGCCTTGCATCCCACTAGACTAGATCTGCCCCTGCACTGTCGAATCCCATCTCCACATTCAGAACCAAAACAAGATCAAACTGTAGTAAGCTGACAATTTTTAAAACAAGTTACTACAGGATGTTTAAAAATTGTTTTTTGACGCAGCAGAATGTGGAGGAAACCATATTTGCTTCTAAAATGATCTTTATTCACTAGTATTTTGAAGAGAAATTGTTTTTATTGTAGTCGTAAATTGTTTATTTGGATCTATCCATATCTAGAAAAGCTGTACAGTATGTGAACCAACTTATTAATAGGTGTGGCGTCTCTGCCCTCCTCTACTTTCTTTTGTAAACTAGCCTTGTGGGCCATGACAAATGTCCTTTTCAGTATACGCCGCGGGCCACTGAAAAATTGATGGTGGGCTGCGAATGGTCCCCGGCCCGTAGTTTGGACACCCCAGTGGGAACCATATTTGGAAATACTCTAGTTGCAGTAGAACATGATTACAAAGGAACCTGCAACAATCTGACTAATTCCCTTTTTATTCCCAAAATGATTTGGGCCAATGGAAGGATGTAACCCTTACTGCATATTAACTGGATTATTTGGTTTGCTCTTAAACTACAAATGATGGTTAATGCAGATATGTTCTATCAAATCAGACATCCATGTCCTTGCCGCCGGAGCAGCCTTCCCCCTCCGCGTCTCTCCCGCCTGCCTCACAGACCCCCGTCTACCAGCCTGTCCCCAAAGCTCCTCACAGCAGCGGCATCAATGTCAACGCAGCACCATTCCAGTCCATGCAGACAGTAAGACCGTTTTGTCCCTGTGCTTCATCACTATCAACTTCTTCGTTGGCTTGCCTTCCTCTATTATGGCGCAACAGCAGAAGGGGATGTGGTGGCGCCTTGCTGGCTGCGAAGCCTGCCCTCTGCAGGAGGGCTGTAATAATCCCCCACCTCAACATGTCCTTGTTTATGTGTCGTGTATTAATGTATGCCTGTTTGCTGGGTTGGGGTTTTTTCCCCCTCCCCAACCCTTACGATTTTCTTTTCATCTGCAAAAACAGGGTGGACTGTAAAAGGTAGACTCCGATTCTGTATCCTCGTTGGTCATTGTTGTTTTTCTGTCTCTTGAATGGGATGTCTGTTCTATTTTGTTGCACCCTGTGGTACAATAACAATAAAATTATTGTATTCTATTTGATTCATGACTGTTCGCAGATTGTGGGATTTATTAGAGCCCAAATACAGTTTTACCTTGACTTAATGAGTTCCCTGCAAGTTTTTCTAATTACAAATTGAGTTACCGTATTTTCTGGACTATAAGCCGCACCTTTTATATAAGCCGCATCCGCTCTATTTTTTTTTTTTAAAGTAATGAAAAAATGATATATAAGCCACACTGGGTTATAAAATGCACCTCTCTATGTTGAAAAATTAGATTATTTGACATAACGATTTTGAACTGTAAATGTACTTGTATGTACCTGAACAGATTCTTTCCTAACAAGGCCTTTTAACACGGCAGCAACTTTGCTGATTAAAACAGAACAGAAGCAAGATATATATAGCAAATATAACCAGTACTTATCTTAATTTCACTTCCATCTGCTGCCTCCGTCTCACCATAGATTCCTTGATGCTAAGCTTGCATGCAACAGCGCTGTTCCCTTCCTGGATGGCAAGATCGATGGCCTTCAATTTAAAACTTGCATCATGCAAATTTCGTGAGGGTTCCACAATGAAGGGGCGATGATTTGAAAATAACAGTATTTTGTCGTCCGTGTTCTATCTTCTAAAGAAAAAGTAGCGTATTCTTCTTTGTATGATTTTTTTTTTTTTCTTAGTTTTGATTCTAATTCCAGTTAGAGAGCCCATAATGGTGGAAGAAAAATCCACAGAATAGCCGCACCTTTATATAAGCCGCATGGTTCAAAACTAAGGGAAAAGTAGCGGCTTATAGTCCGGAAAATACGGTAGTTTAAAACATGACACTGAACATGACCTCTGGTTTTGCCTTCACCAAAACATTTGTGTTTGTCCTGCTAGGTGTTCAACCTCAACGCACCTGTTCCGCCCGCGAGTGAGACGGAGGCTTTGAATCAGCCCAGCCAGTACCAGAACAACTTCAACCAGGCCTTCAGCAGCCAGCCTCAGCATCCTGTGGAACCAACAGAGATGCAGCCAGAACAACTGCAACCTGGTGGGCACCCCCCACACACATCCTATCCTGTTCTTACTTATTCAGTACTTAAAACCAAGAATGAATGTTTTTCCTTATTTTGTCTGAAAAATAGTCGGTGCCTTCCATTCCCAAGACCAGTCTGGAGGCCATCAGCAGCCTTCGCAGCAAGGCCCAGGCTTCAACAGGCAGCCTCAGTCCTTCTACAACAGCAGAGGAATGTCCCGTGGTGGACCCCGCAATGCCAGAGGCATGATCAACGGCTACAGAGGCTCATCCAATGGTTTCAGAGGTTAGCGTTGCCTCTAGTCGACTTTGGATTCATCATTGTTTGTGTACCACTACAGAACAAAAGTCTGTTGTAACATTGATGCTATAATGGTACATGTTGTATGTAGTCACAAACATTTGTTTTTGTTGAGATGCTTATTTGGACAAAACATGCAAACACCTTTACATTTGGGCAACAAATACCACATTTTTGTTGCTGGAAATAACTACCAAATTTTAATTTCTAGGTGGCTATGACGGTTATCGGCCTCCTTTTGCCAACACTCCCAACTCTGGTTATGGACAGACTCAGTTCAACACACCCCGGGATTACTCAAATGGGAATTATCAGAGGGTATGAAACACTTCTTCAAAAGTTGATTATTGTTATTTTGGTTTTGAAATCTTCCCCCCCATGCCCGCCGCCCTAAAATCTGTCCGTTTTTTTGTCACTGATTGCTCAAGGATGGTTATCAACAGAACTACAAGCGTGGAGCTGGCCAGGGACCCCGAGGTGCTTCGAGAGGCAGCAGTCAGGCGATGAGATCCTGAAAAGCCTCTCATAATGACTGAATAAGTGCACCACACTGAAAATTCCAAATTCAAAAATTCATTTCCCCAAGCTCACTCTTGCTCTCGTCAGTATGTTCATCAGTGGTATTGTTCCTGTCTCTTCCAATCAAAATAGCAGCTGCTTTGATAATGGAAATATAAAATCATTTAGTCTGGTACACAAGTAAAGCTGTAAATGCAATCAGCAATTTACAGAGGCCATGTGTTAACAATATTCCTGGAAACTTGAAAGATTTCATAAGTTATTTTTTGTATTAAAATGCACCTGCCACTGCTGGTCCAATCCATGGGAGTTGATTCCCTCTCTCAGTTATTGTCATTTTGGTTCTGGAAAAACAAACGTTTTTATGTTCAACAAGCTCCCTTGTTTGTAAATTGATGTTGCTTAAAGGGTTTCAATAAAGTTGTGTTGCATACCCAAGATTCAGCTTTGTATTTACTCTTGAGTTAAACGGTCAATATTGCAATATGTTATTCTATTTTGTGATTATTAGAATCACTGTTCCGGTTTACTATCATGCCATTCTTTTGTGTGAGAGTCACAGCCGAGGTGAGCTGAAGCCTGTCCCAGTTGACAATGGGCAAGATATGGCGAGTCAATCAGTCACAGCACACAACTAATCAACCTACTTTGCGTGGAAAGTGGGAAGAAGCTGGAGAAAACCCATGCAGTGACGGAAGGCCTGAGTCAAGATTTTAATCCAAGAACTGCGGCAGGTTTGGTAACCACTAAAACTAGTCCCCCACATGATTTTGTATTGCATAACTTTATATTAGAATGAATCCAGCAATTGACATTTCAATTAACTAACGGTACATGTTTTTCTTTTAACTGTTACTGTGGCACCTGGTGACATATTGTTTCAAATGTGAATAAACATTTTTACAAGCAATAAACGCTGAATACTATTTTTACATATTTGACTCAAAAAGTTGATGTGTTTGACACACCGTCGCAGTTTGAAAGCAATCGCTTTCAAGCGCTAATAAAGTTGCCCGTTTATTGAGCTTAAAAACCTTTCTTTCTCAAAATCCATACACACATGTAGCCAGCGCGGAATGACACAATTGCTGTCACTTGTTAAACCCGAAAAGTGAGAAGTAAAAAAAACTTCAACTTAGTTAAATTTTGCTTGGACTGCACGTGCAGTAAAAAAAATAATTATTTTAAGTAGGACCAACGTCGCAGAGAAATGACGTCATAGCAAGGGGTCCTTCATGAAACGTGTCTCCTGTCTCGCTCCATGTGAATTTATCAACAGCATGATGGCGTCCACCGTTTAAACGAAAGTTTCGACTTTGGGCATTTTGGAAAGCGTATTAGAAATACAAGGTAACAAGTGAATTATTATACTGGTATCCATATGTTGTTTGGTTTCTATTTGTTTCACATAGACATTCATTCAGACATATCACATGCTACAATTTATTGAATGAACAATCATGTTGACGCTTGCGATGTTGTGTTGCAGCCCAATGCTGTTAAGATCCGCTTAAATCATATTTTACCACTTTATAATTCTTTACCTCTGCATACGAAACACGGCGTACTTAAAAAAAATAAGAAATGCAATTTTTTATTCAGTGTAATTTTATTAATATTTGGCGGTTTTGCTTGACAGCTTTCACTTAATTTTATTTTAGAGAACAATGCTTATACATTAGGCTATTTCAGCTGTGATTCTTGAGGTGTGTCAGTTTAACTCCGTGTTCCTAAAAGCTATAACCGCATTCTATAACGTGCTATCTATTAAGCCAGGTACCAAAGTGAGTGATCTCTCGGTGTTTCCCCAGCAAAACAATGGCTACTGTCCGCAAGAAGGTTGACAACCGCATTCGTGTCCAGATCGAGAATGGAGTCGCCCTGCAGCATCGCACCATGTTTGTCGTGGTGGGAGATCGTGGAAGAGATCAGGTAACGTCCTGATTCTTTTACTGCATTTGCTCTTGTTGGCACTCAGCAGTAATTTATTTGGGGATTATGGTCCAGGTGGTGATTCTGCATCACATGCTGTCCAAAGCAAGCGTCCGAGCACGACCGTCTGTTCTGTGGTGCTACAAAAAAGAACTTGGCTTCAGCAGGTGACAATACACGTACCTCTCTCTTATTCACGCCTTGTTTGTTTGTTGTTTTTAACTATTTAACACGCATGTGTTCAACCAGCAATCGCAAGAAACGTATGAAGCAACTGCAGAAGAAAATAAAAACGGGCACATTGAATCTGAATCAGGATGACCCATTTGAGCTTTTCGTCGCTGCCACGAACATTCGCTACTGTTACTACAATGAGACCCACAAGATACTGGGAAACACTTTTGGCATGTGTGTCCTACAGGTGAGTCCATCAGCGCTTACAAACATTTTCCATCTCCTGCATTGCTCAAATGAAAGTGGAGATGAGATTGTGAGCTTTCTCTTTTTTTAAAATTTTTTTTTTTTTAACCTTCTTGCACAGGATTTTGAAGCCCTCACTCCCAACCTCCTAGCCAGAACTGTCGAGACAGTTGAAGGCGGCGGTATTGTAGTCATACTGTTACGGACCGTGAACTCCCTCAAGCAGCTGTACACAATGACCATGGTAATTTTCAGCTTTTCCACAATGCAGGTCCGCATATCTGAATTGTGCGAGCAATAAAATAAAATAGTCTCTCTTAAACTAAACTAATCTAGCCATGCTGCACCTCTTTGTACATTACATGATACAGTAATTATTGTGAACTCTTTCTTCTTCCAGGACGTGCATGCTCGTTACCGAACGGAGGCTCATCAGGATGTGGTTGGAAGGTTCAACGAGAGGTCAATTCTGTTCACATTTGGAACATTTTTACAGATATTAGTGTTAGTTAGTATTAGTGTGATATAAATGTTCCTCTTATCGTTCCTTAGGTTCATCCTGTCCCTTGCCTCCTGTAAAAACTGTGTCGTCATTGACGACCAACTCAACATCCTGCCCATCTCCAGCCACATGGCTAACATCAAGCCTGTTCCGCCAAAGACACAGGTGCCCATACATAAAACACCACTTTGCTTTTTTGTTGGCTCAGTGCTCTGGAGCTAATCATCCCCCCCCCCCCCCCCCCCCCTTCTGCCTCAGGAGGATGGTTTATCTCCAAAAGAACAGGAGCTCAAGGACCTCAAGGAGACTCTTCAGGACACTCAGCCAGTTGGGGTGTTGGTGGATAACTGCAAGACCATGGACCAGGTGAAAATCCAGTTGACTGAATGTACAAAATTTAAACACTGAACCGGGGTAATAATAGTTTGGCATTTTTGTTTTTCATTTTTTCAATTGTATTTAGTTGTAATTTGATCGACTTTGTGAGTTTCTATTAGTCTATGTTTTTGTTTCGTTTTAGTTCAATTTGTATTAGTTTTATTTTTAGCGTGAGATTTAAAAAAAAAAATTCTAATATGGAACATTTCTGTCCAACGGTAAAAACATGGATAGACAGTTAGCTGGATTGCTTGATAGACATTATTCAGAGCCAAACATTTAGGATCAAGCCCGAAAACTCATGTATGAAGTTAATTGACAAAGATGAAAACAAAGGACATTTTCACTGTAATTATAAGGTGGTCTTAGTCTGTACACGTAAATTGTAGTCTGAGTTAGTTCTCATTTAAAGAAAAGCAATATTATTTTATTTACTTGACAAAACAGTTTCTTTCTATTTTAGCTTGAGTTATTTTGTTAATTCTCGTTAACTATAATAACCTTTGCGCTGAACACATCAATTCAGCCGGAATGCTGGTTGACCGCGGATTTGTTTGTATTTTGGAACAATAATGGCAATAGAAAAACTCTGCTTCACGGACAAATGTCACTCATGATAAAATGTTTATTAATGATTCAGGCAGATTTTAATGTATCATGATAGAAGTTTGAAAATAAATTATTAATTACTTAATTAATAAACTATTAATAACTAAACAAAAACTGAAAAAACACTGAATCTGGCAAAGAATCCTTTTCATTTCATTTTGTCGCATACTTAACTATTATACAAATTCAAAAAGTGCTCCACTCGAACTAGTAAAACAGAAAAACTCCTCTACCTTTTATAACAGTTGAAAACATATACAGTATGGTGTCAAAAGAGTATTACTGCTTTAAATTCAAGGCTGGAGATTTGTTCTTCCTTCAATGCCCCTTATGAAAAAAGCCACTAAAAGTCTGCAGAGATATCTCTCACGGGTGATTCCGACCTCTCGCGTCCATGACGTCGGTTCAAGTGAAGATTTGCATGTCATTGGGGGCACATTGATCCTGAAGGTTGCGGCCGAACTCCGAACTGTGTCAGGAGAACGTCAGCCGTGTTGGAATTTGTAGCATTATCTAATGACGTGTGTTCTTGGCAAGGCCAAAGCCGTGCTGAAGTTCATCATGGCCATCTCGGAGAAGACCCTGAGGAGCACCGTGGCTCTGACGGCTGCCCGTGGCCGAGGCAAATCTGCCGCGCTGGGGCTGGCTGTCGCTGGAGCTGTGGCCTTTGGGTAGGAATACGTTGACTGAGTATGAAAAGCCGCGCTATGCGTGGATGGATCACAAGGAATGCGTCTCACGGAAGTGCTGCTCCGACAACATAATGGAACAAAGGAAAACTTTGAGAAGCCTCTAACAGTGTTCTGATGTTGTTTGCAGCTACTCCAACATCTTTGTAACTTCGCCAAGCCCAGACAATCTCCACACCATGTTTGAGTTCATCTTTAAAGGCTTCGATGCACTTCAGTATCAGGTAGTACACACCAGCGTCACCGCTTGTTTATCGCCCTGTGCTTCACGTCCTCTTCGCCTCGCGTAGGAGCATCTGGACTATGAGATCATCCAGTCGCTGAATCCAGAGTTCAACAAAGCGGTCGTGAGGGTGAACGTCTTCAAAGAGCACAGGCAGACCATTCAGGTAAACACCTTTTTCCTATCGGTTTTGTGTGTGCATTGCTTAGAGAGACGCACAAATCTCTTTGTCTGCAGTATATCCATCCAGGTGACGCTGTCAAACTAGGCCAGGCTGAACTTTTGGTGATTGATGAGGCTGCAGCCATCCCCTTACCTCTAGTCAAGAGCCTGCTGGGACCTTATCTGGTTTTCATGGCCTCCACCATCAACGGGTCGGTACATTTTCGCTGAGTATGTTAGGTACCATGTACAGTCAATATAAAGTAAGGTTTCTGTGATGCAAAAAAAGAAATTATTTTAAAATATTTTCCATCATACATGTGACCTGTAAAATTCCACAGATTTTTTTTTTTTTTTCAAGAGGGGAGGTAAAAGAAACAACCGAGATAATGTGGTGATAGTGTGCATATCCTCTTATAACTGGAATGTGGCTGCGTTTAAAATTAACCAATCACCTTTAAACTCATGTAAAATGGGAGTCAATACACACCTTACACAATTTAATATGCCTCTTATTAACCCCAAATAGACAACAAATAGTCTCGTGTTTTTTTCCTGACAGTTTTTTTTTGTTTGCCTTTGCTTTCTAGCGGAATGATGGAGCTTTTGTGCTAACGCTGACTGACATTTAGAACTGTTCATAATTCCCCCCACCTTTCATTTCATTTCTTTGTTTTGAGCGTAATGAAAAACAAACACAAGCCAACTCATAGCGCAAATGCGTAAATGAGCAAAAATGCTGAAGACGAAAGAGCAGTTGCCCTGTACATTACCTTGACTTGGGCCACAGTTTCATTTGAAGAAAAACAGCCACAAAGCAGGATGCTGCCAGTACAATTCTTCAATGTAGTTTTTGTGTTCTTTGAGCGATAAGCAGTGTTGTGTTTGCCCCACATTTTGGTACTAGAGAATACAATTTGTGAAGAAATAATGTGAAGGCTGAAATGCTGTATAAAAACGTATGGAATGATTTGAAATTGAATGATATACAATGAGCTGAACATGTCGAAGTTGGAATATTTTGGATTCGGTCAATATATGTGGAAACTGGTGGTGATTATGTAAAAATGTAGAATTTTTGGTGTTTGAATATTTATGTGAATTATATGAATAGGAACAGGAAATAAGTTTGATTTAACTTGAATGAGAAAATTAGCACACACATTCTGTGCTGCTTCCTTCCTCTAATTTAGAACTGCACTGGGTCGTACTGCAAAAATAGGAGGCTAAAGATTTGTGGTGTCAAGCGATTATTTAAAAAATAATAATAATCGCGAAATATTCCATAATTTATCCAGATTAATCGTAGTTTTCAACTACAATTTTATTAAGATTGGCACAGATATTTACTTGAGTAAAATATTGTAATTGATTGGAATTTTTTTTTTAAGTATTTCTATTCAAATACTGTTCTAATAGCTTTCTTTGATTCTTGAATATGATTCTTTTCCTGTAAAATACAACTGTTGAACCATACACCAAAGCTGTACCACTAATATGCTATTTGAATTTGGCTTTGCAAAGTGCGCAAGTTATTTTGGATTTCTCCAATGAGTCGTTGAGCAACATTTTAAAGTCCAACTACGTAAAAGTCCGTCTTTGAGACAGTGGTCTCCTAAGTTTGGCTGCAAAGTGAGCAGAGGTCATCAGAGGTCTTTTTTTTTTTTTTTTTTTTTAAAGCTTTAGTAAATTTAACTGAATCGTTAATGCTTTAACTTTTGACAGCCCGACTAAAAATGAGTCAATTGCAAACTGCAACGGCGGTAATAACTTTTTTAAATGACTACCTCTTGATTCAGCTTCAATCAAAGCGGAGTGTTTCTAGATCTTAACAAAGTTAGATTTTTTTTTTTAATTTTTAAGCTTGATTCCGTTTGACTGTGCAGCTATGAAGGCACCGGTCGCTCCCTCTCCCTCAAACTGATCCAGCAGTTGAGGCAGCAGAGCGCAGACAGCCAACAGAACATGTCAGCCGAGAACAGGAGCACCACCACGGCCAGGCTAGCAGCAGGTACGTACTACGTATGGAGCGTACAGTTAAGTAGCCTTCCCATTGTAGCGCCTGACTTGTCTGTCGGCTCCCCCGCGCAGCTCGCACTCTCCACGAGGTCAGCTTGCACGAGTCCATTAGGTACGCAGCGGGTGACGCGGTGGAGAAGTGGCTCAATGAGCTGCTCTGCCTGGACTGCCTGAGCATTCCGAGACTCATCTCCGGTTGTCCTCTTCCACAAAGCTGTGAGCTGTATCCTTTTTTCCTCCATCAAGAAGTTTCAGTACTTGTCGATATACGGCCTCCTCGCGGTCTCGTGGAAGCGGAGCTAATTAGGACTTTAGGGGTGGGCTAATAGGGGTGGGAATCAAGGGGTACCTCACGATTCGATTGCGATTCCGATGCATCACTACCTTGGCTTACATTTTGTAGTCCATGTAAAACACTTGTATCTTTTTTTTCCAACCAAAAATCCTAAGGAAGAGTATAGATTTATATTTCACACTTTGATGCGGGTTCGCTTGTTCCGCCATCTTGTCACGTATTAGCTTAGCCTAGCACAGACGCTGACGTACAAACGCACGTAATCGCTCGCGCATGCTTTTAGTTTTTTTTAGTTAAACTTTAAATATTAATTATTAATACCCATGAATCAATTCAGAATCTTTTTAATACGCCGAACGATGCATCGAAAAAAACGATTGTTTTCATCCCTAGTAGCTATTGTCGAGCGATATTGTTAATCATTTGTTTTTATTTCTTTCTATGCCAAATAAACAAATATCAATCAAAATGTCTTCGCATGAAAACGGTCAACAGTCGACTGCTACCTTTTTATTTAAAAAAAAAAAAATCACAAAAAATAAAAATATGTTGTGCATGGATTGTTGGAATGTTGATGCCAATGAAATAAATATTAACATTAGACCCTAGAAGTGCAAATTGTTCACTGCTGCAAAGGACCTTTTAACATAATTACCCTGTTGACTCTTCTGTAGTCTGTTGCCTAGTGGCTAAAATGTTCTAAACTAGGATGGCGCTTCGTCGCCGATAGTAATGAACAGCATTTGCTCCCACTCCTTGCATGTTTCTTTGAGATGGAACGAGTGTTCTAAACTTAACCTGCGTTTAGATATTACGTGAACAGGGACACTCTGTTTTGCTACCACAAGGCGTCCGAGGCCTTCCTGCAGAGGCTGATGGCTCTTTATGTGGCATCCCACTACAAGGTGAGACCTTAAACTGCTTCTCTACTTGTTCGTTTCTTCTTCTGGTCAGCCGCTGACCTCTCCTGTTCCCCTCCAGAATTCCCCCAACGACTTGCAGATGTTGTCTGACGCGCCGGCCCATCACCTCTTCTGTCTTCTGCCCCCCGTTCCCCCCACTCAGAACTCATTACCCGAGGTCCTCGCTGTGGTGCAGGTAGTAAACATGGAAATGGAGCAGAGCATCATGTCTTGTGTACAATGTTCAGAGTAAACCGTTGTACATGCTAACGATGAGGCTCATTTTTAGTATTACTGGTACAATAACAAAAAGATCTTCTTTGCTGCATTCTGTTTTTTTGCATTGTCGACTTTACGATTACTTGTACAGTACTATAAAAAGTATTCCCACATGCACTTTTCCATACGGTACATCTTTCTTCATGTTATGTTATTCTTGTGCAGGTGTGTCTGGAAGGCGAAATATCCCGCCAGTCCATCCTCAACAGCCTCTCTAGAGGGCAGAAAGCCTCGGGTGATCTTATTCCTTGGACCGTGTCTGAACAGGTGCTCAGAAACTGGATCATAAAATTGTCTTTTGTTTGGAATTTGTCTCACTGAGCCTTTTGCCTCCAGTTCCAAGATGTGGAGTTTGGCAGCCTGTCTGGAGGCAGAGTGGTGCGAATCGCTGTAAATCCAGACTATCAAGGGGTAAGAGGACACAAAATTGTTTTGAACCAGTCTTCTCTCCTGTAATGTCTTTTACATGGCAAAGGTGGGCAAATTTCAATGCTCAAAGGCAGCATTTGATTTTGAAAGTGACAGATGGGCTAGGTCACCTATAGATAGAAAAGTTTTTCCTGCCTATTGCGAGTGAGTTTCAGTGGATGAAAAATTAGATAATTAACCTATTATGATTATATATTGCAGTTATTTTAGGATATTTCCATGCTTCCGAATTAGTGGGAAGAGTTTGGAGAAGGTCATTTTGTTCAGTTTGTTTTTTTCAGTAAAAAGGAAAACATTGGCATCAAAATCTAAAAAAAAAAAAAAAAATTACAACTCTTTGTTGAAATGTCTTTAAGCATATGTTTATTTATTTCATAGATTTTTTTTATTTTATTATTATTGTTACTTTAAATGTTTTACTATCTGTATGAAATTCTAACAAGAAGTTCAAGGAGCACCCAGGGTGGTCAGCGTGTCTTCAAAAGTTCAATGAAAACCACAACACTAGCTCCATATAGTTTTCTACAGTAAATGAAGTCCTCCAAAATGTAAAAATGGTAACATTTCTACCTATCTTTGTTTTGATTTCAACACTGTTTTAAATTGATTTACTATCAATTGATTTTTTTAAAAAATCAATCTGATTTTTTAAAAAACGGTCACTGACGATATTCGTCAAAACACCGAATATCTGCGCCAATAATCGGCCCGACCGATAAAAATTGGTCTATCCCAAATTAAGACTATTAGCTGCGACTGCTATGGTCATCAAATCCCTTTGGGTTCAACTAAATCTAATATTTGTGACCTCACAAAAGTCAAAAACAGACACAAAGTCTTCACAGGAGAATGGAAGCTGTTCTTGCAGAAAGGATGTGAACCAACCCCATATTTTCATGCATTTGTACTTCATGTCGGTGCGCTAATACTTTTGTCCATACCGTGTGTGTAACCAGAGTTCCTTTGTGGCCAACAGATGGGCTACGGCTCGCGAGTGCTCCAGCTGCTGCAGATGTACTACGAGGGCAAGTTCCCCACCATGGATGAGAGCACGGCGTCACAGCACAACAAAATCACGACCGTCAGCAGTGAGGTATTTCGGTTGAATAAATTCACATCGGCTAATGACGAGGCTTGCAAAAAAAAAAAAAAAAAAAAAAAAAGGGCTGCAACGCTTCCTGTAAATGTCCATGGGAAGAAGGCAAGCTTGGGGATTGTGGGAATATTTCAAATCGGAAACTTGCCGTGGGAATTCAACCAAGCCACTTGTAAATTGGGACAAGTTGTTTTAAGCAAGATGATTCGAAAATATCTTTTCCCCAACTATATTTAAATTCTCTATTAATAGCCAACCCTCATGTTGGAAAGTTTCCAAGATTGAAAGGTCCCATCATTTTTTAACCCTGCCGATGAATTTAAAGCGACGAGACACAAATGTGATGTGGTCTCAGGCCGTCACGCTCCTGGAGGAGGTGGTGACGCCTCGCAAGGAGCTCCCGCCGCTGCTGCTGAAGCTGAGCGAGAGGCGAGCTGAGCGACTGGACTATTTAGGGGTCTGCTACGGGCTCACGACTCAACTGCTCAAGTGAGGACACTTCCGTGTGGGAGCAGCACAGCAAGATCAAAAGGTGAAAGATGTCTTTTTTTTTTTTCAATCTGGCAGATTCTGGAAGAAAGCGGGTTACGCTCCGGTCTACTTGAGACAAACGCCCGTAAGTATGGGAGATTGCTGTCGTCTCAAAGTATTTGATCCAGTGTTGCTGAATTTGCCCCCTTTGAAAGAACTCCCACTTTATTTATAGGGCACTTTAAAAACAATCACAGCTGCATCACAAAAGCTGTAATTTTCTTGACCGAACCCACGTTTCCAGCCAAATAACGCAAGAGTGTGAGGCCAGGCAGCGTCCATTTTGTTTGCCGCGTCTTCATGCACGTTTTTGCTTTGGCAGAACGACCTGACAGGAGAGCACTCGTGCGTCATGGTGAAGGAGCTGCACAGCGAGGAGCAGCAGAGCCAGTGGTTGTCCGCATTCTGGAAAGGTCAACGGCCGCGCCGCTTCCCTGGTCTTCTCTGGTCTCATTTTTGTATCCCCCACCGAGCCTCGTTTCTCCCTTCAGATTTCCGCAGGCGCTTCCTGTCTCTGCTCTCCTACCAGTTCAGCAGCTTCCCGCCGAGCCTGGCCCTCAGCATCCTGCAGAACAAGAGCACCAAGGAGGCCACGAGTGGTAGGCCGACACGGGAGCGCCCCTCGGCGCCGTCTCGGAGCTTATTCGTTTTCCCTGCTTCTTCTCGCAGCTATGAGCGCCTCGGAGCTGGCGGTCCACTTCAGCCCGTACGACCTCAAGCGTCTGGAGTTGTACTCGCGCAACATGGTGGACTACCACCTCATCATGGACCTGGTCCCGACCGTGGCGCGCTTGTTTTTCCTCAAGCAGCTGGGCGACGTCTCTCTGTCAGCGGCGCAGTGTGTAAGCCACCTTTGCGATTCATGAATTTCGAAGACTTCACCTCTCTGAAGTTAATTGCTGAACAGTTCAGCTGTTTGCGGTTTTGCATGCGCTTTCTGTAACGCCCTGAGATGGCGTCAAAGCCCTGCCTGAATAGGAACTTTTTTTCCAGGCAATGCTGTTGGGCATCGGACTGCAACACAAATCGGTGGACCGGCTGGAGAAGGAGTTGGACCTGCCGAGCTCGCAGCTCATGGGCCTCTTCAACCGCCTCGTGCGCAAATTTGTGCAAGTGAGTTCACGGCCGGCGCTATTTGGGCCCGACCGATTAAACGGACGGACAATGTTAGCTCTCATCAAATAGGCAAAAATGTAACATTTTTGTAACAACAAACAAAATTAAAAATAGCACATTTTTGCCAGTTTTTTTTTTCTCTGTTGTGAGATTTTACAAATACTAAATTTAATTACTAAGCTTATGTATGTGTACATTACTGTGAGAAAATGTGTAATTCAGCTACAGTTGCTTTTGTAAATTTCCATTACAATATTAGTTCCATTTGAAAAATTACCCATAAAGCTCAGATTTTTTTTTCTATCTCCTTTTTTTTCTTTTCAAACCACTTCTTCCCTCTAAAGGCGACGCTTGTGATTGGCTCTCTCCGGTCATGTGCCATTCGGTTGTATAGTTTCAGACATGACATTTTTTTCAAATATGAATAAAGTGTGTGTTTAATTACTAAATAGCATTTGTGTAAAGTGTTGGTGCACATGCAGTATGGTTTTCCATGTTTGATGTCATATACTACTGGTGAAGCTCATGTGAAGGTGGTTTGTTTGTGTTGAACTATTTAAGTACTGAATACAGTTATGTAACATATTCAATTATAGTCTTATGCTTGAATGTTATGTCGAATATGCTTTATGATCCCCCCCCTAATGAGACACACCCTGTATGTTGTAGATTTTTACCAGCATCCAAGAAAAGGCCATCGAAGACGAGATGGCAACAACTAAAAACATCACCATGGAGCCGACTGTCCAAAGCCTTCACGATGATCTGGTAAAAATAAAAATAAAAGGCCTGCATTAATACTTGGTGTTTTACTTATAATTTCCGCATTTTTTGACTGATTCAAACTTTTCCAAGTATTCAAGGGGGGAAAAAAAAACAAATGTGCAGAATTTCAAAATTAAAGTCCAGAATTACAATTTCGGGGGGTTACCTCTAATTTCCACATTTCTTTCCCAACAAGCCAATTTTCTTTCTCAGAATTTCAAAATAAAAGTCAAAAATTAACATTTTGGGATATTTACCTCTAACTTCCAAATTTCTTGATTGATTCAAACTGTTCCAACTATTCATTTTTTTCCCCAGAATTTCAAAATAACAGCCCCCCCAAAAGTTTTTTAAAAATATGTAAAATAGTCAATTTTAATATTAAAATAATTCATTCTCCTTATTGATTCATAATTAAACCTTTTTTTTAGTGTTATCATTCTGCAATTGTTTTGTTAGAGTATCTACAACAAATCAATGAGCCAATTAATTCATACTATAAATGAATACTGTGACAACCAAAAGTGAAGATTGTTTCCTCTTTGGTCAGAATGAGGCGGCAAAGGAGTTTGAGGAGAAACACAAGCAGGATAAAGAGAAAGTGAAGGAACTTGAGCTGGAAGAGTAAGTATGCCACTTCTCAGCATGTGCAACAAATGACAAGTTTTGATGCCGATGTGATGCAGTCCTTTGCGGTTCCAGGTACAAGATCCGCGGACATGACGAGGACTGGGACGAGGTGCTGAAGAAAGCTGGGAACACGGCGATGGTCAGCATTAAAAGGTGCTGTAAGGAAAGATGAGCACCCTTCACTCAGAAGGCCGCATTTGCATGGCATGGCTCAAGTGACACAATTGGAATATGCATCGTGGCAGCATAAATGAATCGTATTTCTTCAAATCAGTTGTCTGCCAATGCGACTTCAGTGTAAACGTACGGATATGACATCGTCAAAATAGTGATCCTCGTTAATCGCACGTTACATTCCAGATCCACCGAGATGGGTGAAAATATTAAAAAAAAAAAAAAAAAAAAGATTAGAAGATAGTATAAGGGGTGGGTGGGTTGTGGCAAGTCGTAGTAGATGGCCAATAGATGGGTACTATTTTTTTCCCCCGGAAAAAAAGGCGAATGGCGGACGACGGAAGGGCTGCTGATGAATGATGGACGCTCAATTTTTAGTAAAATGCCCAGCTCCGCAAATTAGGATTGCAAACTACGGTTAAGGTTTCAAATTAGGGTTAGGGTTTCAAACTAGGGCTTGCGATCAGGGGTAGGATTTCAAATCAGGGTTACAGTTCCAAACCAGGGATAGTGTTTGAAAGTAGAGTTATGGTTTCATATTAGGGTTAGGGTTTCAAAGTAGGCTGTACACATAAGGGTGGCGTTTCAGATAGGAGTAGGTTTTCATAGGTTTTAAAATTAGGGGTAGCGTTCCAAATCAGGTTTAGGATTTCAAAGTAGTTTCAAACCAGGGCTGATTTTCAAATGTGGGTTCCAAAGCAGCGTTAGGGTTGCAAACTACGGTTAAGGTTTCAAATTAGAGTTAGGTTTGCAAAGTAGGGCTGAAGATCAGGGGTAGGTTTTCAAAGTAGATGTAATTGTGTTACTGTGATGTCATTTTCAGTCGACAGAAATCACAAAATGGCCACCCCCAGCGCTGGCTAAAAACAGGTGGATTAACTCTTATTCCACAAACGCAATATTTATCAGGATGCTGCGTTTCAACTAGTGCGCCTCCATAGAACATATTTAAAGAAATATGTTTGGGTTGACTTCCCTTTAAAGCTGAAGTCTGATTGACAACAAATAAAATTAATAACACACAACTGGAATCTGGACAGTCAATAAATGAACACAAATTAATGAGTTGTAAATGTATTCCCAGTGATAATTAAACTGGGAAAATAATTGCAGATGACAACCAGTGGAGTACGTGGTTACACTGGGAAGAAAAAAAAATCTGAACTAGGCATTACAATTAGAAATGGGCACTTAATCCTGCTGTAGAAATGCAGCCTAATAGATGTTAGTGCTTTTCAATCTGTTCCCAACAGTGACAAGAAGAGGAAACTCGACACAGGAAAGGACGTGGCGAGCAATGGAGGTCTTCAGCACGGGAAGCAAAAGAAGGCGGCCATGCAGCAGGGAAAGTTCAAGAAAAAGGACAAACATGGCAAATTTGGAAAGAAGACATTCAAGTGAATTTGGGATGTTGCGAAAAGGACTGTGATGTTTTTTTTTTTTTTTTTATTAAATGCAAGAAATGGACAGAAGAGCATTTGACATTTTTTTTTAATCACAATTTGTGTGCCAAATATATACATAAACAAATATATATAGGCATGCCTACAGTGTCTCATTACTCTTGTTTAAAGTTGTGCACCTCAGTGCGGGTGTGTCAAACACAACAGCATTAAGTGTTTTCACTTGTTGTAATGTTACGATTGCTACAAAGACTTCGGTGACGTAAAAAGTTAGTTGTTTTCCCTTTTCTATAAAGTGAGGTAAGCGGTTGGCCGACGCGGGGCCGAAGCTGTCATTTGAGCACGAGCGGCTGTAATTGAGTCCACTTGCGCTTCAGCTGTTGCTTGACGGCGTCTGCGGCGAAAATGAAATCGATGGCCTGCCGGGAGAGCGTCCACACGGCCTCGTGATCCAGACCGAACGTGGACGCCGCCAGCTGGTATTCCTGAGACAAGTCTGTGCTGAAGACGCCCTTGTCGTCCGTCTGCCGGAGGACAAACCATCAAAAATTATTTACAATGCTCAACTATACTGTCTTCAGAAAAATGTCTAGCTGCAATTTTTTGGTAAAATGCCCAGCTTTGCTTAATTCTCCGCCTTTGCAAGTTTCCAGCAATTACCTTCAAACTTGCACAATGTAGAGACAAATCTCTGAATCTGCTTCACATCGTCTTTAAATGCAATTTTAATTATTTGTATAAAAATCATTGAGAGAAGATCCATATTAATATTACAAGATAAAGAAGGAAAAGGTCTTACTAGTAAATTATTTTTTTAACTGGTGAATGTTAAAACGGCTAAATAAATTGAAACATACAACAGAGAATAAAGTTAAAGTTTTTAATTCGGGCAATGCCGGTTCTTTTTTTTTTTTTCCAACCATAACCCTTTTAACTAACGGTTAACATTTAATACCTTATCCCTTTGCGTGCTAAGTATGTTCTTGTGTGGGACATCTTCAGACCATAAAAATCTCTACCAATCTATACATTTAAATGACCCAAAAGTGGAAGTCTTTGTTTCCTCTTCAAATAGCCTTGCGTTATTTTGCAATATTATAAAACCTGAAAACATCTTTCGTTAAAACGCAAACGTTTTGCAATAAAACGCAATAGTATTGTGTTATTACTCAATCTTAAATATTCTCCTGATGTCCCCATCATCTTCATCACATCACGTCGGGCTTGTGTTGCAGCTAAATGCTGTCTTGGTTTAACAGTTGTAAACAATTCAATCCACTTACGAGACTCCCAGCCGGTAAAGTGGATGGGCACAGGAAATTAGCCAGCTAATGATCTTGAAATAATGTTTAGGAGTGCACAGAGGTGCTATTTTTTTATTTAATTATTTATTTATTGGGGCGGATCGACAGAATGTAAGGACTGAAGCACTGAAGGACGAGGACAGACTGGGTCGGAAGATGATTGTTTTTATGAATGAGGATGGAGGGACAAGGATGGAAGGATACCCAGGTCGCGGACGGGGGACGGGGGACGGACCGGCAAAAAAAAAAAGGGTCAAGTGCCCAGCTCTGAGTATAAAGATATTTGTAAAAAGTTATCTTTCAAGGGAAATTAATCTATTTTTACATTTAGGGAAAGTCGTAATTTCCGACACAGCTGAATTTTTCAAAGACAGAAGTCGCAATGCTGAAAAAATAGTCGTAAATAGTAACAGTAATATTGAACAGCGAATGTTAATATGCACACACAAACACAAACTAAAATGTAGTTAGGACCACACCAATATGAGAAAAACATGTTGCACGAATACATCTAAAACAACTTTTTTCTCTTTATTTTTTCAACTTAATCTCAGTAAAATATTTAGAATTCAATTCCTTTTCAGTGCAAGCTGAATGCTTGTAATTGCTTTTATGGATTAAAAAATGGCCACGTACACAAAACAACGATTTGACATGCCTTGTTCAATTCACAGACTAATGTGAACTGCTTTGCCTAAAGGTTGCGAGCGTTAAAGGTGAAAAAGGCAAGACGAAGTCCAGGGATCAGTGCGGGTCATTGCAGCTGTTTCAAAGGAGGGTGAAACTTACACAAATGACACTTGGGTGGCCCAACTGGTACCAGTACTTGAAGTGATGCTTGGAGTAACATGGGACGGTTTGTCCTATGACGTTTGACGTCAGGCAAAGCTCTGGCGGGGGAAAAAGACAACTTGTTGAACCATCAACACACACTTGAGTTCGCTATCCAACACGTGGGCTGAATGCATTTGGTCCCCACGAGTAAGACAATTCAGAGCACTAGTAGAACAACAGTCTTACCAATATTGTTTTTTCCTCTAGTGCATGACACTAGAAATATGTCCTTGAAAATTGCGTGCATGTGACACTAAATACTAATTAACATCTAGCGCTTACTAGTTAAGATAGTCATTCCACTAGTGTGCCTTCTACTAGTGCACTAAATTGTTTTAGAGCGTGTTAGTACATGGATAATTCAGCTACTAGTTAACAATCGCTTTACTACGACCACCGGTGGGACACATCAACTAGTGTCGTTTCACCTCACTACTAACGTCATTGTTCTACCAGTGTGCCCCAATTGCTGTACAAGTGAACAGAAATGTCAATAGTGGAAAAATGTCACGAGTAAGACGTTTTGCTCACACACGTGGTAAAAATGTCACTGGTCACCTCTGCCTTACCCAAAGGGATGTTATTCTTCACCACTTTGTCAACGAGGCTCTGCGATCCGCCCACGTCAGGATGCAGGAAGGTGCCGTGACCGATGCGGTCCGGTGGCAGATTGAGCAGCAGCTCCGATTCCTCCAGCTGAGACGGCACCTGCGACAATTCGTCTCCATGCGTCAGCACTTCCCCTCCTCTGAGACCAACACCAACGCAACACTTCATTTGACGCAAAGTGTCAGATTTAACCAACTCCTGCACTTGATATGCTTACTCATGTTGCATGACTGAATGATTGCGCTGCTTCTGAAATACTCGTACAATCAGATGCTAAAAAGTCGACACACCTTTGTTCAATTTTAATCAGAATGCCGTTTATAGACTAGTGGAGGCACAGGGAACATATTGTAAAGAATTTTTGGGGGTTGACTTCCACTTTAAAGAGGAGAAGTAAAAAAGTGTGCAGTGCACACACCCTTCTAACTGGGAATGTGGCTATGTTAAGAATTAACGAATCACATTCAAACTCATGTGAGTCGGCGCGCACACACCTGACACTGTTATTATATAAGAGAATGTGCACACCTTATTTATTAGTTATTTCTACCTAATCTCGATTTTTTCCCCCCCTCAACTGAGTTAACAAAACGTTTTGAAATGATTTACCTTGGTCTCATTTTTTCACGTCACAAAAAGCTAACCTTTGAACAGGGGCGTATAGACGTTTTACATCCACTGTCGTCTTAAATCAAGAAAAAAAAATGCACAAGTTCCTTGTTTATTTCACTTTTGTCAGTTTAGACAAACAAAAACAACACATCTCATTCTTGATTTGATTATTTTACTACACTCAATTGACCAAGCTTTATTATTGTGGTTGACGTCTGCAGTGGTGCAGAAATTCCCTGCATCACACTGAGAGCCTTTTCTAATATTTTGGTTGCCTTGGATCTCAATAGGCCCACGTTCCTAATGTTGTGGGCCACAAGTGCACGTTTGAAAGTCTTACTTCGGAGAGGTGCAGCGATAACTTGAGTCCGCCGTTCCTGGCTCGCTGTAGGGCAGGAAGCAGGTCTTTACCATGGCCCACCTGAAAAACAACATCAAGTTGTATCATTCATTGAATGGAGGAACTTGGAACGGGCATTGCACTCCTGGAGAAACTAACCAGTGATTTATCGGTTTGTTATTTTCATATTCAATTTGACCGATTCACTTACTTACTGTAGTCATTCGAAAATCAAGCTGCTTGGAGATGGTTGTAAAGCCTTTACCTTTAACGTGCTTGCCTATAGTTTTCCTTCGGATCTCCTGATACAACTCCCTCCTTCGCTTACTTTGGTCCATGTTTAAGTGTGATGCACACCATGTCAGCAAACAGCACAGTAACGACTTGTCACCATTTAAATAGCCCACCTGACTGATGACAAGTTTTAAGAGGACACACCTTGGTTGATCATGTCCCTACGATGAAATTATTTTCAGTTTTTCTAGGGCCGCCATCGTTTTCGTCCAGACCTGTTGCATGAGTTTTTTTTAAATAATTCTGTTGAACCACATTTAAAACGCTAAGTCTGATTTTCATTGGTCAATTTTCATTACATTTGTATTTATTATTAGTTTCATCAGGCTCAAGTTATTTATGTGACCACTGTGGGTTTTTCTTTTATCAACAGAGGGGTAGCAAAAATTTGGTGTGTATATTAGTCACCATGAAAAGACGACTGTGAAAGACAGTTGAATGACTTGCGTACCGTCGGATCCCCACTGAGATCAAGTCCAACCACCAGCCCGTCAGCGGATAGCATGTACTCTTCGGTCAGCTTCACCGTTTCCATGGCGACCTCAGTCCCATTCCTGCGATCGATGGCTACTAGGAACCTGCAGGAGAAATAGTGGCCACTGTAAGAATGTTTCTTCACTGAAGGATATTCATTGTGTGCTAACCTGACATCAATGTCCACCTCCTCTTCTTTACACTGCTGGATGGCTTTTATGACAGTGTCCACGTAGCTCCTTTTAGTCAACCCTGAAAAACGACGAGACATGAGAAACAACTTAACTCTAGGGATGGGTGTATGAAACTATCCATTTAATGTCTCAAACCTGTTTTCTTCTCCTCTCTTGGTGTACTCCTAAGCTCTAAATATTTGACACCGTCACCAGCAAACTCCTTGATTACATCTGTGGTCACCTAGAATGAAAGATCTAACAATGCCATGATGCGTGCGGAAACCATTTTAAAAAATCATAATATTTATTATCACCATCAGAATGTCCTCCTCCGTGTCCACCAATTGATGAATGACCTTGAAGACCTGAAAGCACCTGTCGCACGCCCGGTTGAGTCATTAACAGCCGCTGCGATCAAGCGAGGATTACAGCGCACGCAAGTGGTCTACGTACTCATTCAACGTTCTCCGCTGGCCCTTGTCGATGGCCGTCATGTGGTGTTCAATGTTCAGATGTGGCTTTCGCTTAATGAGTTTCTCCATGGTCTGGATGCTCACCGAGCCGTTGAGGTGAGCGTGCAGCTCCTGGTGGGAAAAAGAAATCCATCAGAGTTGCCTTACTTCCCAAATTCTTTCCAGTGTTGTCTTTAAAAATAACTGGCCGATAAATTAGACTTACTACTTTCGGGAGCTCTCGATAAAAGACATCGTTGTTCTTGTCCATCGTCAAAAGAACATAAATGTCGACAAGTTAGTGAGCTATGAAGAGTTTAGTGTCTATAAGACGACGGGCCTGCCTGTGTTTTCAGGTAACATTTGGCCGTGACACACACTGATGTGCATCAAACAAATAAGTCCGGAGGGGCAGGGAGAAAGGTTCCGCATGCGCAACACGTTTACGTGTAACACAGCCATGTTGAACATGAACATGAACTATGAGGCCCTATATACTCTGTGTGTGTGTGTGTGTGTATATATATATATTTTTATATATATATATATGCAATATATATACTGTATATATATATATACATATATATATGTGTATATACTGTATATATATATATATGCAATATATATACTGTATATATACTGTATATATATATATATATATATTGTATATATATATATATATATATATATATATATATATATATATATATATATATATATATATATATATATATATATATATATATATATATATGCGCAATTTTCAGTCGACAGCAGAAGGCAAAAAGGCTGCCCCCTGAAATGGACAAAAACAAGAAAACAAGTAGATTTTACTACTTAACTCATATTCCACAAATGCAATATTAATTAGAATGTTGTGTTTTGACTAGTGGGCCTGCATTGCACATATTCTTGTAAAGGAATTTTTGGGGCTGACTTCTCCTTTAGAAGAGAGTTTTGCATGTTTTCTTTATTAAAAGACAACTCTTTTATATCCTGATGTTATATGATTTGGCTTTTTGAGTGAATCTTGCAGCTGTTGTAGCCAATGTGTGCTGAACATTAAATATGGCTGAGATACAATAAAATGCTCCTTTTAGGTTGTACCTCAACCAGCTGGATTAATTCATCCAGATACACTTCCACGTCAATGGTAAGCTTGCGGTAGTGCTCCAGCTTGTCCTCGGTGCTTAAACAGTGTGTAGTCCTGGAACGTTGGTGCTCTCTCTCACCAAGAATAGGCCCATCTCTGGTGGGGAGCGCAAGCGCTCGGCCTGGAGCCGTGTTATTTTGCCATGAAATCATCTGCAATGACAACCACAGAGGCGCCATTATTTTACATCAACAGTATAATATTTGTATATTTGTATAGGAAAAACGTAAAGTTACACATATTGTTGAGGCACTGCTGCTTTCAGACGCAGAAACTGTTCACTTTAAGCTTTCTGCACCGGGAGCAAATGAACAAACATCATTTGGGTACTCATGGCGTAAGATTCAGCTTGCTGCAATTCTCCACTGATGCCATGTCGTGATGCAATGTCTGAATGCGCCTGGTGGGAATTTCCCCATGATGAGCCGCTTCATTTTTAGCTATACACCACTCTGGATCCTGCAAGACAATGAGCAAATAGTGCATGCGATGAGCAGTGTTTCCTTCAAGAAAAAAGAACACACAAGCAAGTCTTACAAGCCTTACCTCTGTAGCCATAATGACAGTCAAGAGATCTCCTTCGTGAAAGGAGAGGTGACGCTCTAATGAGCCTTCAAAGCTGAATCTGTCCACACACTCTGTACCTTTGGGCCATGGAGTCTATTGGAAATCATAAACATAGCATGCTCCAGCAGGTGTGTTTTTCACCTTTGCCATGGTAAAACAGCATAAATCCCCTCACACGTGAAGTGATTTCTCCTGCCTACAAACATTACAACATGTAAGGAACAATCAGTCACGATCATAATTTTTGAGATGCGATGCTTACTCGGGGGGGGGGGAGCATTTGACTACAACCCCTTGCACTATAGGTAAAGTTATCCATCCAAGCCTGAATTTGAACTCCCAAACTCAGAACTGTGAGGCGGATAAGCTAACCACTGGGTAAAATGAACAATTATTTAATCAATTATTGTGGCATAGCAAGCGGTCAGGATACATGCAAGCAGCATTTAATTCCAGCACAGTGGTCATTATTATAGAAATCTAATTTAGTCAAATTTCTGTGCTGTAGATCTCAATTGATCTCCTTTTAAATTTGAGATTTAATGATATATTAGCTTTCAAGCCTCCATTACCACTTTGCTATCCACTTTTTAATTTGTAATTGGTAATCCTAGTCAGGGTCTCAAGGAGTAGGAGGTGGCAGAACAAAATAGTTACAAATTGTACAAAAAATAAAAATCTGTGGAATAACGAGACTGTGAAGATGGGCCCCACGATCAAGGGGAGGTTACCTGTAACTATAAATCTACTTGCAAACATTTAATGACAAATTCCCACCTATGTCAGCGCCAACTGTCTTCTAACACAGTATAAGGATATTTATGATCATTGTATCTTACAGTTTACTTTCAAATCGACTCTACTGGTTAATATCCAAAGACTGCAAACACCTACCTCTTTTGTAGAGCCACATTATTTAAGTCACTAACAACTTTTTTCAAAAGTATTTTAAGCGCTGCCACATTGCTCAATGATGTCTTCAGATGCCTGATGTGCACTGCATGTGTGGTTTCAAGATTATATCTGCAAACTGCTGCTGACCCGACACAGATGCTGAAAGCACAGGAAGCAGGAAGGAAGACCAATCTAATAAATAAATTAAATACGAGATGACACCCCCCTCACAAAAAAAGGAAAAGAAACATCTGAATGCTTCAAAATGCTCTGAAATAAACATTTACAGTACCGGGAAGCGGGTTAAGGTGACTCCAAGCAGTATTTGGTCATATAGCAACTGCTAGTATAGGTCAAAGTCCAAAATCACTCCCAAGTTCTGATAGGGAAATGTCACAGGTATCACTGAATGTCATCAAAACCAGTCGGGGTGCAGAGCCTTTAACACGTACGAACATTGGCGATATGAAATGCAACTAAGATGACTCTGGTATGAGGAAAATCCTGTGGAGAAAAAGCAGGCACAGCACTCTGTGGGTGGTATAATCATACAAAAAGTATGTGGCCCTGACTAGGATTACCAGTCAGAAAAAAAAATGTCTTTGCACTTCCTTCAGTCAAAACGTTCAAGTTCTTCTCCCGCCTTGATTTGGCGTTACGCATGCGCAGTATGGATACCGCAAGACATTCAAGTGGCTGCCTGCCATCTATCTACTTACATTTAACAGCTAGGTGTTTGACCTGCATATAGATGTAAATATATATTATCGGTCCATTTCAGATATCCACAAGTCTATGCTTCCTATTAACAATTGCCATTTCAGATATCTGCAACGTAATTTTTCCCAGGACAGATGACATCACATTTTGTTCACATGGGATCATTGAAGATATCTTTAATGTAGTTGCAGATACCTGCTATGTGAATTCCAGCTATCCAAAATGTAATTACAACTAGTTGACTATTTTGTAGTCAGACTGAGCTAACCTGCAACTGACATGAGCAATAAGGGAGTAAATAGCAATAAATGAATTAATTGCCTTTAACCTTGGTCATGGTTGACGTGGCTAGTATACTATAATAATGTGTAAACGCGCCAAGCCTACTTTTGGTGACTGATAATGTTTGAACGTCAATATCATGGGCAATGGCCTGTTTCCTTGTTATCCAACCAAGAAAAAACATGATCACTTGAGCTTGACTTTTGTGTCTTGGTGTGTATGTCCATAAACTATTTCTAGACAGAAAACAGGGCTAAATCTGTTGTTGTAAATTTTCTTTGTGGACAAGCTAAGTAACAATGTTTGTGTAGCACAAAAGAAGATACATTTACTGGATTTGTACTTTATTAAAATTTGTAAAAACAATACTGTGTCAACTTAAAAACATGCACACCTTCCGTTCGTTTTACACCAGCAGTAAGATAACAAAAAACAAGATTATGATAATGCACTTTCACATTGATTCTATGTACACTCATCATGGGCATGAATGTCATGTTCATTCGGGGCTTTTCATTATTTCAATTGTTAATTTCCCAGAGTGAAACAACTACTTGTTGCGACTTTCTACTTGTCATACATCTTTAAAAAATATTGTGTGCAAAATATTGAAGTTATTTCGAATTTCTCTAGTCCACACACGTTCAGGCTACAAAATAGATAGCATATATATTTTAAAAAAACAAAAACATGAAAAATATATATTAGAGTTATGTCAGAAGCTTGTTGCTACAAAATAAAGTTACAACACTTCCTAATGAACATTTAACAAAATATTAGTGGGGTTGTATGTAGTCCATATGAGCCCATGTGTATTTATTTATTTATTTTTGTGCCCAGTGTACATTACAGAAATGCGAAGTCTAAATGCATGTTACATAATCATTACGCCCTGGGGAACAATAAGTTCAAATAAATCATTATAATCCCCCACGGTAATATGAGTTTCCTGCCCATAACGGGCGCAACTATAACTGAAAAACAAAGAAAATGTATCGAATCAAAACGCTTCTCCAAAAACATAACAAAACCAACCTGACTCACAGTAGACCCTAAATGGTGTTCTGATGTTGTTTCCAGCAATTCCAAAATCTTTGTAACATCCCCAAGCCAAGAAAATCTCCACACCGTCTTCACGTTCATCCTTAAAGGCTTTGCTTCGCTTCAGTATCAGGTAATAAACGATGCATACGCAACATGTCACATATTCATCACTTGTTTGGTGCACACAGAGCACTGCGCGGCTTCGCGTTGTCTTCGGCTCATGCGCGCGTGAGCATATAATAGAGCAGTCTTGGGGGTGAACTTGCACCGTGTGTTACAGGAAGGAAGTGTTGAACAGATGAAACTTCTCAAATCAGAAACATAGCAAGGCTCATTGAGGCTTAAGAAACATCGAGAGACATGTCTCAACTGGTGTAATGTGAAAATTGTCAAATGATGAGGGTAGAAGGCGCCGCGCATGTGTCTTGTCAGAGCTGTGTGCCTGTTTGCCGGAGCTCTTTTTTGATAACGACTAGCCGCTCTTTCAACAATTTAAAAGTTGGCCGATAGTCGGGGTTCAAGTGCCAGCAGTCCTGCATGGTGATATAGAGAGCTTCGGGACATCCGTCCGGAGAGTGCATCCGATATCCCCTCTCCAATTGAGACACCACATGTATTGATTGCTACACGATGGGAATAAAGTTGAGATGAGTTGTAAACATGTTTTCAACACACACAAATAAAATGGGATTAAAGTTGATGTGTTTCATCTGAATTTTGTTGGGCGTAAAAGTTGGAAGCAATTCTTAAAGGGGAAGTCAACCCAAAGATTTTTTTTCAAGCATATGTTCTATGCAGGCCTACTAGTTAAAACAAGGTATTCCGATTAATATTGCGTTAGTGGAATATGAGAAATCCACCCGTTTTTAGCTAGCTCAGGGGGCGGCCATTTTGTCACTTCTGTCGACTGAAAATGATATCGCAGATGCTCAGGGCTCGGACAACGAATAATTATGTCTCAGCTTTAGAAAACAGGTGAGTCGTGCCCAGCCCGCCCAGCTTGGCAGAGACCAGTCTGCACAAAATGGCAAATGTGCAACTACACTGATACAAAAATAATCGATCTGCAGGCATTGGTGTCAGAGTACTGCTGATGAAAATAGAGCCGTACGTGTGTTTCGACCTTAAAAATCTGGTTAAATCCATGGGAATCGACATCCGTCGTAAAGCGAGGACTCCCTATACTTCGCATTAGCTGTTCACTACTCCACAATTAACGTTTTCTTTTGTTACATCCTGCGTACTTACCATTTTCGGGTAAGGCATTCGACCAAACGAGTAAATCTCCCAAAGCAAAACACCAAAACTCCAAACATCTGATTTGGTGGAGAATTTCTTTAGAGGAAGAGACAAAAAAATTGTATTGAAGATGACTTTCAGCATTTGCTTGATATGTCGTACAACAAACTTCTTCTCCACTTAACAAGGGTACCTTTTGTTTGAGGGCCTCAGGTGACGTCCACTTGACTGGCAGCTTGTCAGTATCCTCAAGGGAAGACACCTTCTTGGTCAGACCAAAGTCACTGACTTTAGCGACGAGGTCCTCCGATAACAGGACATTACGGGCTGCAAGGTCTCGGTGGACAAAGTTATTGGACTCCAAATACACCATGGCATCGCAGACATGCCTGCGAAAAAGAACAATCCGCCAAGCATTACACAACACATAAATAAAACGAAAGTTGATTGAATATGTTGTTTTGTTGATTGATTTTTTTTCTCCATTAATGCAATTTGCATTCTACATTCCGTGTCATTATCATACTGTTATGCTATTACTCATAATCATAGTCATAGCCTGTAGAAATTTACGCTCATCTTGACATATTTATACTAAAACTCATGTCTTACACACCATAGGGCTGAACAATTAATCAAATTCAAACTGACATCACAATGTAGTAGAATGCAATTTTCAAATCAGGAAGGCTGTAATTTTTGTAAAAAAAAAAGAAAAAAAGAAAAAAAGAAAAACGGTCATTTTGGTCATTATGATTTGGCCTAAATACTGTTCAGTGGTTGTTTACTGCATACGTTCGATATACACACAGTGCAAACTTAAGAAGAGTAACATTCGTGAGTACTGTCCGTCCTCTGGAGCGTAGGTAGTCCACCAAGGTACCCTGAAAAAAAACACACACATATAAGTCAGGTATTAAGGATGTTGACAGTCGACGAGACAGACGGACACTCACCTTTGTCATGTATTCAGTAATGATGAGCAAACTGCCGTTTGCCTCTGATATCACTCCAAGCAGCTTCACCAAGTTATTGTGACTTAATTTCCTTTGAGAATAGAGTAGAAAGTAGGTGACTTTGGAGTTTCTTCATTTTTATTCAGGAATACTTAACAATAGATTCTAAGTTTAACTACAAGTAGGGAGGGAATTGAAAATGTTTACAATTTTGATTCCAACATCGTACTGCTAAATAATAAAAATTCTTCCTAACAATTCAAAAATTCAGGAATTCATTTAGTCTTTGAGCATATGAGACATGGTGGTCATCCGGCTTGGTCCTGCCCCAAGCTCGAATATGCGTTTACCGCCAGTCTCCCGGGTTGAGTCGGTTGTGCTAACCAGCAGGCTAAGAGCCCAGGTTGCTAACCTACAGGCTAATGCTAATTTTAAAGGCTCTTAAGCAGGGAGCTTTGACTAGTGTACTTTTACACAGTGAGAACTGGCATATGTTACAAATGTACACAGCACAGACTCAGTTTTTGATGTTAAGTGACCAGCGTAACAGTGACAGTTGTCTCTTTAAGCAAGTCATCCCTTCCCTTCACCCTTCAAGCATGACTAATCGATTTAGGCTCGAGCCAGCTGTCACACAAATGTAACAGTCGGATTAAGCATGGGTTGATTTTGATTTGTCTTGGATGTTACATTAGCATGGCAACAGTACTATATCAATTCCCCAAACTTCAAAATAACGATAGAAAAGAACGAGGGTTATATCATTCAGAAGACATTTTGATATTGCATGACGTTATGGGAGCCAGGTTGGAAAAGTTGCGAACCTAAATACACGTCTCTCCGTGTGACGTCATCACTCATTTGCGACATAAGAGCAATCGATAAGCGGAACCGTCATGCAAGCAAACAAACGATTTCTAGGAATTGAATTCGTGGAAACCGGTTTTCGTTTCTAATCGCTACCTGATAGCCTACCTAAAGCCTGATAATTTTGGATTGATTTTAGTGTGTTTAATAAGTTAAAATTAAAGGGGAAAAAAGCTAATTGGCCTATCCTTCCTTCTGTTTTTCTGCGTGTGGCCCTCTGAGGAAAACGTTTGGACACTCCTTGATTAGGCAGTGTGTATAAACAGTATGAGTGCAAATATCAATGGCATCTGATTCCGTGAAAAAAAACTCCACCATACAGCATTTTTTAGCAAAACAGACTAAGAAACAAGTAACAAATGAACACTCCCATGTTACATCATGCGCTACATCACAGTGATTATGTCAACTGCTCAACATCACAGGGTATGTCATTATTTTGATACCTAATTGGCTTAAACTGTTTGTTTGTTTTTTCCCCAGGGAATCAGATGCCATTGATATTTGAGCTCTTAATGTTTATACACACTGCCTAATAGAATAAAAGAAAAGGAGTTTTACGTGGAGTGTTGCTTTAAAAGAGTCTAGCATTATGTTCTTTGAATTGGTTGATATTATTAAAAATGAATGGAAGACTGATGGAAACTGGACACAATACAAATAGTTAAGACACAAAGGAGCATTAACGTGAATGCTTTTAATTATTCTGTGTTACTTACATCATGACAGAGGCCTCTGCAATAAAGGCCTGCGCGGTAGTAGTATTTTTTAGGCACTTCACAGCTACTTGAGTCTTTTTGTACTCAGCCAACAAGACTTCTGCAAACAAAACAACATTAACACGTTAACATTGACCAGGCACTGTCACGGCAAATAAACCATAATGTGAAACATGCAGGAAAGTGATAAGAGTTGTTTGTGTTGTGATTTTCTCATTTACTTGAACAAGACAAAAACAATTCAAATGACTACATGCCTCCAAACTCTCCCTGTCCAATGCTTTTCAGTAACTTGAGTTCCTTTCTGTTCATCACCCAACCACCTGTTGGTAAGCCAAAGACAGGAGGTATGCAACAATCACGCATTACTCGCAGTCTGCGTGTGACTATCAAAGCACTCAAGCTAGACTCACCTCTCAAAAATTCATTTTGGACAGCGACAGTCTCCTTCTCCAACTTTGGATTGATTAGACTAGTACACAGCCCATCAGCTTTGCTTTTGTAGTGCTTTGGAAAAGAAAGAAAAAAAGGGAGACAATCATTCTGGGTTGCGGGAATGACCCAAATGGAAATAAATTCCTCTAATAAGAGTGGGGGGGGGAAATAGCTGAGTTCCAGATTATTATTTTTTTAATCCATGTACTTTCTGGTTCATGTTGAAATGAAACTACTGCAATTCATCGGTCTGCATTTTATCCAGACCAGCACAAACATTTTATGGGTACTAGCTCCGCACATGGACATCATTAATGTAGTTTTTGGATCCTGCTAACAAACAAACTAAACAGCTACTTATTGGGTGATCAAAAAACTGCTCAACTTTTTTTTCCTGGTAAGAGGTTTAACTGACACTGCCCTGAGCAACTGTGATGTCCCTTTCAGTCGACAGCAAGTGGCAAAATGGCGGCCTCTTCAGATGAGAGGTTTGCATTTTCTCTAAAGCATTAGCATTAGCATAAGTATTGTAGCAATATGGAATAGAGGTACCGTACACTCTTAGATTCGCCTTTTTTAGTGAATCTTGCAGCTGTTGTAGCCAGTGTGTGCTAACCATTAAAGGGAAGTCAACCCAAACATACTTTTTACAAGAATATGTTCTATGCAGGCCCACTAGTTGAAACAAGGCATTGTGATGAATATTGAGTTTGTGGAATAAGAGTTAATCCACTCGTTTTTAGCCATCTCCGGGGGCGGCCATTTTGTCACTCCTGTCGACTGAAAATGACATCACAACTGCCCAGGGCTCCTGTAACAACCAATCACGGCCCGCATGTTTTCTGAAGCCGAGCCATATTAAGGCCTTGTTTACACGTAGCCGGGGTTTTTTAACAAACGTATCCGCAGACCCCCCCCGCCTTATAGGGCTAACCGCAGGCTTATATCTGCCGTTTTCAAAAAACCTGGCTACGTGTAGACAGGGCCTTAGTCATTATCTGAGCCCTGAGCATCTGTGAAGTCATTTTCAGTCAACAGAAGTGACAAAATGGCCGCCCCTGCAATGGCTAAAAACAGGTGGATTTTGCTACTTAATTCATATTCCAAAAAACGCAATGTTAATCAGAATGTCTTGATTTAACTAGTGGGCCTGCATAGAACGTATACTTGAAAAAAATATGTTTGGGTTGACTTCCAGTTTGAATATGACTAAGGAAGACAATTACACAATGAAATGTTTCTTTTAGGTTGTACCTCAACCAGCTGGATGAGGTTGTCAAAGTATGATTCCTGGTCAATGGTAAGCTTGCCGTTGTCGTATATAATGTGGTAGTGCTCCACCTTGTCGTCGGTGCTCAAACACAGCGTGTAGTCTCCTGGAAAGTTGGTGCTCTCTTTCACCAAGAATTGGCCCATCTCCGGTGGGGAGAGCAAGCGCTCGGCCTGGAGCCGTGTTATTTTGCCATGAAACCATCTGCAATGACAACCACAGAGGTGCCATTGTTTTACATCTAGAGTAAAAGTATTTGTATGTAAAAGGAATAGGAAGAAGGAAAAGACACAGCAAAAACACTTTGCGCGCCAGGAGCAAACGAACAAAGCTAATTTGGGTACTCACGGCATAAGATTCAGCTCGTTGCAATTTTCCACAGATGCAACGTTGCGACGCAATTTCTGAATGCACCTGGTGGGAACTTCCCCTTCATGACCCGCTTCATTTTTAGCTATACACCACTCTGGATCCTGCAAGACATTGAGCAAAAAGTGCATGTTAACCAATTAGCAGTGTTTCCTTCAAGAGAAAAAGCGCACACACACGAGCCTTACCTCTGTCGCCGTAACAATAGTCAACAGATCTCCTTCGTTAAAGGGGAGGTGGTGCTCTAATGAGCCCTTAAAGCTGAATCTGGCCACACACACTGTGCCTTTGGGCCATGGAGTCTATTGGAAATCATACACATCAAAATGCGGGCTTATTTTTGTGTAGGCATATCGTTAACTATTTGAACGGTTGCGGTAATTTAGAAAAAAAAACACAACAAATTCAACAAACAACAGTTTTTCACCTTTGCCATGCTGAGACGGTCCAAATTCCCTCACAGATGACGTCTTCTGCCTGCAAACATTACCACCGGTGCACACGCCTAAAGAAACAATCAGAAAAATGTACACTCAAACAAACAACATTCTCAATAATTAATTATGGTAATGACAATGTCATTTTGTTGCCTAATCACACCACTGTAGGCAGGGATTACGGTTATTTAAATTTTCATTTTATATGATAATCGTCACTCTCCTCATTCGCTATTTTTATATATTTTTTTATACTATAGTATATGGATTAATAATTTCATTTCAGGTGTAGAATCGAATGATCTGTTTAACTAAGGATGTACCCGATTTTAACAGAGGTGGCCAGCAACCCGAGCTGACATTTAAAGTGGAAGTCAACCCAAACATATTTTTTTCCAGAATATGTTCTACGCAGGCCCACTAGTTGAAATACGGCATTCTGATTAATATTGCGTTAGTGGAATACAAGACCAATCATGGCTGAGTTTCAGAAAACAGGTGAGCTGTGATTGGTCGTTACCTAAGCCCCCAAGTGCCAAAGTGCCCCCTGAGCTAGCTAAAAACGGGTGGATTTCTCATATTCCGCTAACGCAATATTAAGCAGAATGCCTTGTTTCAACTGGTGGGCAGGCATAGAACATATTCTTGAAAATATATGTTTGGGTTGACTTCCCCTTTAAGGCAAAAAATATCTATTTGTTGTCAAACTATGACTTCGGTTATTATTTTAAGCGGTGATCATATGCTTGCTAGGCTAATTGAAAACTGTAAAGTGGTGAGAATGGTTGCCTATCATTGACTAGGAAGCAGGCCAGGCTGTACCTCGTCTCTCATCTAAAGTCAGCTGTTATAGACTCCGGCTCACCTGTGACCCAGAACAATATAGATGTATAAAAATTGTAATTCTATATTATAATTTATGTATGAGTTATCATGCTATTAATAAAAATAAAAAGAAGAGTTGGTCCAATTCACACAAGCTGCTCCTCTAGCTCGGCCCGGTTGACAGTGAAGGAAAGAATCTTGACAGCAACTCTGGAATCTAAATTTGTGCAGATAATTCCATGACACGCACACAACAAACAGTGGCGTTGGGAAGGGCCGCCATGGAGATGACACAGTGGACGCAAATAATGAACACGCCCCTGTCAAAACACTGCATTATGATGTTTAAAAAACAATCACAATAAATGACTTCAAACCTGTTTCTCCAATAATTATTTGAACCATTACACAGCAATGAATACATTCGAATAAATAATCACCTAGAATTTTTTATCTTCTTCTTACTATGAAACCGTTGCTGTGTTTACTTTGTGTATCCACTGTTTTTCGGAAGCACTCCAGACAACTAGTCCTGTCACTTGATACAAATTCACCTCCGGCTATTGGCTCAAATGACTTTTCGTCTAACGTACAAAGAACCACTGTCCTCAGTTTTCAAGATAGGACAACTTTTGTGTGTGCCTGAGCTCCCCTGAGTAGCCCAAACCGGTGCCTGACCAATTAATACATTTAATCGGCCGATATCAGCCTCGCTAGTGGTAGTTTGTCAAAGTTGTTAGTCAGAAGCCCGTTTAAAATAATAGGCAGAGCGGCCTGTAGGCGATTACTATTTGGTCCAGCCAGACAAAATGGTGGATAGACGGACGGTGGAAGGGTACCCCGGCTGTAGGCGGAAGGCGATAAGCAGACCGCAAATTTTTAGTAAAATGCTTTCAACCGCAATCAACTGCAATGGGAATGAGTTGCTAATGAATGAGTTGCTAGCACCATTTCAAGGATCAAGAATTTGGAAATGGCTTGAAGTTAACATTCAAATTATGGAACTAGTTAAACTTATTTATTACAAGTTCTTTAGGTTGTATGTTGTCAACTGGTAATGTGCTCATATTTTTGTTATATAGTTTTGTTTCGATCGCATTGTCCTCTTTTCTACTAGATTAAAAAATGCTCAGGAACCTGATTTAGTGTGATTCCTTATTTTATTTTATTTATTTTTTTAATATTGCTTTGTTGTAGCTTGTTTACTTACAGTATTTTATTTAGTTTACAAAACAAGGTGTTGTGGACCACTCAGGAACCTGATGTAGAACTGCTCTTGCTTCTTGCTTGTTTTTTTTGGTTTTAATAATTTTTCATAACAAGAAAGATGTTTAGTTTTTCTTTAAAAGATATCCATTGATGAATAAAAGGTTGAATTACCTGTTTGTCACTCACTGTTAGTTAGTTCATGTAATTATAACAATGGAATGTTCCATTTTAGAGGTTCAAAGGTTTGTTTCCTGCCATTCAATTCACGTTTGCACATGATAGAGCGAAACATGCACTCAAGTCTCAGCACAATATAAGCAAGCAATGAAGGATAACAATAAGAATAAACGCAACTGTAAAACATGGACAGAATCCCAGGGGCGGATCTACAGGGTGGCCAGGGTTGGCCAAGGTCACCCCTTGTCACAGTGGCCACCCCCATACCATAATGTTAACATTCACACAAGTCATCTGGCGAAAATTCCCGCATTTTTTCACATTGCAATATGCAGCAGATAAGAGGGACTTCATACCCTCCGGAGTGCAGCGGTCCTCTGTTTTTGCCGTCAAACTGGTTGATCAACATCAAACTCTTATCTTGTAAAAGTCGGACGTTGTTTTCACTGCACAAGTCAGACTGCGCCCGGCAAAACAGCACAGAAATGCTGACGTTATTCAATGCAGTGAGCCTCGTAAACTCACCATAGTCTCACAATTACTTGTTCTTCAAATGTCGGATTAAGTTGGTTGTGTTGAAACCTTTGGCCATGCTCCCCGCGCCAGGCACCTTTTCATGGCATATACAGTATTACAAGACGCAAACTCCACACACGCAGCAGACAATGCTATGTTCACAGTCACACCAACTGCGGTGCTCGGAATATTCGATCAAAGCCTTTTACTGCCGATCAAAACATCCGATCACCCGCAGTTCATGCTTCGCAGCCTCGTGTTGCGTCCCTCGCCTCTGCTCGCAGCGGAGGCGCAGCTGCGTTAGGGAGCCTTTCTGGCGGCGCGTTTCAATTGGAGTCAATGTAGCTCGCGCGGGCGGGCGCGGTTGCGTGCAGGGCGGCGCGAGTGATGATTTTGGACGGAGGGACGTCGTCGCGTATTAAACAAATCAACTTTTTTGCCATTTCGACTCGCGGCACCCAAGCATAAGCGGACGTTTTGATCGGCAATAAAAGGCTTTGATCGAATATTCCGATCACGTAATTTTTCACAAAAATCGGCCGATCATGATCGGTGCCCGATCGATCGAAGCATCCCTATTCAAAAGGTTAGTAAAATTTTGTTGACCTGTGTAAATACAATATTTTTTGTTCAGACTATGTGTGGCCTGGTGTCAGTAAGGATCCCTGGCCCAGTGATTGGGGAAGACACCAGGTACACTGAAAGCAATTATTGTGTCAGGCAGAGAACAAGTACAAAGTAGGAGGGTATGCCCCAGAAATAGCATCATGACTCTCCTGAATACGCACAACAATGCAGGGTGGAAGGATGGAAAAATAAAGGACTATCTGTCAGCAAGGAAAGATATTTTTATCAAACTGCTACACTGACGTACGATATGGGTAAAATTATTGAGTGACACCTAGCCAACACACCCATTCATCCAGAAGAACAATTGTGAGTTGTTGTCTCTCAAGACTTCAGAATCTCTTTCAAATTCATTTCTGTTCGGTTCTAAAGTCCAGCTCTTGCTTAGTTGTTTTTTTTTTTAACTACAGACTGACCAGCCCTCGAATCAAACCTGTGATGTCCATCCCCATTAGTTGAGAATTGAGCACACTCGTACGCAATAACAATGACACAAGTAGCAGCAGTACTAGTTTAACTACATTTTTCAATTGCAATGCAGTTTTCAACATCAAATCGCTTTACAGTTGTGAAACGTTTTAAGAGATCACTTTATGACCTCACATTATGCTGCTAATACTGACCGAAGACGTTGACTGCAAATTGAGGGGGAAGCTAAATAGATTATGGAAAGTGGGCAGCTGGATATACAGTACCTGGAAAGTGGGCAGCTGGATATACAGTACCTGTAATGCAGACCTTTGCAAATTACGGGCCGGGGGCCACATCCGGCCCACCCACAGTCTCTGACCGGCCAACACAGTCTGACGGTCTAATCCAGGAGTGGCCAAGTGCGGTCCTCAAGAGCCACAATCCAGCCTGTTTTAGGTTGATCCCTACGGCAAAACACCTGACTCAAAGCATCAGGCTCATTATCAGGCTTTGATGATTTGACTCAGGTGTGTTGCCATAGGGATAAAGCTAAAACAGGCTGGATTGTGGCACTTGAGGTCCGGATTTGGCCACCCTTGGAATCAATCTGCTTTTATGGAGGACTACAGAAATCAGACTCTTGGGAAGTTGAAAGTCTGAGCATTTGGACAATTTCAGATGAAAAAAAGTATATAAAACATTCATTGATTATCAAAAATAATGATGAATTTATTTGATAATCGATTAGTTTAATGAATTAATCATTGCACCGCTAATCTCATCAATCCCCATCGCCATATTTTACCATACCAATACCTATACTACTTAATGAGCCCTCAAAGTCACTCAAGTTTACTTTCTGGTGTTTACTCTGCAAAACCAAGATCCAACGCAAATTTAATGACACGCATTCAGGTATGTACAGGTTGGAAAAATGAACATACATAAAGTCCAATGAAGCTGAAACGTAGAACTTGGGAGTTGTGTTACTCAAAAGTACTATTTGTATAGGTTATTTTCTCGAGAAAAACAAATTGTTGTGGTCCATTTAATCAATCAACTTGATATTTGGTAACTTAGAAAAATGTACATTGATTGACCACAGATGCAGCTATAATTCATTGTTTAGTAATTGCTGAGTTATGTTAATAATAACACAGTGCTTATACTGCATTAGTCAATTAATATTGATATTACAGTAAGAAGAAAGAATATACAAATATTTTAATATTAAGTATACTCCAATAGTATCATAACATTCGAAATGTAATTTTGTCTTTAATTAAGTGCTCCCCAACAGAAGTATCATTAATATAGTTTAGCTTTTGTCAATTTATTATTAGTTACAATACATTTTACATGTACTGTAGCTAACACTGCATGCATGCACACACACCGTGGCAGCATTTTATACTTGTTATATCTGTCCAAAAACATTGAAAAACAATTTCTTAGTCTTAGTTTTTTGTTTGAGAAATTTTGTGCTGGTGCGCCAATTCACTCTCATCTTGTGCGTCTCCTGGGGGAGCTGCTTACCCCCAAGTCCAGAAAACCCAGTGACTTACGTCCCTGAATCATGGTACACTTCTAATAGTGTAAATGGCTATTTTGCTATCATTTAGCTGTTAGCATGCGCTGAGCCGTCGTGTTCACTGGTTGTTATCCAAAGGCACGTGGTAATCTGTTCTCAATACAAGATCATATCAGCACATGCTGGTGAGGTGACGCAGGAGTTATTAAATGGCAGTACTTATTAAATGAATAAATAATGTCACGTGTTATGAATGAAATACATTTTAAAATGTAAGTAAGTAACTTACAAACTAACAGATCCAAAACATTGGAAGTCAGAAAGGCTTTAAAATAAATATTTACTTACCAAAAATATGGATCTACGTGACTCCAGGCAGTACTACTGCCCAAAATTCCTTGTCATCTTGGGGACAACAGACATTCCCACGCAGGAAAAAATTAAACAAGCGTCACTAGAACTGGAAGCTCAAAATCAATCCAAATCTAGTGGAATGTCACAGGTGTCCCCAAAACATCCACAAATACGCCAGTGAGTGCGGAGCTAAACGCGTACAAACAAACAAATAAGTGACAAAGAAATTATTCCAATACGAGTGGGAAAGATAGAACAAAAAAAAGAAACTAACTACACTGTGACTAGTAAAATACTTGTTTGGTTAGATCAGGAACTCGGTTTGCATCACACAGTGACTCTCCCTGCTTCAAATTTTTGCCACACCTGAATTTCACATTGCGCAAGCGCAGTATTCCCGTCGTGGCATGTGTCTAGTCGTAGTACGTCAAAGTGGTCGCCATATTGGGACAGGTACACCAAACTGAGATGACAGGAAAACCCGGACACAGTATAGTAGTCTGGAATATATTGAGCATTTTCAACATAAATATGTCCCCAGTTAAGGTATTAAGTCTCATTATATCATAAAGATAATTATCAATGAAATATTTCCATAGTTCTCTGCTGGCCTGCTGGTACACTGCAGAAGTATGACCTATATTTAGAAACTAGTAAACTACATTATAATATTGGTTGCATCAAATCATATGAATTTCCAACAGTTGATTCTCTTTATTTGTTTCTCTTGGCTCAGGTTGCACTGCTTCCAGTACGTGTATGTTTATACAGAATTGGTATATTGCCATGTCAATGTAATCTGCTCAGGGACTTCAGAAACAGCACCGCTGGCCAATTCACTTTAAACCATTAGCACTGGGACTTATTCTTTAACCAATCAGCAGCTGGCAGCTGGCCGCAGCGTCTGCATTTTTCTGTCCTCTGATTGGTTGGTCAGAGCAAAAGTTGTTTGACTGGTGAAACACGTCTGTAGAGTCCTGCACTCTTTTAATCCATGGAAGAATCAGCATCTCTGGTATAATGTATTTTTTTTATCCCCCCCCCCCCCCCCCCATGTTATTAAAAAAATACAGTATTGAATCCAAACTGTTCCAGAGGATGTACATGGCATAGTTGCATTATTAATTGCATTTTATGGTAGTGATGGTTTCTATAATTGCAACGTGATGGTGGTATTAATTTAAGAGGTAGTAAGTCACCTCCGAAGGTCCAGGAACCAAGTGCATAGCCCCCAATTGTAAAATACCAAATTTAATACCTTTTTTTTTTTTACATAAAAAAAAAATACACTCACAATTATAGATAATGTAGACTCCTTAAAGCGGACGTCAACCCAAACATATTTTTTGCCAGAATAAGTTCTATGCAGGCCTACTAGAGTTGAAACAAAGTATTGTGATTACGATTGCTTTTGTAAATATGAAAAATCCACCCGTTTATAGCCAACTCAGGGGGCAGCCATTTTGAGACGTCTGTCGACTGAAGAAGACATCATAGTTGCTCAGGGCTCAGGTAACAGCCAATCATGGCTCATCTTCAGAAAACATTATTTCAAATAGTGGGCATACATAGAACATATTCTGGAAAAAAATATGCTTCGATTGACGTTCTCTTGAAAAAAATACTCCACAGGGATATTTGCTGATGGAGAACAAGCACAAGAATGTTTGCTTGACCAATTATAGCCATGCAGAAGGTCAAATGTTACATGTATAGGTGCTTGATTGCTGTAATTTAAGAGAGCTGAACAAAAACAGTTCAACAAAAAAGGCCAACATGTTTAATTCTTTCAGTCTGCAGACATGACACTTTAGAAAACTGTGACAAAAATGTACTTGAAACCATGAAATGCATACAATCTCTTCTACACCAAACAACCAAGATGGATCAAAGGGTGAAAAACAAAGTACAGCACGAACATTTCTGAACAGCTTCAACAAATAAACTAGAACACGGCAATAACAGCAGAATAAGTGTGAGATTCCCAGCGCCACTGGAATAAAAAAAAGCCATTCACAATGGTTCACAATCATTAATGCTGGCTGAATCATCAGGCTTGTCTTGTCACAGGTAACACACCGGGCCTCTGGAATGTTGGAAAAACTGACAATGCTGTACTCAAGTATTATCGAAATGAAAATGTAAGTCAAAATGATATTTATGTAACTGAAAATGCGTAAATGTGCGCATGTTTTGACAGTTAACAACACAAGTGAATATGGCCCTATCCCATTATAGAATGAGCCCATTTCCCTGTCCTCTGACGAAGGCCTCAAGCACAACAGAAACCAGTGAGGTGTACTCTTCAAACCTGAATTCTACTTCACAGCATGACGCTCAGCTCTGACTTCAAAATCACAATATGTGAAGAAACGTCCCAAGTCTCAATCGACAGTCTCCAAAGTGGGCTGCATCATCTTTCGTCGTCCATCACCGTCTCTGCTTTTTTTCTTCTTAAACTTTTCAATGTACTTTTTGTAAGCTTTAGTTACAGTTGTTTCTTAAGAAATGTTTTGCTTTTCTTTGCAAATAATTGTCCACAATGTTTTGTCATGAGTGACCCACCACTCAAGAAAAGGAAAAGGTAAAAATAGAAATTGGCAAATGAAACGTTTAACCCGTCTTAAGATGACAACAAAATAAACACAAGACATGCGGTATCGTTATACTGCAGCCCTTTTGCATCACAGTCCACCTCAGCACAGGAAAAAAAAAAAAGAAAAAAAAGTAGTCACATCGAGATTATCACCTTTGAAGTCAGTAGCTGCCAGTTTGGTTAAACTTATGTCAGTGACTAAAATGTAAGAAATACTATTTAATTACTCGATGGCTTTGGATGGCGTTTTGATAACAATATTCAAGTCAAAGATTGTCCAACAAAACACTACACTCTATAAATGACATAAGTTGACTTTTAAATAAATTCTTGTTCCAAATATTACATAGATACAATCGTATCTACATAATTACTGCAGCCCCTAAAGCTGTTAATATTTTACTGTAATCATCTCTCTAATTGAAAGCTGTTCTCCCGCCAATCCACAAGCATGAAGTTTTGAACAACTGGTGAGCTCATTGGTCCTCCAGAACGAGCGAGAGGTCACATTCACATGGTGAAAAGTCAGCATTTATAAACAATCTGCGCAACACTCGAAGCTCAGGAACGCTTATCGTTTCCAGAAGTGGTCCGTCCCATTAGGCCGAGTGCAGCGGGATGACAAATTTGCACCCAAAAGGAGAGAGGTACTTGATGCCCACTTCCTGGAACACCTGGCGGGGGACGCCGATGTCGCACAGGTAAACCCTGCCGGCCCCCTCCGCTAGGGGAAGGGGGAGGCAAAGAGAGAGGGACCACTTGGCCTCCACTGCCTGGCCCTGTCCACTCACGGGAGGATCCAAGCTGAGCACCGGTGCCCGGTTCTGGTTAGCCCATTCTGCAGCTGCTCTGTACCAAGGTTGATCCATCAGGAATGTGTTCTCATGGCAGTCGAGGCTGTTGATGATTAGATCCACGGGAGTATCTGGCAGGTCTGTGCAATCAGACAAGATATCAACTTTTTGACATCGGTGAACCATTACAATTAGGGCTTGTGAACAGTACACCTTTCCATTATTTATTTGCGAATGGGCAATTCTACACACACTTAATAATACAACTTAATTTATATAGCGCATTTTAAAACAGCTAGAGATGTAACAAAGCACTTTACAAAACAATAAATTAACAAATTAAATTAACATAAAACACTATATACAATTGACACCGGAAAAGAGCTGAAAAAGTCAGTCTGCTTCTCCGTGGTAGTGGTCGCCACAGTGATGACATGTTTGGCACAGTTTTTACACCAAATGCCCTTTGTGACGCAACCCACCCATCGTTCCTGGCCGGGGTTCAAATTCGTCAAATTACTTGATTATTCGATGACTAATCGATTGTGTAATCGATTCTAAGAAGATTTAAACATGAAAACGACTTAGAATGAACTATAAACAACAGCTAGCACGACCAAAGATATGCTCACCTTTGATGTTTGACACTAACTTGCCACTCGTCTTATTGAAGAGAGTGAGCTCGCTGGTGACCGAGTCGAGCATCTTGACAAAGTTCGGAAGGAAGAGGACGACCTCAACTTCGTGATTGGCGAGGTGACGACCGCAGCTGATGCCCTGTGCCCCCTGCACATGCGGGCCACAGAGTAGCGCCACTGTGGGACGCTGGTGGAGATTCTTTGGCGTGAACCTGAAAGAACACAAATTCAAACTAACAATATACTGCATGGAATTTATTCATGGCCAAGTAGCATCCTCTGATCCGGTAAGGTCAATGAAGAGTATTTCATAAAAAATTATAACAAAACCAATATGAACTTAACTACAACTCAACAAAAAATTTGTTGTTGTCGTTCAATTAAAAGTGAAACGCACATTATATGGGTTCAATAAACACATTTGGAAAATACTTTTCATAAAGTCAATAACTTCCAAATTTCTATTAGTGATTTTGATGGTTTCTTATGTAATATAGCCTAAATTCTTAAAATGGCGAATCTGGGGTTTTCGTTAGCTGTAAGCTAAAAAACAGAAGCAAAACATCAAATCATGATAGTTTTTTTTCTACCACCACCACCACGAGGCGCTCTAAAGCCGCCAAGTCATCCTGATGCCCCAGTTCATAACCTGGCTGTCATGTTGGACCTTTTTTCAAAATGTTTCCCCCTTCCCTGCTCTTACTCAAGGCCAACAATGAGGCACTCTCAAGCAGCACTTCAAGCGCAAAGCCCCGGTCTCAGAATTCACTTTACAAGGTCTTTAACAGTTTGGTGGTCAGACTGGTTCATCTGTATATGTATCCCCTCTACAAAAACATGTACATAAGGAACCTTATATCATTTAGCTTTCCATTCTGCTTACCTATTAGGCCCACCAAGCAGCGTGAGCGCCATCTGACTCGCACACACGCCGGTCATCTCAAGTCGCCGCTCCAACGTGAGGCCATAGCGCTCTGCCACTGACAGCAGACGCTTGTGCAGTTCATAAGCTATACTAGGTACAACCAGTCCAGAGTCTATATGGAAAAAAAAAAAAAAAGCAAGAATTGAAATCAACTATTTCGCACATTGGCTCATTCTGTTGCATCGTCAACAACATACCAGTGCAGTATTCTTTGGTCCCAGGTTGTGGTACTGTTATTTGTCTGTACACTATAGGTTTCCCCTCAATAATGTTCTCATCGTGGCGGTAGCGCGAGGGCGTCTGCTCGTGAGGTGTACCACGTGACCGCGCCCCATTACGACGCTCCGACGTGTCAATCTCTGAAAAAACGGCCGCTTTGTCGAAAAGGGCCAAGTTTCCCTCAAAATCAAAGTCCGTGTCCAGGCCGTCGTCCATGCCGTCCCCGAAGCACTCATCGTCCCTTTGCTTCATCTGGCTGCTACCGTTTTTCACCCCATTCTTTTTGGGGGTGGCTTGGTTTACACCTCGACTGCTTGATGACCCTGCAACAGTGAGCATACATACGTCTTACTAACAGAGCATCGACGAACAATTAAATCATAGAATTCTGGAGGAAAGTGCAAATTTACATGAATTGTGTCTTCGCCTGAAGCCCTTGGGGACATCCAGATGGCGGTCTCCATAGCTTTTGGAGCAGTGTTGCGGAGAGTTGGCTAGCTCTACAGTCCGAGGATCACCTTTTGGTACTGAAACCGGGGCACTGCTTGTATTAGTGGACACTGAAGAGCTGTTCTGAGTATATGCACCCCTGATTTCTAAGATCTTGAGGTCCTTTATGTCAATGGCACTGCAACAGGAAGGTAACAAATTTGTATATTATACCGGTATATGTGTATACACCACTGAATGGTCACTGACTACGTTTACATGCAGCCAATAAACCTTTTAAAACATATTATTATTGGCAGTATTGAGGCCATGTAAACTTGCGCAATAACCCGCAATAATTTTTTAAAATGTAATATTAATTATTCATTTCATATGTTGTCTGTATTGTTGAAGCTTGCATTCAACAAAAATGGTCAAACCCACTGATGGCCAAAAAATGATGCCTTTTCACTGGTTTTCGAGAGTCATATCTACAATGTGTCACAGGAAAACTACATCCCTAGAATCGTCTTTAAAAGATCTGTATGGTAATTCTGGATTGAATATTTGAAATTTTACACACATTCCTAGATTCCCTTTTTTTTTTTTTTGTCGTCACAAGCTTTACCTGAATGTGACCTCTGGAACAGGGCACTTGACTCCATTGTGGAAAGGTTGTCTGAGCGAGATGGTTTGACAGGACTGGTCCACTGATGACACCTCTCCCTGATAGACTCCCAATGTTGGACCACAGTTGATTGACACCAAACTACCCAGCCAATCCGCAGCCATGCCTATCAAAACTCACGTGTAACCCTTAATAAAAACGGCACAAAAGAACTTTAAAAAATAAAATAAACCAGCGCTGCAAGACAATGCAATTCAGTATGTGGGATTCAAATGAAATACATGCTTCATGTCCTACACGTCAACGCGAGTGTGTTACGAACACCTAAGCTGCTAGCAGCTAACGTTAGCGCGAGCTACTGTCTTTCTCATTAGTGCGGCGGCGTAGTCTAGCGCGAGCAAACTAGAAGGTTAAGTAGAAAACTTTCTTATTAAATGTACCCGAACGCGTTCTTTATCAACAAAACACACGAATGGACAACCAGGTTAAGTACTTCAAGTGAATGAATTTGAAAATTGCTATCGTACCGCGCTTGTTGAATGGTTCGCTAATGCTGCTGCTGCTGCTAGCATCTGGATGAGTGCTTCCGGCTTCGTTTTCTTCTTCTTGTAGTGTGTGACGGCGATTGGCAAGAAAGGTTTAGGTGCATTACCGCCACTTAGTGGAATGGAGTGTGAACTATGTATGCCTACCAACCTACAATATTTCTCCCAAATAATAATTGGAAACAAAAGAAAAGAAAGAGAGGAATAGAAGAACCATATTCCACCCAGACAAAACCATCCAAAATTTTGATTTTAAATGTTATTATATTAAATGTTAGCCATAACAGTTGACTTTACAGTCAGAAGCAATATAGAATTTGACAACTTCTGCGATTATTATTCAATATTTCTATCATAGCCGTTTTCATTTTCTCCTTTTTTTCCCAGCAGATTTATCATCCGCCTTTTCTCTCTTTTTAGCAATGTGTTACATGTTCCATATTGGCATTTTCCTGACTCATGCTTTCCTATCTTGAAAAGTGTACTGTTCAAATCTGTGTGTCAAAATCTAATCCTTGATATTCGTACTTCTTATTTTCTGTCACTCCCAATCCATCACTTCTCTCCAACTCTCCTCTCCTCTTCTGTAAAACCATCTTCCTTACCTTTCATTGTCCCACAGCTTTTGCCATGTTTCCCTTTATGCTCAACGTCATGTCTTTTTCCTCTATTGGACTTCAAAATGTGGAACGCCAAATCTCGCTTTAAAGCCCAGGTATGATCTTTGGTTAAATATGTATTCCTTTTCTCTGGTAGACAACGCTGATAAAGGTCACTGTAGTCATCAATCAATCAATCAATCCATGGAGTGGTATGATACCTGTTCACCGGCCTATCACAAGATGATAGCAACACATTCATATTCTTGTTCATCATTTTGATTTCAGCTTGTAGTTGACACGAGAAGCCTGCATTAGGGTTTAGTCTTGATGCCAGTTTACAAGGAAGATGAATAAAATGTGGAGCCTGCAGACAATGCACGTGTTGGGACAAAATTCCATAACAAGGTTTGAAATGTAACGGTTCGGCTACGTTAACAACACTCCCTTTTTCACTGTATGAATGTACAGCGTCAACATGTGATCTTTTACTACGAAAACACTAGTTACACTCCACAGTCCCAAGTGGAAGACACACATATTCATGCATTGTAAATCCTTGGCCTCGTATGACTCCACCATGTGATTATTCACCTTGAGTGACTGCGAGCGAGGTTATTTAGTCAATTCAGTATTAGCATCTGTAACAGATGCAAATTAATATCATTAATGGCATAATCGCAGCACACAGACGACACCATGCGGAACAGCCCCCGCTCATCATTATGCTCACACATATGTGCACTAATACCAGCTCCTGCATTTATCAACAAGGCGTGCGGTAAATTTGCAGGGGTGTCGGCATTAATATACACATTCTATAATCTCACTCATGAGCCTCTCTCCGTTGGATGAATAATCCAATCGTTATTTAAAGCGGAAGTCAACCCAAACATATTTTTTTCAAGAATATGTTCTGTACGGGCACACGAGTTGAAACACAGAATCCTGGTTAATATTGTGTTTCACAAATATTGTGTTATTACAACAACGTGGCATTTGAATAGGGGTGTGTAGACTTTTCATGTCTCCTGTACCCACAGCTAAGGGATGAGTTAGCACTTTTCATTACATGAGATGATGTAAAAAGACCAAAAATCATTTTTCTCTTTTCTGTTTGAAATTATTGTTACATTTAATTAATTTTCCGTAGCTGCATAGCCACTGTGGACATGCAATTTCTTTATTTTCATAACATTAGCAAAGACATGTTTGTTGTTATTGCATGTGTTGTACTTTAACATGTACAACACATGATGAGACATCAAAATAAGGCGAGCCATTTTGAAGTCACGGATACTTCATGGCAAAAGTGACCATTTAGAATTTGGTATGTTGGATGGAGATCATATACAGTACATCATGCCCAGTCTGTTTCTATGAAGGTTCTGGTTGAACCGTGTGCCATCGTGACTGCTCCCCTTGCAGGCTGCACGTGTCCCTCCAGTGAGCAAGTCCCGCATCCGCAGCCTCAGCACCAATGAGGACTCGACCGAGGACTTTGCATTGCGAGCGCACGTGACTCTGTCATGAGGTAACGCAGGATATGGAATCCCTTCAGCAGCCAGTTCAAATACAAAGTACTGATAAAAGATACATGCTCATTGTCACTCGAGTGTCAAAAAGGAATCGTACCTGCACGATTATAAACTCCAACATGAGTGGTAATTGATTGACGTCTCCTGGAGGGAGGTCAAACAGGAAGTAGGAGTTCCACACAGCAAACGAGGCTCCTTTTGTTTCTCTGCTGCTGATCACGAGTCCCTCGTGATGCAGCTTGATCAACACCTGGTAGTCTATACACAAACACTGAGCATCAACGATGTGGGAATAATATCACAATAACAGATGCTCTCACTTATGGGTGGTTATGCATTCATCGACAGATTTTGAGATATCCGCCTGCATTTGTTTTTGAAATCTCTAAAAAAAAAAAGTTAAAATTTAAAAAATAATCTGGACTCTTTTATATTCTTAATGTATTCAAGCATTACAGTTGGAAGTATTTGACTAAAACGAAGCTTATGAAGATGAACAATTGCTTCATATTTTGATTTTAATTTGTTCCACATTGTAATTTTTTTACTTCAACACAAAATGATTGAAGTGAAAGTCAACCCAAAACATTTGTTTTCAATAATATGGTCTATGCAGCCTCACTAGTCTAAAGTTGATATTCTGAATAATATAGTGTTTGTGGAGTACAAATTAAGCAGCAAAATCCACCCGTTTTTATCCACCTCAGGGGGCGGCCATTTTGTCACTTGCTGTTGACGGAAAATAGTATCACAGTTGCACAGGGCTCAGGTAACGACCAATCACAGCTCCGCCTTCCAATGTCACACGACTAAACTCAGAAAACAGGTGAGCCGTGATTGGTCCTTATCTGAGCCCTGAGCAATTAACTGTGATGTCATCTGCAGTCGACAGCAAATGACAAAATGTCCGACACCAGAGACGGATCAAAATGGCTACTTAACTCGTATTCCACAAACGCAACATGAATCAGAATGCCATGTTTAGACTAGCGGGGACGCATACAACATATTATTGTGAAAAAAATGTGGGGGTTGACTTCCACTTTAAGTGGATCCTGCATATGAAATTGAGATGATAATGGCTGCCCACTGCCATGAACATAATGCCCAGACATGCTAATGCAAATAAAGATTAGCGGCACACTGGAGAATGAAACACTTTCCTATGAGGATTGTGACTAGTAAAGGATTAAAGCACAATGTCATTTAAAAGGGGATGATCTCCCACTTCATTCAGGTCCTGTAAAACATCCCATAATCCCCTCTAACATTAAAAGCAAAAGGGAAATATTTTCCCTCTCCCGCTGGCAAGGGTGTCACCGCAGCTTACGTAACGACTCAACGCACGGTGTCAGGGGGGACACGGGGTGACAAGTTCAAGCGGCCAGACCGGTTCTACCTGGCGCGGCTGACGTGTGAACGAGGTTCTCCAGGTTGTCGGCCCTCAGGACGGCCACCTTGATCCGATGCGTGTCAGGGTTATAGTGCAGCAGAATCAAGATCTGTGGAGGACAGCTAAGCTCCTTCGACATCTGTACATCCTGATAGATCCCACTCTGCAGAAAGGGCACAAGTTCAGAGTGAGGAGGAGAAAATGTACGTTTTACGGGTTATTCAGCATTATAGTAGAGCAACTAGGTGCACTTGTAAAATGACTGTCTGGCTTTTCTTTTTTTTTTTTCAAAACTGTGCTCCACTTAGTAATAGTTGTGCGTAGTTGTACTACGTCCAATGACAACCAAGATCATTCTTCTATGGACCACAACCTTTTCGAGCGCCCATTTGTTCGAATGGAGCTCTTTGGTGAGGCGAATCTCACGACTTGTACTCCAGTCTCTTCCGCCACATTCAGCCTGCAGCTCACCCACAGTGCTGCCTGTCAGTCCGCGTCCGTCCCGAGTGTACACAACTATTCTTAGGGTGCACCTTTGGAGGTCCTCTGCAGACTTCACGTTTAAAACCAGGACTCGGCTGAGGCCGCTCTGGATTGACGCTTGTACGAAACAGGGGTGGAGAGGCGGAAGGCAGGCCTGCACCGACACCTCATCCAACTTGTGAGATGACCCTGTGAGGCCGAGGACTGTGATTGTCAGGGTTTGTGTATCTGGGGAGAAGAGTATTGCGTAATTGAGGTGGGGTGTCGTCGGTATTGATGGTTTGCAGCTGGTACTGGAGCCGTAGTCCAACGAAACCAATGGGATCGGTTCCTCGGATGTGCCGGGAGAGTTTCTGCTGAGCCTGCTGCGCTCCTGGTGTGATATACTATCGCCGGTCACAGTGCAGCGTCTCTGCAGGGCCTTGGATAGCAATTTGGGGAAAGATGGCAGGGAAGTATGGCTGGTGTCTATGGGTTTATAAAGAGGAGGGTTGCTGGGACGGCGGAGTGAGAAAAAAGTCTTGGGCTGCTCCTTTCGGGCATTATTAGAGAAAGACCAGGAGGGAAATTTCCCCTCAAAAGGGGTGGGGCTGGTGAACGCAGACGGGTAGTCCAGCGTATCGCCGTCCAGCTCTTCGTAGTGAAGCCTGGATGATGACGAGGGCGCCGCCGAAGGTGGCGCGCAGCGCTCCAAGCTCGCAGGCTCAGGTGACATCGCACTTTCGTTGTCTTCGCCACAACAAATGTGACTCCGCCACCAGCACAGAACACATCCCAGGAGTAAGCACAGACAGAAAGTAATCAGGCCAACCAGAAGGAGAATTTGAAGGTGGACTGCAGACAGAGAAAACACAAGTGTTTTTGGGACAAATGACGGCCGAACATGTTGAAAACGTCTTGGCTTTACCTTCAAGTTGTTTGGTGAAGAGCACCTGCACAAGAAGCCAGAGGAAGAGGACCACCATGATGAACTCGATCATTCCCTTGCAGCAAAACAGCACCACGGACTGCCACAGAGGTTGGCCGGGATACTCGTCATCGTGATAAGGCATGGCGCCCACCGTCAAACTTGCGAGCCAAGTTACCGAAAGCTAAGTTTTGGCAAGGCACCGAAACGTCCTCGGCTTCAGCTTCCAACAGCTCCTTCCTGTCAAAGCATCTTCAGCCAACATGACAGGTTTGTGCAAATATCCCAATACTACACAGTGCGAGGCTAGATGTTCTTCCTCGGGAATAAAAGCACATAGAAACAAGATTATCGTAGTTGCTCTTGATAAAAGTAGGACAGTGAGTTCCTCATCTCGAGTGAGTATGCCGGTATTATTGTGATCCAGAGGGTGGGGTCTATGAGCGGTGATCTCCATCTCATAATGCCTCTCATGGTGTCTGTCTGCTTCTTTCCTAGCCCACACTGTACCAGCTGTCGATCCAGCAGCATCACCGCCTGATAACCTATCCCGACAATAAATCCCACCGTCCGTCCCCGCGACCTCGTCCCCGCCGCCCGTGAAATCTTAGCCGCCGAGTTCATTTGTTTTCTGCTGTCTGTTCTTTATTACAGCGGTGGATTGCGATACAAGTTTTATTCATTGTGCGTAATTACATAATTAGATAGACTGTAACGTTTGTGCATCACGATTAATTCATTATGATTGTGCTTTGTCTTGGCCAACTGAGGGCAGCATTATACAGACATACGGTAATTCACAGAGACGGCCCCAATTCTTCTGTAAACTGCAGTAATGGTCGATTTATTTATTTTTGCGGAGGATAATTTGCCTGTGAGCATTATATTGTCTGTCTATGTGTGTTGCTCCATCATTTGTGTATTCGGTGCATTGTTGTATACAGCCAAGCTGACTTTTCCTAGGCAAACTTAATGGTTGTTTTAAATGGACAATTTGTAATTCTCAGCTTGATGTTTAGTTTGACTGTAAACTTCAACTGGGCATGGCATTAAACAGTGTGAAGCCTCTTTTTTTTGAAGAACTGTTCACTAGAAATTGTACTACTGGCGGGTTGTATCTTGAGGAATACCTTTCATGTCGGGTCACTTGCATCTCAAGACACCACTGTATTTAATTTGCTGCATTCAATTTTGGATCGGATGGAATTTCTGTTTGGAACGTACATTCTTGGAGAGTAAACACAGAAACGACTTCAAAATATAAATCAATGATCTCATCAATCTAATACGATATTTGCGAGTTCATGAAGAAATTGTGTACCTCAAATTTACTACTACTCAATATGCACCACTTGAACATGGTACATTCACATTCTTAGTGAGGAAAATAAATAAACAATTCATTTTATTAAGTGTTATAGTGATGCACCAGTATAACCTCTGAACCCAATTTCCTGCAGTAACGTTGTTGAATCGGTTATCACGAGGAGGGATATTGCTTTGGAAAAGAAATAAATTGTGTACTGATTAAAACTTTGAACTCGGTTACCTTGGCTCAGTTATCTTTTAAAATGCATCCAGTCTGACCGTTATTGTGAAATGGGCGGATATCACACACAGGTTTGTGAGTGATTGGTTAAAAATTGTCTGGGCACTGAAAAGGTTTGCATAATTTGTACTTTGACCCCAGCGACCTTTTCAGTGCTGCATCAAAGATCCTTCAAAATGTATAGATTTCAAGTGGTTCAAATGTTAGTGTAAACTTGTCTTAATTTCTTACAATGTCGTTCAAAATACATACATACGTACTTTTACATATTGATTTTTTGGGGGGGAGGGGACCCAGCAGCTTTGACTTTGTTTCTATATTTATATTCCCTGCTAGTATGATCAGTCAAAAACCATGACGGGGAGGAACATATATAGCTAACATCTCTGGCAACAGCCACCTTGGCCAGTATGATTCTTTAGACATCCGATAATTTAGCCTTTTCTGACTTTGGTGGGAAGAGAGGAAAAATGCTCTAATTGCCTGGTTAGTGTAGTGTAGTGCTTAATTTGTTTGGTTAGGGAGGGGTTGAGAAAAAAAAAAAAAGAACAATTGGACAGCACACTTGATTATTTTATTCCACATGACCGTACATCCAACAAATATGTCGTCAAAGACCAAAAGAGGGCCTTGGTGTTTACACTTGTCAAGTTGTCAGTAACATTTTGTTTGCAATTTTACTTGATTGTCCACTTACAGTACATGTCAGCATGTGGCCACATCAGCACGTGCTGCTTTAAGGATTGCATATTTCTCTCAAGGATTGAGGTAGCACTGGTTCAGTCCAACGTGAGGTCAGTAATGATACATTCGTCGCCTGTACAAAAATACATCACAGCACAGTTATGGGTCCAGTGGACATTCCTGAGTTCAGAAATTCCCCCCCCAAAACAATTGATCAAATGAGGTAAGTATGGCATCTCGTCTACACAAACGACTCCCAGCAGATATGTTTGAGGCAGAACTACAATAATTAAATAAAGAAAAATAAAATACAAATAAAAACTCCAACCAGCAAATGTTTCTAAAAATCCTTCTAAATACAAATGGTCATGTGGTACCTGAAAGTGTACAAATTTCCCTGAAGGTTGCCATGAAAACTCTACTTGCAGTGACCAGCCACCTGTCGGCTTAAATCATATCTACTGGTCACGAAACAGAACTATGACACTGAGCTAAGGCTTTTTTGGTCTTCATTCACTTTGGCAACACCGCTGTTCTATAGGCAACAGAACAGGATGATAAACTAGCTATAGATGTCACAAAACCAGCATTGATTCTCTCTCAGCACTAAAGACACTTAAACATGTGAACATCGCTACATTCAAAAAAAAAAAGCTTACATCAGGAACTAAGATTAACAAGTTATGTTTAGAAGCTTTCCGAGGCCACACGCTTGACAATATTAACGCAAACTAACAGCAAACGTATCGTGAAAAACATCCAAGTATGTCAAGGCTGAAGACTGAAAGAACAAGACATTAGACCTAACAGCAGAAATATTTCAAACACTCCTTGCCTGACCAGAGAGCTCCTATAATGTATAGCTCAATGACAAGGGTAAGGAGTAAAGTAAAAAAACAAACAAAAAAAAACTGATCTTTAATTTGGTCCCTTTGAGGAGGTGGAGGATGAAGAGGAGGGGCTGTGAGAGGAGGAGAAGGCACTGAAACCGCTCGTCCCAGCTGGAGTTACAGCCTGCGAAACCACTGGAGCGCCGGACTTCTGAGCAAACAGTGTTCCTGTTGACAAAGACAAGCGCAAGTGAATCTTGGTTATCAGAGTCCAGCGGAGTGCGCCAATCCTCAGATGTCCCGCGCACATGTGCCTCCTAGTGGCTGTGAGCGGTACACGAGAGGAGTGCTGGAACCTTCCAGCAATGCAATGACATCATGGCTACGTCACCGTTTTCGTGACCATCAGCTTGTCCAGCTATTTGGTATCAACTTGACTGCGCGAGTTTGAAACAAATCTGAGTATGAACAGTAAAATAGTTCAGATTTTATATATTTTAAAGAGCAAGTCAACCCAAACATTGTTTTTTCAAGAATATGTTCTATGCAGGCCCACTAGTTGAAACAAGGCAAAATGATTAATATGAAATACTGTACGAGTTAAGCAGCAAAATTCACCCGTTTTCAGGGGGCGGTCATTTTGTCACTTCTGTCGACTGAAAATGACATCACAGACCCCCAGGGCTCAGATAACGACCAATCACGGCTCACCTGTTTTCTGAAGCTGAGCTACTGAGCTGATCTGAGTTGATCATGTATATTAAAATATAATATAATCCCGCATACAGTAACATACACATTGCGTCGCTGTCTTTTCTTCCTGTGTGTGTGTGTGTGTGGGTGAAACCGTGATTTGGCGCATACATGATGTCATTCCCCGAGATGGAGCAAGAAAGCAAAAACTGATTTTTTTTTTTTTTTTTTTACGAAGGGAAAATGACACACGGTGAATTACATAAGTAACTTTAATGAGTTTACTGGTCTGGAAATTGTAACACGTTAGATTGCTTGTTCCCAAAAAAATGTGGTGATATTAGAGTAACGCGTTACTACGTCTCTTTTGTAGCTTCTGTATGTACAGGGATAGGGTTTAAACAAGTGTTCATTTAAAAGATTTACAGTGCAATCTCAAATTTCAAGTGACCCAATTTATGACTCTTTCGAGATACAGGCTGGATTTTAAATTTTCTTTTGTATGTTTTTTGAGTGCTACAGACACCAGATGGTGAACAATTCTAAAAAAAAAACAATAGTGCAGCAACACATGTCGACAGACAATGAACAAATCAGAGGTTTATGATCACTGCCAGGCAGAAATCTCCTTTGTCCAAGTCTGGTGAATTTCATAATTTGTCACATATTGATACTATTGATGAGTCTCCACATGGGTCCTTTTTTTTTTTCTTCTTCACATATGATTTCCCAATCATAAATTGAAAGTGGCTTGCTCTCTTCAAAAAACATGGTGTTTTTTTTTCTCAAACATTTTGGCGATGCTGTATTCTGCGCAACGCCAGTGATATATTCTTTATCCTCAGTAAAAAAACAACTACTATTACTGCGGCATACTGAGTCACTTAGTTGTGAAACTCCTCTTCGTCTATTATGTACGCCTGCAATATACTGCCCCCTGGTGACCATGGCACACAAACCCAATGGGCAATGAAGCATTAAATCATAATGCACAAACTGTACAAACATTACAAAAGTTGTTGTTGTTGTCTTTTTGTAGAGAGGCTGGAATGGATTAACGGCATGACCATTCATTTCAATGGGTGAAAGATGATTTGCGATGGGTCTGGAGAATGACCAACTGGAACAACTTACCGGAGTACATGGTGCCATTGACTTCCACAGACACACTAATACTGGCCGCTCCATTGGTCGAGATACTCAGGGACAAATCCTGTTTGCTCTCTGTGGGAAATCACCGCAAACATTTCCATTAAACGGAGGTCCGTGAACGCTAACGCTGAGGACCACTCACCATGACCATTGTTGAGCTTGAAGTTCAGGGGATTGAAATGAGAGGCCATCGCCAGGAGGTTTTGCTGGAGCGCCTGCTGCATGAGGCGCTGCTGCTCCTCTGCCAGACGCATCATTTTCTTCTCTGGGCCGTCAGCAACAGCGCCCCCTACGCCGCGCTCCAGCCTGTCTCGTAGATGCTCCAGAGTGGCAGCTTGGGCCAACTGCTGCTGCTGCTGCTGCTGCTGATGGTGATGATGTTGTTGCTGCTGCTGCTGCTGCTGCTGCTGCCCCAGTGCCAGTGCCATGGGCAGCCGGCTGGGAATCACTGGAGTTGAAGCCTCATCTGTAACATTGTGCAGAATGTCCATTTAAAACAAAATGTCAAAATTAAATGACCAAAAGGGGGAGGAAAAGTGCTGATCACATACCTGGATTTTTCTTCACATTCGGGCTGACTGAATGACTGGAAGTGTTGAGTCCAGAGGTGGGGGTCTGCATTGTGGGTGATGAGAGGAGATTGTGCGGAGCGGAGTTTGGAGAGGGTGAATAGCGATACAGGCTGTTGGTGTAGCTGGGACGCCGACCTTCTCTACGGTTACTGTCGATGGCCGCCTGCAGTTCCCCTGGAGAACTCAGACCCTTCTTTTCGCACTCAAAAGGGTACAGGTACTTCATATACCTACAAAACATAAAAATCAGCAGTTCTTTTTTTTTTTTTTCAAGAGCAATGAGTCTTTTTGACTTATATTTCTAGCTCTAGTGCTCCCCCTGTTGTTGTAAAATATAGCGCTTTTTTTAAAACACGCAGGTCCGCCCTATAGTTCTGAGGTCCGGTGTTCAAATTTCAGCTTCAGCCTACCTGTGTGGAGTTGGGAGCTGGGATAGGCTGTATAGCCCGTGACCCGAATAAGGACAAGCACTATAGAAAATGAACGGATGAATGTAATGTGGCGATACAAATCTACCGCAGTAAAAGCATTTCGAAATCTCAAGCAGTGCCACACAAATGTCCGCTTCTGGGTTAATAATGTGCTGCAAAAAAAAAGTAAAAGTACTTCCACAGTTTTAGTGACAACACATTTCACTTCAGAGACGTTTTAAATAACAAAAATGACAGCAAATGGTAATGAGTAACTTGCCCAACATCATGAAAACCAAAAGAATGATATTCTCATTCATGATTGTTCAATTGGGCAAGATGTGTTATCAATGTAAAAATGAACTATTTTTTTTTTTTTTTTTTTTTTAAGCAGACCAGAGACAGTGTGTTCGTTTCGCATTTATAGTGTTATGACTTTGCCCTTTACTGTCCTACATGTTCTAACATGTAAATGTCCCTATTCCGGGAGTAATAAATGATTTGCGTTATCGTTCGATTAACCGGAGCCGCCAAGGCATGGAAGGGACACTTTGTGCCTTATCACGAGCAAGTGTACCATCCGGATGGTTTTGAGACTGTTGGGGTAATAATAAACCTAGATATTATCTGCTGTCATAGTTCAGACACGTACTGCGTGCGCAGAGTGAAAGCTGCACTGGTAATGGATGTGGGGAGGTTGAGACCTCTGGTGATCTCCCTCCATATCTTCTTGTTGATGACCTCCACCAGGCCTCCCTTCTCTGTCACAAGCTTATAAAGTTTGTACAGGTCCAGCACCTGTTTGGCCATAATGGGGATCCGGTTCACAGGCGTCCCTGAAGGAAGCAAAACAAGAATTACAATGACATTGATTTTTTTCAAATTGCAGCCACGAGTGATTTGCACAAATAGGAGGGACTAGCTATTAAAAGACGAGAAGGTCAATATGGGACGCGGTTTGCTTTGCTCACCTTAAGGCCAGAGATTAATAGCAGGTAAAAAAAAAAAAATGTAAAAAGGCTCAGCATGTGCAATCTGTGTGCATACACTCTTGTAATGAGGTTTATTTCAGATGGATAGGGGGTGGGGGTAATTCCACAGCAAACGCTTTGTTTGAGAATTGATTTGAGCACAGCGTGGGGGGTTGGGGTGGGAGAGCAGCAGTGGTTGCCAATCACGGTGTTGACAGCTAACTCCGCAGAGTCTGAGCCTCTGTGGTAAAGCCATTTAATAAAGAAGGCTAAATACAAGTTGTAGAAATAAGATTAGTTTGGGCTAAGCATGAACACGTGCGGTCGGCCTGTGTGTGACCTCTTCTCTGACTATTTGTTCTGGAAGCTCGTATGGAATCGTATGATTGGCTTGAACTGCATATGAAATATCCTGAATACCCAAGCACATACTGTACATACTTTAAAACAATGTAATAATGTCAAGGACCCTCAATGAAATGACCCATAAAATAATTGAATGGATGACTTTGGACTATTCAATCATCCCACAAAAATGTGATTTATGCATTTAATTGTATTTTTTTATGTTATTTTTGGCATATTTGTGGCATTTAATTGTATTTTTTTATGTTACAAAAAAAAACAGTGGCTCGAAAACATCTTCAAGCTTGTGCACAATGACATAAAATATATTGATCCAGCTTGGCTGACATTTTAGTTAGCACCTCTTACTTAATGTTAAACTACAACTTTTGCATTATGTTGTTTGTTACATTTTCACTGTCAAGTGTAGTTAAGAATTTAGTTACAAATTAAATAAAAGTCAACTACCAATTGGCTGAGAGTTGCCAACTACTAAAACATGACATTTGCCTGTAAAAGTTGTTTCATTTCATCAGAATTCCAAGAAGTTTTTTTTAAAAAAACCCCTCTATATTAAAAAGAACAACAAAAGTGAATCTGACCTCTTTTTTGCATGAAGACAAAAAGATCATCAAGAAATTCCTTGCGCTGGGGGTCATTGTCCAGTTCGTAAAGCTGTAACGCAGAAGAAAAAGTGTATTAACATAATTTCCAAACAAGAAAGAGGACCTCTGCTGAATTGACTGACCTTTGCAAAGTCCCTGGAAGGTTCTGCTCTTCCTCTTCCTCCTTCGTTTTCCTCAGCCCAGATGGGAGCTCTCTACGTGTACGAAGAGAGAAGGGAGCAGTTTTGAACTAGGGATCGACCGATTAATCGGCTGGCTGAACTAGGCCTTTAGAAAATTATAATAATCAGAAAAAAAAAAAAAATCAGATGACAGACCCTCAGGGCTCAGATAATGACCAATCACGGCTCACCTGTTTTCTAAAGCTGAGCTGATTGGTCGTTATCTGAGCCCTGAGGTTGTGTGATGTCATTTTCAGTTGACAGAAGTGACAAAATGGCCTCCCCCACAGATGGCTAAAAACGGGTGGATTTTGTTGCTTAACTCATATTCCACAAACGCAATATTAATCAGAATGCTGTGTTTCAACTAGTGGGCCTTCATAAAACATATTCTTTAAAAATATGCTTGGGTTGACTTCCCCTTTAAAAGAGCATCATGCATAAATCATAGGCATAATTATTTTGCTTATACTGCATACACGTATGAACTAAATCTAACGTTAAATTCATCAGTTCATGCTTTTTTTTTTTTTAATTTTGTTTTGTACCTGACGGGTTGGGACTAACTTACTAACCCTAACCTTAGGTACTTGCTGCCCAACATACAGTATCATTGATAGAAATTTGTCAAAACACTGTGATTCCTCTTAAAGTATTCCACTGTTATCACCCAGGACAGTGGACTTTACTCCCCCCCCTTACTTACCCCCTTATTCCCCCCACAGAATCGGTGCCTGTATTGCTCTACTGTGTATACATAATACATACCTGTCCACCCCGGGCTGTGCTGAATCTTCCAAAAGTTGTAATTTGCCCATATATTTCTGTATACAATCTTACACAGTATCTATATATAATCTTACACAGTAGTTATCGTTCAGCGGGAGAGGTGGGGGAAACGGAAAGGACATTTCTATATAGAATCTTACACAGTGTGTATCGCTCAACGGTGGTGGTGGTGGTGGTGTGGGGGGGGGGTACTGGGGGGACTTTGCTTGTGAAAGTCGGTCGAAGTTTGTAATGAATCTCTAACGGATGCAGACGAGATCGGCCTCACAAAAAAACGAGTTTTAAAAATTTTTTCCCCCGTACAAAAATTGTTATACGGCATACACAATTTGAAATGATCAAAAATCGTAGAAAATACGGGGAAAACGTATAATTGACAGGTAGGCATTAGACATAATTTAATTTGCTCAGAGCTGTGGCCAGTGAGAGGTAGATGAAAGAGAAGGCTCCATTGTCATGAGGCAGCTTAATGTGACATGTTATTGCTCCATGAGCTCCTACTTAATGTGACAGTTAAAGGTTAAAATGTGAGTGCGTGTGCAACCGTGCGGAAAAGCCTGCTGCGATGTTTTTGTCCCGCAGACAAGCATGCACAGCAGTAAGATGATAGCAATACGAAACTGTTCCACAAAGACAATTTGTGCCGTGTGCACCCAAAAGTCACCGTTTGACGTCACTGTTGTCACCACAACTGTGACCGGTCGGCTTGTCGTCATACGTGACTCGCGATTCGGTTCAATTTGATGTTTTGTACTAAAACAAGGGTGTGTTTTAGACAACACAACATGTGCTTGTACCCGACAGGATCGTCTTGTCCATTTATCACACTTGTGCTTCATCAAAATAATGGAATGTTTTGGTTATTGCTCTGAATGTGATTGTAACATCTCCGTTGTTTTTGTTTGACAACCAAAAGCACGGTTCAAGGAATGGTCCCATAACAACATTTCACACTCTCAGCTATAAAACACATGGGAACCAAAACAACAAAAATCATCAACTACAACTCCCTTTGTGTTTACAGTACAAACAACACTCACATTAGACCCGACGGGGAATTATTTCGCAGATTTTTCCACGGTCGCTTCAACTAAGGGGACATTTACGCGACAACAGCCTCGAAAAATCTGCGGCGGCTTTGCAGTTGTTCAAACAATTCTTGTTCACTTGGAGCCATGCCAGGCCACTAGTTTCCGACAAGGTCCCCTAGAGGCAGCAGTCTTTGAATAAAGGCTTGCAACTTATTACATTTGAATGATTTTGACAAATGATTTAGTTGAGATATTTTCCCATCAATTAACAGATAGCGATTTAGTATGCGAATAATTTTTTTCAAGGTCCTCTTCCTATGATTTTCTTTTTTTTTAACAAACACAAGCAATAGATTATTGCATTTAACGGTATTCCAATGACCAGTATCAGATTTATTGTACCTAAATGATTTGGTCTTGTAGGTTAGGCTTATGTAAAAATAAAGGCAAATTAACACTTATATCTCATGATAAGTCCTGATAAATTAAACGGAATCATGAATTAATATGAAATTTAAAATGAATATGATAATTTACCAAACACTTTGACTTGCACTCTTTTCAGTGTTCACCACGACAACTTCAGAAAATTCTACCAAACACTTTTAGGTGTTGAGCCTTTGCTTGTGATAGAGTTGACTTGTGTATGAAATGTGCTACATCAATAAAGCTGAATTGCCAAACAAGTGTGGTGTAAACATAAATTAGTAAATCAGAAATCGGATTACAACAATAATGCAAACAAACGTGTGGCTTTCTCACTTCAACTAAAAAACACAAGTCATAAGTCAAAAAAATTCTTTACAATATGTTTTTGCACACCCACTAGTCTAAACATAGCTTTCGGATTAATATTGTGGTTGTGGAATATGAATTAAACAGTCAAATCCACAGTTTTTCAGCCATCTCAGGGGCTGGCCATTTTGCCACTTGCTGTCGACTGAAAATGACATCACAGTCGCAGGTAACGACCAATCACGGCTCAGCCTGCCAATGTCACAAGACCAAACTCAGAAAACCGGTAAGCCGTGATTGGTCCTTCCTTACCTATGCTTTGTTGGAAAAGGACCATCGTGAGCCATGGAGGTAAGTCTCCATTGCATGCTTAATACACAGGGTTAGTCGCCTCATTGTTTTTAAGTTTTTGTCAAAACTGCAGACTTTTTCCATTTGACAACTGAATTCTGCTACATTACCATGTTGATTCGAATTAGATTAACTGTTCAGCCCTACAATTTATAGGTACCTTCAACAGTGACATTTTTTTTTTTTTTTTTAAGTTTTAGTCTTGAAAATATGACAAGACCACAGTTTCATCTGGTTTTACATCAAAGCGTCCATGTAAACACCCTGCTAAATCTATGAGTTATTATTTACTAAATGTCTTCCTATGTAGCTTTAACTAAATGATTGTCTGCAGCCACATCTCACACAAACCTCACCCTGGGGTAGCTTTTGACACATGTAATAGCTGGGCTTAGAATTTCTAATAAAGGGCCTTCTACTCCCCCGCGTAGAAACTCTATTGACGCGAAGGTAGATAAACATCCCAGTCCTTTCACCATCAAATGGAAATAAAACCCTTCCCCCCTTATTGATGAGCAAGTGAGACCTACTGTGGCTCTATTAACAAAAGAGCTGGCAGTTAATTGCTCACAGAGCTTTCACACAACCAACCCTGTGAATGCTGATAGAATTCGGTATGTAGGTCAGCAAAAGGTTTCTTTTGTTTCACGAAAAACTCTACTTTTGACTACTTGTAAGGCATCTCCTTTGCTAAACTCCATTTGTATTTTTCATATTGTAGTATTTGAGGCATCATTTTCCAGCCCCACCCTCGTTTTTAATTGATTCTTAAAGGCCTCATTATGAAATCATTCAAAGGAACAAAAGTGAAAATATAGCGCTTCAATAGAACAGCAGGGGGGACTACATTTTTAATCCAAATCAAATCATTCTGCCTTTAATCCTCCATACAAGTCAAGATCATTTATCCGACCCCTTGCTGAGCAAACGGGGGCTCTTTAACACCCTCGCAGACTGCCACTGAAAGCCTTTACAGTTAGACCGCACACAAAGGGTGAACAATGACCATCCAGTGTGGGGAATCTTTTACTGTATTGCCTATGCTAACACACTTCTTTAAACAATGACTGAAAGGGCTAAGAAGACTAAAAAAAAATGTACAGAAAGCGTGCAGCCATTATTATATAACGTTTGTTTCTGAAGCCTCCTAAAACCAACGGACACGGCATTTCTAGCAACAATCCGAGCCGCATTCAAACCTGGTTAGCCAATGGATGAGATCCAAAAGTGAATCTACATCTGAGGATTTTCACTTGCAGGTGACAGCCCACACCTCACATATAAAGACCCTGTGAAAAATCACAGATTGACATGACTCTGAATGGGTTGTGGCGTTTCAAGCAAAGGGGCGAATTAAACTGGCCCAAAAACATTTAACAATCCCGCGACGCAAACAGCACACGGTTTCATGCGTCACATTAAACAGAGAGCGGTGCTTTTAACACAGCCTGAGTGCCGTGTTGAAGAAAAGACTTGCGTTCTCATTGCCATTATGTATTGATTACTTGCATGTGAAATACAGTGCCATTTAGTGTTGCTAGGAGACAACTAAATTATGCAGGGCTATGCACTGAGCCGTAGTTATCTTAGCAACGAGTTGTTTGGGAGTGTAGCCAGTCCTGGATAAAGATTTTTTTTTTTTTATCACTCAAACAAGAAAAGACAGCTGGCTAGTGAACTGAAAGGGTAAATCAAATTAAACAGAATTAAGCCTGAGTGGAGAGTGCCAAAGCACCTGACCAACACTTCTGCTTAACTGAAATTGTACTGCAAGTAAACTTTACAGATACATGCTGTGAGGCATCAGCCCGGCGGCCCCTCGGGCTGCTGGCTTCATTAATCAGACTGAATTGTACTGACGTGAGGGCCTGCGCAAGGGAGCTGATGGCTTGTTAAATTGGCTTCAGTTAACCAGAAAACAACACACACTGGAAGACATCTTTGTTCATTTATTTAGTACTAATTCGATCCATCTATGAAAGGGATGTATAGTGGCAGGTTGAATTATTAGATGTTTTTTCACTAGAAAGCAATGGGTAAAATGATCGTGTATCCGCCTGTTGCCAGTCATACAACGAAATAATAGCTTTGTGTTTAACTAAATAGGAGCAGATTTCACATGAAGTTCAGTACATTTGTGAGTAACTTGAGACAAGACCATCATTGGTACCCCATGAGACGAGTTCCAAGATGTCGCAACTCCTCTCCGAGCACATCAGTACAACACTAATATTAATCTTTGTCGGCAGAAGATAAAGAAAATATGATTGCGAGTAGGGCTGAACAATTGACCAAATTCAAATTGACATCGCAGTGTACTAGAATGCAATTTTCAAATCGCAAAGGCTGCACTTTGGGAGAATAAAACTGCTCATTTCAGTCAATCATAGGCTTTGTTTTTTACATATATGTATATTTTATTTATTTATGTATATATGCCGTGCCTAGGTAAATTCAGTGCTTAAGAAGTGCAGTCCACGTTTCGACATTTCAGTCACATGAAATTGAGATTTTTAAGCCACAGATTTGTTTGCGTTATTGTTGTAATCTGATTTGGGATTTACTGACTTATTTAATCAACACTTGTTGTTTAGTAAGATATAGGCTATGTGGTCGTTTAAATACACAAAGTGTCATTTTCTTTGTTTTACGTTTGGTTTGACAAAAAACTTCAACTGAGATTGGCAATAAACAGCTTAATGCCTCTTTTTTAATAACTGTTCACTAATAACAATAAACAGTATATGTACTTTTAAAAGGGTACAGTTCCTTCGGTGACATTTTTGCTTGGCGGTGTGACGTGAGAGTTTTCTAAGTAAAACATGTTCATTATATATCGTTGGGACACCTGGTTACCAAACCAGCATTAAGCCCTTGCCAGTGAACACACACATATTGCTTGGAGTTACAGTACTGTGGCTTGGACCACAGCCAAGAGGAATTAGCCAGGCTGGTGGCATTTCAGAGTGCATGATATAAGTGAAGTAGGCACTCTCCGCTGTGAAGGGCAATTGAGAATTTATACACTTTGGCGTCTTGCCAAAAGAGCCATGTTTCTTCTTTCAACAGCAAAGCAAAGGGCACACGGAGAGGGGTTACAGATGTTCAACTAAACATAGAGGACGCTTACTTGTTTCAGCGTCTCGTCGTAGGCCCAGTCAGTGAAGCCGTTGGCCGGCGTGAATGCAGGTGGGCCGACAGGAGACAGCACCTCCTTCTCTTCCTGCTCCTGTTTGATGGCTACAGGAGGAGGAGGAGGAGGAAGAGGAGGAGGAGGAGGCGACTTGCCGGCTGCCGGTTGAGCCCCGGGGTAAGGGTTGAAAGGGGGGCCCGGAACCTGCTGCAGTCGGAGCTTTTTGGACTCCTGATGAAGCCCGCTCTCCTCCGCATCTGGCCCCATATCCTCCTCATCAGAGTCACCTTCATCGTCATCATCATCATCATCCTCACCGTCGTCCTCCTCCTCTTCCCCGGCATTAACTGTGCTTAGATGGTTGTTGAAAGCTTGCTGAGTGAGTCCATCCGCTTTGCTGAATATGTCCGGCCTGGAGCCCGGCTGGGCCCTGGCAGCCGCAGCGGCGGCATGTTGGGCGAATAGGAGCTGAGCTTGAAGGAGGTGTTTCTCCTGGAGGTTCATGTCCTGTTTGGCTACTTGCTGTCTCTGGAGGTGCTCCATCAACGCCTCCAGCTTCAGGCCGGCAGGACTGGACTGGGGGCACCTTGTGGAGCTGCCCTCTTCAGATAAGCCGGACTGAGACATAGAAAACAACTATGAGTTAAATTTGATTCAACTGTAAATAAATACTTGTTTTTTTTTTCCATTGAGGGGCAAACAACTCTTGTCTATAAGAAAGATAAATAGATGATAGCTATTTAAATATTAGCAGATTAGCTAGGCAATCAGCCCCATTCCCATTATTAATTCTTCGTGTACCATTCTTCTTCTGTTTTAACAAATTAAATATTGAATTATTCAACAGTTTCTCATTGTAACCAACAACATGTTAAAAATGGGAAGAAATACTGTAACACATTTGAAATTGAGGAGTACTGCTAGCTTTGTATAGTTTTCTGAAATTAGCTAGCCAGTAGCCATTTTAAAGTGAATCATTTCTGGCAATTAAACATTGGAATTTTTTTTTTAAAGTGCAAATGATGTAGGGCGGCCTAAAACACAAGCTATAGTGACATATTTTTGCATTCATTCATCTAAAATTGTTTCATTCTCTTATGGGGTAACGTTCCACAGAGAGGCATCCAACTACGGGATAGTAAACCTTTGTGCAGGGTGGTTTGAAAAAGGTCAAACACATACACAAACATCAAACATCTGACTTTTTTATGTGACCAATGAAAAGTGGTCTTAATCATTTAACACAGCGTCACGTTTTGTGTTAAGGAAAGAAATAGCATTCATGCGATAATAAAATACAGATGATCGATCGATAGATATTGTGTTTTTAGATACAAATGCATTTTCCTGTTCATTCATTTGATGAGTTCATCCATTTTAAAGTGAACTATTTCCACAATGAGTCATCAAATTGTGGAATACAATACAATCCAACTGTATTTATATACAATACGTGTTTGTACTACATGTGTTAAAAACAAAATTGTCTACATTTCAACATGAAATAAAACTAGCACACACATATGACAGGAAACTTTCTAAACGACAATTTCTGTGTCCTGTCTTAAAATGGAGAGTTATAGACCTTCATTTCTTGGCCAATGTTCAGTTTAATAAAACCAGCTAATTAAAGGGAGCATATAGATAATCGTTAAGCCAAGTGTACCGCTGTAGGTTACGGTGTTAAAAGCAACCGAGGGTGAGTGTGGTAAGCGAGCAGATATGTGTGGCCTGTAGCGCTTTGTCGGGGTAAGCAAACACGAGCGGGGAGCCTCGAACCGAGCGGTCGTCGACACTCACCATTTGGCCCTTGGAGTAATCCATCATCTCCGATCGACTTGTTCCTTCTTCTTGGGCCCCGCGCGAACGAATCGCATCGCACGAGCCTTTCGGACAGGAAGGGCGGCTCGGAACCAGAGTGACTTGGTTGCTTGGGCTCTTGTTTTAGGAGAACAAGCCGTGTAGAGCTGAGGAGGACGAGAAGGGGAGGGAGGGAGGATGATGAAGAGCAGGAGGTGGGGTCATGAACAGGCTGCGTGGCCACAGCGCTTGGAAACTCCAAACATCTTGGATTGTGTTTTTTTTTTTTTTTTTTTTTTTACAACCCCGACTTGCGTAAATGAATGAATGAATGAGGTCCGCCCACTACTCGTAAAAGTGTATTTCCTTGCAGACACCAACAGCAACCTAAAGGTGTTGGGAGGCTTAAAAGAACAGCTGCCAATGTGGCCTTTCGTTTCACTGACCTACATTTACATCTTAATTCTAATACATTTTCAGAAAGTGTATTAATTTATTCCCAATTGTCTTTTTTCTTCATTTCGATGTATTTCCATTGGGTGTGGATATTACTATTAATTTTTTTATGCCATGTCAATGTAAAATGTCAAGGGCTATGTAAATTAATAGTGCTGGCCACCAATTGGGCTGTTTCTTTAACCAATCAGATTTCAAATTTGTCCTCGCAAAGCGAGCTAGACTAGATGATGGCAACATTTTTCCGTCCAATGATTGGTTGACCAAAGCAAAACTTGTTACAGCCAAATTTGATTAGCAAAACACACTTGAAGTGACCGGTACACATTAATACATTTAATAATGAACATTTCTGCTGGGTATGATATATTTGATTATTTTTGGTAATGTTATTATATAAATAATTATTTTTGAACTGCTCTAGATCAGGGTTATAATCGTTTTGGATTTTTCACTATAGTTTTTGATTCCGTTTTGACTTTTAATTTTTTTTATTAGTTTTAATTACTTTTTAAGGCAAATTTGATATTTGCAGCTACAGGTGTACAGCAATACCGAAATAAATGCATTTAAAATGAATCCCGAAATGTCATGTGTGAAAGAATGAAAACAAAGCAAATATTTGCGATATACTGTAAACTTAAGATGTAGTTTCACTAGGTTAGTTTTTTAAGCATTTTCAATTTTTTATTAATTAAAATGTTTTTTTGTTTTTGTTTTCAATTTTAGTTGTAGTTATTTTGTTAGTTTTCGTGAACTATAATAACCTTGCTCCAGATGCTGTCATAGTTGCGTGCTGTCATACTATTGATATATATTTTTTTTCTTATTGAAACATACGTGGTAGTGTACAGAGGCCCAGGTATCAAATGAACGAACCGTCACGGCTGCCCACTGAAGGCAATCGCGGCTAGTTTTTCTTTTGAAATTTACAGCAAAGTGTTTTCATACAAATATTTACTGTAATTATGACATTTCGAGGTTACGACCGGCGTGCAATGAACTAGTTTGCAGAGCAGCAGACTACGCCGTCACGAGGAACAATACAGCACACGATTTCTCTGACGCTGTTAAAAGTTCTCTGCGAACCATGGCGGGTGCTGTAAGATGTGACTATTTAAATGTCAGGAAAAGCTACTAAAACATCTTCAGTTCATATAGGATGAATCGGAGGCACTTTAAACGGTGGCAGGTGTGTGCTGGCTCTCATTTAAAATGAGTTTGAATGTGATTGGACAATTCTGAATTGTCACATGCTAGTTACAAGGGGGTGTGCACAGTTTTGCAACATTTTGTTGACGTTCGTAAAAAATGGAACGGTGGAGAAGGTTTTTGAATTATTAATCTTGGGCACATCTTTTTTAAATCACAAAAAAACTGACAGGTGAACAGGGGTGTGTAGACGTTTTAATTATATCCATTGTAGTTTGGTCAGTCCATCAATTCAATATCTTCCCAAAATGTACAGGCATACCAAATGTGGGAGGTGCACACCACTACATTTTTGGAAAGTTATGACCATATTACCCTTAAATCATGCAACACAAATGGTCCGCTGGCTGTTGACAGAGTGCTCATTAATTTATTCTTATTTTTGATTTAACAGCAATGTTAAGCATTCACAGAATTTGCCAATAACTACCAATAACCTATCAAGTGATGGTATATTCTTCATTTGATGCTTTAGTTCATGTGTTGGATTGATTACTAAGTGAAACCAATGTGCCATTTCAACAAGTTTATTTGAGCTTCATTGAACATTGTCCCTGAAATGAAAACACCTACAGATGCAGTAGAATGGCTTTTTAATAACGTGAAAATGCTGTCCTCTGGTGGTAACAAGTGAACTTCACAAAAGCACTTCCAAACAAGTGCAGGCTCTCATATAGCAACTCAGAATAAATCGATTGCTTTCTGAAGTACTCAAGTTTTTCTTTTAAAACAGTATTCCGAAAATCTTGCAACACGCGTTACAGATAAATTGTCCTTTATTAGGTTCATCAATATTTTACAAGCAAAAGAACTTAATAAAGTCAAAATTAAATATCAGACGGATGAGGCAAACATGAAGATAGACAGAATCTGCGTTCTTAGAACTTCCACCTCCGCTTGATCTGGAAGACAAATAAACAGCACTGCAGGAGACTGACATCTCGTGATAAAGTGAAGAAACCGGTGGCTTAGATAACTTACTCAGACTTTGTCGATGCCGAGCTCTTCCGGTGTAGAGATTCCGAGCTCGTCTAATGTTGGCCTAAGTTCTTGAAGAAGGTATGGGTAGATCTCTTTGTGCGGGCCAGCTTTATCCTGAAGAGGCAACCGGCAGAAGTCACTTATTAATCAATCAAATAAAGTCAAGATGGTCACTGGCAGCACATCCTCTCACCTTGACCGCTTCAAGAATTCGAATTGCACTGGCCAAGTCGTTTAACCTCCGACAAGCTCGCAGCGCTGCCTCAAGAATCTTTGGTTCAGGTACCAGATCATAACCAATCAACGTGTTCATACCTGAAACACACAATTATGACACACACTTCATACTGTAAAAATTTTCATTAGCAGATGGAATGCACATTTTTTTTAACATGACAAAATGATAACAATACAATTTTATTTATACAGCGCATTTCATAACAGCTAGAGCTGAACAGAGAACCCTATGTAAACTATTGTAAAAATAGTCTCAAAACAAAAACCTTAGCCATCAAATCATCTAGTAACCTCTGTAGTTTGGTAAATAAAACTAGCTAGCACCAGCACACAAACCCGTATTGTGTCCTAATTGACTGCCTGTATTTTTTACGGTGCAATTCAGTATGCTGTTTTTTTACATCGTACAAACCCCGCCTTGTATTCTGCGTGCTGATTGGCTAAAGTTCTAAAGACCAATTTGAATACATCTCCTCCGTGCCATGTCTCGCACAGCATGCGTTCAGCTTACTAAATTTATTTTAGTGCAGAAGATGACACAAGTGGTCAAAGTTTTTCATTGTTTTCGAAAAGTACAGTTTAGATTTAGTTTTTCCCCCCCAATCCGACCTGTGCATCTTTCATATTTGGATATAAATCAGGTATGCATGCGATGCGTCTGCAGTAGGGGTGGGCGATATTAGATCGTTAAGGACTTTAACATGTTGACGATCTCATGAAGCCGAAAGATCGTTTGATCGTCTACAGGGCACATTCTATAATCTATACAGTGTAGCTCTATGGCGGCTCATAGCCGCTGACGCATACCCGACCAACCAATCACAGCACGCACAGTGCACCGTACGTGACACTTCCCGCCTCCCTGTTTTTTTGTACAGCCGGGAGCTATAGCGTTAAGTCACCACGAAGCAGAGTTGGTCCCGAAAAGAATCTCTACATCCACAGTGTCGATTTGGTTTGGCTTTTCCTCAGAGGAGAAAGCGCCAACCAGCTATTTGCAAAGTTTGCAGAGACACGGTTCGGATGTCAGATGGCAAATGGCAGCCCAAGCAAACGGAGATCAGACACAGGGTAGCCAGAGGCAGCCGCTAGCTCCAAGCTAACACAACCCTCGGTAACACAGTCATTTAACAAGGGCACTCCATATGAAAAAACAAGCAAGCAGTGCAAAAAAGTAACTGAGGCAGGGACTTATTACCTTGCTGAAGACATGATTCCCATTAAAAAGTGGAAAACGAGGGGTTTAAAAGACTCTTCAAAGTACTAGACCCGCGTTACGAGTTGTGATTTTATGTTTGCGTTATGTTGGGGCCGGCATGGCTCAGTGGTAGAGTGGTTGTTTCTCAACCCGGAGGTTGTGGGTTTGATCCCCGGCCATTGTGCCCATGTTGAAGTATCCTTGAGCAAGATACCGAACCCCCAGTTGCTCCTGATGCTGCGTCATCAGTAGGTAGATGAGGTACAGTGTGAAGCGCGTTGAGTGCCAAAGGTAGAAAAGCGCTATACAAGGGACAGTACAATTTTACCTTTTTAAAAAAAACGATGCAAAAAAAGAATCATGATAAAATCATGATGGTGATTTTATTTTTAAAAAATCGTGATGATATTTTTGCCATAACGCCCACCACTAGTCTGCAGTATGAAGTCTCAGCCATACACATCTGACCTATATGTCATCAAAAGCCATATATAAGGTCCGCGCCGGCGAGAGAGAGTGCTCAGGACACTGACAATTGTCTGTGGATCTGCAAAGTTCAGAGTAACGGTATTACTTTTATATTTGACTTTAAATGAATCCCACTTGAATCATGGAGCTAGAAGTGGACATTTGTGGTGATAGCACTAATTCTGTCACGCAGACGGTTAATTTGTTACGCTGCGGCAATGACATGATATCACCTTTAGTATACGTCACCATGAAATGAGACTGAAGACATCTCATTTCCCGAAAATATTTCTACCATCTCCCACCTTGCTCCTCTGTTAATCAGATGTGAGCCACTACACGTCGGGCCATATTTACTTCTGTAAACACTTGGCAACATGATGTTTTTTTTTTTTGTGTGCGTCACTTGACGTTGTGTTTTGTGCACATGCGTGTCACATCACAGACACGTTCCGTTCACATTAGAAGTCACATTTGTTTTTTAATGTGAATGAGAACATAAAATCAGATTTAAAAAACATCTGAATTCCTGCAGTGTAAGCCTACCTCTAGTTAGCGCAGTAATAGAGGCATGATTACAGTAATATTTTGAATTGAAAATACCATAAATCTTAAACAAAACAATACGTATTACAACATAATCTAACATAGCAGCCCAAACTAGGTTGTACCCTGTTTGTAATTATGAAACCTGGTATGTTGGGCCTGTTGTAAACAGAAAACCCTATGTACAATCTTATCAGCTTTTGAAGGTTCAACACTGATTAATCATACATTTCCTCTCGTGATGTGTGTGCATGCAAACATTAACCATCCATTCGTTTGTACTATACCACTTGGCCTCATCTCACTAGAGTTGCAGGTGAGCTGGAGCCCAGCTGACTGAGTGAGAGGCAGAGTATACCCTAGTTGTAGTTAATATAGGCGGAAGGAAGAGTAGCTGGAGAAAATCCATACAAACGACTCACCGCCACTTCATGAATATGTACTTTGCTTGATTTGTCATCATAACTTGCGATGAATTTACCTTTTCTCAGCTCCCATGCATCAATGTCTTGCTTGTTGAAGTAGGTAACCCAACGTGCATCAAACTCCTCATCTGTCTCCTGTTTCCCATGTGAATAGCACCTTGAGGCCAACAGACCTGCCAGGGGACAGTGATACACAATCCCCATTTAATGCACTGTACATAAAACTGAAGGGCATACTGTTCACACGACAGACAGTCAGTCAGTAAAGTCGATAAAGGAACGTGTTGTCTAGTTTTAAAAATACACAAGTTCTAACTTTAATAAATAATGACAGATATAATAATTTATCAATATATGGCTAAGGGCGTCCTGGTCATAAGAGCTAGGCGCCGACAAATTAAAACAGCACATTTATAAAGTTCATTACTAGCAAAATAAACGTGACGATAGCATATGTTGACGTCATAAAAACATTTTGGACATCCTGGTGGCAAAAATTGAATTGAGCTCTGTTAGCTCAAAGTGTTAGCATTAGCAGCACTACCACTAGGCCCCACGCATGACACTTTCAATTGGGTCACGGCAAGGACACACACAAAACGAAGCTATCCAAACCGTCGTGAAAAAGCCAACGCGCCCAAATGTCAAGCGGCAAATATTAATTTAAGTCTTTACTTATTCATGCAAAACATGGGTAGGCGTAATTAAGCATTTGCCCGCGATAGTTACACGAGCTAACGTTAGCTAGCACGGGAGGCGCGAGGATACACTGATGTGTCCGCTATCGGTGACGACAACTTCCTCGACTCCTAAAGTAACAACACCAAACAAATATTAATGACAAATACCTTGGCAAGCCGGTTTCGTACGTGTCAAACTCCGAACACCGGAGAAAGACAGGCGGACGGCTGCTCTGAACATGATAAAGGACAGCCAAGCTGCTACCGACCGGTCAGTTTTGCTAGCAGGACACTCAGTCAACGATGCATACCCACACTGTGACGTCATTCGCTCCTGGTGCGCATGTGCAAGTTTTTCCCTGCAAAGTTGACCTAGAAATACAAGTGCTGACACGCTGTACTGCACTTAATTCTGAATTCAGTACTCTGTACTTTTAGAAAGCAATATAGATACGTGTGCATTATCACTCAAAGTAATAAAATGGCTTAAAAGAAAAAAAACGAACAAATAATATTTTTGGGTCATATTTGTTAAAGAAGCGGAAGTCACCATACAAAAATTATTTGCAATTATATGTTCTATGCGCCTTCACTTGTCTAAACATGGCATTCTGATTAATATTGTGTTTGGTCGTTGATTGGTCGTTATCTGAGCCCTGAGCAACTGTGATGTCATTTTCAGTCTACAGCAAGAGGCAAATGGCTACTCCCTGAGATGAACAAAAATGGGTGGATTTTACTGCTTAAAGAGACACTTGGATGAGCTTAACATTGGCCCTTATATGATAGGTTTGCATGTAAAAATGACATCAGTACTAAAATTCCCACCTCAAAAGACTCTGTAGTGATTTAAGGGCTTTTTTTGTGATTAGGTTTCCGACAGATTTCCCCGCCCCTTTTTGGGGCGTGGCTCATGTTATGTTTTCGGTCTCAGCTGTCCACGTCACGGGAGGGAGCCAAGCGGGGTAATATTGCTCGCTTTGTTAGTGCTGTTGTCTAAAACGGCGACCGATCGCCACCAAAATGCAAATTGCACATTGCTGTCCACTTCAACCCATGAAAGTATAAAAGTGTTCGCAACAATAGTTTGGATTTATTGACATGACGTGATCTCATTATGATCACCTCCACAAAATCAAAAATACCATGGCGATCACTTCTCCACTTACACAGGCTGAAGCGGACAAGAGCATGAATGTGCACACGAATTATATGTTCGTCAAATATGTACTGGTTTACATTTCGGACATTTAGCGACGCTAAACTCGTGTTAACTACCAGGAGGGAGACGACGGCTTGCAGCGATCAGCAGGGCAGGCAGATTGGAACTTTATACCCTCACCCCCTTCCCTCCCTAAAGGTAGGATAACGGGACGGCTGATAGCAACAACTAGCTTCAGGCCGTTAAAACAAAAGGCGTTAGCACAACAACATTAGCTCCTTATTGTCCGCGCAGCGTCTGGAGGTGATCATGAGCCTGCGTCTTCATGTCGCGGGATTGCCTCCCAAGCAGTCGCGTGCGTTGTCCGCCAGCAAGCGTCAATCTTCAGCAAACATAAAGTTCCAGCGAGGACGCTAACTGCACAGCCGAGTATGGCCGCATTGGAACGTTCGGCTGTTACGTTCCACGGCGTGTTGTCGGTCGAAAAACTGTCGCCATTCCTCAACCAAATAAATGTGCATGTCCACTCATTCCCACTTAAGTCTCTGTAAATATCCTGACTGGTGTTAAATGCCTCGCTCGTCCTAACCGTGATCAGCAAAGAAGCAGTGGTTTTTTTTTGTTTGTTTTTTTATAGCGAAGAAGCAGTGTGCGCTCGTCCTAGCATAAATCTATGTAGCTCATGCTCACTTCCACATTTCCTCATTCTCATAAATCAGCTACGGAGAGGTTAGTCCTTTTGATATGTTGAAGTGGTCATTAGTAAGGATGTCCACATAAATTTTGGTGCCAATTGATCATCGTTTTGAACGTTATAAGCAATCAAAGTACAATGATTTCAAATGGAGAGTTTGTAATCAGTCCCTCCAGTGACTCCGACCGAACAAGGTTATAACGGTAGGGGGCGCAGTCATTCTCCTCATTAACAAGAGGCGTTATTCATGGAGTCACTTATTTCCTAATTTCCTAATGGAAAGACACATCATATAATTTAAAGCAATAATCGTTCCTATTGCAGTTCCTGTTTGCGTACCACACACAATGGCCTCAAAATATGACTTAACAATCTGTCAAACAGCCCCTGATGTCATCTGTTTTTAATTGGAAGGATTTTACTGTAATAGTCTGCCAGCAGATTAAAACCCTGAAACATTAACTAACATTGAAAATTAATGTGAGCAAAGCTGCTTACTATCTCTGTATGGATGTGATGCATATTATTATCACATTTATTTTTGTGTAAATCCAGGTCTGGATGTTAGGAGTCAACAGAAAAAAAAACCTTGAGTAGTAACACAGATATAACAATTGTGTTTTACATGCAGGAGTGTATAGTACAACAAAGTGCTACAAACAAGCAATTAATGGAATGATTTATTTGCAAAATTAAAAAGAAAATAAACGATGTGTGACCACACATTGTTGGAGCCTTTCCCCCTTTATAATGCCACAATTATGAAAAATGATTGCATCTTGATTTACAGCCAGCAGCCAGTGCTTATGTGGCAGACAGGAGAAATGTTGAGATAATTGACTTGATTAGAAAATAATCGTCAAGAAGGAATCTAAGGGCATTACCTAGCTCTGGTAACAGGAGAATTTCCGGAGATGAATGTCTACATATTTTAACAAATGATCCTCCAACATGTCCAACTCAGAAATCTGTTTGGAGGCTCAATTGGGGAGATCATGGAGCACATTTACTCCAGTCCTCCAGGCAGAGTCTCTTGGCTGCCATGGGGCCATGAGGCGGCCTGAGCGTTGCTCTGCATATCCCTGTATCCTCTGCGGGAGCGCCGGCTGACTGGGGAGGCTGGTATCCAGGCTCCTGGGGATTGAGAGGGTCTTTGGAGAGCAGGATACAGATGGCCGGGACGGTCCTCTGCATGGTTCTACCTTGCGCTCCGTGTTCTGACGCTTCCCAAACTTCATCCACGGTCTTGTAGTAGAGCTTGGACACCTGGTGGAGCCCTTCCACTTTCCGTTTGAGGATCTCCACACAGGTGATGGTTTTGGTGACGCCTCTGTCCGAGCCAGTGAAGACCACCTGTCTCGGTGACCGCCCGTGGCTCTCTTTGCCCTCGCCTTGCATGCGAGCTGTAGCGAAGCGCAGCAAGTTGCGGATCTTACTTCCTTCCCTCACTCGCATGTGGAGGAAGTCTGTGGCGAGTCCAGGAATAGGATAGGCAGCGCTGTCTTCCGTGCGCCTGACTCTCCTGAAGTTGTTTGGTCTGACTGTAGGAGGTAAAGATTGAATGGCCGGGTTGATTGAAGTACTTGAACGCACCGTCTGAGCCATGGCTTCTGTCATTCTTCAAAAACTCCCCCCCCCCCAAAAAATAATTTTTGTGATCAGTTTCGCAATCTAAACTTCCGTCTATTGGCAATTCGGCATTCCTTCATCTGAGATGACCGCAAAGTCTAATCCGTCTGACGTGAAGGAAAAGATGTCCTTGCTCGATTCAGCGGCGAGGACAGCTGATGCCCACAAACACACATGAGGCTCCTACAGTAGAGTGGCACAAAGCGCTCTTAAAGGCACACGCAACATTTTGCCTCATTGAATGCCATCATTAATGTCATTTATTGGGTTGACAAGCAACTTTTGGGAGGCCCTGAATCTTCAATGTGGTTGCTTGTATATACATGATTTGATGAGATGCACTGACACACTCACTTGCAAATTGTTTTAACTCATATGACTATTCCGTTTTGCGAACATTTGAATGTTTCTGTTTTATTAAATAAGAGTGAGTTACATCCTTGATGGCTTTACTTGTCCTTTGCACTATTTACAAGGGGCCATATGGTATTTAAGAAATGTCTTCCTTTGGGCTAATACAGACATTTGTCCACCGTTGAGTCACTCAAGTCGCCTGCTGGGCTGACCCAGAAAACGCGAGATGCTTTGGGGCTCTTGTAAATCAATAAGAACATTTAAACCTCGGAGCAGCTATCCTATTTTTTGGTCTGTAAAACCAAAAGAACAGGTTTGTCCTCAGATGTCAACAATGCTGGCGAGAGAAGATTGGGGAGGCAGCTGTGGGGCTCATATGGAAGCACAATAGTGTTATAATGTTGCCTTTCTGCCTCACGGGATGGGATACATCTCCTGTTATTTGCTCATATGAACAATGAGCACACTCTTATGATTTCCGTTGTGTCTTTTGGGTCAATAAAAGCAAAGATCGTCTCGGATATTTGATAGTTTTTAACGATTATTATTTATTATTATATCCTCTGGATGTTTATGTTGATTTGAAGTTGTGATTGTCTCTTTGCACATAAACGTCTTACTCAGAAAAACACATTTGTAACTTTATTGAAAACTTCAATTTTAAAGATCTTCAAGTATGTTTTCACAACATATGATACTGGTGTGAAATTACCCCAAATGTAAGTCAACAGCAGAAAGACAGAAAATACTTATTTTAGTACAGCAATTCACTTGCTTTCTATCAAATAAGGCAATTGAATATGTAGTGGACCACCGTTATTCGCGGGGGATAGGGACCAGGCAGGCCCACAAAAATGCACGTATAATTGACGCGCATTGAAATACATTGAGGGGATTAAACCCCCCAAATTTTTCAGAAAACGCTGATAGACAGTCAGTAAGCATTTTCCACAAAAACAGGTAAAATTGGCATTTGTGGGGGAGCCAAAAAACAAACAAACCATACATCAAAAAAAAAAAATTGTCCACCACAACTATGAGATTGTCCAGTGTCATTTGAAAAATGTTTCACTTAATTCTAGTTTAGACCTCTTTTCTAAAATAAAATAAGACCTCTGTGAAAAAAAATGCTAGTATGTACAGCAGGGGTCACCAGGTAGCCCCCAAGAACCACATAACGTAGTGATGAGAAAATGAAGCTTCATGAAGCACTTGTGATATTTTGTTACTTCTCTGGATGGTGCTCTTGGTTTAAAGATAAACGCTAGTGCAGTGGCAATGTCTTCAATTTCCATTGCATCTTCAAACCACGGGTACCATATTGAGGAGTCAAAAATATCACAAGTGCTTTATGAAGCTTCATTTGTCCATCAGTACTTGACATAAGTAGCCGGCAGGCCTGCTCTAAAAATATAGATGGGACATCATGATTTTCTAGGAATGTTATATAAATGCACATTTGATATATGACATTTGATGAACGCATTTAATATTGGGTTTGTCGAATATGAATTTAACAGGAAAATCCACCCATTTTTAGCCATCTCAGGGGCCAGCCATTTTGTCACTTCTGTCGACCAAAAATGACATCACAGATGCTCAGGGCTCAGATACTGACCAATCATGGCTCAGCTTCAGAGAACAGGTGAGCTGTTATGTCATTTTCAGTCGACAGAAGTGACAAAATGGTCCACAAAAGCAATATTTATCAGAATGCCTTGTTTCAACTAGTGGGCATAGAATATGTTCTTGAAAAAAAAAGTTTGTGTTGACTTCCTCTTTAAATGATCAGTGTTTTCATATAGATGAAACTCTAATCAATAATAATAAAATGATGATAACAAGGTAATTTGAGCAAATTTCTTCTTTCAGACTGGTAGCCCTTCGCATTAATCGGTACCCAAGAAGTAGCTGTCACTTTCAAAAGGGTTGGTGACCCCTGATGTATTGTCTAATGTGTAATGACACTTTTCCATGATTTGTAGGATTATTTTTCAGCTGGGCTTGGTTGCAATGACCTCTAAAATTTGGCTCTGGATTTCTTCTTCCTGGGTGTTGATGTGGACATCTCCCACACAACCGTTTTCATACCTGAGACACACAAAGGCAGTGTTTTGTTGAGCCTGGACAGTCAATCTGGCCACAAGACTTGTGTCAGGTTGTTCTTACACAAAGAGGAAACGTGTGCACACGTGGTCGGATATTGGACACACCCAGATGTTTCCATGCTTTTTAAGGTCCTTTGACGTTATGACTGTGAAAAGAATCAAAACGTTCGATGAACAAGCGTTAAGAACATTTTAAAATGATCACGTTTTGCTCATACGTACCCTCACAAAGTGCAACACAGTTTAAGTTACTGCTTTGAAGAAACCTGGAATGGAGATCCTACAACAATGAGAACATGTAATGTGAAATTACAGGCTGGACATCTATGAAGATTAAAAAAAAATAATAATAAATTAAAAAAAATTGTTTTTATTTACTTGTTGGATTATGTTTATGCGATTATATTTCTTCAGGAGTTCTTCTTTGGTGGGTATCTGGTGTTGTCCCTTGCCCATGTCTGAACAGAAAAGAGTACACTTTGCAGGAATCTAAATAAGGACTTTCATTTTTAAAAAAAATAAAAGTATGTGAATTCATACCAGAATATCCAAACGATATGCTTGAGATTGGGCTTAAATAGATCCCTTTGCCATATGCAGCTCCATGCATCTTTTAAAAAGAAACATTTGTAACTACCAACACCTCTGAAAGGTTGTATTTCTGTATTTCAACTAGTTGGCCTGCATAGAACATATTCTGGAAAAAAATATGTTTAGGTTGACTTCCGCATTAATGATTTTTGCCCCCTGAGTCAATGAGATAAAGTTTAACAACTGTCAGCCCTTACCTGGAATTTTGTATTGGATGCATTCACAAGCCCGTTTCTTAAAATGGAATGCCAGTTTTCAATGTGTGAACCACTGGGAAAAGAAAACAATTAATAGTTTTGATTAGATGAATGAAGAACTATTTTCCATGGTCTTCAATTGTTCAACAATTTTCTCACTGGAAAGCAAAGGTGCTTCCGTAGAGTTTGCGTGCAGTTTGAAAACGAGCCTCTTTGGTCGGAGGGCTGCTGATGAGCAGGAACTGGTGAGGCGTGTGCATAAATGACAGTTGCTATTGTGCAGCGAACAAAGAAAAGGGATACATAATGTAAACACAACACAGTTCAACATCATCTTGCTACATTCTCTAATGTGATGTGGCTGCTATTCTACAAAATATGTACTGCTACTGTGAATCAAAGACTGCACTGTCCTACCCTGTTGGCTGGAAGCTTGACAATGTGAGATCTGTTGCTCGATAAAATCCTGATGTCAAACACAAACAGGTGAGACTCACTCTGATTGGCCGTGTTTTATCCTCTAACCGGTCACAACATTAGGTACACTCGCACAATATAATTCGATTTACATTTACAAAGACGATCATGCTTTGCTTTTGATGGAAACTATGGCAAGATTGTGGTCTTGTACTCCATAATATTTTACTTTCAAATATCTAGTATAACATCATTACATAGAATTTACATTTTAAACCGTTTATGTACCATTATTAATTTACTGTGCCTATTTGTGGTGTGGGTGAGCAGTATAATAAAGTAATGTAGACAAAAGTTAATAAGATTTTTGCAACTATTGTAAATGACTCAGTATGCAGCTGTATTATCAATCGTTTTTGCAGAGAATAAAGGACATATGCCAGTGAGTATTTATTTATTTTTTTCAACATGAAGCCAACTTAAATTAATTTGCCTAGTACATGTGGTTTCCAGGGGCGGAGCCAGAACTTGACTAATGGGTGGGCCTGGAAAAATCAGGGTGGGCCTGAATATTTCCCTCACTGAGCACAATCTTCCTGTCCCGACACATCATATATTCCAATAAAATGACAAACTGACAAATGACAATGACAAATATGAAGTTCAGATCTTCCTTAGACAACCACAATTATGCCATTCTTAATATTCAATAAAATAAAAAACGCAACAAAACGCAAATTAAAAAACTATTTAATAATCATTTAAATTTTTTTTTTTTTTTTTTTTTTCATGAATCTCACTGGGTGGGCAGTCTGTCAATCTGGGTTGGCCCGTGCGCCCCCAGGCCCACCCATGGCTCCGCCCCTGGGCTCCTCATATTGATATTTCAGATGATGTCAATTGTGATGCAGTTGTACACCACTAGAGTACGACATACACACATTGTGAAATTGTCTAGTGTATTAGATGTGCTCATGTAGCCAGTGACATATCCAGTGAGTAGAGAGCTGTAATATAATGTTTAATATGCTTTGCATCTTACCATTGCAGTAAAGGAGTGGCAAGGGGGTCTGTTTTGTCCATCTGCTTTTTTATTTCAGAATATGAACCCTGCATGGCAATGATAAGAAAGTCAAGGCAAAGCAAATCACGTGTGGAATTAATGGCAGGAGTTAAGGATTCACCTGTGTCGTCCTCCTAATCAGCAGGACACTGTCCAGGGCTTTTTCTAGCCTTTCATAACTCTTTCTCTGTAGTGAGACAAACCATTAGATGGAATTCCACTGAATCTTTACACCAAGATGTCAAGATTAGCTGAGTTCCGATAATACCTTGGGACTAAAGACCAGCATTTGGGGGTTTTTGGGATCAACGACAGACGGGTATGGTTCGAATATGATGCTTTTGCGTGACGACTGCAGAGCTGACCTGCACATTGCCACAAGCAAGTCGACCACCTGTGGAACAAAAATAGTTCAAATGGGAACACCACAACTTTATATGAAAGCAAATAACCAGTGTGTTATTGACCTCTGCACCGCTGGCAACCTCCTCCGTGGCTCCTGACATCGCCCCCATGGTGTGAAAGGAAAAGACGCACAGTTCCCTGGTGCAAACGGCAGGCTAGTAATTGACAAAATAGAACTCGTATTATTTCGTTTCAGAGCAGTTTTACAATCTCGCAAATGTTTACCTTCAACAGGGGGCCATTCTGGAAAACATGCCGCTCGTCACAAATCACGCAGTATTCATTCAATGTGGGGATTCTCTGCTCTGCGTACCTCATAACCTGTGCGCACATCAAAGCAAAATCTGATTTGATTTCTTTTGTATGTGCTACCATGTGAATCTAATCTGCCCAGGTCCTTCAAGAAGAAGTCAACCCAAACATATTTTTAAGAATATGTTCTATGCAAGCCCACTAGTTGAAACAAGGCATTCAGATAAATATTGCGTTTGTGGAATAAGAGTTAATCCACTCTCGGGGGCGGCCATTTTGTCACTTCTGTTGACTTAAAATGACATCACAACTGCTCAGCGCTCAGGTAACGACCAATCACGACTGACCTGTTTTCTGAAGGTGAGCCGTGATTGGTCATTACCTGAGCAGTTGTGTTGTCATTTTCAGTTGACAAAAGTGACAAAATGGCCGCCCCCTGAGATGGCTTAAAGTGGTGCATTTTGCTGCTTAATTCATATTCCACAAACACAATATTAATCAGAATGCTGTGTTTCAACTAGTGGGCCAGCATAGAACATATTCTTGAAAAAAATATGTTTGGGTTGATTGCCTCTTTTGGAATTAATGCTGGGCAGATGTAACTTCAACTGTTTTAGCAATGGGACTGCCGCTTTAAGAAATCACATTTCACATCCAGTATGCGCCAAATAAGGAGGGTCAAGGATAATCATTATTTCAGTCAAAATGTGGAAATTGTTATTGTCAGAGTAGCATGTCACAATGAAACTAACTTGATTCCAACATGACCTTCTCATGCAATATAACAGAAGCAAGTGTAGAAATGCCTTCTCCACATGTTGGAATTTGCTTTACCTGCACTAAGAAGCCATGATGCAATGTCGGGGTACTCTTACAGTGCCCTATGGCCTGAGAGAAGAACAGCAGCTCTATCAGCTGCTTGGTGCTGAGCTGAGCTGAAGACTTCACTCCTGACACGGCAACCCTCTGTGGAAGAAGATACACAAACAAACTCCAGATTAAAGTCACAGCAGCATGGGCGTGGCTTGTACCAACGTTGTTGGTTCAAGCTCTGATTCCTCCTCCAGTATTGTCAAAATATTGTTGAGTAGGATGGTGAAGCTCTTGATGATTTTTTTATCAGTATGTGAGAGAGCTGTTGGTGATGTCTAAAAATCAATTGTCCAAATGCTTTTGATTCCCTGAAAGTGGCGGCATTTTGAATGTCACATTTTCATGTCTGCATTTCAGCAGTGGCGAACAATACATTTCAGACCTGGGCTTTCAGATGTGAGGGCGTGTGTTTTATTTTGAATCCATGGTGTAATAAGGCAAACAACACACAAATTATGTCGTCTGTTAAGCTTGACCTATTTTTTTTTTTTTTTTTTACCATCGACAGCTCTCACTTGAATATCTTCAAGAAGCAGAGCTGACCTTTCCGCTGGGTGTGTAAGCGAAGAGTTCTCCTGATGGATTCTTGATGTTGTAAGATGTTGTGTGATTGGCAAAATGGTTCAGTTTCATGGCGGGCAAAACAATCCTTCCCCTCAGGCCGCGGTCTTGGAGTGCGTTAGATCTAAGGGCGAGAGGTGATCAGACAAGCCTGTGACAGGCAGCAACATCAGATACTGTAAACTACATACTTCGAAAGTGGCAACCAGATTCTGAGTCTTGCACGGAATTTCTTCATGGTTCCACCAGGCCTGAACCAGCTGTGCCTTCTCTTCGGCCTCACTATCATGTTCTCATTAGTCAGGTGGTTCCACTCCTGGGAGATGAAGACTGCTAAAACACTGTGCAGCCATATTTAAAGGTTAGTCTTTCAGACAAAATACAAACATAAACATAAAATGCTACCTTTGCAGTTGTTTTCCAAGATTGAAATGGTGTCTATTCGATGGCTGAAAGACTTCGACTGATGGTTCTACGGTGAGAAATCAGGTATCATCATCATGCTGATGTCAGATAGATTGCATTAGAAGCAGTTCAGAGTCTCACCGGGTCCATCGAGATACTGAGACAAAGAGAAGTGCAGGCGGACAATGATGGGCTCGGATGTGTTAACTCTCCAGGCCTTAGCCACTTCCTCCTGCGGACACCAAACAATGTATGTGGTTCACAGCACAGCTGGATGAAGTCTCTATTTTGTTCCGAATTGAACATTTTGTTTCGAACTTACATTCAAAATGTTGCCGTTAATGTTCAGATCAACATCCACTTTATCGATTGATTGGTATTCCCTGTAAAGTGCAGAATGTCGCAGGACTTCAAAACGCAGAAAAGAGCTCTTCCCACGTGACTGATTATTGTTTCGATGTTTACCCGATAGTGACTGAATTATGTGAATACAGTTTCCTGACTATCTCAATGTCACCATCTAGTCGGGGATGGCAGCTTGGCTCAATGACACAGCTCTCCTGTTGGGACAAGTACAAAAGCGCTCACATCATCTATCCATCAAGATGAGGACAGCCGTTACCGACTACTACATGAGTCGGTTCAGGATAGTCAGAGTGATATTTACATATGTTGTCTCCTCTTCCTCTGAGGCGAAGTCTTCCTCACTTTGACTCCACTGCTGCCACTCAGCTTCCTGAACAATAGGGAAAAAATTCATCCATCCGCTCACTTTCTAGACTGCTTATCCTGACTAGGCAGGGCAGATAATAAACATACAACCACACATATTAACACCTACACTCTAAAAACAGTTGGGTTAAAAATAACACAATTTGGGGTCAAAAATGGAACAATACACAAATTGGGTCAGTTTGACCCAGTTTCTTGCATTGTTTTGTACAAAACAGACAATTTTTGTGGTTGTTTTTCATAAAACTACCCATCTTTTGGTTGTTTTTGCAGAAAACAACCAAGAAAGTTGGGTCAAATTGATCCAAGTAGTGGATCAGTCCATTTTTGACCCAAAATTGTGTTATTTTTAACCCAACTGTTTTTAGAGTGTAAGGACAATTTAAAGTGTCCAATGAACTTAACATGAATTTTTGGACTAGAATGTTGAGAGCTACTCCTTGGGTACGGATTAATGCGAAGGGCTAAAAGTTTGATACACACTCCTAAAAATAACACATTTGGTCACATTATTTTTGTGTGCTAGCTTGTATCCACGAGTACTCTGGTTTGGTCATGCATGATGACTATACTGACCTTTGAACTATACATTTTTTTTTCCCTTTTCAAATACTGTCATTTCCAAATATAAATATATATTTAAAAAAAAATCAAAAATTATATATATATATATATATATATATATATATATATATATATATATATATATATATATATATATATATATATATATATATATATATATATATATATATATATATACACACACACACTGGAAGTATAATGCGTCAACAACAATAATTAACATCCTGCAGAATCAATACCTCTCCGACAGTTGAAATCAATAGAGAGCCTCATTATTGCTTTGGAAAGACAGAATCTTGGCTAGAGCTCTTGTATTTGGTCCAAGTAGATTGTGTAGTGCAGCGTGGTGGTAGTTAAATGTGTTCATTACACACTGCATCTTTTGCATATAAGTTATCTGGACTCACCATGTGCAGAAATTTTGCACTTCTTCATCAACAGTGAACAATCTTTACTGTTCTGCGGCTAAGGAAAGGAAAGAAACACTGTAATTGATATTTGACACACATTTGTCTATTTGTAATTTGGTATGTAAACAATTATGTTTTACAATGGCCTATTAATGATGTCATTTACCTCCTTTCACAGAGAAATCGGGAGTATCCACGTTTTTTACTTGATGAAACTGTGATTATATCCAGAGATCCAGAGCGTTGAGATGAAAAAAAAAAAAAATCACACACGCAGGCTCCCTGTTTGATGGCTCGGTTGGTAGTGCAACTCGAGCTGTCCTCTTGATGATCTGAGCAGCAGGATGTCACACATGTTCTGTCGTGGACTTCAGAAGCACGATAAGCTGCAGGTCGTCAATGGCCTCATGTGATCTCCAGAAGGAGTGCCTGCCACCTGGAACATGCTGTTTTCTGTCCTATCAAACACTACAACACTAATCTCATTCTCCACACAAAGATGAGTGCCACGAAATGGCTTTTAGGACAAATTGGCAGATTTTCAGCATTTTTAACCCCCGTCTGAATGTGTGCATCTCCAGTCTGACCTTAATCAGCAGTTAACCCTTGTGAGCAGCCGCCTGCTGCTCTACAGTCTGTTCAGATTACACACTTGTAAGGCCTTCATACATATGTGCACTCTCATTAAGTGCTTTTCTCAGTGTACTGTAATCCACTTAAAAGAGTGGTTGTGGTGTGTTTGTTTCATGCTAATTAACTCCTCTGAAAAGTTTATTGATAGAATTCAAATAGACGCCAAATAATATTATGAAATATAGTGGGAAGTTAAAATGCATTTTACATACTTGCGTCATTTCAGAGAATTGTTTTGAACATTTCAAATGTGGACATTGAATGAAAGAATTATCGTCCGTTCAAATGTTGGGCGTAACTGAGAAATGTCCTGTTCTTGTTGTTGTTTAAATAAAACACTTTAAAAAAAAAAAATGACGATAGAGGCCCATTTTCAGCAACCATTACTCTTGTGGTCTAAAATCAACTTACTAGACTTGATTAGAAAATCCCTTAGCGAAACATATATTGAAGATTTCAAGTTTTTCTGAATTGCAGTACACTGATGTAGACAAACAATGATACTCGCTCATGTTTTGGTGCTGGGGGAAGTTTAGTCCACTTCCACCGATCACCCACAAGAGGACACTGTTGTTGCAAGAAGAAATTGGACGTGGGTTCACTTATTGTTCAGTAACCAGGTGAACATGATTCTTTTAGTAGTTTGGTAAAAAGAAAAAAAAAAGATTTGAAATCGTCGCTACAAAGAAATCTTCAAGGGTCGTCATACCGCACCATAATGAGAGTTGTGTCTAATATTTCAGTTACCTCACTTAGATAATTTGTTAGGGGCATTCCTCAGTATGATTAAGTACACCACTGCAAACTACAACCACAATAATAAACATATTGTCAAATTAACATTATTATCTTTGTAAAAGCAGGATATTTCATACAGCTATTTTATTTTATCTCATTATATGAGCATAAGTGATCATAATGTTGCGGCTGTATTGTTCTGCTAAATTGAATTGAAATCTTGTAAAAAAAATAAAATAAATAAAAATACCACTGAAGTCTTCTTTAAAACTGTACATACTGTACGCACATTTTCAAGCTTTGAAATTATTTCTTGGACTATTTTTTTCACATAACAACCTGGCATTTGCACTGGGGTGTGTATACTTTTCATATCCAGTGTACATACTGTATTCTCCGTATAAGATCTTGTGTGGGATGTAAAAAAACAAAAGCATGCAAGCAGATTACTTTTTAAGGACTCACTCAACTTTAAACTTTACACTTAAAAGGGAAACTGTTACTATTTCTACTCTGCCATTTGCTCCTTGGCTGCAAGCAGACTTCCCGTACATGTACAACTTGTACATCGTGTCACTTGGCTGGCTTGTTCATCATTTGATCTTACTTGGAAACTCAGCGTTTGCAGTAGATGGAGGTCCTTGTGATACCGTGGGTGGTCAAGTAATGGTGCGCCAGCTCAAACACAATTCAAACTGCTGAGCATCTGAAAAAAATGGATGTGGACAAAATTATGTTATTTTTTTTGGTTATTTATTTATTGTAATGTATGTCTTGAGGTATAAAAAAGGACTAATCACCATTTTTGCATATGAGATAAGGCAAAAATAGTGAAGATGCAGATTTTAAATTTTAGAACATTTAAAAAAAGAAAACACAAGAAAACACAAAGTATAAATGAATCATAATTGCCAGTGTTAATTTGAATGAAAAAACAAAATCTGGAAAACAAATGGGAAACTAAATAAATGAGATGAATACATCAGAAATAAATCATGATTACAAAATAACTTGAATAAATGTTTTGTGAAATTGTATACAGTATTTTAAAATGTATATATTGGAAAGAAAGAAAACTATTTATTTATCAAAGAGTGTACATAAATTATATTAATAATCGTACCATTTCGGAATTTTGAAGCAAATTTTATTGGATAAATGGTCAATCGTTTGTTTGTTTGTCCTGTAGTCTACAGTACTATGAGCGGCGGAGTGATTTCTGACCAACCAAGCTGAAAAACGCTTCGGGCGCACTACATTCTCTTGGTGGCAGGAAAGTAGTTCCGGTAGGACCAGAAGCATAAAAACCAGCCGCTGCTCGCAGTTGAGTGGCGCTTTGGTTCCCTGCAAAGTTCATCCCGAAGGTGAGTGCACATACAAAATGTGTGTGTATGAGAAACAGTTCAACGTTTTGGTAATACTAAAAAAAAATCTTCATCATCTTTAATTCTCCTAAATCCTCTTGTTGTAATTTAGCTACAGAGTGAACTATATTTTTCCTCCTTTATTTTACATTTTGGTACTTATGGGTAAATGAAAATGTGATGTCATTTCGAATTTCATAAACATTTTTGTTTATTACACAGACATTAGGCACCAATACGTTTTTAAATGATATTCCTTTTGACTTTGTAAAAAATTCAGCAAATTTTCAATTAGCTCCTGTTTCAATTTTGCTTTAATTGTATATTTAGGTACAGTAACTTTAATTTTACGTTACGTTACTCTGAGGTACATTCCACTGCATACATCTCAGTAAATTAGAACATCGTAGCAAAGTTTAAATTTTTAAGTAAGTCAGTTAAAAAAAAGGTGAAATTATATTGATTGATCAAACATAGTCACACAGGTACTTATGAAGAGATGTACTCAAATATTACAAATTATTTAGATTGTTTTATTTAATGGTCCAATTTCTTGAGATGGTGAATTTGTTTTTGCTAGCTGTAAATTTAAATAATCAAACTTGTTTAAAAAAGACATTTCACTCAGTTTAATGAATCATAATATAATCATAATGGACTACAGAAAAAGCTTTTCACAATATTCTAATTTATTGAGACTATTATAAGTACACAGTTACAAGTGCATACTAAACACCACTTCAGCCATTAATATTTACTTCTGAATTTATGATATATGATCAACAAACCTAATTTAAGACTTTTTGCGCAGTGACTTTTCTGTGATTACATAAATTCAAATGTGTGCTATGAAAAGGAAAACATAGTCATAGCATGCGTCCACTCTCCAGAAATACTCCCGGGTGGTTATTTTTGGTCAGTGCTGGGGGCGAGAATGGTGTCCCAGCACGCTTGGTGTTTCCAAGCGCTGACTCACCGACCCTTGGTCATCATGCGTCTAGTCTACGGCAACAATCATGAAGTCTCGCTTCTCAACAGTCACAGGCATTGCGAGCGACCGCGCTTCAATCTTGTGTCAAAAGTGAGCTGCTCCTCCTCTCCTTCATCTTCACATGAACTCCCAGTGGAATGTGGAGAGCGCAGCCAGGCGGGCACTTTGCTGTCCTTGTTGCTTTATGCACAGGAGCTGTTTGATCAGCTCGCACGGAAACCTCGGTCTCACTGGGCATCAGTCCACCTCAGCCATCAATTGCCTTTTTTTTTTTTTTTACTATTACTTACTATTTTCACATTACTATGAGTTAATGAATTTGCTCTCTAGCTATTTTCAACACTCTAGATAGGTTCATAATTTGTAAAAATAACATACCACATGGGGAGTCAGTACAAAACTGACCATATTTGTACACACAGTACGAGATTTCCGCGCAACAGCGACGATATCAGAGCAAGTGGTTTTTCAGAGCGTTACCTTGGTAACCAAGTCTGTTGCTTGACATCGTCAAAGAGGTATTAATTTAACAATATATTTCATCATTGTGGTTGCAGTAAACTGCATCATGCTGTGAACATGAGCAAAATTAGCATTGATCATCTGATATTCGATCATGACATTAGCATGCGTCTCATAATTCTACTTGTGTCACTGTTATCAATGACAAATCAATGATTTCCTCTGACCGCTTTCCGCAGGCATAATCCCGAAGGCACGTGTCCAATCATGTCGAAGTCTAAGGAGTCCTCCGTCATCCACACCCAGCAGCTGCACGCTGCCATGGCCGACACCTTCATGGAGCACATGTGCCTGCTGGACATCGACTCGGAGCCCGCCGTGTCCCGCAACACCGGCATCATCTGCACAATCGGTCAGAAATAAACACACACAAACACAAAAGTCCATGAAAGTCTGTTCGACTGACCCACTTGATGTTTTGTCTGTCTCTAATCGCTTGTAAAATGTTCTCCTGCAGGGCCTGCCTCTCGGTCTGTGGCCATGGCCAAGGAGATGATCATGGCGGGGATGAACATTGCAAGAATGAACTTCTCGCATGGCACACATGAAGTGAGTGCATTGGGGTTTGTATAGGGCGTCCACGGTGATGGTCACGTAACCCGAATTAATTTGTACATCAGGGGAAAGGCAGGAATAAGTGTTAATCCACTTGTTTTTATTCATCTCTGGGGGCGGCCATTTTGTCTTCTGTCAACTGAAAATGACATCACAAATGCTCACAAGGTCCAATCACCTGGATCACCAAGGACCTGTTTTCTGAATCTGTCATTGTGAGCAGTTGTGATGTCATTTTCAGTCGACAGAAGACAAAATGTCCGCCCCCAGAGATGGCTAAAAACAAGTGGATTAACACTTATTCCACAAACGCAATATTTACCAGAATGCCCTGTTTCAACTAGAGGGCTTGCATAAAACATATTCTTGAAAAGAAACGTTTGCGTTGACTTTCCCTCTAAAACCACATCAAAATGTTCAACATATTAATCATCGTCCCCCTCCCCCCTCTCTTCTGATGCAATGGACTATTCTATCTTCTTACTGCACATGTGCAGACTTGAGTCACTTGTTGCTAGGCAGAATTTGTGGCCTGTGGAAAAAAATGTCACGAAGAAAATGTATCCCCAAAACGTCCGTACAGTGCATTTATTTAGCAATGGCAGCATGCTGTATAAAATACTGTACATACTTTATTATGGTGTGGCAGCAGTAGAGTGATTGAAAGGGACTTTACCCTTTACAGTCGGCAGTAGTCATGATCGTCTTGTGGTCTGTCGCTGCCTGTAACGGGATCTCGTTGCTTGTACTCCATCTGTGTGGCAGCTAGTGATTTGGCATGTTGCAAAGAGACAAGTGTGTTGGCAAACACATACCCTGTTGACCTGTCACCTTTTCTAAAGGTCATACTTCTTTGCCTTCACTGTCACCTGAGTGGACTAGGCGCGGTAAGAACCTTCACATGGCAGTCTTTAAAGGTTAAATGAAAAGTGACTTTCGGGGTGATTGACTACCTGTGTAGGGGTGTAATGTGGGGGGAAAAAAAAAAGAAGTTTGTGCATGTTGTCAATTATTGTTGATTGTTGTCAAGATACATGAAGGCAAAGTGGATATACAAATTGTCTCGGGAAGGACAAAATGAAATTGACCTCTGCCTGGTCACTTATCAGTGCAGCTATTAATAGTTTGAGACTCAGAGAGTTTATGTGGAGGCATGTGGGGTGTGCGGCCTCACTGAAAGCAACCTTGAGAGTACTCTCTTAATTTCCCGGCTTCTTCTTACTTGTACTTTCAAACTATTGTACCTTTGAGAACACATTGTGTAAGTTCACTTCTCATATGATAAGTCATTAACTTTTGATTAAGAGAATAGCTTATTCACATGAGCTCTTGCAACTTTCCCAACAGTTGTGCAAACTGTGTTGATGCCCGCAGAGCATCCAACTGTACACACACATACACAAACCTTTGAGGAAATATTCTTCTAACACCTCAAGCAGCTGTTTTGGGACAGTGAACCTGAACTGCGTCACAAGCTAAAATTGGTGTTGCAGTTGTCGTTCTGGATTTACACCTCTTCGCGGCTTGTAATAAGAAAGCGACACACTGTCCATGTTTATCTAGATTCTGTTTGTCAAAGTACAGAAGTCTTAGACACCGATTTATTGTCATACTTGTGTAAATACAGTTTACCCACTGGTTGACAATTTAATCTTCCATCGGACAGTTGGGCCTGAGCAGGGTCATAATATTTATACATTTTTTAAAAATGCTCAAATTTAGCCTGGTATGGGTGTAGCTCGCTTTAGTTGTACTGCAGTGAGCAAACGCGACAGAGATAAATGTTCAACGTTCATACACTGCAGTAATGTAAGTCCTATTTACCGTTCTAAGGCCGTCGTCATCATATTCTATTTGCCATCACTGGGACCCTTCTGTGGTGGCATTTGGAATTGGTATGACAGGGTTGGGAAAGTTAAATGTTGGATAAGTGCCACCATTTTTCATCTGTGCTACTGGAGGGGGGGGGTGGGCACATAGGATCACGCACATCATAATCCCATTTACGACAAATATGCTATTTTATATATGGAAAAAATACATCTTAATAAATTTGTTTTGTTTTTTTTATAAAACATTTTTCAATGCATGTATAGAAGATCGACTATCCTAACTCAACAACAAAGGGTTTGAAGCCAATGACAAAAATACCCACATACTGTGTAAAAAAAAAAAAAAAAAAAAAAATCCAATGCAAATGGCTCTCTTGCATAAAAGTTATCATTCAAGGACGGCACAAAACTGCTGAACAAAAAAACAACGTTAAATCCAAGAACTCATTTTGTAAATTTTTTTAGACAAAAATGAACTTACTCAAAATTTTGATATTATTAAACTCATTCACTGCCAGACCTTTTCAGACCCACTTTTACCCTAACGTTTGAAAAATTTTGAAAAAATATAAATAAGTTCCTGCGATTGAATGGCTGGCTTGTGAAAAGACAATTAAGTTCGTCAATGGCAGTGAATGAGTTAAGGTACTGTTTGTCCTGCATGATTCCAAATAACCCCCCCGCCCCGAAAAACAAAAATTGAGCACTTAAAAAAACAACAGCAGCTGAAACAAAGTGCTATACATAAATAAAAAACAAACATAAAGCATAAGAAAGTATGAAGTAAATAATAGTAACTACCAAAGTATCGTACAACACAGAAATCCAGCTGAAATGTGATGAAGGCATTGCTTACTTTTTCAAAGTGCTGCTGTGTATTAAAAAAAAAAGGCTTCACCTTTGCCAGCTGCCTTAGGTGAAAAAAGATGGATTTAACTAATCCAATCTAAAATCACTGTATCATACAAAGCCCTCCAATAAAGACAATCTTTGAGCTAATCCTTTAAATACAGTTTCAAGAGAGCTTTTGTGATGTGGAAATTCATTTTGTGACAACCTTGGGGATTCTACTGCATTTCTTAACATGAGAAGTTATTCCGTTTTCCTTGTTTTTAACTTATGTACCAGTACCATGCTGAGACCATCAAGAATGTCCGTGAAGCAACTGAGAGCTTTGGGGTAGGCTCGCTCAGCTACAGGCCAGTGGCCATCGCGTTGGACACCAAGGGACCAGAAATCAGAACAGGGCTCATCAAGGGTGTAAGTTCTTCTTGCTAATGAATGGCCACAGCCTCAGTGACACTGGCACGGATTTGTAGAAAGAGAACGAAGGTCATGAACGTGCTCTTGTTCTTGTTGCTCAGAGTGGCACCGCTGAGGTTGAGCTGAAGAAAGGTGAAACCATCAAGCTGACTCTTGATGACAGTTACAAGGAGAAATGTGATGAGAAGATACTGTGGCTTGACTACAAAAACATCACCAAGGTGGTTCAGAGCGGAAGCCACATCTACGTCGATGACGGGCTGATTTCCCTCAAGGTCAAAGAGATCGGTAAGAGCCATGGTTTGAATAGTTTTAAATTTGTTCTTTATTGTTAGTTTTTATTTCATTTTTTAAAAACCAAGCAGTTAGTTTTTATTCGTTTTTGTTTTTTTGAAAATGCTTATTTTAGTTTAGTTTGGATTAGTTAATACCAAAATGAATTGATGAAATTGATTGGCAAAGACGACAAAGAAGGACATTTTCGCTATAATTATAGTTTGTTAATTATATAAACAGTAAAATGCAGTCTCAGTCAGGTACCGTTTTTTTTTTTTTAAAAACTCTTTTTTTTATTTTATTTTGATAACAAATTTCTCCTGTGGTTTATTTCATTAAATTTCTTTCACTGTTGTAACCTTGACCTTAACCTTTGAGGGACTGAGTTTCTTATCAAGCTAACAGCAGAGGTGACAAGCAACCAAGCATTAATATAATTTGTTACTGTACTGAAGTAGATTTTTTATGTATCTGTACTTAAAGTGGAAGTCAACCCAAACATATTTTTTTCAAGATTATATGTTCTATGCAAGTCCACTGGTTGAAAAAGGCATTCTTAATAATATTGCGTTTATGGAACAAGAATTAATCCATTTGTTTTAAGCCATCTCCGGGGGCGGCCATTTTGTCACTTCTGTCTACTGAAAATGACATCACAGATGTTTAGGGCTCAGGTAATGACCAATCACAGCTCGCTGGTTTTTTGATGAGCCATGATTGGTCGTTATCTGAGCCTTGAGCAGTTGTGATGTCATTTTCAGTCAAAAGAAGTGACTAAATGTCCGCCGTCTGAGATGGTTAAAAACGGGTGGATTTTGCCGAACACAAATTCCACAAACGTAATATTAAGCAGATTGCCTTGTTTCAATTAGTAGGCCTGCATAGAACATATTCTTCAAAAAAATATGTTTGGGTTGACTTCCCCTTTAAGTAAATACTTAATACAAATACCTGTACTTAGTTTTGACTCCTTACTTTGTTAAAATACATTTTCAGCTTTCACAGGTAACAACGTGACCTAACAAAGGATGTAGATAGCGCAAGTTAAGCCCTTGTTTACTGAGTGAATTCTGTGCCTCGAAGGTCACGACTACCTAATGTGCGAGATTGAAAATGGCGGCATGTTGGGCAGCAAGAAAGGCGTCAACCTGCCCGGCGCTGCCGTCGACCTCCCCGCTCTGTCCGAGAAAGACCTTGAGGACCTTAGGTTCGGTGTGGAGCAGGGCGTCGACATGGTTTTTGCCTCCTTCATCCGCAAGGCTGCCGACGTTCACGCTGTCAGGAAAGCTCTGGGCGAGAAAGGCAAGGACATCAAGATCATCAGCAAGCTAGAGAACCACGAGGGAGTGCGCAGGTAAGTTGATACTTACATTTTAGTGATGAAAGATGGAGCCATTGGTAGTGGTGGTGGTTTACGTAGTTGACTGCACCCGCTTCTTCACGATGGCCCTCAGTGACTCGCTATCAGTTTAGGGCAGGGCTCTGCCACCTGCAGCTCCAGAGCTGCAAGTGTCTCTTTCAACCTTTAGCCGTGGCTCTCTGTGACTTTTGAAAATAAATGAGTATTTAATTTAAATTTAAATTACTTTGTTCGGGTTTTTAAATGTCATTCTAAATTTGAGGGTTGTGGCGCTATTGTGACAACCAACTTTTTTTTTTTTTTAATCGCTCAAAGTATGCATCGCAAAAGCCAATGTGCGACACCTGGCGCTCCAATTTATTAAGCTATTTGACTGCCAGAAAGCAAACCCTGGATAAGGAAAGGAAAATAAAATTTTGTGCTGAAAAAAGAAGGCTTATTATAGCTACATGAACTATATTAAAAAAAAAACATTGCTCAGATCTCACAAATTAGTTTACTATGGTGTGTGATAAAGAAGGTGACGTCTGCAGTCCTGATGTGCTGACGCTGTACACTGAGTTTCAGGTGCAAAAATCACATTAACCAGGTAAAATGAGTATTCTAATTGGCTATTATTTTTCATTAAGTGAAATAGTCCTTTTTAATTCAGATTGACAGCGGACTGACTGACTCACAACACAGACAAAGTCTGCAATTTTGGTTTACTGCAGGTGGATAATTAAAATTTGGCTTTAATTTGATGAATATGAGGACTCACATATATATGCAGTTTTATCCTCACATTAGAAAGAGTCAAAAGAGTTTCATGGCTCCCACTGGGTTTTTTTTTCTGTGGTGGACAGTTGAAATTGCTCTGAGTATTTAAGGTTGCTGACCCCGTGGTCTAAGATGTTGTCTGCCTTTCATCCTAACTCAACGAGTTTTCAATGCTCTTTATCGCAGATTTGACGAGATCCTGGAGGCTAGCGATGGCATCATGGTCGCTCGCGGCGATCTGGGTATTGAAATCCCAACGGAGAAGGTGTTTATCGCCCAGAAGATGATGACCGGCAGGTGCAACAGGTTGGGAAAACCCATCGTCTGCGCCACGCAGGTCAGTCGCATCACCGGGCTCTCTCTTTTCCTGGGGTCGTGATACGGCATGTTGTTGATGGCCTTCAGATGCTGGAGAGCATGACCAAGAAGCCTCGTCCTACCCGAGCCGAGGCCAGCGACGTCGCCAACGCCGTGCTGGACGGCAATGATTGCATCATGCTGAGCGGGGAGACGGCCAAAGGGGACTACCCTCTGGAGGCAGTACGCACACAGCATCAGGTGAGGGCTCATCAGGGGCTGTCAGGGTAGAGGCTATGATTCCCAGAAAATGTGCCTTTGGTCTGATATTAGATTCCGACGTCATCCCCGTATTAAAATTACAGCTCTGTGATGTCCTTTTTTGGGGGAAATAATTAGGTAAATAAAAACAGCATTTTTTCCCCTCTGAATACAATCTATTTTTTTTTAAACAAAATCTAGAATATTTGTTGTTTTAAGAAACGTGTGTCATATTAAGTTAAAATAAGTAAATAAATGTTAAATATTATATTATTTTTGTTTTAATTTTTCTTATTAAGTCGGTCCATTCACTGGGGAGATATTTTTAGAACAGACCCGTGGTAAAGTACTTTTAGTTTGTAACTATAGTAAACAGGACAACAACAATTTACACAAAAAGGGCCTCTTTTCTCTATTTTGTACAAGTGTTTATGGATTTGAAATTTCATGGGGGTAACAGAAAATGTCCTGAAATTCTGGAATGACCCAAGTAACTGCAACCACTGTTTTTTTTTTTTTAAATACATGTTCAGATCGCCCGCGAAGCTGAGGCCGCCATGTTCCACAGGCAGATGTTTGAGGAGCTGCGTCGTACCTCCCACCTGACCCGCGACCCCACGGAAACCGTCGCCATCGGTACAGTGGAGGCGTCCTTCAAGTGCTGCGCCAGCGCCATTATCGTGCTCACCAAAACTGGCAGGTCAGAATCCCGGCAGACCGTGCCTCCGCGGCTAAGCCCCGCTGGCTCGTGTGGAGTGAGCCACTTCTGACCTTTTGGGAGCTGAACCCTGACATTTTACGTGATAATTTTAACTCCCTGTTCATTCCTCTCACGAGGGAGTTCATCCTCAAAAAAGCATGTGATACAGGCAGCTGAGTTTTCATGAGTAGTAAAGTGCTCATGATTGATAGAACATCTCACATCAGCATTTCTTAACGCCATTTAGTGTAGCTGGAGATCTACTGAAGAGTTGGGAAGATAACATCTAAAATGTTTAAAATATATGCTATTTCAATATATTATAATATATATTCACCATACACTCTATGTACTGTATGTAGCTTCCTAACTGATAACGTCTTAGCTTGATAAGCGTAGTTCCGTTGTCATACACAGCATTGTGTAGAGAACCAAAGACTCCTGATGATCCTCTCGGTCCTGTTCCATAGTTTACCTTAAAATTAAAGCAAAACATACAAACATTATTTCAGGATAAGAAAAATAATGAGATGAATTACAGAAGACAAAATGAAGGAAAAAGAAAGACTGTAAAAAGAACTGTTAAATTTCGCATTTGTTGAAGGAAGCCTTGAAGCCAGACCTGGGCAAAGTACGGCCCGGGGGCCACATCCGGCCCGCCCAAAGTCTCTGACCGGCCCTCACAGTGACCATGCAGTCAAAGTAAAATATAAAATGTGGTGCTTTTATTTGGAAAGTTCTGATTTTATGTGCGCACGTGTGGATGCTAGTAGAAGCAACGTAGCGAGCGAGAGCCGCGACGTGTTGCCATTTTAGCAACGTTTTTGCTATATTTAGTGACTTTTCCGGCAACAGCTTCAAACAAAGCCGTGAGCAAAAATGACAACAGTCGTCTTTAATGCAAGCAACATCCTCATTTCCTGCACGGTGGAGGGAAGAGGACCAAGAAGATCTGGCCTAATAATATTGTACACAAATCTACAGGTTCATATACTGTGTGTATTGAGTGCATTAAACGTCATCACTGTATCATTATGCATCACTGTCAATAATATACTTAACCGCTTAACTATGTATTTGGGAGTCCTGACTAGGAATGGCTAATACGAGTTGGCAGTTGGTGCAGAAGTTTAATTTTTACAGTGAATTCGAATAATTATAATAATATAATTTCCAAAGGGTGGTGTGGTTGTCGACTGGTTAGCACGTCCGCCTCACAGTTCAGAGGTCGTGGGTTCGATCCCGGCTCCGGCCTCCCTGTGTGGAGTTTGCATGTTCTCCCCGTGCCTGCGTGGGTTTTCTCCGGGCACTCCGGTTTCCTCCCACATTCCAAAAACATGCATGGTAAGTTGATTGGATACTCTAAATTGGCCCTAGGTGTGATTGTGAGTGCGGATGTTTGTCTCTGTGTGCCCTGCGATTGGCTGGCAACCAGTCCAGGGTGTCCCCCGCCTACTGCCCAAAGACAGCTGGGATAGGCTCCAGCACGCCCCGCGACCCTTGTGAGGAGAAGCGGTACAGATAATGGATGGATGGATGGATAATTTCCAAAGGGTGGTGTGGTTGTCGACTGGTTAGCACGTCCGCCTCACAGTGCAGAGATCGTGGGTTTAAATCCAGCCTCGCCTTCTTTTATGGAGTTTCCATGTTCTCCACGCGCCTTCGTGGGTTTTCTCGGAGTACTCCGGCTTCCTCCACATTCCAAAATCATGCACGGTAGGTTAATTAATTGGACACTCTATCGCGAGGATATGCGGTTTGGATAATGAATGGATGGATAATTTCCAAATTCGTAACAATGCAGACCATATTTGCGCACGTAGCAATTCATTGAAACAAGACAATATGCTTTTTCCAAATACATTAAAAATAATATTGACAAAGTTGAGCTTCCCATGTTGGCTTGGCCCTCGGCAAGCGTTCCAGTTTTTCATGAGGCCCCTTTGCAAAATGAATTGCCCATTCCTGCTTTAAGCCATATTTACCTTATCGTCCACCAAATTTTCCCCACGTCACCAACGTTTCCAGTTCCATTTCTATGGCCCTCATCAACGTGCTCCACTACACGTGCAAGATCGTGTTTTGATGAGGCCCTCTCATCTCCGCAGAGCTTTATCGCATTTTTTACTTCATTGTTTCGCCTTGCAACTTTTCAATTTGATTCAGCCTCACTGCTGTCAGCAAGTTGTTCCCAGATGTCAGCGTGCCCCGAAAAGCCCCAAATGCCTCCTGTCCACTTCCTGGCCAGTGATGAAATGCTGACCGACAAATAGCACCTCGCTTTTAGGGTTGTGTAGCGGCGCCAGAGAAAATACTTTGATTACTCGTCAACATGAAAATACAGTCAAGCCTAATAAAGGATGTTGAATTTACAGTAGCTATTGTACATTCAGTATTTGGAAACAAATATCCATGTATAAATGAGAAATATTGTCAGTTAAAAGAACACAAAATCGTCACACACCAATGTAGAACAATGAGCAGTCTTCAAAATTTTTCAAACCAAATACCAGCTCAAAAGTACCACCATGTAGCCAAATTTAAAATACGTTCAGCATAGTAGGCCCAAGTGTTCAAAAACAAGTTAGAACATAAAAATTGCGCTAAAATACAGGAAAATAAAAAAATGTATTTTAATTACAATACAGTTCAAATGTATTTCATATTAAAGTTTAATGCAAATTGTACCCAAAAGAAATGTTTGAAAACGATCTGTTTAAAAGATTAAATGCAAATTTATTGTACTTCTAAGTTAAATACAACTGAACTGGATTCAAAATATTGAATGTACTTGATTCAAGTAAAAAAAATAAAGTTTTACCTTCTGTACCATGATGCACAATTTGAACATTTAATTCCTTTTGAAAAATGTAAACATTAGAGAATATGAACAGGGATAATGAATACATAATTGTTGTACTGTTATTATTGCTTCTGCTGATGCAGTTGTAATTTGAGTTTGGGGTCTCTTATTAAAGGATTTCAAATTACTCAGCTCTTCTAATGAAATAACATCTACTTCTGACAGCCACAATATTCTTTCAGTCACTCAATTTAACACAACACTGGTGAATCACCATGTCTATGAATAACAAATGACACAAAGGAATTATACTTCCATATAGAAGACTTCCAATCAACTGTTCATTTTTGTTACTACATTTCAAAGTGTTCAAATGTTTTGGGAAACTTACTTGGTTTGTGCTCCTGCAGGTCTGCTCACATGCTGTCCAGGTACAGGCCCCGTGCACCCATCATCGCCGTGACCCGCTGCGGCCAGGCGGCCCGCCAGGCTCACCTCTACCGCGGTATCTACCCCGTGCTCTACACCAAACCCGCCAACGACGTCTGGGCCGAGGACGTCGACCTGCGCGTCAACTTTGCCCTGGAAGTTGGTGAGTGACAAGGAAGCGTGCTTGTAGTGAAACATTTGAATCAAATAGGACAGTGGAACCTATGGTAGGGCGATATAAATCACTAACGATATTGTGAACGTTGCAATTTGACATTACAGTATTAAATACTGTCTCAAAAAGAAAACTGAATTGGATGTATAGACAGCAGTGGAGGAGTAAGTGCATAAAAGTCTTCATTCCTTCTTTTTTTCGCCTCCGTTATGATTGGATATCATTTGAGAAGGGCTTAACAAAAAGAGGAGAGGAGAAGTTTCAGTAAAACAAGCCAAAATACTGATGTTGGGGTGAGGCAGAGCGAGACAGTAGTTGCATTGTGGGTGCGGTTTTCCCATATCAAGTACAAATTAATTTCAAAGTCAACCCAAACATATTTTTTTCAAGAATATGTTCTATGCAGGCCCACTAGTTGAAACAAGGCATTCTGATTAATATTGCGTTTGTGGAATATGAGAACCCGTTTTTAGCCATCTCAGGGGGCGGCCATTTTGTCACTTCTGTCGACTGACGATGACATCACAGTTGCTCGGGGCTCAGATAACGACCAATCATGGCTCGGCTTCAGAAAACAGGTGAGCTGTAATTGGTCATTACAACAGTCGACAAAAGTGACAAAATGGTCGCCCCCCCCCGAGATGGCTAAAAGCGGGTGCATTTTGCTGCTTAATTCATATTCCACAAATACATTATTAATCAGAATGCCTTGTTTCAACTTGTGGGCCTGGATAGAACATATTCTGGAAAAAACATGTTTGAGTTGATGTCCTCTTAAGTCGAGATATAAACATTTCTACAAAGGTAGCCGTTCGAAATTCCATATCTAGGCCATTTCAGAGTACTGGAGCCAAAAAAAAGAGGGCTTTAGACCATGCTGACTTCTTTTTAGCTTTCGGAGTCACCAAAAGACCGGCATGGGAGCGTGAGCCCCGTAAGTGCTTTTGTTGGTGAAATCTGGATGTTGTTGTTACCTGTGCAGGCAAACACCAGAAGTTCTTCAAGAGCGGTGACGTAGCCCTCGTTGTGACCGGATGGCGTCCAGGTTCCGGTTACACCAACACCATGAGGGTGGTCCTTGTGCCTTGAGCTCCACCTAAGGACGATATTAACCTGCCCCCTCTTGCTGTGTAACTCCTTACATTTAAACTTCCGCTACCTGAATGCAGGCCACTCACCCGATTTTGTCGGTCATGTACAAAATGAAGTCTCTAAATTGTGTCTTCTGTCATGTGTGATTTCATCAACAACTTGATCGCCCTTAACACAGCATACTGACTGACATAATGACTTAATTGATGGTCCTCTTAATGTCCAACTGTTGCAATAAATCTCAGAGGAGTGCGGTAAATTGTCCTTTCTATTCATGAAAAACTAATACACAGAGTAGTGACCAAGTGTTATCATGACATTCATTAAAAATAACTCTTGATTTGTGATTCTTCTCCTATGATCATTGCAGTGCAATATAATTCAGTTTTCTTTGTTCCATTTGTATGTATGGAAAAAGATGTGCAGTGGTGCCTTGAGATACAAACTGATATCATCCCATGTGAGATTAATTTAGAGATGCCAGGAAAAATGTTTTCCAGAATTAAGTTTTTGGTAATCTGGAATATGAAGTCTGGCGCAGCTGATGTTGTAATAATGTATGTAAAAACTTGTTTGTGTCACATTCTGCTTCTGGAAATAAGGCAACCGTCAGGACAAGCACAATTGAGCAGACAAGCATTTATTGCATTGAATTCCATACCTAAAATAATAAAATAGAGCTAACATACTGTATGTACATAGGAGATGGAATCCTCAGATTTCAAAGGCATCAAAAATAACAATGAATACTGTAGATAGAAATAGATGACTTTCCTTCCTATGAAAACACACACCTTGCACCCACTGTAACCTTCTTGACAAGCTGCACTCATGCCTCTGGTGTTGTGGGCTTGGAGGAGAATAGTAATGAGGGATTGATCGAGTCCACCGGCAGAGGCTGCTTGGTGACCCAAAGCGTCACTCAGTCGCAGCAGAACTCATCCTCAACATCCACAAACCAGGCAGCTAAACGACGCCAAGGATGCCAAGCCATGATTGATCGCCAGTCCTTTCACAGCAAGGTGCGACTCAGCAACATGTAGTTATTAACACAACAGAGGAATCGGTCAGTGTTGTGATACGATGAGACACAATGAAAAGAGGTAAATGTGTAGCAATGTGACCCGTCGGTGTTTCTTGTTTATCACGTCCAAGTGATTGCTTTTAGCCCTTTGATTGGTGCAAGAAACATTCACATTCGCCTGTGTCGCTCCTCAATGCATTCAAACAATTAACCCAATCTGACGCAAATGCTTTGACTCACAGTACCCGTTCATGGCCATAAAAAAACAGAGTGGATATACAAAAAGCATGGCTTGGGTGTCCCAACTGTCCTCTGAAAAAGGTTGCAATAGAACAGAGAAGTGAGAGCCATGCTGCCTCGTTCACTCTTCCTGCTGACCTACATGGTCCACCCAGGTCGACAAACATTACAGTCACTACATTTATATATAAATATGATCAGATTTGTCTGCCCCGTTTGGCTGTGCAATATTGCTGAAACAACTTGGAAGACATACAGGTTTCAAATGAGAACATCCATTAATCTGGTTTCTTTGCAGGGGCAGTGAAGCAGAGATGCCCAGACCTGTCTCTGGTCAACTTCTCCCCTACCTCCTCCAAAGGAATGTAATGGCATTCCCAGGTAGCTGTGAGACACAGTCCCTCCAGGCCATCAGAGGTTTCTTCTAGGGCAGGGGTCTTCAATCCTGTTCCTCAAGGGCCTGTTTCCTGAAGCTGGATAATGATCCTGATCATATGAATCAGGTGTGTTGCAGCAGAGAGAGATGGAAAACATTCAGGAAACCGGCCCTCGAGGAACAGGATTGAAGACCCCTGTCCTAGGGTCTCCTCCTGTTTGACATGGCGCCCAATCAGGGATCTGAAAAATAAATTACAGGGATGACTGAGTTCTGTCACTAAGGTTGAGCACCGACCATCCACCCATTTCCTTCCACTTATCCGGGTCAGGTTGTGGTGCAAATATCCTAAGTAGAGAAGATGAGAATTTCCTCTCCCCAGCCACTTCATCCAGCTCTTTCGGTAGAATCCAGAGACGTTCCCATGCCAGTTGATAGACAGTCTTTCTAACGTGTCTTGGAGCCTGCATGTCCGGGGTCTGCTACTGTTGAGTTGTACTCTGAACACTTCACCAGGAAGGTGGCCAGGAGGCACGGATGCCGGAGTCACCTCATCTTGCTACTCTCGATGCAGAGGAGCACCAGCTTTACTCTGAGCCCTTCCAGGATGACCCTATCTCCAAGGGAGAGCCCCGACATCCTGTGTAAGAAGTTTATTATCGGTCGTATCCATGATCTTGTTCTTTCGGTCACGACCTAAAGATTCAGAGCTCAACCTTTCGGCTCAGGTCCTTCATCGTGACAGAGTCCACATACATCTCTGCAGATGCTGCACCAATCCATCTGTCAATCTCCCACTACATTCTTCCCTCACTTGTGAACAAGACCCCAAGATTCTAGAAGTCCTCCACTTGGGGCAGGATCTCATCCCCGAGCCGGAGAGAGCACTCCAACTGAGGACCTTGGCCCCAGATTTGGAGGTGCTCTTTCTCACCCTCATTCTCTACTCATTCTTGGACGTGTCACATTTGGCTGTGAACCGATTCAGTGAGAGCTCAAAATCACAGCTTGATGGAGCCAACAGAACCACATCATCTGCAAAAAGCAGAGATGCAATAATTAAAGTCACAAAACTGAACCCTGAGAAATTCTGTCCATAAAGGTTATGAATAGAATCAGTGACAAAGGGCAGCTTTGGCACAGTCCAACCCTCACTGGAAATGAATCTGATAATTGACAGCAATGCTGACCAAACTCTGATACCAGTCATACAGGGATCGAACAGCCTGTATTGTGGGATTCCGCACCCAGTAATCCCGTAGGATCCTCTGCAGGACTCGCCAAGGGACACGGTTGAACGCCTTGTCCAAGTCCACCAAGCACAAGTGGACTAGTTGGGCTAACTCCCAGAACCCTGCTGATGGTGTAGAGCTGGTCCACAGTTCCAAGGCCAGGATGGAAACCACACTGCTCCTCCCGAATCTTCTGAGACACCAGGCATAGGAAACAACTTTCAGGTATTTGTACCTGTGATTTCTTTCCTTTTTTCCTTACCCAAATCTTGTGACCAATGGTAATGGGGAAAATGGAGATTGACGGGTATATAGAGCGCATGACCTGTTGGCTCAACTCTCTTCACCATGCCAGACCGCATCCTCAATTAATTTGTCGATCTCAGGACTCATTTGCCCTCTTTCATGACAAGATGTTGACCTCCTCCGTCTGAGGTAGGACTTCCCCCCCAACCCACAGGGAGCAATCCATTCTTTTCTGACGAAGAACCATGGCCCCCAGTTGGGACATACTTTTTCTCATCCTGGTTGCAAATTACCCCAGAAGGCCCTGAGAGTCAAACATCATCCACAAACAGCAAGCAGAGATGAGATCATCTGGTCACCAACCTGGAAATTCTATACCCCTTGTATGTACCTAGAAATTCCATATGTGCATTCAATGAATTCTTGGCAAAGTCCAACATCCATCGTAAACAAGTTTGACTTACTGGTGACAATGCAAATGTCACACGATGTCTGAAAACGATCAAAGTGCACCGGAGCCCCTCAAGTTCTCTCAAGTAACTTTGCATTCATAACTGAGAAAAGGGGAAACGTTTTTTTAAGGGACAATATTTTTCGGGGGGTTTCATCAAACTTGACAAAGCTGTAAATAAGTGAAGACAAATGGTAGCTAAGAAAACAGGGTTAAACAGTTGAAACAGTCACATTTTGTGTACATAGTAGAGATAACTTGATGAATTCCTATTTTCATAGGTGCTACATACCCATCAAATAGGGTTTTGTTCCTCTATTTAAAGGAGAAATATGCTAAAGAAATAGTCCATTATTATCGTCAATCCATCTGATTGCGGTGTAAATCCGCAATCAGATAAGAATCACACACCCTCCTATATTTAATGGAGCAAAGTGGGAGTAAAAAGGGATGCCAAAAGGGAGGCCGTAGTGGAGAGTTTTCAGTTGTACCATTAAAGGAGGGTGTGTCTTAGCCTCACAAACTTGAGGGAAGTTTCGACTGGTTGTGTTGGCTCTCCAACATTTTTGAATTTACAGCTAGAAACTGGTTCTGAGGTTCAAGTCCTGAATACGCCCAGGTGACAGCAGTGGCCTGACCCGGGATCATGACCTGGAGTTTACTGGCTGCGACAGGGGAGGGGAAGGGGCTTGTCGCCCCCTCTGAGGTGATAGCCAGAAGCCTGTCTTGTGTGTGATGTAAAGAGCTGTAAGAGCCTGAGATGGTCTTTATTTCCTGCGTAAAGAGCTCAGCTGGTGAGTCGTTGCTCTCCCTGATGGTGCACGCCACGTTTGCCGGGCACGAGGTCTGAACGGTAAGAGGGCTGTGAGAGTCCTTGCGCCCGGGTGGCCCGCTTTGGTAAATTGTCTTTCCTCTCACAGGGCTCTGTAAGCTGGGACTGTGGAGAGGAGGTGTGTAGCAAGGCGAGGCTTCCGCCGAGCCATACTGTGTCAGCGAAGCGAGGGCGGACTGGTCGGGAAGAACCTGTGGCAGGAAAACCGAATGGAGGCCCGCCAGGCTGTGCTGCGCCAGAGACGCCGCGGCCCCGCCTCCGCCCGCGGATGTCCTGCCGGAGGACTGAGTGCTGGTGATGATGGGCAAATGTGGGAAGTTCAGACTGCTGGTGATCCTGCCTGCGCTGCCATGACCTGACCCCATCTGCTGCGTGTTGGCGTGAGAGCTCTGCTGCAGCTGGCTTAGAATCGGGCTGACAGAGCTGGAGATCAGAGGACTTATGGCGCAAGAGGACGGGGCTGGGAATCGCCCCGCGAGTCTTGTCGTCTCCCCCTGCTGGAACAAACCGAACGGATGGGGCGGTGTCGTCATGGCTCTGTGGAAGGGCTGAGAGTGGAGCTGAGCAGCGCAAGTGTATGAGACGGCGACCTGGCTGACGGGGAAGACGGAAGCCATGCCAGAGTGGGGAGGCTGATGGGCCGGCTGAGCAGGAGGGGCAAGGGGCTGCAGACTGCTGGTGAAGATGGGCTGAGACATCAGAGTGGGCGAGGGCCCCGTGGAGAGATGTGGCACTCTGATGGAGGCCAGAGTGGGAGTTTCAACCTCTGTGCGGAATTTAGTCGAACCCGTGGGAGAACTGGGCACTGATCCACAGACGCTCGGTGGCATTGCTCCAGGGTGGGTTCTTTTTGGCTGGCTGATAGTTTCTTTTAGGGAGCCAGGGATGAGAGGATGATGAAAGAGAATGGGGGGCAGCTGGGAGTGGTGAGCCAAAGCCAGCGCCAACGGCGTGGTGGCGGCAGCAGCCTGCAATGGAGCCTGAACAAGAGGGGCCCAGATGACCGGGGTGGGTGATGAGGGAGGAGGGGGGATGTTCAAGATCTGTGCATTGCTAGTCTGGTTCAGTCGTGTGCACTGGGCCATGTCACGGTCGTGCTGCACTATCCTTTGGATGATCTCGCTCTCTTGGAGGTTTAACGTGCCCGAACTTTGGTGATGTTGGACTTTATGCTGAAGAACGGAGTTTCTCTTCCCTGTTGTTAAAAAGAGGAAGAAGAACAAAAAATGCATGGTTGTAGACGACCGCAATGTGTTCTCAATGGGCAGCCTCTAATTGAGTGATTCCCAACCACTGTGCGGAACTACTGTTGATCTGTGTGAATAATTAAAGAGGGCACTGTAGTTACAGTGTTGTTGTTCCTAGGCATGTATTAAATTATTGCTATTCTTGGTATTAATTGGTATTGGTATTCTTGGTATTGTGACTTGGTGGCACCGGTAGTAACAAAGCTAGTGCAGTTGGTGCTATACATAATGGCCTCCTTCTGTGTACGTTTTGAAAGACAAGGTGATATTTGGATTCAAGTATTGTGGACGCACAATATTTTCTGATTTCAAAACAGATCGGTGGGTCTGAGGAAACTAATGTGCGGGCGGAGGAGCGGGCCCAAGCAAGACGTCAGCCCACCGAGAAATCGCCAGAATGTTACTACAATTACTACCTTCAGGGCCCGATAGATATCCAAAATGTGTACTTTGTACTTAAGTAAGGTAATAAAGTGTTTGTACTTTGTTACTTGACCCCTCTGGTCTGTGTGTGTACCTAATCACGCTTTATAAAATATTGTACTTATTTACATACTCTTCTATTTTTGCTCTATTATGTTTTTTACGTTTACATTTTACAATATAGTGTCATTTTTTAAAATTATTATATACACTGTGGTGTTTTGGGGAGAGGTGATTTCTTTCCCACTCTTCTCTAAAGTGGCGACGTATCTGAAGCTTACTCGTACCTCACATTTTGAGCTTCAAACACAAAGTAAAAAAAAAATATTTTAATAAATATAACATAAAACAAAGCTGGTATAATCATATGTCAAGGCATCACTCATGATCACAAAACAGTTGTAAGGACTGCATGGCAGCCTCTAAATTAGCATAAGGGTCACAAGACTTCAATGAATTGGAATTTTTATCCCCGAAGGTCTCACCGATGCGGTCTAGTCGGTCAAGGGCCACCGTCTCGAAGGCTCTCCTCATCATGGGATACTCCTCCAGTACCTCATTGAAGTTGTCCACCGACAGAGAGTAGAGGCGGCAGTAATTCTCTGCTCGCACACTAGCAGTCCTTCTGCCTCGGGTCAAGAGGCAGATCTCTGCAGGGAGTGTGGCAAGAATTATTATTCACTTAACTTAATGCATGCAAACTGTTTAAAAGAGGTCAAAATGCAAAAGTATCACCACATTTTTGGGACAATAAGTCACATTTAAAAAAAAAAAGTTTGGCTGGTCCTTTGACTAATACTCAGGTGCAACTTGTATACTGAAAATTCAAAATCTGAGTTTGGACTGGCACCCAAAATCCACGTTCCCTAACCACGTTCTTTTGGCGTTTGGCAAATACTGTACAGTACTTTTGGTGAATTACCGTCGGTAGCCACCTTCTTTAACATTAAGTTTAATTTATTCAACGAATCAGTTTGCGGTCCATAGCATGCACAAAACAACAAGGGTGGCTGAATAAAATCATTGACTTATTTCCATTGGGGCCCTTAGTCTTAACAAAACACAAGCACATAAAATGCCATATACTAATAAATCTTCCCTCCATCCATTCTTGGACTTTAGCCAATAGCCATTTAATTAATTTCAATTTGAAACTGAATGGGTTCGTGGTCTGCAAAATAAAGCAGGTGGCGGTAATGAACCAAAAGTATGTGCCCACTGCCAAATGGAAGAAGAAGAAAAAGAATAACAACAAGGAAATGAAAAAAGAAGAAGTCATGCATTACCGCCAGTGGCCACCTCCTTTAGCATGCTAAAGAAGATGGCGGTAAAGAAGGTGGTGGTAATGCACCAAAAGTATTTGCCAACCGCCAAACGGAAGAAGAAAAAAAAATGGAAGAAGAAAAGAAGAAAAAGAAAAATAAGAAGACAAGAAGTAGTCATTCCTTACTGGCGGCAACCTTCGAAAGAAGGTGGTGGTAATGCAACACCACAACAAGGATATAGAGCGGCAAAAGACACAATAACTGACCAGGTTCTTCCTTTGGCATAGTGCGACGCAGGATTCTAGTTAAGGTAAGCACCGGGCTCCGGCACTCCTTTTTTGGGGCACTCTGACTAACCAAACATCACATTTGAACAGCAATCTTTGTTTCCAGACAATGAGAGTGAAGTAGTGCGCGCTTGGAACATATTTCAAGGGCACGTATAGGGAATGGGAATTTTGGGTGTGAGTTTCAGATCTATTATTCTTGGTCTTGGTTTCTGTAAAATAAATTTCCCCCCAAAAAGCGACTTATGTCCTTTTTTTTTTCTTCTTCATGATATGTTTTTTGACTGGTGCAAGTTATACTCCGGAGCGATTTACGGCCGGAAAAATACGTATGTGATTATTCTTAAAAATATTGGGAACATTATTAAAATGTAAATACAATTTAGGAGATGATTCTTTGAAAAGAATGAAGATAGAAAAAAGCAAAAATATGTTTTTCTCATTCCTGAAACAAAATAAAATAAAATTGGCAAAATGGTTTCAGTAAGGGGTAGTTGATGAAACATGAAGAGCGCTGCCTCTGAACTCCACAGATGGAGCACTTAATGCAATTTCTGCAGCTTACAGTTTGTCCTGACCTAATCTGTCGTGCCAGATCAGAAAAATTAAATAAAGCGGCATTTGAAAAAAAAAAAAAAAAGACATATTTTTGAGGGCAGACATATTGAGGATATAGACCCAAACACACAGGGTCCCTCACGCTCTCACTTTGCTGTCCTGTTTATTGATTTAATCTATTTTAGTCGCATGAGCACATGGGACTGCTGACAAATTTATCGTCCATGTGTTTGTACTAACACATTTTCCCTTCACTTGCAATTTGACCACGAGTGACATGTATTCACCCTAAAAGCCTAACCACTGACTTTTTAGGTTTTAGCAAATGCCGGTAGGCAAATTACACTTGACGGATAAAACAGCAAAAAATTGTCAGTCATACAGTATGTTCCATTGCAGCAAAAAATAAAATCAAATAAAATACAATTCAGCAATAAATATTGTGCTAAAAAGGGGGGAAACCCACATATGGAAGCAAAGCTCAAACAATCTATGCTTAGTCCCGAGCCCCTTTTAAGGAGATGATGTGGACAATTTTTCCCAGCCGCAATAGTGCGGGAAGTTAATCTGCTGAGTGCCAGAGCAAAATAAATCAAAACAAGGCAGACTATTACCACTTCTTCACATCAGTGAACTGCTGCCAGCCACGGGCTATATTAGTATGCATTAAACAGCCCGTTGTGTGGGGACATTACCTCCGAAATAAGAGCCATCGGACAGCTTGGTGTCTTGGCTGTTTTTGGTCAGGACGCTGACGACCCCGTGCTGGATGAAGTACATTTTCTTGCCGATGGTTCCCTCTCTGATGATGTAGTCGCCCGGCTGGAAAACCTCGAAGCGCAGTTTGGTCAGCATGGAGGTGACAAAGTTTGGATCGGCGTTGGCAAACAGAGGCATGGAGGCCACAAGTTTACGGCAATTAAAGTTGATGATCTCCTGCAGTAGTGGTAGGAAGTAAAGCAGAACAAATACTTTGTTACTGCTACAGTTTTTCCAGTTATCTGTACTTTACAAGTAAGTAGACAGTATATTTACAGTAAGTATATATTTTTCAGGCTGCTTTTTACTTTTATTCCCTCCATTTGAAAACAGATGTCTGTACTTTCCATTTCTTACTTTATCAAAACGGTCCTGTTACTTTTTTTTCCCCAACATCAGTGGACAACAACAAAATGTAAAAAAGTAACTAGAGGGATGTAAAGTCAATCGTGGTGGAGATCGTGGTTGATTGAGACCTTGGAGACTTAAAAGAAGGGAAAAAAACAGGGACGTGAAGCAGGGAGCATGAACAACGACGAGATACATATTCCCCATTCATGGACTTATTCATGAGAATTGTTACATGTTTTAGGCTATAATAATGACTTGCGAATGACAAATGCATTCTGCCTTTTGCCAGCAGAGACATTAAAGCAAGGCTTTTCCCACAGTTATCATACAATAATTTTGTTTTTTTTATTACTCAATTTAGAGCGTAAGCAAAGTTACAGGAACATGTTTTGATAGCATAAAAGCCGAGCCATATACGACAAGTAATATTGTATTTTTTCTTCTCGGTTCGAGAACCAAGTTAATAAAAGTATAAAAGGTTGTTTTATTTACTTAGACCAAGCTACCCAAACAAGTACTACATACAACGGACCGTTGAAAAAAAATAATTTCTACTTTTGTACTTTATAATTCAGGGTGTCTAACTTTTTTTGTTTTTCTTAAAAAGGAAGTCAACTCCCCAAAATTATTTCCAAAAATATGTCATTGTGATTAATATTGCGTTTGTGGAATAAGAGATAAGCAAAAAAATCCACCCGTTTTCATCAGCTGAGCCATGATTGCTCGTTACAATTTAAAAAAAAAATTTTTTTTTTTACTCCTTTAAAATGTTCCATTTTAAGTACAGACTACAAAATGGACTCTTATTAGACAGGTCTAACTGACTGAGATTTTATAGCACCATATATGTTAAATGTCGCCCACTCGGCATCCATTGCTGCCTGGTCATCCTGGAAGGGGGATTCCCCCATCTACGGCCTCTTCTCAAGGTTTCTTTTTTTTTTTCCCGGATGTTTTTTTTTTTTTTTTTTTTAGTTTTTCTTTGCCCTTCTGTGGGGTTAAGATTAGGAGATGTTAATATTTGTGGCAATGTGAAGCCCTTTGAGACTCTTTTGTGATCAAGGGCTATACAAATAAATTTGACTTGACTATGGAGTGTGAGTGCTTTTATTCCTTCTGATCTCCTGAATGGGACACAACCGTAACATCTGTGAGACATTTGCAATCATTATGAAAGCAACATGGATAGCAGCGCTCGATTAATGCAGTCTCCTGCATTTACTAATCAGATTACATGACTATAAACACGATGGTGAAAAGATAGAGCTAGATTATACTTAGGCCACTTAGATCTATTACGAGCACAATTTTTTTTTTTTTTTAATCTATTCAGGTGCACAAACTAAAAATAATTTAATCATAAATGTTATTTCTTTGTACATTTCTCACCAAAGTTAAATGACATTTAAAATATTGAGACAGACAGCCAATATCAATCACAGCCCACATAGCGACACAGGTGGTTAAAGTGAACGTCAAATGTCAAGCCCCGGCTTTACATTTGATTTGATTACATTTCCAATGCCATCAACATATTTATGACTCAGTAACAGTTATACGGGAAGCAAAAATCCTCAAAGCAGATTACTTCTGACCTCTCTCAGTGGTTCATTTAGCTCCTCCAAAATGCTCTCCTCGTCAAACATCTTGCCCTGGTAGCGGTGCTCGTAGTAATCATGGATTCTCTGACGCATGTCCGCCGGGAGCTTGTGGAAGGACATGTACTGCTCCACCTGTTTGTACTGCGACCACAATTGAACGGTGATGATACAACGTGAGCAATTTCTACAAAAGACAACCAGCAATTATAATCAAAAAGCAAAACGCAAAGTCATGGCAAATGTAATATATTAATTAATCTGTTTGATGCGTTGGCTCAGGGGCCGACTATAATGTGCCTCATTATGTTAACACTCAACTGTCAGGCCATCTGTGAAACCTGTCCACAGTGTAGGTTTGGGCCTCTGCCCCATCTGACGAATACAGTTGTGCTCTGCAGGCTGCGGCTAATGTTATTAAGTACTGTGTCCTTCAGCCATGTACTCTCGTTGCAAAACACCACTAACAGACAGTGGATGCAACCTGTTTGTTTTTGTCCTGCTGTAGGTCTGCCTTTCACTATATGCCAGCACTAGATTGTTTCAAGATTGATACAAGTGACCACATTTTTCCAGATACGACTGTTCATTCGCAGTTTGGCCGACTCTTCTAAACAAAACAAGAGAGACTTCAAGCTGTTTATTGACACACCCACTTGAAGTTGACTGCCAAACTAGATAAAAGAGGCGAGAGAATTATATGTTGTCTATTTAAAACCAACATAACTTTGCCTTTAAGGAGTAAATCATGATTTCCCTCCATTGTAGTTGTTGATTTCAGTCCATTTCTTCAAGCTGAATTACAGTGATGAGCATTAAAGGGGAGGTCAACCCAAACATATTTTTTTACAAGAATATGTTCTATACAAGCCCACTAGTTGAAACAAGGCCTTCTGATAAATATTTACATTTGTGGAATAAGAGTTTATCCACCCGTTTTAGCCATCTCTCGTCACATCTGTCGACTGAAAATGACATCACAACTGCTCAGGGCTCAGATAACGACCAATCACGGCTGACCTGTTTTCTGAAGCTGAGCCGTGATTGGTCGTTACCTGATCCCTGAGTAGTTGTGATGTCATTTTTAGTCGACAGTGAGAGTGAGAAAATGTCCGCCCCCGAGATGGCTAAAAAGGGGTGGATTTTGCTGCTTAACTCACATTCCACAAACACAATATTAATCAGAATGCCGTGTTTCAACTAGTGGGCCTGCTGGGAACATATTCTTGAAAAAAATGTGTTTGGGTTGATTTCCCACTGAAGTGGTTGTTTCCCAAAGAAGTATCCAGTTTCTCTGTTGTGTTGAGGTCAATGTAAGCCGTGCACAGATGCATCACTACAAAACTTGCGGTGTCACATCTATCCTCAACATTTCATCTCTTTGACCTAAAAAGTCATTGCAGATCATTGATGAATAGTGGCCTCCTACCTTTTCTTGGTACTGCCTCCTGGAGGAGTCCAGTGACTGAATGAGGGCAGTGGCGTGCCCCACAAACATGGCAAAGCAGGTTGCGCCCACAATCATGCTGAGGATGGTGAGCCACACGTCGGCCATTCCTATTGGCGGGTACAGCCCGTAACCGATGCACAGCATGTGGCTCATGGCTTTGAAGAGAGCGTAAGAATATTGCTGACCCCACGTGTCATTCTGGAGGGGGAAAACGAGTGACAAAAATGTTTATTGCTATCCAGCTCTATTGAAGTCAGTGGTGGATGACAAGACCAGAAATGCCATTAGAAGCATTGACCTACATTCACAATTTAAATTCAAATATATGTTCTATGAAATTGGATTGATTTATTCCCAACAATGTATTCTCTTCATTTTGAAGTGGTTCTCTTGGCTGCACTGCTTCCAGTACATGTATATAGATGTTTTATTTGTATTTTTTTGTCCAATCAGATTTCAGCCTCTGTGTTGCGCCATGTTTCTGTTATCTACCGAGGGCCCTCGGAATCAATAGTGCTGGCCAACGTAACTAAAACGATATTAGGACTGTTTCGTTAACCAATCGGATTTCAAATTCGTCCTTACGAGGCCAGCACACTGGCGCTCGACGATTGTCAGCATTTTCCGTCCTTTGATTGGTTGGTAAGAGGAACATTTTGTGACAGCCAACTAGCAAAACACATCCGCAACATGTCGCAAACATTTCTATAGCTTTGGTGAGTACGATGCAGTATGTAATTTTTCGTTGTTATGTTTTTATATAAATATTGGCTTTGAACTGCTCCACAAGGGTACGTGGCAGATTTGCATGCTGTTCTAATGCATTTTTATATCGTATTGATGGTTTCTATAATTGTGACGTGATAGTTGTACTATTAACATCTTATATTAAGTCGGGTAGGTGCCCAACTTAAGAACCAGGTACCAAATAACGGCCTGTCACTGGCTACAGGAATACATCAGAATCCTTTTTTCTGTCACTGTGGTTTGTCCGAGAAGATAGTGAATAAAAACAACAAACCTACCACCATCTTGTTTCGAGTGACCCAACAATCGGGAGGGAAGTCCTGCAGCATGGGAACCAGAAACTGCAGACAGCCGTCCCAGTGACACAGCAACAGCATCATACCAATCAGGTTCATGATACGCACCATGGCACTGGCCAGGTCATAGGTCATATGGAAAACCTGACACACACACACAGATGATCACCATTAATGGACGTGAAACAATGTGATGAATCTCTCTTAGTAAATAAATCTATGAAATTGGAATTCTCACTCAAGCAATGAGAGGATTTGCAAAATGGAGTCTGTTCTGTTCTCTGTATGCCGATGGCTACAGTTGTCCTATAGCCGACCATAGTGCTCTTAATCCACTATGGAGAACAAAAGGCTTTTTCAATATTGCGTAATAAACTACCACCAATATTACTGTCCTATGGGGAATGCAGCCTGACATATCTGAATTAAAAGGTGTAGGGAAATACTACAAAGTATTATTAAATAAGTGTGTCGGTTTGTTTTTAAGTCTCAAGAGAGTGCTTGACATAAAATATTGGCTCATTAATGTTTGAAAAAATGCTCAGTTATATGATAAAGAATTTCCAAATTGTAACTCAGGCAATAACTGCGTTCCGTATACCATATTACCTCTTTTCAAAATATGAGGTAAAACGTAAAAGCTAGTGCTGTTCAACACTGCTGCATTTACAAGCACAATTGTGTCAATATCCAAAGAAGGTGCCTTTGAGACCTCCTCACTTCACCCATTAAAATATGGGATTTTCCAGTGAACTTCATATTTATTGTACTAAGTAGATAAAGTATGTTGTTAGAAATACATTTTGCTCGAGCTCCTGCAATTTTTAGGGGAGAGACGAATTTAGTGCAAGCAGCCAACAAGTAGACAACATGCAAACTATGTGCGCTTGCGGACAGGGTGGACAATTTTGGCTAATGTTAGCATTTAACGGGGGCGGTGAGACTCAGTGGTAGAGTGGTCGTCTTCCAACTCAGAGGTTGTGGGTTCGATCCCCGGCTATTGTGAACAGGTCAAAGTATCCTTGAGCAGGATACAGAACCCCCATTTGCTCCTGATGCTGCGTCCTCAGTAGGTAAATGAGGTACAGTGTGAAGCGCTTTGAGTACCAAAGGTAGAAAAGCGCTATACAAGCGACAGCCCATTTATCATTTATGACTCCTCGTGGACCTTCACTTAGAAACATGATTCAATAAGCAAGATGACTGTGCACTGTTTAACAAATATTATTCGAATTTGTGAGAGGTTTTTAATCAATTGATATTTCATTACGACAGATTGGATATGAAAAGCTCGAGAACAAGAAACGATAACACTAATACGATAAAAATTACTTTGTACAAAATCTAGCTGTAAATATTTACCATGCAACGAGGCACGGTTTTAGCCAACATTAAAGAAAGACAAAACGCTGGCAGTTATGTCACTGAAAACATGAGATGGATCCTGAAAGGGGCAGTCACGTTACATTATAATGACAGGGTGGACAACAATTTCAGGCACACGTAATATGATCATAAAAACGGAGAATACACGATCAAAATGACTAATTTCTTTAAATAACTAGTTGTGGATGATAAATGCACGTACAAATGTTTTCATTTACACTATTTAACGACTATTACACACACTGCAGTTAGGAGAGCAGTGTGTGGGACATGCCAAAATCATATACTGTACATCCAATGAAAAAAAAAATAGACAAAATGAAGCAAAACCATTTTATGAGATTTATCATTGTACTTGTGTATGTGTGCAAATGTTTGGCTACGTACAATAAGATGGTAGAGTTTCATTATTCTAGACCCTGTCAATCACGGTCATCACTTTCCCTCTCTTATGGGGCCCGCTGGGTGTAACTAACTAATTGGTAGGTGAGGGTAAATACAAATGTACCTCCTCCCACTGGTGGATGTAGCGGATGAGTCTGGAGAGGCGTAGCAGACGCAGCAGACTGAGGATTTTGGTGAAGCGCACGATCCTCAGGGCTCGCGCAGTCTTGTAAAAATCGGAGTCAATGCGAGTCTCTACGATGAGGAAGATGTAGTCCACGGGTATAGAGGAGATGAAATCCACCACAAACCAGCTCTTCAGGTACTTGATCTTGATCTTTTGCGGGTCCAGAATGATCTCTGTGTTGTCCTCTTTGACGATACCCGTGCGGAAGTTGAGGACCAGGTCCATAAGGAAGAAAGTGTCCGAGACCACGTTGAAGACGATCCAGGGCGGCGTGTGCTCGTCCTTGAAGAAAGTGATGCCCACGGGGATGATGATGAGGTTTCCCACCATTAAAAGCAGCATGGTCAAATCCCAGTAGAATCTAAAACACACAAAAAACACCCGCAGCCCGAGCAGAAAATCATTTTATACATAACACATTAGTCGCAGAGGGGAAAACGATGATTCAAACTGTCGCAGGTCAGATGGATGATTTCAAGGTTTTCTCACATAATATATCGACATTGATTTTCAGACCAAGGGAGAGATAAACAAGCTGTAATTTTGAGTTATACATAAGCATTTTCAAAATTGAACACACAGAACTGTGAGATATTCAGGGCGCAGTGAGCTGGCGCATTGTCACGGTAAGGCACCCACAATTTTTGCTGCCGCAACTCTAGACTTTGCTTTTTTCCATTGCCTTTTATTAAAGCGAAAGTCAACCCAAACATATTTTTTTAAGAATATGTTCTATGCAGGCCCACTAGTGGAAACAAGGCAATATGATTAATATGAAATATGAGTTAAGTAACAAAATCCACCCGTTTTTAGCCATCTCCGGGGGCGGCCATTTTGTCACTTCTGTCGACGGAAAATGACGTCACAACTGCTCAGGGCTCAGATAATGACCAATCAGAGCTCATCTTCACAAAACAGGTGAGCCGTGATTGGTCGTTATCTGAGCCTTCAGGGTCTGTGATGTCATTTTCAGTCGACAGAAGTAACAAAATGGCCACCCCCTGAGATGGCTAAAAACGAGGGGATTTTGCTGTTTAACTCATATTTCATATTAATATTGCCTTGTTTCAACTTGTGGGCCTGCATATGTTTTTAGTAACTTTTGTAAGCGACTTCATTTTTTCTCTGCTCAGCTTCTGAATATCGTTAACTGTCGCGTTTGTAAAAGCTTTCCTTGCTTGTGTGAAGCACATTGATTTGCCTTGTGTATGAAATGTGTCATATAAATAAAGCTGCCTTGCGTTGCCCCGCCTCTTCTCACACACTAAACTAAGTAAGCGCTATATCTGACAACATCCTGGTTGATTGCCACATTCACTGGAAAAGTCAGATAGTGTGTCTTTGCAATCGCTTTTCTGGCACCAGTCCTGGAACGTTTCTGACATATTTCATACTCACAGAAGCAACGACTTAATCTATTGTAGAAGTGGCGACAGGTGGACAATAAAGGTTAATTGTACCTTCTGCCATTTAGGTGAAGAACACGCATTTGTTGGCTGGCAAAGATAAATGAACAAACAAGTTATTTCAAATGTTTTTTTGGACCAATTCAGTGGAACTGGATCATCTCGTGTGGCAAAATTGATCTCGCGCGACTCACTAATGTTCCACGGCCCAGTGGTTTGAGAATCACTGTTTACGATTAAGTTAGGCTTGAGAAAACACAAATTAAGACAGGCAAGCAGTTAACAGATATGCTTGCTACAAGTACCTTATTTTATTGAATTATTTTTCAATTATGTTCTGAAAGCAACGTGACCTGAACCGCCCCTACCAAAAACGATCATGTTTATGAATTGTGTTAAGTTACAGAAAAATAATTGAAGCTTACGTGTAGAACTTTGCTAAACTTCTGCATGATTTACTGGTGAATATCTCTTGAGAACATGCTGCCTCTATTTTTGTCCAACATTGTGCTTCAGGGCACAAGGATGGAGACAAAGTCCATCTGATTTGCTCATAAGAAAATATCGATTTTCACACCTGACTCTATGCTCAGGAATCAGCACCGGTGTGCTCTGTTGCATCTCAAAGCTGCGTGGCAAATTGATTTTGGTCATCATCTCTACATCGCCTTTGTGTTTGCATGCTGCATTAAATTTCTCCTTGAAGCAGCTGATGTATGAAGGACCTTTTAGAAAAGTGTACCACGGAGTGATTTCAATCTAAATATGGCACTAAGCACAGCAATAATCAGTCCAACGCATCTTGGCCAAGCCGAGCAAAACTCCAGCTAAATGCGATCTAAAGCGTGCGAGTGTGTGATCGCACGCGCGATCCATCTCGGGGAACTAATTAACCTTGAATCGATCATCCGGCAGCCTGACACACCTGCACACATAGCACCGGCAGCAGTGAGCGCAAATCAACAGCCTCCAAAGATGGACCCCTAAAGTTACTTGTGAGGGCGCACTAACACACTGTATCCTCAAGACCAACTTGTTTCACGAGGAATGAACATTGATCAGTGGAGGATTCACTTTAAACAGAGCTGATTAAATGAGGCTTTCACCTTCCTGTCAACAAGTGTCAATGTAATCCTTGCCTGAATAAATGCGAACAGCTCGTGATGAGGAGGAGATTACGATGTCGGCAAATCGATACATAATGATGATGATGGTATAATAATAAGACCTACTGGGAAACGGTGGTTCATTGATGCTGTAATCATGTCAAAGCACTGGTTGTATTACGGTAGGGCTGCTCGATTATGAAAAAAAATATGAATCACAATTATTTTGGTGAGAAGTGAAATCACGATTATAGAAACGATCATTTATTTTTGGGCACAATACAAGAAATGATTTAAACATCGAAAATATAAAGACATATAAATGTAAGTAAGTTTCTTTTGGACCAAACAAAATGTATAAAAATAGTTGTTATAAAATGAAAAAAAAAAGGTGCAAATGTATAAATCCAAGTATGATTTCCTTGTGCGTTGGATAAAAATGCATATGAATCGTTTTTACAATTATGCCAATTTTGTTATCGTGGAGTGTAATAATCGTAATTGTAATTGAATTTGGATTAATTGCACAGCCCTAGTATACGGTTCCTCAAATATGAATTAAGTTTGATTTACCTGTAGTTCATTGCATTGGCTCAGACCACTTATAAAGCAATATAGACTAATCAAATAAAATGAGTTAAGTTTGAGGTGTTTATAAAAAGGTCATTGTCTGAGTCAATGTGTCCCTTGTTGTTGAGGGAAAATTTCAAATTAAGGACCGTCATGACCATATCGGTATAAAATTTCATAGTGTTGGTACAAATCAGGCATTGAAGATTGAATTGCTCGTAAGTATGAAGGTAAGAATGAAAAGCTAGCCGGGTTTGGCTTCAACTCTCCTGTGGCTAGGGATGTTCCGATCACACGTTTTTGGTACCCGAGTACGAGTCTTTGGTTTTAAGAATCTGCCAATACTGAGTCCCCATCTGATACCTTGGCAATACATCAAGAAAAAAAGAGCGTGCATTCAAATGAATGTTTTCACAATGCTCGTGTCTCCCTGTTGCTCCAAATACAATTTAGGCTCTGCTGCAGCATATCGGCGAGCACTGTGCACAGGCAGATGTGCCCGTGCGTGTGCGTGCAATGCTCTTACTCTCACTCTGACTGCTACACCCGCAGAAAAAAAAACAAAAATTAACACTGTGTAATATGAAATTAAGCTACTAGTGGTCCATTTGGCAAGCTCTTTAAAGCTTTGGATTATTTAGTCATTTTGTGAACTTCAATTTCCTTCAAAAAATGAAGAAAAACCATCTTTTTTCCCCGATGCCCAATCAGGTGAAAAACACGTGATCGGCCCCAATTTCCCATCAATGTGATCGGAGCGCGACATCTATACACGCGACCATAAATTAAGAAATCAAAAATAATGGGATGAAACAAATCACGTTGTTAAACTAGGCTGTTGTACCACTAAAACTGAAAATATGGCCAATTTGAGAAAATTCAGCTGAACATGTCCAAAAGATTTGTTGAGTTGGGCTTTGTTGTCACTTATTACCGGTGTATCTTAATAATACATAGTGGATTAATTTGTTCTCAGCGCATTGAATCAACCGCAGCTGGACTGTTCTGATTCTCTTATATGACGTTTCGTCTCTCATCTGAGCAGTCTTAAGCAGTTCATGCAACATGGCTTGACTGAAACGTCTTCTAAGACAACCAGAACCGACTGGTTGCGATCCAATCAATGCCCTGAGAATGAAATGACCTGGATGAGCGAGAACATTTACAAGCTTCATTTGTTTGAACACTACTACGAGCTGTGTTATCAGAATCCAAGGATCCCTTGAGGAAACTACAAATACTGAAGTTACTCCACCTAACTACTTCTTTGCCTTGTGAACGGTCGAATTCATGTGCCAGAAAAGGCGATTGGCCCACTTTCCATTATAACCTTCAGTTGTCTGTCAAACAAAGCATTTGCATTGCTCTCTTCATCTGCCCGTTGTCGCTGCAGTGACACAGTGGTCCTAATTGCTCATCCCCTCTCTGGATAAATCCACCGTTATCTCTTGGGAATCCATATCAACCCCAGAAGTCAGCTCCCATCAGCCAGATGTTGAGTAGTTAGCATTACAGCTCTGCACGCGTCACTGTGAACATCGGAACAGCTGCACCGCAAAAAAAAAAAAAAAAAAAAGTGTCCAGGGGACAGTGCATTACCGTCCCCCCTTCAGACCTTCCTGTTGGCTCATCAGCTGACTGTGCACGCAGCATTCGACCCACAAAGACCAGGCAACTAACTGTTGCAATCTGCCATGTGCGTCAAAATAATGCTCGCAGTTGTGTGGACTGTGCACCTCTCCGAAAAGGAATCTTGCACGATTTGGGTCAGAGTGCAACTCGGTTAAAAAGCATGAGAGCACAAAGAGAGAGGAGTTATGAGCAAAGTGAACACAAAAAGGCTTAAAATTGTAAAAGGAGCTTAGATCAATCAGGACAGCTGAAAAAAAGGGATCACATTTGTACTGGAGATACTTATCTCTTGTTGCCAGACTGCAGCTGAAGCACACCAGCCTGCATCAGCTCAGTGGCTTAACGCACACCTGTACTGACTGAAGCTCAGGCCCACCACCATCATATGAACGTGACAGTGGGTCCAGAGAGTCTACTGCTGTCCAAATAAAAGACAGCAGCCATTCATTACACGGCGGTTGAAAAAGGGCGACGTTTATCTGGGATAGGCTCCTGCATACCCATGACCCAAATGAGGCCGAGCAGTATAGAAAACAGATAAATAATTGGATGCTAACAATGCATGTTTTTCAAGTTTCTATGGTGGGAAAGCAAACTTTGGCGAGCAGAAAACTCAGGAAATTAGGACAGAAAATATCAGTTGGTTTTAAAGGGCTGGTCTTGATTTATGATTTTGAAAGCGTAATAGAGCAGTCATCAATATGCATTGCGTGTAGTGATTCATTATTTTGGCATTAGACATCCTGTGAGATGTTCCATTTTAAGTTTGGTAAGGCTATCTAAGTCTTTCACAATGCGATTGGCGAGTAAACTTGTCAATTACATTTTTCGACGGGGATGGGTGGGGGAGGGCCTGATGCTGCTCCACTATAAATTGCGAGCTTGGCAACGACTTTGCTGACGCACAACAACCTATAGATGGCAGCGATGCACCATTTTAGATACGAGATACGCCCCGGTTGTGAGTCCACTGTGAGAAACAGCTGCATGTTGTTAAACCTACCTTTGTTCTTCGGCTGATTATAAAATCACAGAAAATGGGCAGAATCAAAGTTTTTCTCCCTGGTGAAAGGAGAGAATCTATTCTTTTATTTGGTAGATTCAGTGTATATATATATATATATATATATATATATATATATATATATATATTTATATATATATATATATATATATATATATATATATATATATGTATATATATATATATATATATATATATATATATATATATATGTATATATTTATATATATATATATATATATATATTTATATATATATATATATATATATATATGTATATATTTATATATATATATATATATATATATATATATATATATATATATATGTATATATATGTATATATATATATATATATATATATATATATATATATATATATATATATATATATATATATATATATATGTATATATATACATATTAGTGCTGTCAAGCGATTAAACTTTTTTTAACTAATTAATCGAAAAATGTTCCATAATCTGCATAATCGCATTTTTCAACTACAATTTTTTACAAAGCTTGGAACCGATATTTACTTGAGTAAAATCTTGGAATTAATGTTGGGAAAAAAAGTACATTTATATTCAAATACTGTTGTAATAGCTTTCTTTGATCCTGGATATGATTATTTTCCTGTAAAATGCAACAGTTGAACAACCAAAGATATACAACTAATACGGTATTTGAATTTGGCTTTGCAAAGTTTGCAAAATATTTTGGATTCCTCCAGTGAGCCGTCGAGCAACATTTTAAAGTAAAACTACATAAAAGTCTGTCTTTGAGACGGTGACTCTCCTCTAAGTTAGACACCTTGAGCAGAGGTCAGCTGTAAGAGGAAGTAAATAAAACTGAGTTAACTGAGTTCTTTTTTTTTTTGTGTATTATAGAATTTAAATTAATCTCCATAGTTAATGCTTTAACTTTGAAAGAAATAAATGTATATTAGTGCTGTCAAGCAATTACATTTTTTTGTATATAAAATGTTATATATATAATATCTAGAGAGGGCACTTTAAATAGTCGGGGGTTGAGTATTGTATGTCCTAATTGCTTGAGCGTGATGCCATGACACCTAGTACACAGCACAGAACAAACAGCTGGGTGTCTTGATTCCATTCCAATCTCTCTCTGGCCATCTAATGTCAGCGTGTTGCGGGTGGCACCCACTCCATCCACAACATCTCCACTCCATTAAACTAATTGTGCTGTAATAATCCCGCCTAATGTGTGCTTCTAATATCTTGAATGGTCATGTTACCCTATTTTGATTACCCCATTTCCAAGCCCCTGCTGCATTCTCTCTAATATAATCCACTGGTCTCACTAAATGATAAAAAAAAAAAAAAAGTGTAATTCTGATGAGTGGAAGAAAAAAAACAGCAGTGACACACATTGGTGTACAACAAAGTAGGATGGCTGAGTTTGCTGGTTAGATGTCAAGATAGGATGGTGATGGGTGGGCAGAATGATATCATGTGTGTAAGACTGCCTCAAAAACACTGGACTGCAATTATTTGCAAAATTAATTGTTTGGAAAACCGATTGGTTGGATCATCCGTGATCCTGCAGAGCCAGAGTTGATCAAATGTAATGGTGCTTTTCTCATGTTTTCATGCTAATAAACTCATTTAGCAGGCATGAACTGATTCTCCGCAAGAGTGGCCTTTACAGTGTGTGTCATTAAGTCTTCAGTCCAGGGTCATTTTCAGAAATTAAGACATTTATCTAACCATTGATTATTGCACAATCACTGTATGCTATGCATTAGTTTGTCCATCTGATTGTCATATTTTGCTATTGGGAAAACACACATACTGATCATTTGCCATGTCATTAGAGACACTGGCGCAATCGAATTACTGGAATTCCGCTTTTAATATGATAAAAATGCAGTAGTATGCCTGTCATGTATTAATTTCCTTTTATTCCATTAATCCGGTTTGCAGTGATGCAGAGCTATACTGTACACTGGGCTGTTTCTAAAATGACTAAAAAGTTTCAATCAATGCAAAGCATTATGTTTTTGGCTATAGATTAATTTTAAATCAACTTTTTTTTCTTTGCACATGATCGAATAAAATAATGGCTGGTTCTTCTTTGTGACTGGTTGGTCAATAACAAACGCGTTTGTAATTCCAGAAGGTGTGTAAAACTTTCGGGTTGACTGCACATGAATTACCTAAAATCACTGTATGGGTGTATAATCCAGAATCCAGCAGATTTGACACGTTCCCTCTCGTGCTCCACGGCCCTCTCACTCCCCAACATCCGCAGAGAAAACTTGTTGACTCCCGGTTGGAGCATCGCCCCGAACTGCCGGTGCATGAATCCGGCTTGGTAGAGCCGCTCATCCTCGGGGATAATTTGCTCGGTACCTTCCAACTTGATGAAACTCGTCTGATCGAACACCGACGACTGGCCGACCGCTGCGTCGCCCAGACCCCCCGCTGCCGCGCCGCGCTCTCCGGGGGAACCGTCGCCGACACTTGCGTCCGCCTCCGGGATGAGGCAGCGCTGCTCCGCCGCCGCATCTGACCCGGTAAGATGACGCCCGCTGATGGAAGAGACGCTGCCTCTGAAACGGCGACAGTCCCCGTTCAAGTTGGTCTTCGCGCCGGCATTTGTGCTGCCCCCCTCGATGCTCCTGCAACTGCTCGCGGGAGACAGAGAGGACAAATGTCTCAGCAGAATACTTTTCCTCTTCGTGTCCTTGTCGCCGCTGTCTCCTTCGTCCACCGCAAAAGGTCTTTGCCCAATGTTTTGCGGCAAGCTGTAGAGCCGCTTGCGCATGGAAGACTGGAACCTTTCCATTTGTTTACGAGAGGAGAGCACGGCGGGAAGTAACAGGGGGGTGAATCATATAGGTGTCGTGCACTTGGAGTGCCACCGGAGGCAAAACACCGAGGAGACGCATCGGCAGGACGGCTCGTATTTGACACTTGGGACGTGCCTCGCTTTGCCACGCCAGCCCGGGTCCAAACATTGGAGATGCGTCAACAATCAAAGTCCGCCGTGTGTGGAGGAGGCAGGAAGTAAACGCGTGTAGATCCACAGCGTGTAGACGAGACGGCATCAGGATGCAGCGTGCTGAGGGTCGGACGTGCAGGAGGAGTGAAAGAATATTACTGCTGCTGCTGCTGCTGCTACTGAGCTCCTCAATGACAAAGCATGGTATCCACCTCCCTACAGGATAAATACGCGGTGTCAGCACAAGGTGGTGGCACGCATGCACGCACATGGCACATGCTTCCCTGACGCCCCTGATCCATCAAACACTCCACATTTTTCATGGCACACCACCTAACAAAAAAAATAAAAAATGGCACAAAAAGTATATAGTGCACTGAAACAGTGGTGTCTTCATTTCCTCACACATTATAGTGTGAAAATGTATCGATTATGCAATCAATCGACAACTACGTATTTTGATAAAGTAATTGTTTAACTTAAAACTGTCCAAATCTTATACAAGCCTCACAACAGTCATTATTCTCCGATTTCTGTAGTCATTCATGAAAGCAGACTGATGATGTTTTGTGTTTTACAAAACATCTGCTTTTACTTTGGAAAACATTGACCAAACCAGGAATTGAATCAGTTTTCAAAACGTTTGGAGAGTCCAGCGTCAATCCCTCTCGTGTGATATTGTTTGTTGTTTAGTTTTTGTTTTAATCACCAAATAACACCAAACAAAAAGTAAAACTGTTTAACACACAGTAATCGGGAAAAAACGATTTTGGAATACACTAATGCAAAATAAAATCTTATCCAATTAATGAATGGAATAATCTGTTGAATACACTAATCGATTAAAAATATTTGATAGTGACAGCCATAGTTAAATCTGGGCCTGTTTGATGAACACAAAGCTGTGGTTAATTGTACATTCTTCCATCTCATGGAAGAGCATTTATTTGTTCTGCCTGTCACTATGCAGTTAAAGTCACTGACATAGATGGACAAAAATACAATATTATGTGTAGTGAATCATTTTCACAGCACTTCAGTGAAATTGGGTAATTTCCTGCAGCACGTGATGAGCTCTTAGAAGACCATAAGTTGTATCACAAAGTCTGCCTTAGGATTTTCATTACTGTGATTGTAGAGTGCTATTAATGTTTTGCAATTTTCATGTCGCTGATGTATTTAAATGTATAATCACCTTAAGGTCGGGGGGGGGGCTAATTAATTGCCCCATCCTATTACATAAGTGCCGCTGCATTAGATTAGTATCGTTTTTATGATGGAAATCACACTGAATTGTGCCAAGCTTTCATGGGCCGCATAAAATGATGTGGAGGGCTTGATCTGTTTGATACCTGTAAATTATCTGGTTGCTACATAGCAGCCCAAGCACGCCACTCGTGCTTGGTCTGCCCATTCGTAAACAGGTTTATTGCAGCTACTTCCATGTGATGAGGAGCATTTTTGTTCTGCCTGTCACAATACGTGGGTGGCATAGGTAGATAAAACAAAGATCCATCCATCCATTATCCGTACCGCTTCTCCTCACAAGGGTCGCGGGGCGTGCTGGAGCCTATCCCAGCTGTCTTTGGGCAGTAGGCGGGGGACACCCTGAACTGGTTGCCAGCCAATCGCAGGGCACACAGAGACAAACATCCGCACTCACAATCACACCTAGGGGCAATTTAGAGTATCCAATCAACTTACCATGCATGTTTTTGGAATGTGGGAGGAAACCGGAGTGCCCGGAGAAAACCCACGCAGGCACGGGGAGAACATGCAAACTCCACACAGGGAGGCCGGAGCCGAGATCGAACCCACGACCTCTGAACTGTGAGGCGGACGTGCTAACCAGTCGACCACCGTGCCGCAAAACAAAGATCAAAATAATAAATAATTGTCAGAACATTTTTGTGAAATTGCACTCTAAAAACAGTTGAGTTAAAAATAACACAATTTTGAGTCAAACGTGGACCGATCCACTAATTGGGTCAATTTGACCCACCCTCTTGCATTGTTTTGTAGAAAACAGACCGATTTTTTGGTTTTGCAGAAATCCAGAAAGTTGGGTCAAAATTGACCCAACTAGTGAATCGGTCCATTTTTGACCCCAAATTGTGTTATTTTTAACCCACCTGTTTTTAGAGTGTGTGTGTATGGGTGATCCAGTACCAAGGTTAAAAATCACTAGATTAATGGATGGCAGACAGGGAAGCCTCAGTAATGAGACATTGGAGCAACCAAGCAAACATGAGGAAAACTTGCATGAGATATCAGACGCATTATACAGGAATGTAAATTCAAAATTGTACAAGCATACAGTTGCTTTGTGCATTTTAGTGACACTATTGCACTCAAATCAGTTTTTGCTGACATCTTTTGAGCACAAGAAGTTAATAATGTTGAACTGTCACTTTAACATTGCTTGTGAAGTTTGACTTTGTTTCCATTATTTTTTTATGAGAAATAATGTTTTCAAAATCAGAACAAATTGTAGGTGAGCCAGCATCTCAATGGATTGCGGCAGTCTTTCGAGCTTCCACTGCATTACTAAAAAGTCAGATATAAGATTGCTTTGCCCCTTTAATTTAGTAATAATGTTGCACAAGTTGAATGCAATACAAAACTTGATCATTCAGCAGTCCACAAAAAAGTAACTAATTGTGAGTTCTCAAAGTCTGTGTGTGGTTAAATTTGGAGAATTAGAAGCTTATTTCTTTCCTATATTTTGTATTTGAAAATACTGTTCCGGGCAAGATTAATTTGGCCACAGTGCAGCTTTAGGCATGTGCCACTTGATGGATAGAGTCTCTTACAAACTGCCAACAAATCCTCCACATTTAAGCAGATCACTAGATCTTTAATAATCTAATTCTGTGCCATGTGTGCTGCGCCGACAGCTGTTTGTCAGAGTGCAGCTGAGAAAGTCAGCAATAAAGCGATGCTGAAGGGTTCATTCTGAAAAAGCACACAACTGTACAGTCAATTACAAGGTTTAAGCAATAACTCGAATAGCTTTATTTCCATTAAGCCACAAAAGTGAAATTGTGTTGTCAAAGTTGTGTTTGTCCCTTTTCTGCTTTTTTTCTTTTTTCAAGTTGAAGTTGATGCATCTTGCTTTCATTGACTGCTCCACAACTGCACATGTGCGCAAGTGTGCTGATGACCTGTATGCATGCTCACCACTCTTATAATGGATGTTTGACTTTTCACCTCCACTTATCCATAATCCCAAAGGGATAATACAGCTTGATCCCCGGACTTTCATCCAGGGGGCTTTCATCGTCACCTCTTCAATCTGCCCACATCTAATTTGGGGCTTTAACATGAAAAACAATAGCAGGAACTTCTGTAGATAGTTGGGCAACTAAAAGAGAGGGGCTATGGTTGACTCTCTTGTAACAAAGCTTTGATTTTAGAGACTGCATCAGGATAATCAGATGTGAAAGTGATTGTTGTTGCTTAGATTAGGCAATTAAAATAAGGACCAGAGTGTGTGCATACGGATAATATATATAACATAAAGTATGATAATCTCTATTATAGCAGGCAGGAGTACGATTTTTCTTCTTTAGAAAAAAAAAAAAAAGGATATGTCAAGCACTATTTTGATATAAAGCTCCTCTTAATATCAATCATCATGTTAGACAGCCTCTGAAACGATGCAGCCACTAGAGTGCGCTGTAATACAAACTCTTCTTCTACGTTGCCATTGGCCCACCTCTGTGCAGCATTTCACATTTTAGGCAAAGAAACCACAACGACACCCAAATGTGTTTTTTTTTTTTTTTCAAATGTTTATTCTTAAAAATGACTCGAGATTTTGTGTCGCAGGCTGTCCAATCCCGTCCGCTGTACTGAAACCATGCAGCTGTTTACTACAACTCTATCCTCTATGGGCGGTCCTACTATAGTTTAAAGCTTTATCACAGAAAAAAAAGAAAATAAAAAGCTGCAATGTTTTGTCAATATATTGATATGGATATTAGTTGCATAGGAGAAAAGCCATGCTGAACAATACACACTGTCATGACAAAACAATGTTAGAATGATTGTTACAGAATTCATTAAAATAGGTTTATACAGGTTCCCATTATTGTCAACATTTAAGTGCATCATAATATTCATATCAGTACATAGCTATAGTGATTTGTACATACACACATAAACGGAGTCTTTAGAGGGACGTTGCAAAAGCCCTTGAAACTTAATATCAATATTATGAAGTATCTTAGGTAATGATATGCAGCTGCATGATAAAACCGTACAAAACTGCCATATCTGATGATGGCGTCATTTTCTACACTGCTGAAATGTGGTGTTTGTCTCTTTAGAAATGTATAGATTATCTACATGAAGCCACTCTCCGAGAAAAAAAAAACACAGAACAAAATCCTGTCTCAAGTAGAGGGTCAACATCTTGCATGCAATTATTTTATAATTAGTAAAAGTAAGGGAGAGCAACTAAATCACACACGCCACTGTTTGCATGCAGTAAACAATGTTTATGTTAACAATCCCGTAACGATATGAACGAAAAAGAGCATCTCGCACCCGACACCATAAAATCATAAGGCATGCCTCAATCAACCACAACTTCTAATGGCAGAAATATTCCAGTAACAACTGGCGTCGATTCCATTGTTGTTTACCTTCATGTGGTCAATGCATGTGAAATGTAACCTGCAAATGAAATGAAAGCACATCTCAGAGCAGCCTGCCGCACGTCATGTCTCGGCGTTAACTTCACACATTGGGTCATTGTGTAATTTGTCCCCATGGGCTTGTCATACATATTTATCATCAGGTGGACGGTTTGGTCCTTTTAATAATTGAATACACTCACTCTGCAGACAAGGGGCTCAATTTGTATTCCTCTGGCGCAGGTTCTTGTCTTTGTGGTTGTTGGTCGAATTGGTTTTCCTTTAGGAAGGAGTAAATGACACACAATCAGATCAGATTTGGTACAATGTTGTGTATTCAAAAGTCAACACTTGTGTGTTGCAAAAGATTACGTTAAACTGCATTACATTTGGCTGATAACACTGTAAGGAACTTGTAGAAATCTACACCAAAGCACAATTTGTCTTCTGCATGCCGAACTCAGGCTGTGCGATATGACAAGGTTATCATGTCCCCATATAGATGAAGTCATTGCAACAGTATCGCAGTATAACAGATTTTCTCCAATGAATGGTTTCACAGAATCAGATGTGCATAATTGCAAAAACACTCACTCATGTCACTCTTTTAGATAAAATCTTATCGGGATGTTGGCTGCCATGTTCATTACCCTCCGTGTTTATTTATTCTGCTCATCGTCAAAGAGAATGTACATTTCAGTCACGTGGCAGAATGGAATGAATGCTTCATCCACAATGCAAAACACTCTATGATCCTCACAATACCCATTGTCATATCACATTGCCCTTAGTCAGAAAACGGATACAATACATGCATACAGTTTCTAGGTCAATATCGCCACAAGGCATCTTTGAGACTGCCTCGGTTCAAAATTGAGATTTTCCACTGAACTTCATCTAAGGCTAGCGGTGTTGAAATTTACTCTACTCAAAGCTCTACAGAGAAAATTCAACATGTGACATGGTCAAGTAAAATGTTCATACTTACACTGGTCCGGCTGGGTCATCATCTGAAGCAGCGAGGGGAAATATGGAGAAATGAAGACCAAAAATGAAAATTTCAAAGAAAGGGAGATTAAAGTGGAAGTCAAACCAATCTTTTTTTTTTTTTTTTCAAGAAAGTGTTCTATGCAAGCCCACTATTTGAAACAAGGCATTCTGATAAATACTGCAGTTGTGGAGTAAGAGTTAATAAACTAGTTTTTAGCCATCTCTGGGGGCGGCCATTTTGTCATTTCTGTTGGCTGAAAATGACATCACAGTTCCTGAACAACTCTTCTTACTTACTCAGGAAACAACCAATCACGCCTCACCTGTTTTCTGAAGCTGAGCCGTGATTGGTCGTTACCTGAGCCCTGAACAGTTGTGATGTCATTTTCAGTCGACAGAAGTGACAAAATGGCCGCCCCCCTGAGATGGCGAAAAAGGGGTGGATTTTGCTGCTTAACTCATATTCCACAAACGCAATATTAATCAGAATGCCGTGTTTCTACTTGTGGGCCTGCTGGGAACATATTCTAGAAAAAACGTTTGGGTTGACTTCCACTTTGAGGACTTAAGTTTTTTTTTTTTTTTGTCCACAGCCGAAGTGTATTAAGGCTAGTACATTATCTTTTAAGTTTCCGTTTCACATTTCATTCATATCAATGAAACGTAATTAAAATGCAGGCTTGCAATGTGACTAGCAGAACACAGTCCAGTGCAGCATCACACCAAACTTCACGGACAAATGAAATGAGAATAAACTTGCAACAATACAATTTTCATGCATAGACAAGTAGTGTTGCTCAAGGTATTTGCAATACCGTACCTCAGCAATTACTGAGGGAGTGTGAAACAATGACAGGTTTCACAGTGCAATCAAGTATGAGTTTAACACATCAAAATGACGGCACTGCATCATTTTAATATAAAAATGTTTCACGGAAAGCAACTACAAATCGTATCCCGTCAAGTGAGTGAGAGAGGATGAGGCTGAAGCATGCAGTCTCACACTTACCACATACAGCGTTAGGTTGGGCAATTGGGAAAAGGAAGATAACGATAACAATAAAATATTCAGCAGAGAAAGCTGGCCTCATTTAAGGCAATGCAATTACAATATTAATTATTAACAATTGATGCACAAATTCTGATTTCTGGCTCACGCAAGCAATGGTAATTGGATTTGTATGAAAAGAAAAGATTTCAACTTTGTCCAATTGATTTCAACTAATAAACATTAATGAAAACGTGATCACATTTGGTGACTCCGAGTCAGAGGCCGTATGGCAATATCAGAATTTTAGTTTGAAAGTAAAAGGTGGACAAAATAGCATTATTGCATCATTTTCAATACGGCAGAAGAATGAAGGGCTGAAAATCACATGTTGGCATTTGCAGATTTTAACACAATGTATCGACTGCTTGAGCATACAGCAGCTTGGAGCGTGCAAAGTCCCTAAGACACTATTAATCATTGACAACGTCCATCTCCACAACAATGCGGTCTCCCATTTCTTATCAATATCAAATGCATGAAATTGTCCCAACAAGGTGCAACCTCCACACGCTGAATTATTGAGCGCAGCAGTGTCAGGTGACCGTGTCGGTCTCTCCGGTGCGGGAATATCCCAAGAACGCGTCGATGGTTTGTGGCGACTGCAGAGCGAATGCCACACTGGCCTCGCTTGCTTCTACAAGTGTGTGCGTGTGGTGGAAAGCATCCCAATTTCTTGCATCGCTGTGCGGCACGCTAACTGCTCTGCGGCAGTGACACTGCAGCGCCATACATTATTACCATCAGCAATAATCCCATCAGCAGGGATAGGAACGCTAGGAATGCTCATATACTCACCCTCTCGGTGCATTTTATATCCTTCTATTCCTAAAAATAACTGGTGTTTGATCATGTTCCTTCTATTATTCCGTGACAATCATTTCTCCTCACTTGTAGTCAAAACAGTGGCATAATAAATAATAAATAGGTTTGAAAGAGCAAATAGAGCTCCAAAGTGTTGGTGACTCACCGTCTTGTAAATCCTCGGGCTTCTTACGCTTCTCATAAACAACGATGATCACGATCAGGATGATGATCTCAGCCAACACCCCCAAAAGAGGCCATAAGGGGGCCAAATGGCTGCGGACTCTCAGCACAGACCTCTCGTCACTGCTTCCAATCAAATTGGTGGCGTTACACTGGTACTCGCCCGGGTCCAAATTAATGTCCAGATTGGTGATGCTGAGCTCAGTGTAATTGTCTTTGCTGCTGATGGAGAAGCGCCCGGATGAGTTGTCGATTTCCTATCAGATTAAAATAAAGGCGTTCACACATGCTTATATTGCTGACGTACAGCATCAATGTAGTAGTGCAATAAGTGAAGAAATGTTTGGGTTTTTTTAACTGCATTCACAATTCTAATCAATCTGTAATACGATATTGAACCGTTAAGGCTTCATTTTACAGGTTAGTAATTAAAGATTTACACATCACAGCAACCCATTACACACAATGTCGAAGTGCTCAGGTACAACCTGTGAATCTAGATGCAAATCTTTCGAAAAGCTAAACACTATATGAAGTTCCCAATTTTGGTTGTAATGACAATAACTGACTTCCTCCTACTGAAATAATACAAAATATACTTTGTACACAAAGTCACACTCACACACACAAACACATCATACCCTATATATGCCGTTTTCAAGTTTACGCCAGGTCCAGATAGGATGAGGGTAGCCCACAGACTTACAGTAGAGCAAAGCACGCTGGCCTTCATTCTTATTTTCGCTACGCTTGTGGCCCGTAATCTCAGGAGCAGCTAAAAGAAGAAAATAAGATATAAGAACACAATAAGATGGGTTTTCACACATTATGTACACATTAGAACCTACAATCTGACTGGATTGTTACAATGCTCGCATTAATCATGATAAACATAATCATTATCTCTCCCAAGAAGTTTATGATTTTATCCCAGATTGTTGAAAGGGAAGGATTACACAAAATCTATTGAATCCAGTTCAACAAAATGTGTTCAAAAACTAGAAAGAACACATTCAATTGGAGAGATGGAATCCAGAATACTATATATAATATGTATCACTGGTGTCAGACGGAATCCAAAATCATCACTTTTCAGGAGACTCCATCAACGGCATGTTTGTTCAACCTTCGTCAAAGAGAGCAGCCATTTTCAACACTTCAGATTGGTCACTAATTTGCAAAGATAACACCTGCACGTGTGGACTGACCAATCCTATGGATTTGTGGAAAAATCTGAAATAATTACTTGAGCACATACCCGCGTTTCTACCACCAAAGCCTGGAGCGCTGTTGCGTGTTTCTACCTTTAAAGCAGGGAGAGCGTATATGTCATTTTCTTTTTTTAATCAAATTCTCAGTCTCCTAGACGATAAAATGCATTGGAAAATACACGCGACGATGACGCGACTCCTCAGAGAATGTCGTAATGTCCTCCAGTAATGTCGGACGTGGTCGAAGTGAAAAAGACGACGCGCTTGTGGACTTTGAATCAGTGGAACCAGTTGAACATGATTTATGTTTAAGATGTACAGTATGTTTGTAGACAATGACGATATCGACGCCTTTGTAAAAGAATAGAGGATGGTATTTATCAATCGATTTTTTAAAAATTAAAAATAGTGCTTCTCTTGCACTGATGAAATAAACTAAGTTATGTTTGCATCTTCGATTGAAACAGTAACGATTAATAAAGTTTGGCCAGTTTGAAAGCCACATTTCTAAGATTTACATTTCTTTTGAAATCTGTGACAGGGCCTGAGATATTGATTATTTTCTAGGTGTTGAATTACTGGGAAAAGTTCAGGTTTTTGAGGGTGAGTCCAAAGACGACCTTAAGTTTTCGAGAGCTGTTTAGCCAGGCGCTCTAGGCCTTATTGGGTTAAAGAAAAAAACTGGTCTGTATTAGTAATGCCATGCCCTTATTAGTCAACCTAGATTTGAATGTCAGCACATAACCCAGTAAGGGCATGTATGTCATTACAAAAAGTACAAAAGTGGTACAAAAGTACACAAATTCTCTCATGTCTCATCTCATATCTCTAATTTCCCTTCACACGCGTGTGTGTGTGTGTGTGACTGCAGAAAGACAACAACTAGATTCTGCTGTTGAGACATAATCCCTGCGCATCACACAAACAAGACGCCATCTGCTGCCACTGAGCTGGCCACTGGTTGGGCGGAGGTGTCAAAGACCGCGGCTACCCGTGAGCAAATCGCAGGCCCTTCCCCTTGCATGACAAGCTTGCTCGTTCTTGACGCTGCCTTGCGCCAGTTTGATCGGTATAAGCAACGTGGCCTCGGAAAAAAAGAAGAGCACAAGGCCTGCGGCTCACAAATCGACACAGACCTTTAACTTCAATTGTGGTGTTGGCAGCAGGTGACATCCCAAAGGTGAAGACGCACATGTACACACCGGCATCGTCTCCTCGTGGTTTATTCAGCCTGCCGACCAGAAGCACACGTCAAGAGAACCCAGGCAATGTCGATAAACCTCTCGAGCAACATATGTGCCCGCTTAAATTGCAGAGACGCTTACCTGTGCTCTGTGTTCCTATTTGGACTGCGCGTTTCTGGGATCTCCTCCCCATTTTTCATCCAGTAGCTCTCCAGGAGGGCATTGTCGCTGCTGGTCAGGTTGCACTGCAGAGTGAAAGGGGGACTGTGGCCTTCCACGGGAAGGGAAGTGTGCTCAGAGGAAATGATTGATGGTTCTGGAAGAAAGATGCGGATTAGCCCAGACAGTCTGCGACGCTGACTCTCAATGCGAGTTATGACGGCGACTTTAAAAATGTGATTGAGGCCACAGAGGGGACCTCAAAAATGTAAAACAAAGGGCAAACGTTTTGTACATTAAAGGCTGCAGAATTATTGGAAAAAATACGGTGATTTAGAGTAAGATTAACAACACTTGGATTAAAAAAATGCTTTAATATGTATTTAAAATAACATTCAGATCCTATGATTTAGATCTGCAGCTAAACAGCTTCAAAGAGTGACTCAAAGATAAACACCACGATGCTGCTTAGGGTGCTTAGAGCTCAAAAGCGTGCAAAATCCTGATTTGAGCGTTTGTATTCAGATTAATCCTGATTATCTTGTTTGTACATGTAGACACTGGTGAACCTCTTAATGTGCATTCACCACATAAGGCACTCCCTACAGCCATACTTGGTTGGATTTTCCAGATTGAAAATTATGTTGGAATTAGGGATTGGCATAAAAAAAACAATTCGGAAATTAACTGACAATTGTGTGGAACAGTTTGTTACTTAAACAAAATGGGGACATTCAGAGCGAGACTCTATCCCATATTGAAACTGCGTTCACAAGGTGTGTCCATCTCTCCGCAAAAGGCGATCCGATACGGTTTTAGATACATGGGGTGCGAAACGATTCAAGGGTGGTCGATTTGAAAGTGGAACGATTCGATTTGGTTCGACTCGGTAGGATTACGATTCGATTCGGTACAGCTCAGTTCGAGTGGGTATGATGCAATGACTTTTTGTCATTTTACATTGTACATTTGAATGAATTTGGCAGCATTATAAATATGTCATTTTCTTCCAAGAGATCTCTTTCCAATAAAAGGCGATTTAATTCGTATCACAATATATTTTCAAATAGAACGATTCGATTAAACCCAAAAACTATTTACTAATTGATTTTTTTTATTTTTTTATTTACTGGACACACTGACTCAAATCGGTGTTCGTGTTGACATGCTCATATATAAAAAAAAAACATTTATTTTTATACAAATCTAGAAAACTGAAGCTAAATCATTTTTTTTCTATGCAAGGTTAAGTGAAATGTGAAGTTTTGAAGAATGTGTAAAAACACACTTTCCTTAGTATTCTCTGCCATCAAGAAAAGTCTTGAAATAATATCAAATAACCGATTAATTGATGCTCATGTTCATTTGCACTGTAGTTGATAAAAGAACTTTAGTCAGACGCCCAAACCTTGTTGGAATACGGAATTAAATAGTCTACATTTGCTTGAATGGATTTAGTTGTAGGTTAACCATCGCACTGCAGTCCGAATACGTTTTTGCAACATCCAACAATTTGAAACAACAATCTTTAAAATGGCAGGAAATGAACGTGAACAAAGCAACGGGAAGACAAAGGGCTCTACGGGTGCTCTGGATGCACACACAACTGATATCTGCTTGAAAGAGAACATCAACACAAATAGCGGTGCAGTTTGTGAGTGCTACGAGGACGCTACGATGATGGCACCTACACAAAGGGAGTTAATGGTCCTCTAAAGACGTTTCAAGGGAGGTTGAATCACACAGGAACGTTTGGTTTCTCTCAGGAGGGGGAGGATGCTTCCACCACACTGACCACTCACTCTGCAGCACGGTTATTGTAGCCTGTGCTCGGACCCAGGTGGTGGCGGGATTTATGTGCAGGTCGTTGCGTCTTGGGTCGTTGCTGGCTCTGCACTCGTACGTCCCGATGTCGTCCAGCGTGAGATAGGATACTCCCAGCACACTAACCGCATTGAGGCCATAGACCGTGCTGATGGACACCCGCCGCTTGCGGGCGCCGTCCCACAGCTGCCTGAAGGAATCGGCTCGGTTGATCTCAGAGTACCACCACTGGATTTCAGGGGTGGGGTTCCCCACTACGTCACAGAATAGCTCAAAGGTGTCTCCCGTGAGCTTGGTTTCAGACAGAGGTGATTTCACAAAGCCCGCTGGCAGTGGCAGTTTAGGAGGGGCAGCATGTACGAGAAACAGAATACAGTTGGGGGGGGTGTAAATGGGGGGAAAATAAAAGAAATAAAACAACTAATTTTGCAGCATAGTGAAATAAAGAGCAAAATATTGACATTTTTGGCAAAGAATTAAGGTCAACCTCAGAACTGATGAAGCCATTACAAGCGCTATTCCTGGGAAGCTTTAATTCAATTGGGCTGGGAGGTCCCCACAAGGCTGGGCTCATTTGGTCGTGTCCAATTAATGACATCATTTTTACATAGAATTCGTATGCAAATGTCCTCTGAGCGCCCTTGTCATTTTGCATACATCCCTATGTGACGAAAATATCATTTGGTGTAAAATGATTATGCGGTAATAGACTGCCACCATTGAGCTCTCTGAGCTAAATGCAATAATTGTGGAACAAGTGATTGAGTCCACACACTAAGTGTAGGAGGAGGGCTGCAGCATTCAGTGCTCTATAGGCATACATGAGATTGAGAGAAGATTTATAGAAGCTGCTTCGCCAGGTCTCTGGGGAATATGGGGGCGCATGGTGATAGACCCCCCCGCCCCCTCATTTCCATAAGAGCACTCCACAGCAACAAAGTAGAAAGATGGACAGTCGACCAGGCTACTGTCCGTTTTCTTTTTTTTTCTTTTTTTTTTGGTCATAGCAGCCTCGTGATCACATTCATCAAACCTTGTCCCCATGGAACTCAAATTTGCGCCCAAAAATGTTTTGTGCTTGTTATTTGCGCACCCCGCAGCTCAGGTAGGGTTCAGTTCAATACGGTACGCAATTTTCAGGCATCCACTGCAAAAGATCCGAAAGCATCCAACCCATTACTTCCACTTTTCAGTTGACAGATAAGATTCAATTCCGTGCAATGTAATATAAAGAAAGGAGGGAATTTATTCCATTTGAGTTGCTTGTTGACGGATACTGTCACCACACAGCACTGTACCACATTCATGTTACGTTTCTCTACTTTGTTAAATTCACTGTCAGGTGACACAATGCTAAGCTGCTATGACATCATGATATATGTAAGAGGACAAAGATTTTTACCAAATTGACCTGTACCGCTTTGTGGCAAAATGGCTTTTTCACGCCATGTGATATTGGCAATACTGGTGTTTTTTTTATTTTTAAAATCCAATTTGATACTTTGGATTAGTTTTCCCCAGTTTGTTTCTCGATTGGCCATTGTTTAAATTGTGCTATTTCCTCCTGATGCTTTTCCACAGGATTCAGTAAGGCTCAAGTTCCTTTTACTTTGGAATGCATTTGACAACCCATGAACACATTTTCATGTGCCCCCTTTTTTTTTTTTAATTTTTTTTACCCTGGACGTTTTTGGTTAAAAACATGTACATTTTTTTTATTAGCAAGCTCTCCAGAAGCATGATAATGATCCTGATCAAATGAATCAGGTGTGTTGGAGGAGGGAAACATTTAAAACATGCAGGATAATGGCCCTCAAACACCGAACTTGGACATCCCGGGCTCTAAACTAAAACCAGCTCCTCAGCTCTTAACAGAACTGCTGTGACAGATCCTTCCATCTCAGGTGTGTCAAATGCGCTACGTGAGTCGTGCGGTCACCGCACACCATTGTGATACAGTATCTGAATAAAAAGGTATTTTTTGTACGTTACATGAAACCACATTATCAGTCCGTTGTTACCTTGTAACTAAACTGATACTCAAAACAGAATTCAGTTAGTCCAATGTGGAGAATGTGTTCCTAACTTCATTCATTTTAACTGACCATTACGTCAGTCTATTGCTAGTAGCTCACTTTTTAAACATCAAAATCAACTAAATTAACACAAAATTATCACATTTTCAAAAGTAGTACAAAGATTATTTTAATTAAGAAGAAATTAAAAAATTGTTCTTGTCATGAAATCCAGTTGATTCGGTCTGTTCGTGCACTTATACATATGGAATAGGCGCCACATGAACACATTTGTTTTGATCTAATGATTGGATGGTCCTTTAACTATTATATGTAAGGTATATGAAATGGTAGCTCAGTTGCTTAATGGTTGCTCTTTGCATGTTTCAAACTTTTAGGTTTGTCTGAAACTCATATTGGGGATTTTTTTTTCCAATTGCAGCAAAAACAACAAAAACAGGGGTAGAACGGAAATTACAAATAATTCAATACACAAATGCTGTGAATGAATATGATATCAAATCACTATTCACACAGATAAGCGACCTCATCTTGACTCCAAACCCACACAGGAGTCGCCCTCTATCTTAACATACTTGGGACCCACTTGTAAAAACAAGTCACTGAGTCTTTTTTTTATACATTTCTTCTTGGGTTTTATTTGTATTATATTAAGATTGCATGCCACTTATATAATAAATGTTAGAATAAAACACAAAAGCACTCAACAATGTGTTTCTCATCTGTTGCAACAAAGACGGTTGTCACATGTCATATTAGCTGACTTTTGGACGATTTTTTTGCTTTTACTTGCAAGCAAAAATTCAAGATAGGAGCGCTGTATGGTGGCAGTGAAGATAAAGCAGTAAACCCAAAAAGTCAAAAGTTTTTGTTCTATTTCTGACGCTGTTTAAAAGGTTACTAAGTATTTTTTTTTTTTTTTAAATGTTTAAAACATTGCATCCATACACTTATGCAGACAGCCATTTTTACGTCTCTTTAGTTTTGCCAGACAATGAATTTGCAAGAATATGACATGTCTCACCCATTCCTGCCCACTTTATTTACAAACCAAAACCAGAGTTGGCAAATATTCAACAATGACAAGCTACACATGGGTCCGATCCACTTACACATATCTTGACAGCTAATGACACGCGAGTTGGCTGACTCAAAATGGCTGTTCTTGGATCATTCAAGTATAGTATCATACCTTAGATTGACCGCAGTCAGGTCAGCCTCCTACAAGCATGGTCACGGAATACAAGTTCATATACGATACATGGAAGTTATCAAAGAACGCAGAGCTGGGCAGTCCGTCCCTGGGCCGGACCCTCCGGCGCGGTTGGATGCCCATTTTTGGGGCGGAGGGGTGGGGGGTGACAAATTTTTTAAAAAGGCTGGATTAAGCATGGCCGGAAGTTGATTTTAGTTCGGCCCACTAATCGGCCCTCATGCGTGTGACGTGCTCTCGAGGCGGCCAAAAATCATCTCAGCCTACTTGGTGAAAGGCTTCTTTTTAGGCTTCTTTCTACTCCCGCATCGGCGCGAGTGACAACTGCTGTTATAGGGATTGTGGTATTGCCCCACTCCCCCACCCCCTCTTGTAATGGTATGCCCCAGTCGCAGGTGGAAGGCGCGGGTTATGTGATGTGACAATGAGGAAATACAAACAAACTATCTGTTTCCCACACAGAGACGGATTAGCCACGCAGCTCGTTGCTGCTGCTGCAAAGTCCCATCACTCAAAGTAAACAAGCTACTCACCCACATTCCCCCTTAGCTGCCACCTTCCAGATCGTTTTCGCAATCAAATTAAATGCATCGTCTAGTCATCCCTTTATGGTTGTAACAGGCACGATATGCATTGTTGTCGCTGTCTTTTTGAAGCGACGCCCCCCGACTTGTTTCAAAACAATTTGTGTCTGTCCACGAGTATATTCAGACGCTAGCTACGAAGGTGGAGTTCATGCACTTTTTCTGGCGTTCACTGCTTCCGGATATACGCCATAGCAAACCTGCAGTGTATAGTGGTTTGCTGCTATGCTTTTATTTTGATGGCCGGGAAGGAGTGTGCAAAATAAATAAGTAACTTGACTGCGACTTCTTCTACGACTCTTCTCTTTAATTATTGGACCCAAATAATTATACAATACGACAAATCCACCCCCGGGGCTCGCAATTCAAGGAAGCACGCAGTTGGGTAAATACTGCTGCCGCATTTGAAGCGTGTCCACAACGGGTTCGAATAGTAAATTAGCCAGCTAGTGATCCTTCAAAAGCCTCTACCGTTAGCGTCTCTCCTGCAGCGATGTCAATCACGGCCGCTTTTTTTTGGGGGGGGGGGGGTCGGGGGCGGATTGGGGCAGGGGCCGACAATGTTTATGAATATGGCCGGAGGGTCGCGGAACGGTACCCAAGTCAAGGGTGGAGGGTCGCGGCCGGACCGGCAAAAAATGGTCAAGTGCCCAGCTCTGAAAGAACGTAGAATATACATAAACATACCATAAAAATGTAAATCACTGTCTTGCACAATAGTACGAAGTTGAAGAGGTAACGTGCAATGCATACCAACACTAAGTCATGTGCTGAATTCTCTCTCGACCCCATGCAAAGAGACACGCTTACAGTATAGACCTGCAACCTCGCGCTGTCCTAATCCATTTGGTGTGTGTGTGTGTGGGGGGGGGGGCATCAGATTTATGAGCACGGGTCATCCGGACAAGTAGGTCTGAACTGGGAAAATCAATGTGCTTGTGCTGGCGGTACAGTGCATCTCAGCAAGGAGTTAAGAGATTCACTGAAGTGAGAGGACATTAAAGACATGGATCCCAGTGCAGCATCACTGCTCTAAAAATAGAAGCATGCAGCAAAATGGACTGATGCTATTTACAGAGCTTCACTTCTGAGGTCCATACATTTCTGTGTGTGCGTGTAAACTTCAATGTGACAGAATCCCCCTTCACCACTTCTCCAGAAAGCTCTTGAGCAGCACTTGTCCTTGGCTTACGTTTCGGTATTCAGCTCCAGACTTTCAAAGGACATTTTAGGGGACGTCACACAGGCCATTGTGTGGCCCACTTCAGCCTCCACAGATTGTATCTAATTAATCTTTTATCGACCTTTCGTTTCAGACACTCGGCAAACAAAACAGCCACCTCCTCCATTTGAAAAATATACTGTATATCCGTTTATCTCCGTGGCAGCCAAAGGGAACTACCTTATAGTGGGTATATTTTCCACAGACACCACTGTTAATTACATCAAATTAAATGTCTGACGAGAAGGCGACGTCGCCAGCTGAAAAACTGCCTCATATTAGCACAAAGTCAATCATACACAAGGGTAGCTCATTTCTTACCGTTTTGCGAAAAGACGGTGTGCAGCATCAGGACTCCGAATATCAGCGCCGGGAGGGACATGGCTGCGGCTCTGCGTTTGCCAGGTATCATCTTCGGGGAAGGAAAATGCCGGTGCGTGAGCGCTAAGGTGACCCGCGCGGTGTATGATGGCGCGAGGAGGAATCACCAAGGAGGCTCGCACCTCCACACGCTCCAGTGGGAAGAGGGAAGTGACGCCTGGTGGTTCGACTAGCGGGAGCCTTCAGTATTACCGCTGACGACCTGTTCCGTGCAGTCTCCCTCCTTCTGCAGCATAGAACCACCTTGCAGCTACGCGTCTTGTCTAAAATCTCGCGAGATCTCAAAGAGTGCGGGAATCAATTTACCTTAGTTAGCGCTGTATTAGCAGTGTTTTAGCAAACTAGCCTAACACCTGATTTCACACAGATTTAGTACTTGGTGCTAGACAGTTGTCTAAGCTATTCCAATTGCCGTTTGGTGTGCCAATTAAACATTTTGCTGCTTTAGCAGCTTTGAGAGAGTATAAACAATTTAGCATTTAAAGACAAGTTGTAGTTTTTGAGTCACAGCATAGTCTGAGATTTTGCAAAGACTGAATTTTGTAGGGTCACTATTTACAACACTATAACTAGTTTCTTTTGGCAATTTTTCCCACAATGCATCTTTTCTCCATCATGCTCTTGGCAGAACCCTACAAAATACCTGTAGAGATACAGAAGCTTTTGGCTACAGCTACCATAGTGTATGCAGCAGTTTTTGCGAAAAAACAACAAAAAACATGAACAAGAAAAGAGGATAGCACAGAATGCGGGCAAAGTTTCCTGTTTCCGTTTGTGTCACGTCAGTGACTGAAAGACTTCTGACAATATCAAATGTGCCGTAAGGCCAAGACTAGGAAAAGACTGATCTAAAACATCTGAGATTTACCCCTTACACTGCTAAACGATCGACATGACGGGAGCGAGCTCTTCCTCCAGTAAAACTGTGAAATTACCTTCTGACTTTCATTTTTTTGTCTAAGATTGTGAAAATTGTTAGATGTCTGTCTGTCTGTCTGTCTATCTATCTATCTATCTATCTATCTATCTATCTATCTATCTATCTATCTATCTATCTATCTATCTATCTATCTATCTATCTATCTATCTATGTGCTCCACTGTGAGGCCTTGCTGTTGCATTAAGTGTTTATGGCACTGCACAAATTGTGCAAGTACGGTTAAGTTGTCACTATAATTCAAGTACGGCCAGTTCCGTTTGTAAAGATGTCTAGTTTAATTACTGTGCTTTAGGTCAACTTCTCAGGCTAAGCCTCAGCGCCGCCAGTATCTTAAATAGAGGTTTAATCCTATTTCACTCAGAACGGATACCAAGCGCCCCGTAGACTGCATAAAAGGGTGGCCATATAGCTTCAAGGGAAAATAAAGTTATTGCATATGAACCGTTACTTTTTTTTTATGAACTTCAGTGGAAAATACCATCACAGAGTCCAAAGTAACAGCCTATGCTCTGCCTATAATAAAACTTTTAAGATGCAGTAACATGGGTATATAACTGCTCAAATTGACTTGTATTCACTTTTCAAAAATGCAATACACAATCTACTCTGGGAGGCTAGCCAACCTCCAATTTGTTTGTGTTTAGAATCATTTAATCCCATAGGAAATAGAATCATTTCATCCCATAGGAAATAGTGGAAATAGAAATTATCCGCTCCAGAGTCAAAACTGTTGCCATCATCAACTCTTTATTGCCTTTCAAGACAATATCATTAGTCTAATAGCATAGCTGCTAATTAAATGTGAACATTTTCGGAAAATGAAGAAAACCACAATTTTTATCATGCACATTGGTATTTTTATTATATATAAAATGTATTGTATTTGGTAACAAAGTTAAAAATGATTTGGTCAAGTATGCTATATTTAAAAAAAAAAAAAATTTTCAAATCACAAGACAGTACATACATATGAATCCATTTAGATTATCCTGATTACCCAAATAAGTGAAGAGTATAGAAAATGGAGGGATAAATCAAACAATTCAACTCAGTCTGAACAAATTAAACAAAAGTTAATACCTTTAGAAAATGAATGGCATGGTGATAATTCATCAGTTTGACTTTTGTCTTGGGTCACTGATGGTGTAGTGGTACATACGCCTGAGTTGTGTGCGGGCAGCGTGGGATCGGTTCCCGCTCAGTGACGGTATCTGTGTGTGTGCCCTGCAACTGGCTGGCGACCAGTTTGGGGTGTAGTCTGCCTGAGTCTGCCCATTGTCAACTGGGATAGGCTCCAGCACCTCCCCGCGACCCTGTACAGGATAAGCGTTTGGAAGATGACACATGACTTTTGTCTTGTTTTGGAAACAACTTTTTCATTTTAGTTTTTCATTTCAAATGACTGAATTCACCCACTTTGCTCTAGAAAGTCAGTGAAAGCAGTGTAAAATTATCTTAATAGAAAAAAGATTATTCGCGTTTCATTTTTTCCCTGTTAAAACATATTCTATACATACATCTTAACATGAAAAGGCAGGTGAATGTTACAAGCAAAACTACTGTTAGCAAAGCTACAATGACATCAACCGAGTGGTAAACGACCGAGGACATTTGGTTGGATTGTGCCTTCAAATGGTCAGCTCCTTTATGCCTTATAACGTATTCGATCCAAAACACTGCCTGGTCCATTGATTTCATTGGCTGATCCCTTTGCAGCCTTGAGAGTCTTTGCATGTTTTCCCTGTATGATGAGTTGTTAAGAACTGTCACGAGTGCGTCTGCAAAGATGTGCCTGTCAAGTGCAACAATATCCACATTCATTGCTCCTCCCTTTCCTTGAATTCTGTTGAGATTATCATGCTGATCAAAAAATAATGGAAGGCCTACGATTGGAATCCCATAGTAAATTGCTTCTTGAATGCCGTTGATGCCTCCGTGAGTGACAAATACTCTTGTTTTAGGATGTGCCAAGAGTTCGTTCTGTGGTAGCCAGTCAACCAATAAAGTGTTGTTGCCCAGGTTGGCAGGCTTTTGTCCCACATACCTCCACACGACTTTCTGAGGTAGCAGTGCAAAAGCTGCAGCAATTTCCTCAGTGACATCTTGCGGAAGCTTCGCGACGAGAGTCCCCAAAGTCATAATCACAACCCCGTGGTCTCCAGAACTCTGGACAAAATCCTCCAGGTCCACAGGGAGCTGCTTTGGAGGCTTGCACTGAAATCCACCCATGTAGACTATATTTGGCATTGTGGGTCTTGGAAATTCAAAGGCAAAATCGTTTCTCAAAAGCCATATATCCGCATCCAGAAAAAAAGTTGAGTAATCCACATCGGAACCAAAGTAGCGCCTCACTATCGGTTTGTAGTGAGGCTCTGATATGTACAGCTTTGACAAACCACCCATCGTGTAGGCGATCACATTGACGATTCTTTGTGGGAAAGTCATCTTATCCGTCAACAGCGCTGCGAGAAAGGGAGTGTATGACAGAGGGGATGGGGCAATGAGGTCGTGAGCTTCACCTAGCAAGGTCCATCTGGCATTGTAAATGAGGGGAATGTGGAGACGCCGTGCAAGCAGTGCCCCTCCGCCTATGCCAGGGTCAGTCAACACTACGTCATATTTGGCATTATGAAATGACTGCATCTGAGTTTCATTTTCAAAAATCTGAACCATTGTCTCACAATGACTCTTGTGGAATAAGGAAAACTGATTGACAGCCAGGATCCGAATCTGAATCTTATTCCAAATGCGAGGCAGAAGAGATAGAAACCTCTCCTGAAGCCTCATTTCCAGCTGTTGAGACACAAACGATTCAAAATAATCCTTAAACCTATTCTGACCGGCGAGGTTGACAGAGCTGTAATGAGGAGACTTTTCTGAAATATACCAGCTATCGGACGGCCGCAGAACGGTGACCTCATGGCCTTTGGCGCTAAGTTCCTCGATGATCCCGTTCATGTTCAGCCAGTGGCTGCCGTCTAAAGGGAGCACTAATATTTTGCCTCCAAATAGACATGGCAGTTGAATCAACAGTAGAGCAAAAGTGATCATGTCAGACTTTGTCATCGTGACGCGGCCACGAAGAGACCTTGAAAATATAAGAGAAGAAATAAACGGACTACTGTTAGTTTGGTTGGCACATGTCATGTTCAAAACCATGCAACGTTATTGAGTTTATTTAAAAAAATATTTGAAACCTTTGAATTGTTTTGCAATGCTCTGCATGTATTTATTGATACGGGTGCTGGCTGCACAACAGTGCAGAACAATAGATCCAACAGAATGTTGTCAAAGCTTTTGTATCCAAAGCAGTTTTTCAATGTCAGTCAGAACAATTTAAAGAATAAACAATCAAGTGAAAGTGATAGAATAATTGGTCGCAGGTTATACCATATTTACTCTTATAATTATTGTAAGGTTTTTTTCTCAGCATTGTAAACTTGTTTTAATCATGGAAGTCGAAATGTGAGTAGGACACACACACATACATAGACAAAAAAGAAAATAACAATAATAATAATAATAATAATGATAATAATTAAGCTTGAGGATTGCCACACACTGTGTTGATTGTCACCCTGTTCTAAGGTAAAAGTCAGTGTAGGAACGATGCTCATATCGAAGAGCATCCCATGGTAAAACGCTGAGTCCTTGGGAGAGAATAAAACAATAACAAGGGAGTGTGCAAATGTAAGAAAAACAGAGGGGAATGGAAGAATAATAATGTATATCATGATTCATATGTTAGATTTTTCATGATTAGGCTTGTTAGCTTTATTAGCTTTGTAGGTTTAGCTTTATACTACATAAAAACAGGGGGGAATGTAAGAATAATAATGTATATTATGATTCATGTGTTGGATTATTATTATTAGGCCTGTTAGCTTTATTAGTTTGGTTTATTAGCTTTAGCTTTTTCCATATCCAGGCCCAACTTGCTTGATGTGCTTTGCTTCCACATATGTATGTTAATGGCTCACACACACACACACGCACACACGCGCACTCACCCCCCACACACACATACATAGACAAAAAAGAAAATAACAATAATAATAATAATAATAATGATAATAATTAAGCTTGAGGATTGCCACACACTGTGTTGATTGTCACCCTGTTCTAAGGTAAAAGTCAGTGTAGGACACCCTTGGTGTCATAAAACTGACCCTACATCAAAAGAATGGGGAAAGCTAACAGTAAAATCGGTGATAAAAGTGATCCTGAACAAAACCTCGCATGCAAAGATTGGAAATTTGTGGAGCGTCACTGTCCTTCGAATGTACAACACTTAAAAAATGATGTTTCAATTTGTTAAGATGTATTTGTACATCACACAGTTATTTACAGTACTCTTTTTTTAAAATTGACTTACCCAAGGTCACTTGTGTCAGAGGGTAATCCTTGAAAAATAATTATTTGAAAGCCCAAGTGTGTGTGCAAAAGCAAAAAGCAGCAGGGATGGGCTCAGCACAAGTAAGTATGGATGTCGTTTGCTGACTGAATTATGCCCGGGCCGGGAGAAGACATAAACTCTATTATCTGAAAAGGCGTTTACTCGCAAGGACAATCAATCTGTATACTGTATAATAATTAACACAAAAAAAAAAAAAAAAAAATCAAAGGTAGCCGACGACTCCACAGCCAGTCGCTCTCTTGTTGGCATTCGTGTCTAGCGCCATCTAGAGGCAAGACACGGCGCACACAGCACTAAGTAACCACTCACTGGACGCCTCGTTTGGTACACCTGAAAAATCCAGTCATATACCAAATATATATTTTTTAAATATAAGTAGGCCGCACTTTATTCTAAACAATATTCATTTAAATAACAACATATTTTCACTCTAGTCGCTTAACTGTGTAACACTACCTGTTGTTAATTACAATTTCTGAGCTTTGTGTTCTTCAGTCAAAGAATGCAGGGCTTCTTTACGGTAAGCACGTAAATTAATGAACGCTGTCCTCTGGTGGTCGTAGTTAAACATTGCACCCTATTAAGTTTCCCCTCCCTTCAATAAGCAGTAAAATAAAATGAAACTAAGGAAGTCCTGCACTGGGAATTAAAACCAAATAAATATGGCAACAATATAATTCTGAATACATGTATAAGAACTTTGAATACAGATGTACGCCACACTGTGTCAGATTAACTATGAAGGTAAGATTGCGGTTCATATTAGCATTTGTAATGCGTTACCTTAATAAAAATAAATAAAATAAAATACATAAGTTCACTTGAATCCATTGTATTGTCATATTGATGACAACGACAACTTGAGACCCCATGTGGTGATCGAGCACCGGCTTGCCCTTTTGTAGGGACGAAAAAAGTGCATTTTATTTTTTTCATTCATATATTAAAACTAAAATTCCCCTCCGTGTCATCAGTTCCACTCAAAGTGTTTCAATATTTGAGTAGCATTTATTTGAGTCCTTATGAACTGCATGTGCACTTTAGAAGACGGCGTGTTTGTTCAACTAATAACTTTGCACCGTCAGAGAGGGCAAGACATTTTCAACACTTTAGGTTGGTCATTATTTGTATTTTTGTTTTTAGAGCACATGTGTGGTTTGTGAACTGATCAACAAACCAGCGATAAACTCTTTTATTTGCGGTTAATCAGGCACTTAAATGGTGGCATGTGTGTGCCGACGCCCACAAAACATGAGTTTGCATGTGATAGCTTAATTGTGAACACATCACAAGTGTGTGACTTGTGCAATGTTATCTCACTTGTCTTAACTTCCCCTGCCATTTATTTTCAATTAAGTTGTACAGGTTGTAGTAGTGCTTTTTTAGTGATTTATATTGCTTATGTTACAACAAAAAGCTGCCATTTAACAGTGCACAACAGTTCTCCTTGACCGAGTTAGATTGATCGTGTTAAAAGAAAAAATACTTAAGTTAAATAAATCGATTTTTCTTGACAGTATGAATAATGTGTGTACTTTTATTAAAATGTTGAAGCAGTACTTCTGCTTTTAAAAGACTGGGTAATTATCCGTCTTTTGATAACAATAATCTGTACATTGTACTTAAGTACAGTGTGACTACTTTTCCCAGTGATAAGAATGAAACTGAAAATCAACTTCCAGATACATGAAATTAAAAATTTTATATATATATATATATATATATATATATATATATATATATATATATATATATATATATATATATATATATATATATATATATATATATATATATAAAAAAATAGTGATGAGGCATTTTTTAGGGAGTATATGATGGATTGGAAATATTTTCTTTTAACTCCTTGATGCATCGTGCATGTATATTGTTGAGAACGTTGTCATCTTTTATCTTGGGACTCGACGTTAACCCGCAGCCCTTTTGTTGTTGTTCTCACGCTAACATGCGAGATCCGCAGAGCCGACTCGACTGCATTCCGCCCAGACTTCCCCTCCGCCAGCGGCCTGCTTGCTTTGAGATGAGTACAAGATGTCGGTGTCGGGGCTGAAGGCCGAATTGAAGTTTCTCGAGTCAATCTTTGACCCAAACCACGAAAGATTCCGAATCATAGACTGGAAACCCGACGAACTCAGTTGCCAGTTTAACGTAACAGGAGAGAAGCTGCTGATCATTCACTGCAACATCACGGTGGGTCCTCGGGGCCAGCTCTGCCTGCGTATGAAGCTAGCACAACACAAGACTAGTCACTCAACACACACACACTTTAGTTCGCCCCGGGTTTCGCGAGCCCAAACGAACCAAGTGGAGTGTTTTCCGTTGTTGTGACCTCGGCGACCGTGTTCAATTCAAACACAACAAGGCTCTATTGGCGTGAAATTAACTTTCAGGAAGCGTACAGTGAAACGACGCTGCAGTAGCTTTTGGCTAGCTCGCTCCCGACTGAAAGTAACGTGAAGGCTAGCTTTCCTTGTTAGCCAAAAAATTCGCTTTACTCTTGCCACTACTTTTGACCGTAACGCCTCGCAGTTAACTTGATCACAACAACGTCCTTTAATCCACGGCGGTAATTGATGCATTTGCGCGACATCGCAGCTGTTTACCTGTCGTAGCAAAGATGTTTGAACAGTCAGCACTGTCCTGAATGTCCCTAAACGTACAATCATGTTTTTTTAATGGAATGTTTACATGTAACTGTATTTACGGTCTTTCAGCTAATATACTAATTCTCCAGGCCAATGTACTGTTTTAAAGGAAAGCGGGATGTTGGCTCCCTCTATCTGTATCATTTAAACATTCGTAATACAGTATATTAAGAATCAGGTTGTTTGGGCTTCATATCACGTGTTTATATCGCCGAGCAATGTCGGTGAAGGGATTCGATGAGAGGATGACATCTGTTGTATCTTTCTAATGTTAGGTACCAGACAATAGTTTCAGTTCAGGTTACTTTATTCGTCACCACCGGGGAGGAATTTGTCAGAGACAGGAAACAAGCCGTGACACATGATGACATGCAACGGGGAAATGGATAGATGGATTGAACACCACACTAGTCAATATCGCCATAAAGTCCCTTTGAGACTTCACTGCTTCACCCAAAAAGTTTAGCTTTTCCATTTAACTTAAGTTATTTTTATTATGTAGATGTTAGGCTGTTAGAAATGTTTTTTCGCCCCATAAATTAACTGCAAACAGCAAAATTGGTGAGTTTGTACAGTGAGGGCGGACAATATAAAATAAAAATATTCAAGGTGATCTTGACAATAGACTATAAATGACCAAAAACACAAATTTTATGAAATCACTTGTTTTGACAATTTTAAGTTCGACAAGATCTTTAACGATTAATCATTATCACAATTGTTGTTGATTAATTTGATAATCGATTAGTTAATCGTCACACCTCCGCAAGTAGCCATCAGAAGATGTTTGGTCATAAAGGGATACCATTGTTATTGGACTCATTCAAGGAAAGATGAATACATACTCTTATGTTTTCATCTGTTCACACGATTTCTTCAAGTGTCCCCTGGTTCAATATAAAATTCTATCCCAAGTTTCAAAATGTTTTAATGTTGAAGCAGCAGAAACCCAACAACCCATTATTATCAATCTTTATGATGATAAATTGCTCCCTAGTCAAACTCTTGTACGATCAACGTTTTAAGTAACTTGGGTCAGTTAATCAATCTTTCCAATAAGACTTTTTCTATTATGTGTTCTAAAATATGAACACGGTACGCCGCCTCGCAAACATGCAGCTGATTTTGCGATGAACCATTCCATTCTTTTATTATGCTTGAGTTAGAGACATGTACAAACCACATCATAGAGCAAGCCGACGAGGCGCTGTGTTCCTTATCTGTAGGAGCACATGCCGGCGCGGCAAGCATTCGACTTATTGAAGAATATGTTTTTTACACAATAACCTTGTCATCGTAGAGAAAGAATTGTCTTGATCTCTTATCTTCTCAGCTGTTTTAACACTAGCTTCCTTTGTTGCAGGAGTCGTATCCCTCAACGTCCCCAATATGGTTTGTCGACTCCGATGATCCAAGTCTAGCGGAAGTGTTGGAGCGCTTGGAGGATGTGAGAAAAGGAAGCACGTTGGTAAGTCTGCTCACTACTCTACCTGCTCAAAATGGCAGGGACTGTTCTTGAAAGGGGAAATTGTCAACTTGATTTCCTTTTCTGCGCAGCTTCTTCAGCAGTTGAAGCGCCTCATTTGTGACCTCTGTCGACTTTACAACCTGCCTCAGCATCCCGATGTAGAAATGCTCGACCAGCCGCTGCCTGCTGGCCCCATTCTTCAAGAGCGAAAGGTAAGCGCTAAATCTTGGTTATTTTACAGTGCGGAAACCATCCCCGCTCTTGTAACATACAGTGTTTCACAACACTACAGCACGGACCTTCAGATGAGGTGACGTCGGAGGAGGAAGAGGAGGAAGAAATGGGAGAGGTGCATTAAGGGAAATTGTCAACATTTCTAGTTTTATTAACCCTTGTATCTAAACACCACTGATCCATTGTGGCAGCAGGACATTGACCTGGACCAAGACTTGGATCATTATGACATGAAAGAAGAAGAGCCGGTGGATGGCAAAAAGTCTGAAGATGACGGGATTGAAAAAGAACACCTGGCTATTTTGGAGAAGATCCGTAAAAATCAGAGACAAGACCACTTGAACGTAGGTGTTTATTTTCTGTCTGTGTTGTCCGTGAAGCGTGTTGACTTAGCAAGTAGAAAGGGGGAAAATGCTTTGTGACTTTGACCTCACTCTTAAATTGGGGGCTCTGTGGATCCTTAAAAAGTCTTAAGAGCAGATCCACATCATTAGATAACGTTGGACAACTTGGGAGATTGTGAAGTTGGTCTTAATTTTTATTTCAAACGGAATTAAAAAGTGATGAATCTTACTTGCCTTAACCCTGTAAATCAGTGGTCCCGGGCCACTTTGGATCGGGCGGCGGCGGGCCGCACAGATGAAAGAAAGAAACTTACGGTTTATTTATTATCTGCGACTGAAAGATATTTCATTTTGAAAAGTGACCGGATTCTCTCCTTTACATCCTATGACTGACTCTTGATGCATGTCAAGTTGTCTCAGTCAACGCTAATATTAATTTCACAAGCAAGCAAAATGAGTAAAATGAACAGACGTATTTGGAAAGCTTCTTTGCAATTGGGGAAAAAAGCCCAGTGAGGATTAAACACAAGAGAGCCTATGCCCAAGAAGAAAAATAAAGGTGCATTTCATAGAAGAGTTACTTGAAATATGGATTTACAGCGACAGGTGATCACCACACACGAATGAACGAAGCCCTCTGCACAATATACGGCGAGCGCCTCTCTGGGTCAATGAAGCTTTCAAAACTGTTTTGTTAACAAATGTGCCTTGAGCGCGTCATACTTGGTGGCTAAACACATTTCTAAGGCTTAAAAGTCATTTAATATTGGTAAAAAATGAAATAAAAAAGACAGTGGATTTGCATTTATTGTTGTAGCGCTACACTCCTTCAAGCCATTACCTCCAACCAAACAGTGAACGACATTCAGAAGCAGAGAAAACAAAAGCAGCTTACAAAAATTATTAAAACAATGTACATTGACAACATTAATAATCGTTTTTTCTCTTTATGCCAATTTTGTGATCGTGCAGTGTAATAATCGTAATTGTAATTGAATTTCGATTAATTGCACAGCCAACCACAATTTGACAATGAATTGAAGTGAAACTACACCAGAAACGTGGGCAGATTGCATCATTACTGCATTTGTATTCTACACACAAACATCGGCAAACGTAATTGAACATCACGCATACTGTGTCACTAACATACAAAGTCTATGCAATACTCACAGTCATTGCGTTCCGTAGGGATCACAACATGAACCGATGAAGCCACAAGAACACACCGCCTAAATAGCAACCTTGCTGTCATTGTTTTACATTCCGTAGGCTACTTGCTGTTTGTGTTGTGCCTCAGCTGTATGTCAGCCAACAACATAAAGATGGGCAGAACAGCAACTATTGTCTGGGTGATTTTGTCCCCGCCCTTTGTATTGTTTTTAAGAGTATGGCAACCTGAAAAAAGCAAATGAATAAAAATAAAATTTGCAGGCAGCGTATTAGGGGATAAAGTGGTCCTAAATGGAAGTATGTGTATTGAAGGACAGTACTGGCTGCAAATGGAGATTCTCGTTATGAATATGGTGGCTAATACATATTTTCATTCGTTGTCTACCTATGCAGATTTGAAAGGTCGGAGAATCTCATTAAGTTGAAGAATTTTCTAAAAAAAAATTTTGTTGGTCAGCCAATGACATTACAGTATAATGGTTTATATTACTACAATCTAAGTATACTGTAATCTCGTCTTCATGGGTTTTTTTTTTTGTCTAAGGGTTGATTAATATTTTTACCAAATTTCCTCATTAGTTATTACAACAAAACTACTTTTACTTTAATCTACTTTTACATAGAGTTCAGAATATGTCTGGTGAAATCCGTTTTGATCGTCGAACCTTTTATTTACAGTTGGAGAGTGTTTTAATTTGTGTTTTTTGTTGGCCGTATTTCCGCTATTTGTTTTGCACACCACACAGAACCAGGTCACACACACGCAGGTATCAAAGGAAAGATGTCAAAAGTGAAAGGGGCGCGCACGCTTCGTTTCGGGCTCGGTGGGTGAGAGCAAGAACACTTGCACAGAAGCAGAGTGGCATCAATCCAACACTGATGCATTATTATTATTATTACGAATGTGATTATTATTATTAGTTGCCATTTTTTGGGTGGAGTGGGAATCAAACCACGACACTCCAGTTTCAAAGACCAAGTGCTTAAGCAACTGCTGGCCAAAGTTTTTTTATGACGGGAGTTAAAATGAAACAGAATGCTTAATGTATATATATGGATGTATAAGGCCCGTGACTTCATTATTTTCAATAGTCTGTTTCATGTTAAGGTGTTAGCATCATTGATATAACCCACTTGTGTATTTTTCAGGGCGCAGTCTCTGGCTCTGTACAGGCTTCGGACCGCCTCATGAAAGAACTCAGGGAGATCTACAGATCACAGAGTTACAAGACAGGTGACTTTCAACTCATCTTTCTCTGGCTTTCGCTCAACCACAAATCTTCACCGAAAACAGCCCGCAGCAATATTAATAAAAGATGGAATGTTCATCTCTTGTTCAATCACATTAACTCATTCACTGACATAGACATATTTATTTCACACTTCAGCCATTCAATCCCAGGAACCTATTTATCATTTTTTTTTTCAATTTTTTTCAAACGTTAGGGTAAAAGAGGGTCTGAAAATGTCTGGCAGTGAATGAGTTAAGGGGACGTCTAAGTGAGAAAGCAACTCTGACTTTGAGGCACTGATTAAGAAAGTCTAGAAGACTTACCTGAATCTTCTAAACATGAATAGTTTTCAGTTGGTAAACCCACATCCATCCATCATTTTGCAGTGGATCCTCATTAGGGTTGTGCGTCCCTGATGACGTTGGGGCAAGAGATTCTCAAACTTTTTGCGTCCAGGGAGAATTTTTTTCCATTAAACCCCGCTACCATTCACCTCATAATTGTAACCAATCAAGCATCTCTTTTCGAGGAAAAAAAAAAATGTCCGAACCAAATCATAGCTGAAAGAATATAAATAAGTTGCTGTTTACCCTTTATTTTTTCTTGCAAAGAATACAAGTACATCAGGAAAATCTTTATAATTAATGACCATAATTTATTTTTACATGCTTCCCTTACAAGAAACAATGGGAATCTACTCCATTTCACCTACACGGTCCACTATCCTAGTATTTATTTCACCAGCTGTGAGCTGTCCCATACACATATACATTTGACTTGTATACAGTATTTACAGTCTGTAGCACTAATCAACACAATCCACTATTGTTTTATTCCCGTAAGATTTTTACCAGCGTTTGTGACATCAACAGGGTTATAAATAGTTTTTCCCATTTATTTCATTCTGGCAGTAGCACTTCCCTGTTTGAACATTTTGAGGTGTTGGCATGTATGTGTGTTTACACAACATTCAATGAGTACTTCATCACCGGTTTGCCTGCCTTTACTAATCGTGCCGTGTATGCACTTCCCATAACTGCATGTGTGTCATTCTACAGGTATTTATTCAGTGGAACTAGTCAACGACAGCCTTTACGACTGGCACGTCAAGTTAAGGACGTAAGTGGAGAAGACTCACTTCCTGTCATTAGTGTTTTGTGTTCTGGATGATTAGAACTTTTTTTGTTCTGTTTTTTTTTGTTATGTGTTTTTTTAACAGGGTAGATCCAGATAGCCCGCTGCATAGTGATTTACAGGTCTTAAAAGAAAAGGAAGGAGTGGACTACATTTTGCTCAATTTCTCTTATAAAGTAAGTTGTGTCATTAGATGCGTGAAATTCTTTTTCTGGGACGAAAGATTTGTGTCAAAACTGATTTCCCCCCCCCCCCCCTTTCTTGGTATGACAGGATAATTTTCCCTTTGACCCACCTTTTGTGCGGGTTGTCGCCCCTGTGCTCTCCGGAGGGTGAGTGTGTGCTGATCTACTCCTGTCCAGTTCGCATACAAGTTGATTTTGAGAAACTCTTCCCAACATTGCTTTTTATTATTGTTATAATTCCAGTTATGTTCTCGGGGGAGGAGCCTTGTGTATGGAGCTTCTCACAAAGCAGGTGTGTAAATGAGTTTCTCTCACAACACTCTCTCTCTTTCTCTTTCTCTCTCTTTCTCTCTCACTCCCTCTCCCCTTTGTGTTGCAGGGCTGGAGCAGTGCCTATTCCATAGAATCTGTTATTATGCAGATAAATGCAACTCTAGTGAAAGGAAAGGCCAGAGTTCAGTTTGGGGCCAATAAGGTGACACAATCTTGAATAATCAGTTACTGCTATTAATGTTAAAGAGTATTTAGTCATGCTTGCAGGTTCCCATCAACAGCCTTATGATTATGATGATGTGAACAATTTCAGCAAGGTATACTTGGGCTGCACGATATTGGTAAAACGTGATATGCCATGTTGACTATCGCGATATCGATATTGTAGTTAATGACTTCAACTTTTCGTCTTCTATGTTCAATAATTTTTTTTTCTTTTCTTAGGAGAATGAGTTTTTTATTTAGCCCGACTAGTGTCGACGTCAAGTGCCGTCTACAGGCAGTTCAGGTAACAACCAATCACGGCTCACCCGTTTTCTGAAGTTGAGCCATGATTGGTTGTTAGCTGAGCCCTGAGCGACTGTGATGTCATTTTCAGTTGTCAGAAAGTGACTAAATGGCGACCATGAGATGGACAAAAACAGGTGGATTTTTAAAATTGCAATCTTTACGTGTCAAATTGTATGTTTTTGTCTCATAGAACCAGTACAATCTTGCCAGAGCACAACAGTCATACAAATCCCTTGTGCAGATTCATGAAAAGAATGGTACGTAAATGTTGATCACTTCTTTGGGATCAGTCCTCGCACGGATGTTCGGATACACTATTGAAGTGGTTTGTTTGTTTGTCATTTGTTCTCCATCAGGCTGGTACACACCCCCAAAAGAGGATGGATAAGCAGCTCCAACCACTATGCACTGGGAACATGGGTCAAAGTGTCTCATTTTCTTTGGAGTATTTTTCCCCCATCTGACTTGCTGGGAGTGCATCACGTTTCTTGCAGACCCATCTGGTTGGTTCATCTGACAAGTATTCCTTCGTATGATGTGAGGGCGTCGCCTGCCCTGTTCATATATCTTCGATTGTCTTTTCTCCAGTTTGAATGTGGGGGGGAAATGTTTCTTTCGCTGCTTTTGACAAAGTGGACTTTAAATGAGAGTTTTAAAAGTCATTCTCAAGCCCTTGGAGTGGCATGTCACCTCACGTGTTTTTATTGCTTTTGTTTGTTCATTAACAGGTACACAGTTATTGTTTTCAAACTATCTAGCAAATGTTTATTTTATATGAGCATCCCAGACAATAAATGAGCCAGTTGTCATAGTTTGGATGGTTATGTTTAAAAAGAAATGCCCTGCCACTCTTACCTTTTTAAAAGAGTTTTGGGTCCAGAAGTAACAAATAGAGATGGCCTTTCCTCAGAGGGAAAAAAATGACTTAAGAATCTGCTCATTGTTGAACATGATGCTTTTTAAGAAAAATCATGTCATGTTTCAGCAGAAATAAGAACGTTAAGGAGCTCTTTTGCCTTATTCCTGTCCACACATCATCCCTGCCATAGTTCTAACAGTTACAACAGCGGGGTTGATGTGGTTTACGGTTGCAATGTGACACTCAGTTGTGGCATATTTTTTTTCAAGCCGCTTCACTAGAGTCACACTGTAATCGGCCTCACAGAGTAAACAAAGGTTGTTGGGTTAGTAATAGTGCAATTTGATAGTCCTGACATACCTTGATTTTAGTGGTTTGCACCTTCCCAGTTGAGTTCCGAAACCCCAACCCTGTTACATGACAAGTCGGGTTTACCCGTAGTGGGGGGAAAAAGTATGCTGGCTGTCCTTTATCGCTACGATATGCAGATGTGCTTCTGTGTTGCTTTTGGCGTGGAAAATGAAAGGATTGCTGATAGTGTAAGAGTGCAAAATTTGGCTAAACTTGGCCGTCATCACAGCTACAAATCAAGCTTTAAGTAATCTGCACACGTTTTAAAGGGGACACTGACTAATCTCCTCACATTTCAGAAACACAATTTAATAGGTCGAAAGTAACACCAAGGATGGTTAGTCACCATCAGTCCCGTTGTAATTTCACTGCTGTGATTTGTAAATGCCAACTGGGGGTCTTCCCCTGAAGCACTGGAATGCAGCTCTGGTCTGGAGGCATTGTTTCTTTGTCTTTCATTGTGTAAAATCCACACAAGTGTCCAGGTGAGCTCACCTCAGAGGATCGTGATCCGCTGGTGTGGTTGCCTACCTGCAGATGCCAAAATTCTGCTCCACCGGGTGTAAAGAGAGATCATTTAAGATTGAAAGTCATGCAGTGGTGAATGGACTTGCACACTACTCTAACTGGACTGAGTCGTAAAGTTGAATCTCTTTAAACCGACAGATGATGGCGTCTGACACGATTTGCTTGCTTTGGTTCTTTTTTTTTTTTTTTTCATTTGAAGACATTTTGACCATGTACAGTAATTTGTAAACTTGCATCAAGTTTATGAATAAAGAATTTTACGAATATTGCTGTCTTGATTTAAGCATTTTTAAAAATCAATAATTTGATATTTATAGGAGATGTACAATTCCAGATTAACATGTTATTTTATTTCAGTTATCTACACTATTGACTAAAATAACCAAACATCCTTATATCCCCCTGAAGACCAATTGGACAATTGTTTGCTTCCAAATTTGTGAGAAGGACCCTTTTTTTTTTTTTTTTTTTTTTTTTTTTCCAGTGACTGTTTCCAGTACACAAGGCAAGTTAAATTGAACAATTGATCCTGGGTCATCAATTACATTTTATTTGTAAGGAAATTAAGCAATTCATCCTCCATGATCATTTTAAAATACAGAAACAAAATCCCTTTTTCGTCCCTTTTCAAAAAGTTCATGCAATGACCATCTAATGAACTGATAAAATTATCACTAATGGTTCCGTTTCCATACACATCCATCGTTTGAAGTTTTACCACCTAGCGAATGCAAACCGCTGCAGGGCGCAGGCCTTCTTATATCCACTGTTAGCCAGAACCACAAAGTCAAAAATTCATTAGTTTTGTACATTTTGAATTAGTAGTTCATCAAAAATAAAACACACGAAAGCCTATAAATAAGAACAACAACAAAAAAGCACTTTCAATAATGGCCACTTTTTAAGGCTTGACGTCAACCCGCTGTGGGAGTTTCTGTCCGAGCCGTACGCATCCGATTGTTCTGTATGGTCGGTTGCAGTGACGTCACTTGTTGACGTTAAATTTCCAATTTGGGCGCGTTTGCTCTGTATAGGCTGCTCAGGAACCGCCCCTTAACGTTCATTTCCGGTCAAGCTGGGAATGACTCAAAGTGGCAACATAAATAGTTTGATAGTTATGAAAAATGCTGGCTATCTTTGTGACAAAAGTTCCGAAGTTATGCTTTTTATTTGATAAATCCACAAAGCCCTGTATATTTTCAAACATGCAATTTAATCAACAGATCACACGCATTGGAAGATAGTTGAGTTTGTGTGCATAGAAAACAGATATTCCAACTGAAAATTGCAGATATAACTGTTTAATATCTATTATGGTAGGACCAAATAATACAAAAGTAATACACAAAAAATTATTTGTGTATCTCCCTCATGGAGACAGCCTCCTCAAATCTACCTCAATTGAATGTTTCTTTATCCATTATGTTTTACCCACTTCCACAAGTTATTTTATATTCATACTTATTTAAGCTATAGTACATGATTATACATATCAAACAACAAACAATACATAAGGAAACATTGGAGGAAATGGCTTTTTTGAAGCTTGAATACAGCACTATGAAATGGAGTGTGTCAGCTACAATGTGCGCTACAATCTCACACATCACCGTTTTGCACTCCATTGTGCATTTATGAACAGCTGAGCATGTACTGTACACTCCATAAGTCATAAGTTAGCCGGTGGACAACGTAAACACTGAACTTTCATTAGTGGTTTTCATTTTGAGAGCAGTCCCATTCTCCATCGTAAGTCCAAACACAGGAGCTCAACTAATTGTACAGGTTAAACCATTTGGCTATTGCTCTACTCAAATTGCTTGACAGTTTTGGTTTACAATGAGCACCTGTGTCAAGAGACAACATACTTCCAATTATACTTAAAATGCATATGAAACAAAAAAGGGGAAAAAAAAAACACAGCCATGATGCGCTTGAAACTCATCCAAACATCAACAAATACACATAAAATAACAGAAAGGTTAAACAAACTGCATATAGAATACCACATCATCACAATCAGACAAGACAAGTCACATTTTGGATATAACAAGCAGTCAGTTACATATTTTTTTGTACATTTCCTTCAAATCCAAGACAGTGTCACTGGTAATAACCATCGAGGGAATCTTGAAGACATTTGGATCTGTGACCTCCACTGACAGCTTCCACTTTCACCTCATTGAGATTGAGATAGTATTTTCTTCATTATACATATCATAGTACACCTACTCATGGAAAAACACTGACAGCCACAGAATGACAATTATGACACCCAGAACTTGGAGAAACAAGGAGGCTTTTTTAAAACATTTACAGGAAGAAGGAGAATTTGTCAGAGAGGAGAAACTGATCACACACTGCTATGACCACCAACAACATCGACTATTCACATTGTATGTCCAACTTCCAGATTCAAGACACTGATTTGGAATGTTTATCCAGTCAACTGCAGCTCTGCGGCCTTTTTTACAGCACATATCTTGAGACGTAAAGCAAGAAAACTGGGATAATTAATAATTGAGCAATATTATCTTAAGTCCAAAAGTCTGCCGTAAAGAAGGTTAGAGGGCCCTTCCAACAAATGGTTTGTGCTTTTACACAACCAGTCTGTACAAAAAAGATTCAATTATGCCGATTTAGGAAACTAGTCTACAACCTGATACTGTATGATGACAGTGAGTAGAAATGAAAAGGATCTAACGAGCCTCTAATTAATAAATAAAAAGGACTGGTGCAAACTATTCCAACTCACATACCAATATTAAGATGTTAAAATGTATGTTTGACGTTGCAGCATAATGGAATCTTAAGTATTAATATTGTAAAATTGGTTATTGTTAATATTTCAATAGTGCCCCCAGCCTAAAAGAATACAAGATGGCTTAGCATCCTTAGCTTAGCATAAGGAAACAACAATCCAAAGTTTAGAAAATTGGTGTTAAAATTCAGAGCGGTAGCTATATATCATTTATACGGCTTCGTGTAAGAATGTCATATTTTGGTTTTACACCGTTTTGTGTGCGCATTAACTCCCTGGTGTTCCTGCTATCAGCCTTGCTATGCTAAGATAAACTAAGTGAAATAATCCTATGGTGGCACTTGTTTGGGAATTAAATAAAGTCAAACAAGTAAACAAGGTAGATGTTACAGACGTTTCAGATACATTACTGTAAATGCCAGTGTTGATGCTGTGAAGATGTGACACAGGGAGAGATTGAGTCCCTCTTCACTGATACAAAAAAGTAACTTATTCACACTCATGTTCAATAAATGTACAGCACATTTGCACCTGACACTCGTCCCTACATTATTCTCCTTCTCGACTTGTGAAGTGATAGCGATTGAAGGGCACCTAATTATGAGTTGTGTTCTTAATTCTTCCCTTTTTATATCTCTTCTACAGAAAAAAACATGGCCCCCTTTCCTTTTCCTACATGGGGTCATCATAGTTATAGGTGGGCGCTGCCGAGTACTGGTTCTGCTGCATGGCTCCCTGGGCGGCCCCCATTGCAGCCTGCTGAGCCGCCTGCTGGACGTGGGGGTTCTTCCAGGCCCCGGTGGCCCACTCCTCCTGGGCTTTCCCCAGACTGCCACCACTGCCACGGTAGAAGTTGTGCACCTGAACAAGATAGCGTGTAAATAACCAAAAACGGAGGAGGACATTTGTACTGTGACTTCAAACGTGTGAGTAACCTTTGAGAGGGCGATGAAGGAGAGCACTGCCACTGCGGTAAACATGATAGTGGGGATCAACATGACCACGGCTGAGCCGATGTTGGTGCTGAAGAACGTGATGGTAGCCAGCCAGCCACTGATAGACACAGCAAAAGTGGTTGTGCTTTAGTAGGGATGTTTGATACCACTTTTTTTTCAGACCGATACCAGTACAAGCATTCACTCTTTGAGTATTCACTGATACTGAGTAGATACCTCTGGTACTTTTGATATACAAAATAGTTCATTTAACACAATGACCAAAAAATGTGAACAAAGAACAAAGACTTTTCTTTCTGATGGAGATGATGATTTGCCAATGTGCCAAACTGCCGCAGTATAGCGCCAAGTACTGCCAAGAAGGACTAACTCTCAATGTCACTTTTTTTTTGCCTTAAAGTGGAAGTCAACCCAAACATATTTTTGAAACAAGGCAATATGATTAATATGAAATATGAGTTAAGCAGCAAAATCTATCCGTTTTTAGCCATCTCAGGGGCGGCCATTTTGTCACTTCTGTCGACTGAAAATGACATCACAGACCCTCAGGGCTCAGATGACGACCAATCACGGCGCTCCTATTTTCTGAAGATGAGTTATGATTGGTTGTTATCTGAGCCCTGTGGGTGTGTGATGTCATTTTCAGTCGACAGAAGTGACAAAATGGCCGCCCGCAAAGGGTTGCTAAAAACGGGTGGAGTTTGTTGCTTAACTCACATTCCACAAACACAATATTAATCAGAATGCTGCGTTTCAACTAGTGGGCCTGCATAGAACATATTCTTAAAAATATATCTTTGGATTGACTTTCGTTTTAAGTACTGGTGGCTGGTATCAGCAGCCTCCACCCGATACCTTAAAACAGTTATTCTCACAGTGTGCCATGATGGCACCAGGTGTGCCGCAGGAAATCATCCAATGTCAATTATTTTGAAAAAATATATATATCATTTCTAATTAAAAAAAAAAAAACGGTTTTGTTAATTTATTCATGCCAACCACGTATAGTAACCAGGCAAAACAATCAAATGTTCTTCCACTAGATGACAGAAGGTACATATTGACTCTGTATAGCCACTTTTTTTGAATGGTATCGCTAAGTGGTGTGCCGTGCGATTTTTACCAATGTGAAGTACTAGTGTTCCGCGGCACACTGGTTGAGAATCACTGCTTTAGTAGTCAATTGTTTTTTTCCCTGAATTTATTTGTTACAGAAGATTTTACAGGCACTTGAAGTGCCCATTTCATGTTGCTTGCCTCACAGTTATGAGTTCTAGCTCCGAATCATGGCTTATCCTCGCAAATTCCAAAAACATGCATGTTGGTAATTAAAGGCCCCAAATTGCCCATCGGTGCGAAAATCAGTTGTGAATTATGATTTGTCATTTACATATCCCCTGCACCAGTTCTGGATGTACCCCTGGAGCCTATCAACATCTCAGCAGACATTCAGCAAGTTGCGGGGTACGTCTTGAACTGGTCTCCAGCCAATTGCAGGAAACACCCAAACATCCACTGATACTCACCTTCACACCTACGGACAATTTAGAGTCTTTAAAGTTTGGCTATCCCCGCATTAGATAGTGCAGGTGTACATATAATTGTGTCTGGCGAGAGTTCATACTGCGATACAACCTATTGAATAGCTAAATCGATCTGAAAAGCTTACCATACTCCCCAACCCGGAATGCCAACAGTCTGGATAATGCTGATCACAACCTGGGCCATGAAGACGAAGAAGAACGCCATGAAGTTGAACGAGCTGTCCGTCCTGCGGGGAGGAAACGTCGGAAACAAGCACTTTTTTCAAGATGTCATACATTTAAGTGGAAGCGACTTACTTGAAGGCCTTGTAGATGGGCCTGAACCAGCACACATATGAGCAAGGAGTGAAGAGGATCAGCCACAGGAAGGCCATGCCGAAATTGGTGGCCCCGCCTCCACCACACATCCAAGCCAGGCAGCCAATCAGATTAACAGCCAGTGTGGCACTATTCACTGTCACAAAAAGAATGATCTTTGACTCCATCTTTTTCGTTTAAACTTCATTCAATCCCACCTTTACCGCAATTTAACAACAAACAGGAGACTGGGCCTAAAATGTATTTACAACTGGACTGCTTCTACTTTAGCGATAACATACATCTACTTTTCCACCACACTTACATTTGTATTGTGAAACAGCAGCCCTACATGGTAAAATCAGAATCATCGTTATTGACAAAGTATGTTAAAGCACACAAGGAATTTGTCACTGGTAGCTGGATTCAGAAAGAAGACACGGAATGCACAATCACACACTACGACATACACACTAGAGTGGCTTTATGAATTCTGAATAGCACTCTGTAATATTGTACTGTACTATAAGGATCATAAAACACTGTGACACTAATACTATTTGCTAGCCCATTTAGGTCATTTTACATTCTTTGTTAGCATTAAGCTAAATAGATATTACTTTGGCAAAGCCATGTGGTTGTTTTAAACACGCATTGTTTATTCCTCTTCGTTTTAGGTTTAGTTTGATAGTACTCTTCAACATGGGGGGGCAATAAACAGCTTGAAACCTGCGCTGTAGATCAAATTATTGCTCGCAAGTCAAGGCAAAAAAAAAAAATCATCTGAATAACAGCTCGTATCATGAAAAACTTGTTGTGAAACAAAGCCCAATTTGAATTGGAAAATCAGTTTTGATTACACCAAATCGATCACATCGTTACATTTGAAAATGTACTGTCCTTGAATCGTAGCGCCCCATGTATCGAGATACATATCGAGTCGTCTTGTATGAGAGATGAATGTCTGTTTGATGCTGCTGATGAGTTGCTTTTTCTTTTAATTTAATTAACTTGAATAGTTTGAGCTTTGGCGAGCTTTTACATGCTTTTACAAATTAATAAACATGACAATAGCTACAGCCGTACCATATCGAATCAGATCATAATCCACTGAATTGAACGGCATTGTTCCACTTTCAAATGTACCCTTCTCAAATAGTAATGTACCCCATGTATCGAGATACGTATTGAATTGTTTTTTATTGGAGAAACGCACACCCCTAATATATAAACTATGTTCCATTCAACATTTACGTAAAATAGCTGGATGGCAAACGGCAATGAGACCCGTCACTCTGGTCTTGCAGCTATATTGGACAGTGTTTTGGGTAAAACCGTTTATGACACACACAACCAAAATGTTGCCGTCACTACACTATGGAAACGAGCAGAAACACTCACAGATCCACAAGTAGTAGAGCCGCTTGCACATGGTGCGACGCTGGTCAGGGATCTCATTGAAATCTTGGTAAAAGCACGGCTTGAGGGGGATGAATCGAGGCAGGGGAGGGAAGTTGTTCTCTAGGATTGCAAAAACACACTTGTGTGGAGCAGGCTACGTTGCATAAAGGCTGTTGCATGGCAACATTATATTCCTGATGCTTTAATCTTAACTGTGGATACGGGGTTTTAGCATACCTGCCATGATGAGAGCTGTATTCACTTCCTCTTGCAAAGAATAGCTTTGAGATCAGCTGGCGTAAAAACAAAAGTTCTAAAAAAGAGATATAGAGGGAGAGAGAGGGAGAGAACATGACGTTCACAGGCCTTCTGGTGACAAATTTTCCACCCCCATACAAATAGATGAGAGGCTCTACCCGGTCATACCAGTGCATCCATCCATATTAAAATCTCTTTCCTTGTTATTTGCGCAGCTGTATGAATGAATGAAAAGTGAGCCCATATGAAAGCTGTGTAATACAGATGACAGATTTGAGCAACCTGGCCTTGTGGACTGAAACGGGAACAATGGTGATACATACAGTACAGGCCACGACCGGACTCACATATTGCCCAATAACTCGTATACAACAAGAACGCTACATTATTGTGACGGCTGATAGAGGACATGTTGGTGCACAGCATGGTGGATGCAACGAAGGGCATCTTTCTGCCTCCAAATATAAAAGCAGTCTCAGCAGAAACGTAATATTTTTAGGGTTGTTTTGTACATTGTGATCCCGAATTTATTCCAAATGTGTTTTTCTGTCAGCTGACGATGGCGGCGATACTGCAGTGGGAAAACGTGCATCTCGATGCCGGGCGATGGAGAAGCGCTGTCCTTCACCCTGTGCGTCACGTCACGGGTGCAGCCGAGTTTCTTCCCCCCGACAGCGAGGCAACGGAATCCGGTTGGATTTCAACGCTTTTCGACGGAGTGGATGAATGGAAATATGTGCATAAAACGTCTTACCTTGCGTTTAGCGAGTCAGTAGAATTCCGCGTTTTTATTTAAAAAGCATCTTCAGAGATTAATCTTCGTCCAAATGCACGCTTTGAAACGGACAGATCCACCAGAGAAACGTACCGTTGGGCTCTGAATGATGGGTTGGGGAGGAAGAGGCGATCACGTGATATGGGGTCTTTTTTTTTTTTTTTTTTTTTTTTTTTGTAACTCATCTCGCTCACGGTTTTTGCCCGCCTGGGCAGGCCAAGGGTCCAACAAAAACACTGGATTTGCTGCTCGCCCGAATCGACCAATCAGGAAGCAGTGCTGTTGAATCAGCAGCACGATTACACAATTAAACCCGATTGGCTACTTGCCAGTGGCGTCACCTAATGTCCAAGCGCTATCTGCGGATGAGCTAGCGAAATAGCAAAACAAACAAACAAACAACCAAACAAATAAACAAACAAACAAATAAATAAAAAAATGACAAATAAAACAGGAGCTTGCTTGAAAACAAGCTGTTGCTGTCACACATCAAATGTACGAAATTGACCAAAAAAAAATCTCTAAAAATGGAGAAAATATCAGTTTATATTTTCAGACACACAGTACAGTATTCCATCTGTGTGTTTCTCTCCCAACATTCAAGGCGCGTTCGTAAAGTACGACTTATCCAGTTGTCGATACAAAAAAGAAAGCAAGAAAACAGGAAAAAATGTTAAAGTGGCCAAATTCGCAAAACAATTTATTATCTCTTTTTGTGACTACTTGAGCACCACGAACATTTGTGCAAAGATTCACCGTTACACGTAATTCTTTTTTTTTCGGGGGTCATTGAACGCAACAGTGCCATTGGCTAATGTCAGCTTTTCCCAGTCTTGGGCTGTCTGTTATGAGTTGAACGAACTTCAGGTAAGGCCACTTGAAGACATTTAACATTGCTTTTTTTTCGCGGAAATAGGTCCAAGTGCCTCGCGAGTGTGTTAAAATGACATACGTATTCAGCAACGAGTCGCCAGTGTTGTTTACGTCGCCAACATCTTGACACTTATGTGACAGCTAGCTTTTGCCGTTAGCATTAGAAGCTAAAGCCACACATGGACGACTTTTAACCTCATGACAGCTATTTCCTCCAAACCTGTGAGCATACCCACAGTGCTTCGCACTTGTAATTACGAATGCGAAGTGAATAAATTGTGTTTATTTTTAGGATGGGCAAGAGCATCCCTTTGGAATGACCTTCCATTGGATGTTAGGCAAGCCCCATCTCTGTCCATGTTTAAAACCCGTTTGAAGACACATTTCTATTCGTTGGCTTTTGATCTGACCTGAGACACATTTTCGTCTGTTTTCCTGTGTCTATTGTATATAGTGTTTTGTGTTAATTTATTGATTTCACTTGTTGCATTATGGCTATTTTTGTTGTTGTATGTAAAGTGCTTTGTTACAGCTGCAGCTGTTGTGACATGCGCTATATAAATAAAATTGTATTGTATTGTTGCGTTGCAGGAAGATACAGCAAACTAAAATAGCTTTCAAACTCAATGTCTTGAAAAGAACAAACTGAAACTAATTTCATTCTTACAAAATATGTTGTTGCATTCATGGATGAAACGTGAATTTTGACGTTCAGCTGCTTTTTAGAGAACAATAAATTCAGCTAAAAGTATTGAAACCGGAACTGGGCACTTTCCTTCCGTCCTCGTCCCTCCGTCCTTATTCATAAAAATAACCGTCCTCCGACCCCGTTCGTCCCCATACTTTTAAGCGCGTCCGTCCTTACATTCCGTTGAGAAGTCTCGGCTCGATCTCATTTTGCCATTCTGTTAACACCTAATTGCGTTGCTTCTCTCCGCAGTGCCGGGAATGCAGCCGCCGCTGCCGCCGGATGTGGTCCGAGAGCTGGTGTGCTCCTGTCTGCACAGAGATCCCGTGGCGGCAGATCTTCGCTGCAGCCTGTTTGTTGCTGCTGCCCAAAACTACAAGAAGGATTCTTTGCTTCGCCCTTTCCCTCCTCGATATATACGCGAGGACATTAAAGACTTTGATGCACTGGTAAGACATACGCGATTTGTTTTGGCTTCCTCCCACGTCCCCAAAACTGAATTAAAGGAATTATGAATGTTAATGTTTTTTTTGTCTAGACATTATGTGTCATGTGATTGACTTGCAACCAGTCCAAGAGGTACCCTTCCTCACATGTCAGAGGATAATGGATGGATGGATGGTTTGCAGTGTTGTAGAACTGCAGTGCATCACAATGGAAATTATTTCCAATATTTTGGTTGGATTAGTTTTTATTTTACTGACAAGAGGAGCGGGGTATCTGATGCCCCTTTTAGTAAGATGCAGTGCTGTTCTTGTCCACTTTAAACATCTTTCCTTCATTTTCTTGAACTCTTATCCTCATAAGGACAGGGTACACCCTGGACTATTCAATTTTATGGCACTTATAAACAGCAACATTTTTAAATAACTTTCAAACCTATGGACAATTTAGAGTGTTTAACTAACCCAATGTCTGGACTGCAAGGTGAGACGTGATACACGCGAATCCACCTTGCTGCTAGTGTTCCCACAGTTGTCTTGAAAAAGTAGTTACTTTACTGATTACTTGTTCTTGAAAGCAACTTGGTTACTTTATTGCTTGATATTAAAAGTAAGATTATCAATTACTTTAATAGTTACATCCAGAAGATACCGTGAAACGTGCTTAGCATAAAACTGCATACCCGGTTTTGCCACTTATTTGGAAGTGCATTTTGAACAGTGACGTTTAAAATAACATTTGTTTTTATCAAAAGTAAAATTAAGACTTTTTTTTTTACCTAAGATATGAGTTATTTAAAAATGGATTTCATTTAACAAATAAGCTACTTTTAAAAAAATAAAAAAATACCATTTAGACAGTCTTTCCAGGCTCCACTTGACATTAATGCCCTTTTCAAATAAAAACCAAATAAAAAAGGCATTCTTTTTTTTACCTGACATATACCTACAAATGATTTAGTGGAAAAACTGTAAAAATGATTATTATTTCATTGTTTTAAATCTTTGTTTTTGTATGTCATACAGCAATGGTTGTTTTTCAAGTGCTCTCGAAACAAAGTTGAGTGGAGTTGAAAACTTAACGTTTATAATGTAAACTGTTTATAAATACGTATAACAATCACATTTGGGGACCTCCTGCAGTCACACAATTTAGTCAGGGACTTTCTCTTTAAGCGTGAATGCATACTATAATGCGATCCATCTTTTTTTTTTTTTTTTTTCTAAATGACAAATTTTTTGAAGCTACATAGCACTTTGTTGCCAGCACAGAATGTGCAACAAAGCTTATTAATCTTTTCATCATTGGCTGACACAAATTCAGAATAGTGACAGTATTTCCATCTTGAAAATGTGAATCTCTCTCCTTCGTCTATTGTTGGTCATGTAGAATGGTATGGACACGTGAGTTGTCAACGTGCTGAAAACGTGACATGACGTATGGGTGACATCACTTCCCCAAACGGGCATGTGAAGTTGATTACTGATTGCTTACTGATTCATGTTCGCGCCACACTTGTTTGGTAGAATTTTCTGACGTTGTCATAGTGAGCGCTTAAAAGACTGCAAGTCAAAGTGTTTGGTAAGTTGAACTAGTGTTTTTCAAACCTTTTTGAGTCAAGGCACATTTATTTCATTGAAAAAATCCCGTGGCACACCACCAGCTGAAATTGTGAAAAAAAAATCGTATTTTAACAATATAAGTGTTATATTGTTTACATAAGCATTTTTTAACATTGAAGAATGACGTTATATTATAACGTCTTGAATAGAAAGCATTTTATAATGTTTCATATTGATACTTACTCAGTGTGAAACATGGGCCTGTTTGGATAAATATGCGTCACTAATTCGCTTGTCTCTAAACAAAGACAATTAGCTACCTGCTGCTGCTGCTGCTACCTGCTGGTATGGAAGAGTACTACAATGTAGTAAAGACATGATTACGCTGCCAGGCGCTAGACCGCACAGGCACACAAATTAGATAATTTCACAAGGCACACCTGACAATATCTCGCGGCACCCCATTGTGGCACAGAGTTTGCAAAACACTGAGTTAAACAACTCAAATTGAAGTACCGTAGATAAATATATTGTGTTTCATTTTGATTCATGGTTCATTTGCCATTACTTTAGCATAAGATTAACCTATAAGACCAAAACATTTGTGTACCATAAATCTGATATTCTTTATTGTAATCCGATTAATTTATTAATTTATTAAAAAAAAAAAAAAACGTGGGTAGAGAACCTTGAAAACATAATCACATAAAATTGCGATTCGATTATTTTTCACAATCGTTCAGCCCCAGAGGACATCCATCCATCCATGTCCTTTGCCATTGTATTTTCATTTTAATGATCTTGTTCATGTCGACTGGTTAGCACGTCCGCCTCACAGTTCAGAGGTCGTGTGTTCGATCCCGGCCTCGGCCTCCCTGTGCGGAGTTTGCATGTTCTCCCCGTGCCTGCGTGGGTTTCCTCCGGGTACTCCGGTTCCCTCCCACATTCCAAAAACATGCATGGTAAGTTGATTGGACTCTCTAAATTGCCCCTATTTGTGATTGTGAGTGCGGATGTTTGTCTTTGTGTGCCCTGCGATTGGCTGGCAACCAATTCAGGGTGTCCCCCGCCTACTGCCCGAAGACAGCTGGGATAGGCTCCAGCACGCCCCGCGGCCCTTGTGAGGATAAGCGGTATCGATAATGGATGGATGGATGGATGATCTTGTTCATGAAAGGGAAAACAAATGGTACAGTATGTGTCTAGTTGGCAGATGTAAACTCCTTCCCGGGCGTGAGAGAGTTAGTCCGACTGCGGCCAGGAGAGGGAGCGCACCATGTGGCCCTTGCACACTGGATCCTCTCTTCCAAGAGTTTTGCTGTCAAGACATTACAGAAGGATGAGGTACAACCAATTTACCACACAAAGCTGCTCTCGCAACCACATACTCATTTGTAACCGTTCGCCCGCTCTCTACCAGTACGCCAAACTTTGTGCCTTGACGCAAAGCGCCGGCGTTTCTGCCCCTGCGCCCGACTTCCTGTTCGAGCTGGAATACTGTGACCAATTGAACGCGCGCTTTGAACGGATGAGAGAGGACAGGGATGTCTTCTATGCCTTCCATGGGAGTCGCCTGGAGAACTTTCACTCCATCATTCACAACGGGCTACACTGTCACCTCAACAAGGTCAGTGAGGCCTTGGGCTCCGTGTGAGGCACTTCCGCTTGACTTGTGGTGAGTCAGCTGTTGTTGATGACTCAGACTTGTCACACTTGCAGTTCTTGACAAAGATTTGATTCCGTGGTTAGGAAAGCAATTTAAAGTGCAGGAATTAGAACTTTTGCCATCACGGAAATAGCTTTTCATCTCCCTCTGTTATTAGAAAACATGTTTTTTTCTCATTTACGGCATTTTACCACATAAAGTCAAATGATCAGTCAAGTTCAATATGTGTTTACATAGTGGAACTTTAAAATTAGAATGTCTCAAAAGATCCTCCATTCGGAAACTTAAAGCAAATACTGAAGTCGCACAGAAACCTTTTGTGCATTAGCACAAATTCAGAGACAATGATTAACTCAGTGAATACTTTTTTAAACGATCAACAATAGAGATCAATATGCTTTTTTCAGGGCCGATACCGATTATTAGTAGTCAAGGAGGCCGATAACCGATATTTCGAGCCGATATTCATTTTCAGTGAAACGGAAAATATTGGCATCAAAATCTAAAGAAAAATTTACTCTTAACTTTGTTGTAACGTCTTTAAGCATGTTTATTGAACAATGTTTCAGGTTTGCGTAATGGTGATTTAAAAAAAAAAAAATCATTATTAGAAGACATTTTTGACAGTATACATCTCTGTTATAAAATTCTAACAAAAAGTTCAGGGAGCACCCAGAATTGTCAGCATCTCTTAAAAAAAAAAATGCAGTATTTGTCAGATCATTTTACATTATATAGTGGTCCCTCGCGATATTGCGGTTCACCTTTCGTAGACTCGCTACATTGCGGATTAAAAGCATTAGAACCACAAAAGGACAAGTTTCGAAATGTAACCGTCAATGTCAACTGAAGATGGTTTGTGTTTTGCATGTCGCATGCAGAACTCAGTGTATGGTGAGGGGACCTACCTCACCAGTGACCTCAGCATGGCTCTACTCTACAGCCCCCACAGCAACGGTTGGCAGGAAAGCCTCCTGGGCCCGCTGCTCAGCTGCATTGCCTTGTGCGAAGTCATCGATCATCCAGATGTCAAGTGTCAGGTGAAGCGAAAAGGTGCGTCGACGTCGCATTGTACCGCAAAGCGCAGAGTGAAGCTTTGTAACCTCATACACTCTTCTCACCTGTGGCAGACTCTGAAATCGTTGACCGGCAGCGTTCGAGGGCCAAAAACAGCGAGGGAGGGGATGTGCCGGAAAAGTACTTTGTGGTCACAAACAATCAGCTTTTACGTGTCAAGTACCTGCTGGTTTACTCTCAGAGGGGACACATGTCCAGGTTGGAAGCCTCACACTAAAGTTTGCAAACAATATAATTACAGTATTATGCTAGTCCGTCACTGGGTACACCTGCACAAGTTTACAGAGAGGAGTTTATAATTTTTTTCATTATCTGACCACCTCTATAAACTACAGAGGCATATTGCTGCCACACCAGAAAAAAAAAAAGTTCAGTATCACGTTGTAATGTAATAAATTTCATGTTGGTATGTGGTAAGTTTCACGTTTTGTGATAAATCTCCAATTTTTTTACGTGCTCAATTTCAAGTTTTAATGTGCCAAGTTTCGCTTTAAAATGTGCGCGTTTGGCAAAACAAAACAAAGCAATTACTTCCACTTCAGGTTGCTGGCAAAGTCCTTTTTGTGTCTTGGACCTCTAAAAAAGACCAAGTGGGTAAATGCTGCGCCAGTTACCTGAACTTAAAGGAATTGCTTTGTTTTGTTTTGTTTTGTTTTGTTGAACGTGGAAGTCAATCTTAACACGTTTGACCGTGGTACATTATCACTTTATAACGTGACACTTGTCACGTTTGAAAATGAAACATGCCACATTATAACGTGAAACTTAATCACATTAAAATGTGAGACTTATCATGTCAAAATGTGAAAGTTATCGCGTTAAAATGTGAAACTTGCCACTTTAAAACGTGAAACTCATCACGTTAAAATGTGAGGCGTATTACTTTAAAACGTGAAACTCATCACATTAGAATGTGAAACTTTTCCCGTTATAACGTGAAACTTTTCCCGTTGTAATGTGAAACTCATCATGTTAAAACGTGAAACTCATCATGCTATAATGTGAAACTCATCGTGTTAAAACGGGTAATTTATGTTTAAGTGTGAAATTGATCACGTTATGATGTGATACTGTGTGAACTTATTTTTTCCTAGTGTGGCAGCAATACGCTTCCGTAGTAACCTACAATCACAGTATGAAACATTTTTAAATTACTAGCTCTCTGAAAATGTCAGTGTTCTTATTAGCACAACGTAATCCATTCAGTTTTCAATGTAATAATGTAAAATAATAGCATTGCTCACAAATCTATTTGTGTAAATGTGTAATTTACCATAGCTTTCGGGTGCTAGTAGAGCTTCAAAAATGATATTTAATCTGCTTCAATTCAACCTGTGATTTTATTTGTATGATAATTAGAGGCATTTCCAATATTTCGAACCGTCTATTTTGATTTGCTGCAGGTGCAGTGGATTGTGTGGCATGATCATTGTGGTCTGTTGCTGTTTTTCCCCATCACAGACATTCCCGCAACACCTCATGGTTCCTCAGACACCACTTTGCCGTCATGATGAGTCTCTACCTTCTGCTGCTCATATTTATTGGCACGTTCAACTCCAACACGTTCACATCCTTTTGGAACAGACGGTTCAGTTGAAAGACCACACGAAGACCGACTCGCTCTTCATCCACTGTGCCTTCATCACTGTGACTGGAGGCCTCGGCACCTTCACTGCGCATTTTGATACTGTTTGTTTCCCTCCACAAGCATTGTCATCGTAAGCAAAAAAAGCAGTAGGGTAGTACAGTAGACAAAGTGTTACTACACAAGTTTAAAAAAAGGAACCTAAGCTGATTTTATTTCTTTTTCAATACGTCTTCACATTCTGATTGAAATACAGTGGACCCTCTAAAGTCAAATTTCCCTGGGCCTGTGAGCAACGTTTTCCAGAAAAATATCTCTCCAATGCATAAAATTTAAAATCTGTGAGCATTACAGTGTTTTCTTTTTCTTCAGCTCGTTTGTGATGTGACTGAAGGAGTTAAAATTCTTCTAAAGTCAAAACAAATATATCCTAAATTTGACACAACACAGAGGAGTGTACTGTTAACAACCCCTAGTCCGTACACTGTCAAGTCAGACTTAAAAAAAAAAAATCTCTCAAGCCCTGTTTTTCCTCCTTTCTTGACATTGTACACACTCAGGGCTGACAACAATGTGATCTCAAGCGGCTACACTGGCTGTTAAGTCTGACTTAGAAAAAGATTAACGCCCGGTAAGTCACAAGGTCAAGTGTTAGAGGATAGGATACATACACTGGTTACCTTTACACTTTTATCACAGTTGAGAATGTTAAAGTGCAACTTAAAACATAGCTTGTGTATTTATTAAAAGTTGTGTGATAGAGAAAGTTTGACCCTGTAAAGCATTAACGCGTTCTGTTATTTCCTATGGGAAAATGTGTTTCGAAATCTGAACAAATCATAGGATTGTGATGGTTTGACCTGAGAAGGTTCCATTGTATTTACTAAAAAGCAAAGGTACTCACACTCAACTTAAATAAAGGTATAGATACTTGTTAAAAAAGATAAAAGTATTGATTCAACTCTATTAAAAAAAAAGTCTTACTGTCAGTCATATAGCTCCTTTTGCTAGCTAGCTTGGCTGAATGATAGTTAGCTAATATCAGCAACAGCGATAATAATACATTTGAGTTGTAAGCCTTTTGTCAGATTGGACTGATCATTTTTCAATGCCGGAATCTTGTGGATTTTAGGATTAGAAGAATTCCTTTAAGGCCATGTGGATGACTAGCTTGCTCCCCTTTTGCGTTGTCGTTAACGCTCCCTGGTCTCCATCCACGTTGCTGCTATTCCCGTTTTTTCTGTCCTGTCAGTCGCAATTGCAACCCCTGTTGACTTTGTCTCTGTTTACGTCTTTGTTTTTACATTGTTACTTCTGCAGATGCGGGAATAAAGTAACGTGGCTATTTCGATCAAGAAGAAAGTACTGATATCTGTTTTCAAATGTAGTAAGTAAACAGGAGTTGTGCGAAAAATACTCTAGTAAAGACCTGAAAAATAGTACAGCAATGAATTATTTCTCTTTTATAGAGCAATGGTTTCCAAACTAAACCCCGTCATCCATTTTTCAGGGTGGCCCACTGCATATATTATAAAAATAACTTTTGACATGGCCCGCAAATGTAGAAGTATTGGAGACTACCATTGCTACTACTAATGAACTCTATTTAGATATGCAAAGACACAAATTAGATATGCAGGCACACATTTACAGCAAAAACAGTAGAATTTTTCTTTAGAACACCAGAGAAAAATCAGCTTCAGAAACAAAAATGGTTTCCTCCTCTTTCTGTTCATTGCCAAGGTACTGTTTGTGAACTTGTCACATTAATGGTTGGGCTCCGAGCCTGCACAACAAAACCAACAAAAAGAATCCTAAACTGACAAAAACTCTTGATGTAGCAGTTTTTCAAAAATACATTACATTGTGAACAATATATAATTGATTGATTGGTTTCGCTATGTTTAGTAAGTCGGGGGGCTCGGGGGGAAGTGGTCCTCGCATCTCATTTTTTATGCAGTCCTTGGAGGAAAAAGATTGGACAGCCCTGGTCTAAAATATAAAGCGTATCCTATCCAGGGTGGAGTTAGCAGATTCAAATCTTGCTCGCTACCTGCAAACCCCTTTGGATTATTAACACAGTATGTTTTACATGTTTTCTTATACTGCAGATTTTGTATTCTACTGTTGAACAAGGACTGTGATGATTGTAACTAATTGTTGGCCAATGCAGAAGAGCTTTCTGCGAAGTCATCGTGCAAGGATGCCTGTGTTATGTACTAATTTCCAAATCTAATTTACAGCAATAGGCTATTGTAATCAAGTTCTGTAGTACACTGGGAATTATATGTAATGAAAATAAAATGTATTCAGCTCCTAGTGCTGTGATATTCTTTAGAAATATATAGTAAATAATGGTGTTTGGTAGAGTGGATACTTTCTCCTCGTCTTTTTCTTTTAAAATTGCACACCTGATAGTTATGAGATCGTTGCCAGAATGACCCCTACACACACCAGTTATTCTAAGAGGGTGACTCCACAAGGGGGCGCAAATTCCCATTATAAAGCCATTGATTTTACATAATGCCAAGAGAAAATCATTCATCTGTGCAGCCGCACATATTGCAAATATTACCAACTGCCACTTCCACAAACACACATCCTACTCGTTGAAAAGTACATCAGGATTAGGCAAACTTTTGTGATGAATGGCTACATTGTAATCCAACAGCTACATGCAGTTGGCTAGCTAGTTATCCCTACACCACGAAAATGGACTGAACCTTGTAGCCACTTAAAAGTGTCTTCTTGTCGGCTGAGTGCACTCACATCACCCAGAGAAAGGGGTAGGAGTGAGTTGAAAGGAAGAAAAAGAAACTGAACAGCACAGGTGTGACTAAGGGCTTTTGGCTGTAGAGTGCCTTGTAGCGCTGTGGAAATCCTTACGACAAACCATTTGGATATATTCAAGCTACCAAAGGCTTTAAGTGGATATATTTTCATGGCTCAAATATAGAGGTATAATTTATTTTTGAGTGACACTAATTGTGTATGGTGTGGTTTCTGCACATGCAGGAGACACGCAAACATGATCTAAGAGTGGAGAGAAAGGGTTACGTTTTTGGAATATGTGAGGAAGATGAGGAAAAACAAAAATGCAAGTGCCACACAGGAAAGCTGAAGCCGACATTTGAATCCGGAACCTCAGAAATGTGAGGCAGACCAAATGTGTTATTTACCTGTGTACATCATGTAAGCAGGTGTAGAGTCCTATAAAAACATATTTATTTTCATGGAAAACCATTGAATAACACTGAATACAACAGGATTGATCATTCAAGAGTCAATAAAACTTGTTTGTAACGCCAACATCAGAAAGATGTCCCAGAAAACAGGAATCCAAAGCAATGGCTGGTGTCAAGTCATTTTTCCCCCCGTCCTCAATCTCAGGCGTCAACACACCTGTTTAGAAAATTGACAGGTGTGACATCATCTTACAAATGGGCTGGATGTCAACGCCCTTTGTCACCATCTTCATCAAGGACGATCAAGATGGCAAATAGAAATCTCCAAAATGAGCAAGTGGCCATTATGGCTTTGTATTCAGTTAAGAGTCTATTCTATCTTACATTACAGAACCTTAAAATATTGTTTCAGAACCTTTTTTTTTTTTAAACTGCACCTTATTAAACAGACAACTGCATGTAATGGAGTGAAGCATCACAGAAGTAAAGCAGGCATACTGCAAACATAACACACTAATATTTTCTAAAAAAAAAATCAAAACAAAAACACAACAGAGTTTCCGTCCTAAAATATCAACATAAAACAGATTAAAAACCTTGAAGGGGAAAAAAAAAATAAAACAATCTGTACATGTATTTACAAGAAAATAGTAACTATAATACAAGTTTGACTGGCCAAACACAAACACATTCAGTTTTGTCGATCCAAAATGGCGGACAAAACACCTCCAAAGAAGCGAGCCCGCTGCAGCAAACACTTCAGTCATGTTAAGAGTGTTTCTGCATAAAAACACTTTTGACTCTTTTTTGCATCTTTTTTTTTTCTTTTTAGAAAAATCAATAATGTCAATATGGAGTTTATGGAGAAATCCTTGCGGAGGGGGAGGGGTTTCCCATGTTGCGGACGCCAGCGGCTCAGTCTGAAGGCAAGAGGTCGTGCAAGCGAAAGCGCTCTCTGATGTGTGGTCGGACGTCATCGTTCTGATATGAAATCAATATGGCGTCAGTGCAAAAAGGGGGTGGGGGGGTGCGGGGTTATTGGTTAAGTACAGTGAACCACCGCTATTGGCTGAGGATAGGGACGGAACCCTGCAGCCATAATCCGACACCCCACGCAAAAGAGTTTATAACTCCCTTCAGATGCCACATGATGACGGCAAAGAACTACTTTTGTCTTAATGAAGCATTCATCTCACTTCAAATTGTTGGCCACCATATGGCGCCAAGGCAATAATTGCGTAAAAAGTGGGGTTCACTGTACACAATGTTGAGTGTCAACTCTTACCAGCTCCACCAGCTTCTCCAGGAAAGGAACCAGTTTGAGAAGCTCGCTGTCATTTCTATCCACGAACCAGCTCTCGATTGGGATCCCATTGGAGAGCTGATCTCACAGCACACACACACAAAAATAGGTAACAATATTCTGTGAGGTGCATTTCTTTTCACTTTAAAGGGACTTTAAACATGTTCAATATATAATAAAATGTAATTTTTTAAATTAGAAATGGCGATTAATCACATCATTTCCTACTTACGCTGATTTTGCATGAAAACACAATCACATGACACACAATTGAAGAGTCGCAGTTGTTACCTGATAGGCGAAGGCTTGAGGTGAGTTGTCGATTATTATTGTCTTGGAAAGATCCCGTCCCAAAATGTTGAGGTCTTTTATATAATTTCCTTGGACACACACACAGTGCTCACGAAATAGACGGTGTCTGAAAACACACAAATATGTTCACCATTGAGAAAAAAATATGAAGACACACTTTTTTTAAGACTATTTTTGCTCCCCCTAAATCTTACATATTTACTTCAATACTTTTGTCCACAAATATACTTTTGAAAATGTCTCACACACCTGACCAGCTGCTTTTTGGGATCGAGGATGTTGAGCAACTTGTCGGCGTACACTTTCTTTGACGCCGTGAAGAGGATAATCTGAAATTATGGGATGAATTCAGCCCAGAGCAACTTGAGCTATGCAAAAGTCCCGTTGTGTGGTGCGAGAAGAAAACCTTACCTCATACATTTGAGACATGCGCTCGAGAAACTCTCGGAAAAATGGCCTTAATCGCACATATACCTACAAAAACAACAACAACAGGAGAACATTTAATAACCGCAACAAGGAATGAAACATTCACCCATGGGCAGTCGAGAGTTCTTACCTGGTATATTACGTCCTGAAAGAGCACAGGGAACGTCAGCGCGGCATCTTCCAGTTCATTTAAACTGCAGTGAACTAAAGTTTCATCCTGAAAAAGTAGAGACAGTGAAAAATTCATCTACTCACCTTCTAAGAGGACCCCAATTGCAAAAGAGACTCTTGGCTGTTTACCAAGTCGAGGACGAGCGAAAACTCGGGCGTGCTGCGCGTCTTCAAAGGTAGTGCGGGTTTGCGTGTCAGCTGCTCTTCTGTCAACGGTGGCACGTGCTTGATGAAGAAGTACCTTCAAAGCAGATGCCACAAAAAAAAAAAGTCCAGTTACATTTGGAAGGTGGCAAGTTTATTCATGACCAGGCACGGCTTTGGTCAGAAAATGTAACGTATGTTTCAACTGCTGGATTTACCCGGCAACTACTGCCAGCAATGGCCACTGTAGTCAACTCTGCTGCTTTGCCTGTATTCCCCAAAATTTCACGTGTAAATGCCAAAATTTGGATTTGTGTTGAATAATTTAACTAGTGAATAAAGTTATCGAACATGGCTTTGCGATTGAATATACTCAGGATTTTATTGTGACGCTGCTGTGACGCATATCACAATTGTGCCACTTGAGAGCAAGGCATCAGAATTATGTCACCTGAACCGTTCAGTGTAAATCCAGCCTTAGTTGCACTTGAGAAGGATAATCAGGTGACAAATTCATCCATCCATCCATCCATCCATGATCTGAATAGCTTATCCTCAGTTGAAACATTCTGTACTCTCTAAATTTTGTTTTTGCTGCCATCTAGTGGTTAGTTGTTTTGGGTTTTTTTTTTTTGGTTTTTTTAAATGCCGCAATCATTCCCCTCATGTGATTTACGAGTACGGCATATCTCCACTTGGCCCAGGGAGCTCCACTTTTACATTTATGTGATCATTTTGCTTGACAGCTCATTAATCAAGCGTGTGCCGGTACTTGCTTGCACTTACGGGTCAAACACCTCCCAGTCTTCCTCGTACGACGGCTCTGCGGGGGCGGAGGGTAACGTCTGTGGATAGCTGCCATCTGGCAAACAACCAGGAGGTGCTGTTGGAGACAGAAAAGATGGACATTACATAATTTTATTATACATCTATGACGACAACATGTAAAGGTTAAGGAGTATAATGTGCAAAAGACGATCAAAATCAAAACTCGTATTGGAGACGAGACTGTCTGTGTTTGGTTTAGGCCGGTCCCAACATAGGATGTTTCGCGGTTACAAATGCCATGTACTGAACTTGTTTGCACAACGGCGTAAGATTACGTCGTCATGCGGCACGCTTGGTTTCTGCCATTCTTGCAGTTTTTCCATTTGTTTGAGTTTTGTACACTGTGTGTTTTCCATTCAAATATTGACTAGTGCGTTCGTGTAGCTTAGTGATGGACTCTGGCAAGTTCCGGTTTGTGTATAAATTGAGGTTCTGTCATAGCAGACGACACCTCTTTATACATGATGAAAGATGTTTTAAGAATATATTATAGGGCTCATCTATCCGGCCAAACAATATGTTGCACCCTACTTCACATATAAGTGAAGGTTGAAGTAGTTAACCCATAAAGGACTCAAGCGCCTGTCTCAACAGTCCCCCAAAACCGTCGGTCACCTTTGGAATTACCCTTGTAAACCTGAGGTTTTCCCCGAAATTCAACACTTACAAAATGATTAATAGCTCAGCCCCTGTAGCAGACAGAAACATAATTCCAAAAGAATTAAAGAGCTTAGACATGTGCCTTTCACACAGGCAGAATTTATTATTATTTACCGTTTCAATCGAAGATGTAAAAATAACGAGTCAGTGCAGGAGAAGCACTATTTTAATTTAAAAAAATAAATAGAGAGGTGATTACCATCCTCTTTTCTGTTACAAAGACGTCAATATCGTCATTGTCTACAAACCATATCATATCACGTTCGACTGGTTTCACTGGTCGTGCGCGTCGTCTATATAATCACTGCTGTTACTTATCAGAGCTCCCGGCGATCGACGGCGTCCGCCATTAGCCTACCTACGGCTCGAAAAAATTCCACGACATCCTCCGCGGTCTCGCGACACCCTCACGTGTATATTAAGATGCATTGAGTTGGCTAAGAGACGCAGAATTGGATTAAAAAAAAAGACAGTGATGCAACAGCGCTCCCGGCTCTAGTGGTCGAAACGCGGTTATGCGCTCCCGTCCTTAATGGGTTAAATAAAACATTTACAGGTAACCTGGAGGGCTGACGAAGTCTTCGCAATTTTCCACGTTTCCCAAGCAGTGAATTACATGGCTAGACACAAGAGCGCCTGAGTGCGTCGGTTGGTGGTACCTGTTAACGAGGGCATGTCACTTTCAGTCACAATCTCGCCGTCCTCCACGGTGGAGTCGGCGCTCATCTGGAGCCTCTGCGGCAACGGCGGGGCGCCGTGACAAGCGGAGATGCCCCCGGAGGACGTGAGCGTGCTGCTGGGCATTTCCTCGGCCTGCTCGATGTCAAGCTGCTTCATGATCTCCTCTGCCTCCATGGCTTGGCCGGGAGAGTCTGAACCAGGCGTGGCTAAATCAAGGATACCATATTTTTTTCAATGGCTTGCGGAAAATTGACTTTTTACTGCTTCTTTACAAACCCAAGTGTAAAATTATACAAGCAGGTAATTCAAAGAGGAAGTCAACCCCAAAAAATTCTTTACAAGAATATGTTCTATGCGGGCCCACCAGTCAAAACACGTCATTTTGATTAATATTGCGTTCGTGGAATATGAGTTAAGCGATAAAATGGTGGCCGTTTTGGTCCATTTTCACACTTGCTGTCGACCGAAAATGACATCACAGTTGCTCAGGGCTCAGGTAACAACCAATCATGACTCAGCTTCAGAAAACAGGTGAGCCATGATTGGTCGTTTCCCGAACCATGAGAAACTGTTATTTTCAGTCGACAGAAGTGACAAAATGGCTGCCCCTAGAGAGGGCTAAAAACGGGTGGATATTGCTGCTTAACTCATATTCCACAAACGCAATGTTAATCAGAATGCCATTTTTAGACTAGTGAAAGCGCATATAACATATTACCGCAAATAATTTTTGGGGGTTGACTCCATTAAGGACTTGTGTGTCGTTTTACCAATTTTGGTTGCTGGTGAGAAAAAGTTGAAAACGGGAGAGAGGATGGTTCCTAGCAGGGTGGTGTGCGGAGGACTGCTCGCCGCCTCAACTGAAGCTTCTAGTTTGCCGTTTGGTTTTAAGGGTTTGCTGTTGCATGTTATTGTATCTAAATCAAGAAAAAAAACATTCAAAATGGGGAAACCACATATTTCTTCATGGCCGATTTAGTGGGAGGGGTTAAATGCGACGATGTCGTACCTTTACCTGGACTTTTTCGGCAAACTCTAGAGACGGTTTTGTTGGCAAGGCCTCGTGTTTGTGGTGCTGAAGTGATGAGATCGCTTTTAGCGCTGCAATCAATGCGACTCCTCTTGGCAGGAATATCTGGCTCCACCTGCCAAGTATAAAAACAGGGCTACAATGATACAAAACCTTTTGTTGCATTTTAATCTTTTAATACGGGATCACAGTCCCTCTCAGAGGTCAAATTCCCGATTCATTCAAGTTCACTTTCAAAGCTTTTGCAGCACCTTACAGCTGTGGCAAAAGGAACAAAATACCCTATAGCGCACTATTATGAAGAAACAACACTTTAAATAAGCACAAAAACTCTTAATTGCTCATTAACCATGGAGGGGAGAAAAGGGAGGATGACCATAGCGCCTCTCATCAAAGAAGAGTCTTCTTGTATATTAACATGGAGGAATTCTGATTTTGATATTTTTTCTTTTGTCTGGTTCTTTTCTAATTTGTGGGTTGATCTTGGCGCAACAAAGCCATACATCTTTTCAGAAATAAATTCAGAAAGCGTGACATCACACTGGGCCTCGTTCACTAACCGTGTAGTGCGTACACACCAATTTGTGCGCCAAACATGCAAATTAGGGCGCCGCGGGGGCACACTGTCATTTACAAGGAATTCTGATTCATCCACATATGCACAGGGGTAGGAAGAAAATGGGCCAAGAACGCACACATCGTCAACTCGACAGTGCTTTTGCATATACGCTTAACGTGTGAGCAGGGTACGGACATTCCTACGCATTTATTAATGCATGAGACCCATTGTCATTTAAAAGATGAATTGCATTGAATTGAATTAGTATGATGCTTTTCAATCAAAGAACTGACATCACAGGCAGAATGTGAGCAGGGTGACCCCAACTGGACAAAAGTCATACCTGCACCTCACATCCAGATTTTGTAAAGGTGATGTTGATTAATAACACAAAATCTAATTTTATCCGATTTCTCAGTGAATTAATGGACTAATCGGGAGAATACTTCATAGCCTCATTCAAAATCAGCTGTGTGTGTGTATCGTGAGGCTTACCTTGACAGGGTCACCCCGGATAAACTTCTTGATGGTGGACAAGAGGCCCGTTTCATTCTTCGGCATTCTGCCTCGGGCTCTCAGTGGGGGCGCCTCCACTGCACAGCGTTTCCTTTTGGCCTGGGACGTAGGGGCTCGACGGCCTAAGGTGGGCTGCTGAGGAGCTTTACGCGCTCTCAGCCGCATCATGCTCCAGCATCACATAGAAGATTCTGACAAGAAGTGTCCAAAGTTTTATTTACACTCAGAAAAAAAAAACAAAAAAAAAAACCTTGAAGATTGTGCTGTTTTGACTGACATTGTCAGGTGTGTATTAATTTCACAGAGTTTGCTATTGTGGATGTAGAAGTGTCAGGAGGATGAATAACATTTTTTATTTATAATAGATCTCTGGTGGACAGCTATGGAGACGGAGCATTTTCAAAAATCAAAACTAACAAACCCGCTCTAAAAATGTACTGAATTTCAAAAGCTCAAGTCAAAAGGAAATACATTTTTAAAAACTGGTGTTTTCATGCAAACATATGTCTGTTTTATTTCAATATTTAATGAATTAAGGTTTAGTCTGGAAAAAAGGTTTGGGAAATAACGGCTTTAGTGTTCTCTTTACATCACTTGCAGTAACTCATCTGCTTCCATTGCGGCGCAGCCGATGTCAACATTCCCTCATGTTGCTCACTCGTGTCTACACCAACTACATTTTGACGATCAATTCTGTTAATCGATAGTCGAAATGTGCCAAATGTTATGTGTGGTCACTTTAGGTTGCGACCATCCTTGCCGAATATCTTCAAAAATGTGATTTTAACAGTAACGCCGAATGCCCTTACCATAAACATTCGGACACCTGAGACGTCAGCGATGGTTTACATTTGCCCGCCGCTGTGTAACTTGACGCGGACAATCGCCGCCAGTGGAACGTGGACGAGACCGCGACAATACCCGACTTGTTTTCACTGTTCGTCCATCAATATGTCAACGTTGCCGGGTACCTCCGGTCAGTTTAGCCGCTAACGTTTAGCCACGATTAGCTTCCAGGCTAACAAACCGAGAGGCAAACGGTGACATTTTGGATACATGAGCACTTTCAAATGTGCGTTTAGCAAGCTAACGCGTCCTTGACTTGGCAGTCAAAACAGAAAGATTTCTCAACGCTACGATCTGGCGTCGTTTTGTTTCCTTCCACGACTATTTTCAGCCATTAGACTACGCCCCCTTCGCTGGCTAGCAGCTACCTAGCACACAAGCTAAGCGGAGAGGGACAAACACTTCTCGATTCACACATGTTGACGCCGTCCTTGTACTCACAGAAAATGGACGAAGCGCTTTCAAAACGTCCCGCGGCGTTGTCAGCTCTGCGGCCGGGAAGCCGCCGGACAACCCCCCCGCCGGAGGTCGGAGCGTCTACCCGCTGCTCGCCCAGTGGCGTCTGTCGCTGTCGTTAGTTAGTATTCACAGATCGGCCATGTCTGCAGACGCCATTTCCCGCCTCCTCATCACAAACATTCGCGAGTGCGCGCGAGAATGCGACAGACGCGCGCGCGAACCAACGTGGCGTGGAGTCGACAGAAGCAGCCCTCGAGCGCACCGTGGACACAGCTTCCACCTATGACCACTTAAAACATCAGCTTAAAAAACACTAGTTGAAATCGAAAGGAAAAAATTCTAACAAAATAAAAGACCAATCTGAACGTAGCGAGGTATGGTGGCACACCCAGATTCACCAATCCATGGATGTTTTCCAAATATATTTTTTAAATATGTATTTTGTTGGAGGAGGCAACCCCCGTTTTTCGTGGAAAGGGCACATTCGAAGTGTATTAGGTTTTCTGAGCATTTTTGGGAGTTTACACTCCCCCCCCAACACACACACACACACACACACACACAATGCATTACAATTGACGCGGATCTTTGCAATTCGAGGGCCGGCCGGGTCCCTATCTCCCGCGAATAACGGGAGTCAATGCAGCAGAATAGAAAGGTTATTTAAGCCTAAAACACATTTTCTCTTTCCTCAATTATTGAAATGTTCTTGAATTATTTAGAGTAAATAACATTTAATCTAGACCTAATTGTAAAAATGGGCATCTCATTGTGTCAGGATATATTTTATAACATACATTTAGGGGCCATGCTACACTTTGTGTAGTACTTATTTATTTAATTAACATATTTATTTATATCTTTGATGTCCTTTTATCAGGTTTGCAAGATAATTTGGGTGTAAATGACCAAGATGCTGTTTCTCAAGCTATTGTATTAGTTGGTTCAAAACGCTTGACAGATGAGACAGGTGGATTTCACATTAATATTCGATATGTAAATATGGTTTGGTCTGAATGGATCGCTGTTATGCTTAATTTGAAAATGGGAAACAACATGAGGACACTCAGCCTTCGTACCATATTACCAAACTTGTATCTCCCAGTCACTGAAGACTCTAATTTGTCAGTGGTGTCCAACTTATGGCTCGTGGAACCATATGCAGCCCGTCCTAATTCTTAGCAGCCTGATACTAAAATTTACAATTATCAGTCCATGTTGTTTCCTACATTGTACTTCATTACTATAGGTGGCAAAGGAGGAAAAGAAAAGATTAAGAACAAATTCATTGTCATCTTTCACATCCCTGTTTTCCACCACACATCACTAAAATAGTAACAACATTTTATTCATAACACTGCGATGAATGAAGATAATTGAGTTACAGCTGTCAGCAGCAAATAGCGTGATTTGTGATGGTTAACTCCATTTTGTGCTCCGTGTCACAGTCACCTTACTCAGGTCACCTTAACACAGATCGATGGTTGTGTAAGTGTAAGAAAAGTAATTTCAACTGATGACAATGATAATGAATCATAATGAAGTTTTCACAGGTGGCATAAACATGATGAAAAACAATAATCCAGTGAACAAAACTAATTGTTACATTCATAGCAATACAATTGCAGAAACTTGTAATGCTTTGTATGTTATTTGAACCTTGCCACAACCATGCCAGATGAGTAATAATTTAACAATATTCTACATTAATATTGTATTCCTTAATTACTAAATCATGCCCGTGTCAATACAATTTCTACATGATTATCTTACTGTAAAAAAAAAAAAAAAAGAAAAAAGGATCAAATTAGATTGTACAGGTGTATCTAATGTTGTGGTAGGTGAGTTCATACACCTCCCGCCAATATATTGTTTTGGTTTTAAACACAGCAGCCATGCTGAGCAAGTAAAATGTTTTAGTGAGTCAATTTTTTCTTCATTTAGCATATTATGCTCTCTTTAGCTGAATATAAACAAGAAATGACATTTTATTCTTTGATAATATACAGTCAGAGCGAAATCTTACTTATATTCTGTTGAGTAAAAGCGGCTTTTCAAATATGCACAATGATCATTCATCGTCAGCAATCATTTCATTCCAAGATGCAGGAGTTTCCTGAATGGTTCTGGTCCGCCCCATAAGCCCCTGAAAAGGACACAACAACACAAAAGGGAAAGAATCAAATGGGTATACAATTGGAAGGGGCTAGTGCTATATGGTGAAGTATGAACATACCTGAGGAGCCCATGCCAGTAGAGGTGCGGCATCACATCAGCTTTCATGTGGTACATGAGTCTCCTTTCCTTGGCTTGGTTGATGGGGAATGTTTCCAGTGGTTGACCGTTGTAGTCAAACTCGGCCAGAACAACTGTGTTGTAGCTTGTAACCAATGGACATGATGTGTAGCCGTCGTACTATACGGACAGAAAGGTGAATATATACCGTATATGTTGAAAAAACATTTATTTTGACGCTAACTCTGTTTTTGCTGAGTCCATGCATCACGCACAACAATTCATTACCTTTTTATCTGGTTTCTCATTTTTCAATATCTTTTTGATGGTTCTGTTCAGAACAGCAGACTGTGCAGCTGAAATGAGAAAACAAATGTCAACTTTGTTTTGTAGCAAGTAACATTCCTTTAGAACTAAATCAATTTAAAAAAGCTGAAAAATACAAATGGAAATACAGATGGAAAAACAAGGAAACACCCAAACACATAAAATGGGGACTCACTGTCAAGCCATATCTTAAATGCATGATCAGGAAGCTCATGATAACCTGTATTAAAGGGAAGTCAACCCAGCTATATTTTTTTCAAGAATATGTTCTATGCAAACCCACTAGTCGGTACAAGGCATTCTGATAAATTTTGTGTTTTAGTGGAATAAGAGTTAATCCATCCATTTTTAGCCATCACTGGGGGCGGCCATTTTGTCACTTCTGTCGACTGAAAATGACACCACCACTGCTCAGGGCTCAGGTAACGACCAATCGCGGCTGACCTGTTTTCTGAAGCTGAGCTGTGATTGGTCATTACCTGAGCTCTGAGCAGTTGTGATGTCATTTCCAGCCGACCGAAGTGACAAAATGGCCGCCCCCTGAGATGGGTAAAAATGGGTGGATTTAGCTGCTTAACTCATATTCCACAAACAGAATATTAATCAGAATGCCGTGTTTCAACTTGTGGGCCTGCTGGGAACATATTCTTGAAAAAAAATATGTTTGGGTTGATTTCCTCTCAGTATTTTTTGTGTGGTTAAGGTCAGTTGTCCAGTATGGAATCTGTTTTAACTGTTTTTCACTTTTATAAAATGAGTAGAACAAATTTATGACACCGACACAGCATATCACACTAGATCTTGACTTACCAACAGCAGCAGCCGTTTTTGAAGTAGGCAAGTTTGTACAGTCTCCAATCCCGAATACATTTGGGTACCTCTTGTGTTGAAGGTTTTCCTTGTCAACATCCAACCAGCCAGCCTCATCGGCCAGCAGGCTGCCTTTTATCACAGAGTTGGGTCCCATTGGTGGGGTGACATGAAGCATATCATACTAAAAAAAAAAAAGGACAAACTATTACTCAGGTACAAGGGATTTGGTTGAAAAGTCCCTTCTTTTTGTTTTTAGGAAGTAGGATTCCACATAAGAACTCAAAATTACAACTGTCAGCAAAAACATACCCGTCATCACCAGTTAACAAACAGAAGGTCAAGTTTGTTGCCAAATCCAATCGCCATTGAAGACTGTGTTGTTATGAAATGCGCTATATAAATAAAATTGTATTGTATTGTTTTATTGTTTTTACAGTCGTTAACTGCACTTGAATGTTAGGACACACTTGAAAGCGCACTCATTTTGTAAAAATTCGAATTGATTTGTTTCCACTTACTAAAAAGAAAAGGCGAATACTCATCTTAAGTTTTTTTCCCTCCCTTTCTGGGATATGCTTTACTTTACCATGACACAAAACACAGGTTATATTCCAGCATTAATTTGCATCAAATTACACATAAATAATACAGTTAAATATTATTTTCTTTTCAGATAATGCAATAGTAAAAGTATATCCTCTAGGAGGAAATGCCACTTTAAACATAACCTTTCATGAATTTTAAAATTCAAGAGTTAATAAATTAAAAGTCACTGTTTGTAACACTAAAGGTGATGATTCCTCAGAAGGCTGACTGTCCCTAAAAAAATGCATCCTAAGCACAGACTGTAATTTTGGTAAGAAAAATAAACAGGAAAAAAAATGCAACCAGTTGGGAACAAATTTGCTTGACAAAATAGTTCACGCTTGCTTGAAATTTGTTTGAAAGCAAGTCAATTAAATGGGAGGCATTGCGATACTTTAATAGTATTGGTAAGCCGTATATCGTGCAACCAAAATTTATGGGCATTATAGTATCAGCGGGGGCAAGCACAGGGGCATTTCCATACACCAGATGAGAAGCCAGGGTTGAATTCAAACACTGAACCCCAGAACCGTAAAGCAGACATAATAACTGCCATGCTGCCTCAGTGGAATTTAAGTTTTAAAATCAATACACTGAATTTGTGTAAACCAAATTGAATTGCATTGAAAAGAGTTACCTGAAAGACAGTGGTCTCGCCCGGTTTGTCAAGATTCTCAAACACAGCTTCTTGTTTGTCCGCGCGCACTTCAATCAGGTTCTGCCTCAAGTTCACTTTGATATCACGTTGCTTCACAATGTCCCAAAGTGAGTCAGCATATTTCTTAACCCCAAAAATCACAGGAAGCGATGTGTTGTAAACTATATTGGCCTTTGCCCGCTTTCCTGTCTTCACACAAACACACCAAAAAAAAATTACTATGGAAATACTGATAGAGTTTTAATGATGTGCAAAATTCCCATACCTTTCTGAGGAAAGCATCTGATAGGTACATAATCTTCTGTGGTGCTCCGGCACATTTAACAGGCGTGTTTGGGAAGGAGAACACAGCATTGCCTTCTTTAAAAGCCTGTAAAGCTGCCCACGTTTTGTCCACAGTTTCAACAGAATAGTTGGACCCAATCTTAGGATGCTCAAATCCCTCAGGAAGCCCTTTAATCTAGAGTACAAAACAAGGTTCATAACATGCCGCTAAAAGGTAAAACTAGAAATAAAGCATATCCTTACCTTCTCAAAATGAAGCTGCAAACCAAGAGCCACAATCAGATAATCATACGACATCTGCAATTGGGAGCAACGGTCACGTCATTAAATATTACAACGTGCAACTTGCACGTTAAACAAGTTTATAGCCTCAAAGCACACATACGGTCACGTCAAATAAAGCAAACATACCTCAGTCCCGTCATCAGTGCGGACAGTGTTTGTGTCTGGGTTTATCTCCGCAACTTTAGATTTCACCAGCTTGACACCTGATGGCATAACACTTGATGTGGGCCTTCCTGATGAAGCAACAGTTTTAGCACCAGCACCAACCAGAGTCCACAGAGGTTGATAGTAGTGCATCTGAAGAGTCAAATAGCGTTTGCATCATGGTGCACAAATCAGAAGAATGAATCTTTTGAGTCATGAGGTGTGCTTGCCTCACTGGGCTCCACTACAGCCACATTCTCAGCTCCCAGCATCTTCTTCATGCGTGCAGTCATTGCAATTCCTCCACTTCCTCCACCAAGCACCAACATTTTGTAATGCTGTTTGGCAGGGGAACGACTGCTTGTGTGTAGATGAGAGGCGCAAAAGCCCACAGAACGACACAAGGCAGCCATCCTGTGCCAAGGAAGACAAGGACAAAATGTCACTTGGATGAGCCTCACACAACTGAATTTTGGTCCTCAAAAAGCAACTCCTCATTGTTCTTGCTAGAAGTTAGCCACATGTCACAGGCGCTGATGGCGGCATCAATCAAGACATAACATTTTTTAAATGATCGCATTTAACATAGTGTTTGCCACCATCTGTTGCTTTACGTCACCTCGAGCTAAAGCGCAATAACGTTTATAACGGTAAACACACAGGTACGTTTTCACACATTTGAGGTCAACTAAAAAAAATCTTGTATCATACTTACATTGGCATGTAAGATAGGTACCTCCTTATACGCCCAGCGGGTAGAAAATATGTATTTGTGGTTTGACTACTCGAGCAAGAGAAGAAGAGCGGGTTCCGAAATGAACTTTCAACACACTTCCCTGACTGACAGGCCCCAGGGTCACGCCCACTCAAGCATCCACCAATGAGATGCGATGCCAGCATATCAACGGTGGGAAGTGCTGACAACTGGACTTGCTACTGGATCCTCGTTTTCCAGTGCAACGAAAACTGTTTAAAAAAAAAGTACAATCACTCATCTTCAATGTGATACTAGAACGTCGAATGAAAAAACAAGTTTAACAACCGGCAATGCTTTTGCGGCTTTATCTTTTTTCTTCAGATTTGAATGAAACATCTTTTGACCCGTCCTGACTGCTGGTCTTTGTTTCTTGTACTATGCTAACATGAGTGTTTGTATGAATATTACTGCTGTCTGTGACAATTTACTTTCCCTTCAAGGGATGTAAAAAAAAAACAAAAAAACATTCATGTACGGTATTTATTAACCCATAACAACATTCTTTTCATTAACCATGTTTGAACACAGGGCCCCTTTACACAGCTGAGGAAAATATCTAATCCTGTCAATAACAACCACATATTTGTTTTATCATGTGTTTATTACAGCTGTTCGCATCTCTTTGTGTTCACTGGACACATTCAACACAAAACCAAATGTCTTTAAAAAAATTTAACAAACAATCATTGCAATAAGACAATGCAACGTGAACATCACAGAACACACTTTCGGGAGTGGATTCTGGACAAGTCCTAGCGTGTTAAGATCTAAAATGTTTCCTTTTTGTTTGTGCATTCCAGGCATCCCTCCATATGTGGGTGTGATCTCATTCACAGAATAGGTCGAGGCTGTTGGGTAAGCAGAAGTCCGAAGCGTTTCTTCAGGGTCACCCGATGTCGAGAGAACTTGTCATCTGGTGAGAAGCGGGCTGGGTGGGCCGAGCTGGTGGGCTGCCCGTTAGGTGCCACTTTCTGTCAATAGGGAACGAAACAAAACAAGATAGCTTAATTCAGTGTTTCCCAACCTTTATTGAGTTAAGGTACATATTTTAGATCTCACGACACACCACTTAGCAAAACAATGCAGAAAAAGTGGATATACAGGTTGATTATGTATCATCTGTCATCTTGTGGACGAGTACTGTATTTGATTGTTTTGCCTGTTACAATACGTGGTTGGCATAGTTAATGATCAAAAACAGTTTTTTCTTGTCAAAATAATTGACTCTGGATAACTTCCTGCGGAAAACATTATGATCTCTCACAGCACACTGATGTGCCACAGTTGAGAATCACTGTGTTAATTACTGTAAAAAACACAGCATATTTAATCTCCTTTAAGAATGAATATGAACCTGATCTGAGGGACAGTATTACATGTATTCCATATTTTTATTGGACTTTTTATTTCATTTGACCACAAATCTAACATACACATATTATTAGCATTGCCGCCAAGAGAAATCCAACGAAATGAAAAGAAAATGTTGGGAATGAATTAAAACAATTTAATCGAACAAATATTAGAAATTCAACTCTAGGAGGTTCAAACTCATCTTTGCTAATAATGGTGGCTTATCTTTTTGCTTTAATAGGATTACACAAAGGCTTCTGACAATACACAGAGACCAGACAATGTGATTCCTTGCACAAAACTGTGACATCACCTTAAAGGGAGTATGTATCATACAGTCACCTTTAAAGATTTTAGCAAAATGGTCATCACTGTGGTTGTAGTTTACAGAACTGTAAAGCCATAATGCACCATACTAAGAGACGTTCCTCTCTCCCATGTGATTGGGGTAACCAAAATATTCGACACAGCTCTCAGTTTGATGCAGTACAACAACAAGCGTAAACTTAAGCAGGCTCAAAAAAGGTTTGACTGGGGAATGCGAGTTCGCATGACGAATTACAACATAGCATTACCTTCAAGGTGTAGACTCTGTCCCCATTCTCGTCCTGGTAATATTGCAAGAACATCTCGACAATCAGCAAAGAGCAAACAACAACAACAAAATGCAGTTATTTTTGTCCGTATAGTACCACGTTTTTGAAAAAAAAAAATGGAATGAAAGAGCGGATATCCGGTTTAAAGAATGTAAGCCGCTAAGCCTTCTGGGACATTGAGTTTTTTTACACAATGCAATTTTTGTGACATAAAAACAGATACTGTAATATAAATGTGTGTGTGTGTGTGTGTGTGTGTGTGTGTGTGTGGTGGCGGGGGCCATTAAATAACATGTACAATTCGATTGGAAAAATATGTCATGTCATTTTCCAAACCGCTTATCCTATACAGGGTCGCGGGGAGTTGCTGGAGCCTATCCCAGCCGTCAACGGGCGAAGGCAGACTACACCCCGGACTGGTCGCCAGCCAGTCGCAGGGCACACATAGACACTGTCACTGAGCGGGAATCGATCCCACGCTGCCCGCACACAACTCGGGCGTGTGTACCACTACACTATCAGCGGACGATTGGAAAAATATATATAAGATAATATTTTCAAAAGGGTCGGTAAGGGGATATGGCTGTAGTATAAGAATTAACCACCCACGCGGTAAAACCGGAAGTTTAATTAAATGCATTATAAATAATAACATTTAAATATTACATTAATTTTCTGTTGCGAGTCCGTCCCTCTGGAATGATCTTCCATTAAATGTTCGGCAAGCGCCCTCTCTGTCCACTTTGAAAACTCGTTTGAAGACACATTTGTATTCTTTGGCTTTTGGCCCAACATGAGACTGACACTGTTCTGCTGTTTTCTGGTGTCCACTGTATATGTGTCAGTATCATTAATTTGTGTTTTAATTTACTGCTTTCACTGTCTTTGCTGTTATATTATTGATATTTTATGTTATATGCAAAGTGCTTTGTTACAGCTGCATCTGTTGTCTATTGTGCTATATAAATAAATATGTATTGTATTGTATTAATAATTAAAATAAACTATTTTAAATACAAATTTCAATTTTAACTCATTTCGAAAGTTCAATACTGTATGTGCCAATTTGCCACTTTCTGTCGACTGAAAATGACATCACAGTTGCTCGGGTAATGACCAATCGTGAGTACGTGACTCAGCTTCAGAAAAGAGGTGAAGTTAGTACTTGAGGCGCAAAGAACATGTTATTGAAAAAAAAAAAGATTGACTTTCCCTTTAATGCTTGATCCTGATACTGCTCTTTTTTGCTGCTAGGCTCAACAAGAAAACACGCAGTTTCGGTTGAAATTACATCTTAAAAAATCATTTCCAGTCATCCGTTTAGAGAACGTTTCTGTTTAATAGCTCTTCTTTTGATTTTAAGTCAATTGAATCAATAAATTGGATAAACATAAGCAACCTTCATGTCCAAAAAATAAAACAAGGCACACTTTGGTAAATGTAGCTTGATTCAAGTTAATTCCAAATTGCATTGATTTGGAACCGTACATGCTAGAGAACCTATCCACCTGTTTCCTGGTTCTGCAGACCAATATTTAGGTGGCCAGAGGTCACATAAGACAACAACAATATAAATCCATCATGAATTTAGAGCAAACAAATGAGAAGAAAGTGAGCTGGACCACAATAAATCCAAAATGAGTATGACAAAGGTAGCAAAAAACACATTATCCATTGCAAAAATATATGAGTACCAAAAAAGTTTCCTTTTATTTCCCTGAATAAATTCAGATTTGTCTCTTAAATGTTGCTACCTCAGTGATTTCATGTTTTTTTTTTGAGTGAGTGCATACTGTATATCGTCGCTGTCCAGCATGTGAAAAACACATCTCAAATTTGGGAAACTTTTTTAATTTATGCAATGTCTGTAACGCGGAAACACCAAAAAATAAGAAAAATGAAAAAAAATGGAGATAAGTGTTTTTCACATGTTTTAGATAGAGTTATGGCAACAACAATACACAACAATATCAATTCTCTAGATAAATTGCAGCGCCTCCTCCAGGCTTTGATTCAAACAAGCTTTGTTTTTCCATTGCTGCTCTTTGTGGATTAGGGAGGTAGTAGGCTTCCCTCACTGCTTGTAAAAATGACTGGACTTTATCACTGGGAACCATGGACACAGCGCAGCCACCCCAACCTGCTCCTGTCAGACGGGAGCCCGTAGCACCCGATTTCCTGTCAGCATGGCAAACAAAAAGCTGTTTAATCGATGTTGCTTTTATAACGATAGGGGTTATAAACTTCTGATTGGCTGACACTTCATTCGTTGTACATCAACAGTATCTTAGAAGATCCAATTCAAGGAATGGATTAAGACAGTCTGTCTTAAAAAAATAAATCCTCAACTTTAGTTAACACAATCAGTGATATTTGTAATAAGATATTCCTATATTTTCTGCATTTTCACCCAATCTGTGAAGACATTTTCTGATGTGTTCTTATGGCCTCTTTAACTGATCTAATGTATAAAATTACACTGTTTAGAAAGACACAAAAAATCCCTACTCAAGACTCAATTATATCTTAAAGTTAAGTCTACATTTTTTGGAGTGAGACTTTGTACTTACAGGCAAATATCCACCAGTTGATCCAGTTCAGGGCAGCTGCACTCATAAAGATCTCTGCAGCTCTCGTGGCTCTGGTTCATCAGGTCACCCAGTAACTGGATGGACTCAGTAGGTGCACAATCACACACGTTCTTGAAGCGCAGCACACGTGCAGCTTCGCTGTATACATGCTTGGCTCGCTGGTACAGCTTGAAATGTGTTACTGGCAGTGACCCATAAATAAAAATAAGATCAAAATCACATCCATGCTTCTCATTGTCTTTGTTGCAGTGTTCCTGCTGTTTCTTTACTGACCGTGTTGAGTATTTGCGCTGAGCAATTCTGTGGAGAACTGCTGGGAGGTGATGCCCAGAGCCTGACAGATCTCCTCTCGGCTGTACGGCTCAGGATGTAGAACGTCCTCCACCAGAGCCAGCATCTCCTCCAGAGATGCATTAATCTTCGTCTGAACCTGGGCCAGCTTCAAAAACCCTTTCTGGTTCAGCCCTTTGGCTTGGGCCAGCATCTGTGCTCACAACATCATAGGCAAACCTCACATGCATCCCTTTTGATTGATTTCTACATGTGAAAACACACATTATATCTTGAATTTTTTTTATATTCTTAACAAATAAATTACACATTGGACTCCTCCATGAGCTTATACCTTTGTTGCGATCCGACATTCCACCACGCGGATGTTGAAATGAGAAGATGCCGCTTTATTCATCTCCACACAGCAGTTGGAAATCACAAACACAGCACCGTCAGGGAGTTGGACATCAGTGGCTGTCAAAGGCTCAAACTCAATCAGTTTTGCCTGTTGAGGAGCACATCATACACAGCAAATTCAGTCACTGTGTCATGGACCTGCTGGTAAAATGTGACATAAAACATTTTACATACGGTTCCTTTCTCTGCCAGGAATGAGATGGACTGGTCCATGCCTCCTCCCTCGGTGCCGATGTAGCGCTCACATTTGGTGCATATCTCTGCGAGAGCTACCTAAAATACAGATGAGGAATATGTTCGTTAAGCAGTTCCGCTGGTTGTTATCATAGTATTTAGGAATTAGTAGATTTAGGATTACCTTGGAGAGGTACTTCTGATTTGCCTCCATTGTTACGAGCCCAGCACAACAAACCAGGGCACTAGAACTGGACAGGCCCGAGCTTGGCGGAATGTTTCCATCGATGACACACGCCATTCCTGGTAAACGTGTGATCCCAAACTTCTCCTGTTGTGAACATGAGAGGTTTAATAGTGCACTTATGAAATATGGACCTTACATTTGGTAAACAGGACAGTCTGGTCAAGAAGGGTCATGTCATACCTGTATGCCTTTAACTCCACATAGGAAATAATAATACCACTTCGGGTTAGCTCTGTCAATAACAATTTCCTCTGAACAGGACACAGTGATATTGCTGCAGAATAAAACCGGACAGCGATATATATACAGTATATATTTTACAGTATTATGCTTTATTATGCTTATGCTATAAAATATAAGATGCTTATATAATTATGTATACAGATGGAAAAATGTCAGGTCTTACTTGTAGAGAGGATTTGTATTGGCCAGCTGGATTGTCCCTGAATTATTTACTGAGACGGCAGCAAAGATATTCTGTTCAATGGCCATCGGAAGCACAGAGAAGCCGCAGTAATCAATGTGCTCCCCTGTTATATGGAAGAAAATGAGGAAAACCAGCAGAATTAAATGTAAAACCAGATAATTAACACATACTAATGCATATTTTCACCGATCCGCATATAAGAAATGCATACAAAAAATAGCGACCATGTCAGCTCTTGTTTTTTTATTATTTAAATCATCCAATAGAGTCATTGAAGTTACACAGTCTGTATCCGCTACCAAATACACATTCAGTTACCTATGAGATTGACTCTTCCGGGTGCACATGCATAGAAAACAGGTGATCCTCCATACTGTCTTTCAAAAACATTTTTCAAGTTTTGCAGCCTACAGAAAGAAAGAAAGAAAGAATACGTTAGGAAGCAAACAACTAAGTCATTACCTTAACGGCTTAACGTCTATGTACCTGTAGAAACTTACCTTTCATCGTCAATGACCGAAACTTTCAGCTTGGGAGGATTAGTGTCCATTTTTCGATGAAATCACTATGAATGCACTCTTGTGTCACGCAGAACAGCTGAGTTCTGTCTGGCATCCTGGCAGTGATCAGCTGACGGGATGCTGATAGTGCTGAATCAGAGTCAGTAGTTACCCGTGTGTTGAACGCCGACCCATTCAAACTGACATCTAAAGCTGACTCTGGAACAGTAGCTAAGTGAGCGATACAAACATGAAAACCCTTATTGAATGAAGAAGGCGGGACCAACCAATCGTAATGAGAAACGCAACTCTACAAAACTGACGTCATAATATAGGTCAAGAATGGCGGTTGAAAAGAAGACTACACTACCCATAGTTCAAGATGTACGTTACCATGGGGACACGGTCAACTCCCAGTCTCGTCTGTTTGGGGAACAAAATACATAAGATTGTTCTTATTAATATTATTTTCAGGGAATTTGGTGTCCAAGCAATGTAAAAACTTGATGTAACTGTAGGTTGGTGCAGTATGCGCGCGTTCACGCTCAACAAAAACGTTCCAAAGGGGGTTTCATTGGCGCGAGCTGTGCGCGCGACTTTTCAAAGTGGGCGAGGACGAGCGAGCAACCGGTTAGCCACTGCTAGCGTTGATAGCTTACGACGCAAAGTGTTATGCCAAATGACAACAAACGCCAAGTTAAACTAACAGCGGCTCAGTTAATAATCACGCTCCATCAAGTAAGATATCCGTAGACTTTTAAAACATGACCTGTTTGCATTTTAGGTCTTGTTCTGTAATAGTAAAGGAAGCTAAAGTGGCTTCGTTGAAGCTGGTTAGCTAGCCTCGCTGCATTGTAAACAACAATGTGGCGTGCACTTAACAAACAACGTTATTTTTTTTAGACAGTAATAACCACGCGAAAATCTGTCCACGGCGTGTGTCTAAAGGTAAGCAATTTGTCTTTCTGTATCCACTGGCACATACAATATTACCCAAGCTTTTGCCCAACGTCCTTTCACTTTTAGAGAACTCGTGCATTTGATAAACATACATGAAATACCGAAGTAGTCATTTTGTACTCTTATCGCCCTGTGCAGCACACACCATCATGTCTATAGATTTTGACAGCGCTGCTCTCCAAATCCAGGACAATGAAGAAGAATACGACAAAGATGACTATGCAAGAGAGCAAGAGGTATAAGACAATGGTTACATTTCTTGGAAGATTAAATGGAACATACAATTTCAAACGTGTCTTGTTTGGTGAATCATGATGAATTTACATGGATTGCTTCCACTGTGCTCATAGCACAAATATAATCATTCAATTCGACAATATTACAATTCGTTGTGACGTTGCTTGGGAAGTATTTGAGGAATAGCATAAAACCTTCAAAGTTAGGCTGGTATGCAGGGTTGTTGTTATGACTCATCCCCACAATATGTTGCTTTGTATTGCTATTGGTCCTATTGGCTTCTTCCTGGTGTGTCACATAATGTAGTCGGCGTTAACCTACTTTCTCACTATCACTTGTTTTGTTCACAATGCCTCTTGTACTTAAGAGCAAGCATGAAAAATGATGTTCCCATGGGATGCAACAATAAGGCTAACTGAACTTTGAGAATCTATTAATCATCTACTATTCACTTTTACCAATGGATCCTACGTTTTATAGACTGTCTGGTCAAGTGGAAAATGTTTCCTGCCAGTAAGTGGAATGTTTCTGCTCCATTTAGCTTTGCTATATGTTTTGTCAGAACAATCGAGTTACTTTGGAGCAAAAACACATGACTTGTGTACAGAGTCGACAGCATGCCATGGACTTATTGGATGTTTTGAAAAGTCTCCTCTGGTGAAATTGGTTAGGGGATGATGAATTGAACTCGCTCTTGAGGACACATGGACACGTTCTTTTGGTAAATATGTAAATGGGATAATATGGGTCCTTTGGTTGAGGACACAGTCGAGGATTTAAAGACTATTCAACGGTTCCTATGGGAAGTAAGTCCAGCTGGTTTTATTTGTCCAGTCATTTGAATAAAGCAAGCATGTTCAGCCTGTTACTGACATAAAAGGAATATACTTGTTTGTGTATTACAAAGGGCAAAGATCTCGTTGATGTGGAGAATACTGTACATTGTTTTTTGTCAGTAAAAGCATTACTACTACTATTACATTTACTACTGCAAAAATTGATTCATTATGATGTGAATAAGCATATACTTTTTATATAAATGTTCGAAGCCCATTTCTAAAAGAGATAGTCCTTGTGAAACGGAGGGTTTGAATTATTGTGTAAACATGAAGTGCTAATATGAAGTGCTACTGCTTGAGGTTGTAATTTGCATTTATTTTTATACTTATCAAAAAGCGACTTCATGTAATAAACAGACAGTAAATTTGATCATTTTTGACATTGCGTATTCTCCTCTGTGTTACTTTATTATCCTTGGTTACGGCGCAACCATGATGACTCATTGCCTTGAGTCCTTTTTTCTGCAGCTCCACAAGCTCCTCGCTGACCTGCCGGATGAAATGCTGGACGATAGCCGAGACTCCTCCTCCACAGAGCTTGAATCCTCAACCTGCAGCAATAAGAATCCTGGAACCAGGTAACATGCATGAATTAAAAGGTCTGTGCCAAATCTCAGTGTTGTTCCTACTTGGGTTGGGCATACTAATCAATTAGTCCATTGATTAACAACTGTCGATTTTGGAGTTGATTGTTGATTATTCTGGAAGCAATTGAGGCAAAATGGAGTGCACTATTCGCCTGCAACCACCAGGGGTGCTATGGATTCAGCCTCAAGCAGGTTTGTAGTCTAAAGCAGGGGTCCCCAACAACCGTACCGGTCCGCCGCGGGCCGCACAGATGAAAAAAAAAAAAAAGTACTGTACTTCCGGTTTATCTATTCTAAAAAACATGTTATTTTGAAAGTGACCAGATTCTCTCTGTTACATCCATCTATACCTGACTCTTAACGCATGTCAAGTTGTCTCCATCTCGTAACGGTAATATTAAATGCACAAGCTAGAAAATGAGTAACATAAACAGATGTATTTGGAATGTCCCCCCAATTGTTAATTCTCTCCATAGTCAATCAACTAAAAATTTAGTGAAATTCTCATCTCTAGTACTTAATATATAGATGTGCATAGTTATGTTTCTTTGGTGTCTTTGTACAGCCCCCAGCTCAAATGGACTCATCAGCGGTCAGATCATCCAAGGCCAACTTCTGAGCAGGTGTGTGGTTTTTTTTTTTGGTTTTTTTTTAAACTATACCTGCCAAAGTTTTGTCATTTCATTTCATCAAACAATAACTCATGCTCTTGATGTCTCTTTAAAGAGCTATGAAGAAGACTACGATCAACGACCCCATGGTTTTACTTATGAGAATGGAGCCGTTCAGATCAATGGTCACCAGCATCATGTTCAAACTCAACCTCCGGCTCACATATGGACCCAGCTGTCGCAAGATTTGCATTACACCCAGGAAGGCAACAGCATGGGAACCGAAAAATCTACAGAGGCCAATGATTTTTCCACAGATGATCCATATGAGCCACACCCTCGTGCTAATAACATTGTAAACCATAATGGAGAAGGAGCTAGTGATAAATGTGACTACAGCGACAATAATCCCAGAGTGCATTTTCAGGTATGGCTGATTCTGTCTTATTTTGCTCACCAGAAATGTGATCATGCTGGAATGTTAATATTGTAATATTGGCCCCTTTTTGGAAACACCTCTCTCAGTGTTAGAAAGTGCATCATATGTCAAACTACAAATACAGTTAATCAACAAGAAGCACTTAACACAAATCCTTTGGGAGCCCACCAAATTTGGTGTTATAGTCGTGGTTTGACCAACATACAAATATACCGGGACTGCAAATAAATTTAGAACGGCTTAACAGTTATGAAGTCAATAATCAGTCTGAATCAGACAGTTACTGATTATTACTTTTCAAATCTGGATGAAGAAATTTGCCTTTTTTGAAGTACAATAAAATGCATCGAAAAATACCTCTTTTACGGAGTGATTGAAAAGACGCAGATGTACTTTTAATTTAAACATACGGTCTCCTGTGTTTGCTTCAATTTGAATCTAAAGTCCGGAGCAGTGGAGCGACGTGCGGATGATTACAAGGCCAGCTACAATCCTCACCTTCCTCCACGTCAGATGTTGGCTTCACATCAAGATCGTCCATTTGATCAACTCCAACGAGAATTCCTCGACTCAACAGAGCGTAAGTAACACTGACTAAAAATGTACGTAGGTTGACAATACACATCACTCTTTGCAGCTGTTTTTAATGTCACTCTTTGGGAATGACAGACGTCCTATGTGTATACTTTATGCGTTATATGTTTAATTAAACACATTATTTATCCGAATGCTTTGTTTCAACTAGTGGGCTTGCATAGAACATATTCTTGAAAAAAATATGGTTGGGTTGACTTCCGCTTTAAGGATGCAAAGGCAGGGAGTCCAACCCTTTTAGGTTGGGTAGTTGTTTCCACACTGTTTTAAGTTCCAGTGACTGACGTTCCTTTCTGTTGTCTTATAGAAACTGCTGAGAAAGAGCAGCTTGCCCAACTGCAGATATTAAACAAGGCTCATCAAAGGCAAATTGAGGACTTGGAGCAAAAGTTCGAGGATTCAAAACGCAATCTGAGATACCTTGAACACCAGATGGCAATTGCTAAAGGTATTTTCTTTTGCTTTCTTGATTGATATTACGCTATTATTAGAAACGTTAAGATTGTTCATCATTACTTGAACTTTGTATGTTTTGGCCCTGGGAGAAGGAAACAATTTAAACAATTTATATTAATAATGGTGTTTTTTTCAACATTTGCATTATTTTTTTTTTTTTGCATCCTCCCAGTCTGATGCCTAATATGCATCCCACTGTCTGCAGACTTTATTGGTCACTTCTCAACAATTAAATCTTGATTTATTTATGCATAGATGAGAAAGATGGCTTTGCTGTGAGTCTTAAGGAGTCGAGTCGACTTCTGGACGAGGCCAAAGAGCGGGAGGTTAAAATGCAAAGCAAAGTGAAGATGATGGAGCAGCAAATACTGACCCTAACTGAGAGAGACCAGGAGGTAAGCTGTAGGAGCTTGTCAATATGACGTTTGTGTCAGGCAGCTGTGTTGTTAAATTGAAGACAGGTATTGTTAAAAAAAAAGCTGCAACCAGTAACACTAACTTAATATAAAATACCATTTTATTTATGTAGCGCATTTCATAACAGCTAGAGCTGTAACAAAGCACTTTACAAACAGTAGAAAATGAGCCGAATTATCAAGAGGGTCGCCGAACACACAGGCGCACTTTCCGCCATCTTGACAAAACCGCCGTAGTTTTAATTTGTATAGTTCATTCAATGCAGTGATGTAGTTTACAACATAGTTGGTCAGAAATCCTTGATATGACGTTTTAATACTGATTTCAGAACACAAAGAAGCAGAGGGTGGCCGAGGCAGCTGTTGACAGTATGAAGCAGCAGATGTTGGAGCTGTGTCGTTCTGACACTCTTTCCAAAGCGCGCAAGCAGCATGACAGAGATGTTACCGTCATCAAGGAGCAGCATGAGGCCGCAGTGTTGGTTTTACAGCAGCAGCTTGATGCTAGGGCTCAAGCTCTGGAAGAACAGGTTTGGGTTTTTACTTTAGCTTTTTTTTTTTTTTTTGCTAAACTAACTGAGGTCCTTTTTCCAGCCATCCATATTAACGGCACTTGGCGAGCACTGAGAGGTATCAGACCCTTCTTGCAGTGCAATGTGAATACAAAACGAATTCAAATCCATATTGTTTTGGTTTACGAGTCATAACATTTGAATAGCATTGAGTTCAGTTTGTGGAAAAAATTAAACTCGTGGTAAAATGAGTTTGGAGTGTGCAGTCCACATACAGTAGGTACCAGTTAGCCGAAGTTTGGATCGCAATTAAACATAGCGTACATACACTACATGGAATATTTGGATACCAAATAATCACAATTACAGGAGCTGAAAATGGAGGAGAATATAGAGCTGGAATCAAAGGATTAACATTTGGAGTTGGTGTTCTGAGAAGCCATTTTTTCATGTATTTTATTTCCTGAGCTCTGGCTTGATCAATGTATTTTGCATATTGTTGCTGTCCTGTGAAAAACACGTATGTCCAATTTTTGGAAAACAATTTAATTTTCACATTAATGCGATGTCTGCAACGCAGAAACAGCATTCACATAAAAATAAGAAAATTGAAAAAAAAAATGGACATAAGTGTTTTTCATAGGACAGCAATGCTAATCAATTCAATACTTGGTTTGGTGCTATCCAATCATCGGATACATTCGTTATGTCTTAATATATATCATTTTGGCTGGTTGCTTTAATATGGTTTATCCAGTAATATACCCGCGTTTCTCGTCATGACATACTTTCAGATGGATGCTAGTCAGAGGTTCCGCGAGCAGGTGAAACAGTTGGAGCGGCAAAGAGAAGAAGAGCAACTCGAGCGAGCAAGAGTGGTCAATGCTCTCACTCAGAGTCTGGAGGAGAGTCAGCAGCAATGTGCCAAGCTGTTGCAGACTAGTGAGCCAAAGTTGTCATACAAGTGGACAGCCTTTACGTACCCAGCTTTTCTTATGCTTTCCTCTGAATTTTATTCATTCTTCAGGTTCTGTGCAGGAAATGAGTCAAATGCAGATCAAACTACAGCAGGCCCAAACAGCCAAGGTTCTAAGTGAAGATATGAACAGAGTCTTACAGGTTTGTGATGCAGTTTTGTGTCTCAAAAAGAAGCATTTCAATATGTCTTACATTTGTTTCTAAATCGTTTGTTTTTTTACCCTAAAGGAGGATCTTGCCGACTTGAAGGAGCAGATTACGCTATATGAATCTGCTTTAAAACATGGTGTTATTGAATTGGATCCCAACGGCGACCGCCAGAACCAACTTTCCGAATCCTGTTTGGCGCTAGGCTTTAAGAAAACCACCTTCCAAAATGGTTCTCTCCACAGGTACTTGTCCAGACAGTTAATTTCACCATCGGTCCTCATCCCCATAAAGTTTTTTTTTTTTTTTTTTTTTTTTCCCCCCCGAAAGTAATATTCTCTCAAAGATCGATCAAATTCTTGAATTCCTCTGCATGAACAGCATGGCCTTGGCCACGCTGTCAGACTCCAAGCTGCCTCAGGATGAAGCTTTGCGGCTGCTGCGAGTGGAGATGCAGCGCTGCTTGGGGAGTTTAAAGGCAAAACGGCAGAAGGTCGGTCACCTGCGGGACCAACTCCAACAGAGTCGGGCCCGAGTGAACGAGCTGCAGACTCAATTAGACGAAGCCAAGCTCAGCTCATTGGTATGCGCCGTGGTTAAAACATTGACACTGAAATGAAATATCAAACTTTCCAGTAAGCTCGCTTGTCCATAGGTTAGACAGTCCATCAATATAAAACCAAATTTAACTGAAGAGGACCAGAGTGAGTTAATGAAACTTCAGGAAGACAAACAACGCTTGCAGGATCAAGTGGAGGTTTGTCATTTGATAATTATTTTTCAAAGTGTCCAGGTTGTGTTTATTAAGTCATAATAAGGAAGTTTATTGCTGCTGCTGTTTTTTTTTTCTAGGTGCTCGAAAAGAAAACTCTAGAGCTGCGGCAGAGTGAGGAGAAGGTCCGATCCGACAACTTGGAGCTCTGCGTCAAGATGAGAGAGATGATCCAGGAGTTGGATCAAGAGAAGCAGGAGGCTTCTAAACGGTAAGACACAAAGGAGGAAATGAAACGTTTACTCTTTTTTTTTTTTTTTTTAATCCCTTCGTTATCGACGTGCGTCTCTCCATGAAGATCCGAGCGGATTAATCAGCAGCATAGGGATGACGTGGTGAACCGAGTCAGGACGGAGCTCATGCTGAAACACGACGCCCAGGTTGAACATCTGACAGCACAACACGAGCAACTCGTCCACCGCCTAAAGTACGTGCCCATTGTGTCAATTTGAACGATGTTGAAGCGCGCCGCTCACTCGGCATTCTTTCCTGCCCAGCGCTCAGCTGTCTGAGGCCAGTGACAAGGTCTTGGCTGTGCAAGAGTGTTACATATCTGTGTGCAAGGAAAAGGAAATCCTGGAGGAAAGCATCAGAAATGGTGCCAGGGAGGATGCACTGAGGAAGGAAAATGAGGTATACCCAGTCCGATAAATTCAATATCAAAATATGAAAATATGTTGCTCCCTTGAAATTGATTTAATGTGTAAACACATGATTGCACGCGTGACTTATTTATTTGGTACACCTACACAGTCTGGTTGCAATTCATACAGTATCGAATAATACGTTTGAAGAACTGTTTTAAAATGGCTTTAAAATAATAATGATGATTTTTGATTGACACCATCAGGGAGATATTTATCCTAGTGTTTATTATTGTGGTTGTAGCTTAGCTAATTTTTCAATTAGAACTGCACTGCCTCGCACAAAGAAATGCATAGTATTTCATTTGCCTTATTTAGACATTTGAAAAGCAAATGATGGTCGAGTCGACTTGAAATGTAAAAAGGAGTGTGGCGCTAAACACTACATGCTCATTAAAAGGCTTGAGTCATTTTCAATAATGACAGGCAGGACTGAAACAAAGACTGAAATGCATCTGTGCACAACAATTAACTCATTCACTGCCAGATATTTTCAGACCCTCTTTTACCCTAACGTTTGAAAGAAATTTAAAAAAAATATGAATAAATTCCTGGGATTGAATGGCTGGACTGTGAAAAGACAAGTAAATTCGTCAATGGCAGTGAATGAGTTAAATGAACATCCTGTAAGCTATACTGAATTGATGTGCAGTGGGGGTTTTTTTTGTATGGAGGCACAAAACTGACACTAATTCACAGTCTAAGTGTGAAATCTGTTTCACTAAACAAACGGACAATGCATGACTTTTTAAGACTGCGTGTAGTGATTTAAAATTTCTCTCATACGCTTGCTTAGCAAAAGAAAAGAGAGGAGAGCAGCACAAATGTGGAGAAACTAAGGACGGAGCTTGAAGTGCAACATCAGGCCTCCATAGCCCAGCTCAAGGCTCTCTGGTCCAAGGAGAAGGAGGCTGAGATCCAGCAGCAAGTCAACTCTCACCTAGCCTCAGCCAAGGCGGCTTGGGATGAAGCGCACCATCAGGTATGACGGTGCATCTCCGTCGGAGCTGCAATAGCAACTAGTACATGGCCATTTCGTTTGGTTCTGATTTTTTGAAGATGGAAAAGACTTGGACTCTGAGGCTAGAGGAAGCCAGGCGAGGAAAACACTCCGAGACCTCGGTTGGAACCTGTCAGACAGAGGAGGCGGAAGCAAGCGGTTTGACGATCTCCCTTGAGGAGTTGGACTCCAGGCTCTGCGCCCAAAGACAGCAGCTGCAATTGGAAGCTGACAAAATCCAACGGCAAGCAGTGGAAGAAGCCAGACAACGAGTCCAGAAGGAGACTCAGGACCAACATCTCGAGGACTTGGCCAATAAGGTTGATACTTTAAGTATACAGTCTGTCTGTACCGAGATTTGGCAAAGCCGGACAATTTATGAATGTGTGACCATGTACATTTTGGAAATGTGCTTGTTACAGGTTGAAGGAGCAGTGACCAGGGCCTATAACCACTGGATTGAGGATTTGACTTCGTTACCGGAATACCAAGCCTCTCTCCAAAGAGAAAAAGAGAACTGGGAAGAGCTACAAAAACAATACGTGGAACAAAAGGTAAATCATATTTTCATCGTTGAAGCCACGCCCACCAAAACACTTTGGCAGAATCCATTACAATAACATGTTAATAATATGTCATAATATGTCAACTGCATTTCAAGTGTCTGAAAATGTTGGCGTGGGCTAGAATCATTTCTGAAACCAAACCTTTATTATGCTACAGTACATTTAAACTTAGTCTATTTCCTTAAATAGCGGCCTCCGCATGTTTTTTCCTGCTTTTGCCCTTTTTTGTAATTCCGTTTTCAGAGAACACTTTCCTAATTCTCCTGATTGAACCAAATAGCCATCCTATGAAAATCTTTTAATATGGAAAGATTTTTTTTTTTTTAACTCTGGAAAAAGAAAACTAACTCTTTCAAGTAACTTTCACTGCCTGTTGCAAATGTGCCAGGTATCCCAGGCTCTGAGGGCAGCAGAGGAGCAGCGGCGCAAGCAGCAACAAGAACAGCTAAAAGGCCACAGCTGCGGGACGACTGAGCAGCTCCAAGAGAAGGTGGTGAGTCTCCAGTGTCAGCTGGAGCACTTAAGAAGGGAGCAAGCAGCGCTGTTGAAAGCCGAACTAGCCGGAGCCAGGGCAGCCTGGAAAAGAGACAAACAGCAAGAGATCTCTGTTGTCCAAACTCGCAGCGAGCAAATGTACCAAACCAAACTACAGGAGCAGCAAAAGAAGCAGGAGTCGGCTTTGCTGCAGACCAGAGGGGAGGCCGACCTCCAGAAGAAGGAGCTGCTCCTGCAGATGGAGGCCCAGCTCCAGCAGATGGCGAGGGCCAGAGAGGACGAGTGGAGATGTCAGCAGGCTGAGAAGGAACAAGCCCGGGGACGGCGGATGAGGGAAGACTTCCTCGCCGAACTTCAAAGCGCTCTGACCGAGGTCCAGACGCGGCTTCTGGGGAGTTCAAGGACTGACCAGCAGAGCGTCAAGGAGAGCGGGAAAGGCCTCATCGCAGAGGGCACCGTAACACACGCGATTCAAACTTGCTGCATAGACCTTGTTGACAGAGCTGTGTGCCAGGCCAAGAAGGACTGGAAGAAAGTACGTTTTTATCATACATTCATTCGCTGTTGCATCAGGAGCTAACAATCATCTTATCCCGAAACAGACGAATGAGCCGCTTTACCGTGACGGGTATTTTTATTTTTTGAATTGCCGCAGATAAGTGAGGCTCAGTTGAGCTGCGTGTTACGAGAAACGCAAGAACAGCACGAAAGAGAAATCAACAAAATGCAAAGTAGGAAAACCCTCATTGCTTTTTCAGAGGATTGAAAGTGAAATATTTCTACGGTTTGTCAAGAATTGACGTGATGCTGCGTATTGGGTCCCGTGTAGGCTCTTTAGCCCAGATTGGTGGGCAGACTTGCAGCAGGAAAGATTGCGCAGACACCGCCAGTAAACTGCAGAAGAAGAACCAGGAGCTTCAGAAGCACTTGGAGAAAGCGTGCCGTCAGTTCCAGCACAGCATCCGACAAAACAAAACGACCATGCAGAAACTTAAAGGTAACATTTGACGAAACGGCGTTTTGAATATTTCCCACCGTTCGTTGTGTTAACCAGTACTGTTTATTGTAGATGAACACGAGAGCCGATTACAAAAGGCAAATGAGGAACATCTGCTGCAGCTGGACGAAGTGAAGCGAACCAAAGAAGCTGCTGGGTTTGTGATGATTTAAAGACTGGTTATTTCCACAGTCGAAAGACAAATCATACATGTCGTTATTAGAATGGCAAATATTTAGGCACTTAATCAAACAAACTTTTTTTTTTTTTTTTTTTTTACCTTTTTTGATTTAAAACAATTAAAAGAGTTCTTGACTGAGAATGAAGCTTCTTGAGCATTTGCATTGGCAGTAGATCAAAGCCACTCTTTAAAACAATAAGAACTTTCATGAATCCACACCTTACTGACATTTGTGGGAATTTGTCTCACTCTCTGGGCACTTCATTAGGTACACCTGTGCACTCTAATAGATCCAATACAAGAGCTGTATAAACCATTGACGCTGTCAGAGAGGTATTCATTTAGGAGTGTTTATTGTGAGTGCATGATTGCCTATATGATCAATTACCTGCATACATCATTGCTAACTACAACCACAATAATAGACTGTTAAATTTATTTGATGTAGAACTTACTTTTTGTATATATTTATTTGTGTGTTGTGCTGGATTTTGAGGGATGGTAAATGAACCACACAGAATTGATAGTCGTTTTCACCCGTGTGTGTATTTGCCTTTTTTTTTGTGTGTGTGTGGTGTTGTCATTTTCAGTACTTTAAACCATCAACGAAATCTTCAAGAGGGCCTCGAAGAAATGAGGCAGCGATACTTGACCACTGTTGAAAAAATAAGAGGTTGGTGAAGTAAAATTCTTCCTCTGTGACACAACAGCTACTTTTCACCCCCAGTGGACCAAAGCTTTTTCAAATATTTTGGTGAAACACTCAAACTGACATTTGGCTCTCCAGATATCCAAACTGGTGTCCAAATTTTCTACATATGCAAAAACATAAAACCATTTATAGATAAAATACTTACTAAATTTCACCCCAATGATTAAAGATAATTCCATGTCAGAAGCGACATTGTTTTCCTCCACTTCCTTTGCCGTGTCTTTGGCCGATTTGTGAACATGTCGCTAAGTTTTAAGTTTTCAAGAAGGAATTTTTTTCTCCAGATTAATCATGTCGTTTCAATTCTGAATTTGGAAATGTGCAGGGTTGGATCTCTTGGTGGCCTCCAGCTCACTGTGACCCTGAACGAACTAAGCGGCACAGAAAATGCATGGACGGATGATATAAAGTAGCATAAAATACAAAATGATCCGTATTTGTCTTACAGGAGACATGCTGCGTTACCTCCAGGAAAGCCGCCAGCGAGCAGCTGAGATGATCCGCACCGAGGTGCAACGGGAGAGGCAGGACACTGCCCGCAAAATGCGACGCTATTACTTGACTTGCCTGCAGGAATTACTAGAAGACGGCGGGAAGACGACTGGGTAATACGCCACAGTTGCCAGCGGTTTTTGTTGTTAAATCATCCGTCCTTCCTTCACACTCTGTACTTAGGCAGAAGTAATGATACTATGTTTAAAAAAAAAAATATATATATATATATATATATATATATATATATATATATATATATACACACATACAACACATACATATATATATATATATATACTTATTTAATACTTTGACTTAAGTAAATGCAAAAAGTACATACTTTGAAATATACTTTGGTACAGTAGAAAAAAACACAAGTTTTTTTAGCTAGCACAAGATGCAACATTTTTGTCATGAATCGTTTTTGGAACTGATAACATCATACATTTCTCAATAAGGCCAAGGATGGGCCTTCTGTTGCGTCACTGTCGTTAATGCTCCCTTTGCTCCCTTTCTCGTGTATCCCCCCCACCCCACCCCACCCCCACCTTCGGTCAAAAAGATCTCAATCACTTAAAACCTCAACCACAGTTTACATACTTTACCTCTCTTTAGTTGCGTCTTTTTTGTTTGTTTACATGATATCATCGTCTGCACAGGTTTAAAAAAAAAAATTTTTTAAATAATTTTGACAAATGAGTAAAAAGTACACAAATCGGCAGCGGTGGGCAATTTACGGTACAAAATCCACTTAGTCTATCGTCTGATCTTTACATCTTCTGCAGGGCGGAAAAGAAAATAATGAATGCTGCCAGCAAGTTGGCAGCCATGGCTAAAGTACTGGAGACACCTGTGAAAAATAAACCTACAAAGAATCACAACTTACAAAGTGAGTGTTCCGCTACAACTTTATTTATTGTTTTAACTCTGAGTTCTAAGACTTGTTTTGTGTTGACAGCTTGCATGACGGTTGTGTCCACCACTGGCTCCTCCCCAGCAAGTCACACCGATTTTTTGAAGAACCCATCAGCCTTAACGGAGGATAGCACCCACAGGGAGAAGACGTCAGATTGGGAGCGAAAAACGACTGCGGCGCGGACTAAATTTATGAGCAGGCAGGACGTTGGTACATGTGAGTCCTCGGCAGATGCGCAACCCTACCCTCACAAAGTGACCTCTTCGTGCCTTGCTCCCTTGAGAAGCAAAGGCAGGGAGGAGTACCTGCATGGAGGACGACCAAACCTCCCTGTAGACATGCCAAACAACCCCCCTCTCACGCAGGAGGTTCCAGTCAAGGACGATAAACGCACCAACTGGAGCCTGACCAGCAGTGACTCAGAAAGCCTCCACATCCCTCGAGTGTCCTACTCAGGAAGGAAAGTAGAGTCGGTGAAGCCGTTCTCCGTGTCCCCCACCGACTTTGGCGAGTTTGATCGTCTCACCCCGGACATGTCTGACCTGACGGTTTATAACGACATAGCTCAGGAGACTTGGACTCAGACACAAACAGAGGCCCCCAAAGCGAAGATGAACACACACAGAGAGCCAACGCCGGGCTCAGAGGGAGACAAGCAGAGTGGAGTGTGTACCAGGCCTCTGTTCTCAGAGTTGAGACAATGTCAGCAGGACAGCGGCTTTGACAGTCCGTTTAACCAACCAAAATGACAGGGGCGAGTTGTGCTTGGTTTTATGAATTTTTGCAACAGACTGTTGAGATTCTACATTTCAATTCAAATTCAGAAAGAGGGTATTCATTCTCAAGTGTTACATATTTGACTTTTTTTTCACTTAATGTTTCTGCAGGTCAAAATTTGCAGGCCAATTTACAATTCCATACAGATCGTATGCAACAAGAGGAATTCCACTCTTTGCTGTTTTCTACTCCAGTGTACATTTTGTTTGTATTTCATTTTAATAAATGAATTATTTTATGCCAAGGTAAGGAGGGGTTCATGTCAAAATTGTACTAATTTAAAATAAAAAAAAAACGAATTAAGTTCATCAAGTGAAAGAAAACAATTATTTTGAATTATCACAATAAGATTGAGATTAAAGTCATCATGATGAAATTGTCAGGATAAAATTTAAAGTCATGCATACCGGAAATACAGAGATTATGCATAGAAAAAAAAGATAAATACAGCACAGCTAAGAGCATTTGTAGTTGACAAAACTCAAAATTTGCATTGGACGCAACAAAAGATAACCTAATAAGCAGCAGTTAAGAGAGTAATAGAAAAAAGGTGAATCAGTCCATTTACATAGCAGAAGCATAGAAAAATGGATAGTAAAGTTGCGCTTATGGATCTGAAAAATTGGCCTTACCTGGAAGTTTTTGTGCGTATGATGTGGAGGGGGGGGTCTATGGGGCGCCCCCTATGATTGATATATTTGACTTATAGGGAGTGGGGTGCTTTGAATGCTAAATGTTTTCACATACATATTTGGTGCAAAGGTTGAGCGTCATATTGCACTGAATGGTCGAGCGGGCATTAGTGTAAAAAATGTCACATCCGCACATGTTTCTTCTTGGTAATCATTGACTTGGTGGGTTCTTGTGAAATCTGAGCTCAAATGTGACTGCTGCCTGGGCCTCACTTTCCCCCACCCACATCTGCAGTCACCCTGCCCACGATATGCTGAGGTTTAGATAAATGGTGTTACTGAGTTCGTGCTTCTCGAAAGAACAGCGACCCGTTAAAAATATGCTCTTGTGGTTGATCCTCGCAGCCTTTGCAGTTTGCCTTTTTTTGCGTTTCCCTTACCTATATCAGGATGTCAAATACATCGTGACAAATTTGCGAATACGACGCAAAGTCGTCCACTACATCCAGACTAACTACACAATCGTAGACTGCTTTTTGGAGACGGCGAAAAGGCAGCCGCACAAGCCGCTCCTCCTCTTCAAAGATGAGACGTTCACGTACCAGGACGCCGACCGTCTCAGCACACAGGCCGCCAGGGTGCTGCTGCAAAGCGGCCTGGTGAAGCAAGGCGACACGGTGACTTTGTTCATGGCCAACGAGCCCATGTTCGTGTGGCTCTGGTTGGCTCTGTTCAAGATCGGATGTTCGGCGGCTCTCCTCAATTCCAACATCAGGTCCAAGTCTCTACTGCACTGCTTCAAGTGCAGCGGCGCTCAAGTCCTGCTGGTGGCTCAAGGTGACTTGTCAACCCCCAAAAATCCACATTGTGCATGTGTGTGTGTGTACTGTGTTGAGGCGCTCCCCTTGTCCAGTTGCAGTGAATAATAGTCAAAAAAGATTTTGAATAGTTAATGGATACAGTATTCAAGACCATTCTCCGACTTCCTGAGCTAGATATAATCCCTAAAGTCCTTGTAAAGTCAAAGTAGGAATACATTTGACACATCACAGAGAAGAGTGTTGTTAACAACCCTGGCCACAGAATCATGAAAATTCAAGTCGCTCTCTCTCGCTCCAACGCTGTGGGCAGCCACACCCCACTCAAGTGTCAATCAAGTACCGCTAGTAGGGCCTGGAAGAATGTATACGCCTTTGTCTAGCACAAGGGTAGGGAACTCCGGTTCCTCAAGAGCCATATCGCGCCTGTGAATCTCTCCTTACTACAACACACCTGATTCAAATGATCAGGATCGCTTCAGACTTCTACCGAGTATGCTGATGAGCTTCTACCGAGCATGCTGATGAGCTGATCATTTGTATCAGGTGTGTTGTAGTGGGGAGAGATCCCAAACAGGCAGGATATGGCTCTCTGTTTAAAGCCTTTGAGTAGCTGGAATATATCCCACTGGGTCATCGCAGGGATTGATTTTTTTTTTTTTTTCATGTCACAACGACGAAGCGCACTAAGTGTCCACACCGGTGCAAAGCACCTGCCCACACACTGGCTGCCAAGTCCTCTTGCTCTATGCAACTTGCGCAGACACGTGGCCAACAACGAGGCATTATACGGAGGGAAGATGTATTATTCGTTTTAAGATAGTAACTACATTACACAATTATACCGGAAAATCACTCATGTGAACGAAGGCGTTCAAGTTTTTATCAAGTGGGGGAGGAGCAACACGTAACCCCCCCCCCAAAAAAAAGTAAAATGGTGAAAAACTGTTTAGCACTACTGTACTGTACATGCATAGATTAGAGACGCACATTCCAACTGATGTTCAAATGAATTTGTATTCATAGGACCTCCTTGTCTGTTATTACAGAAAAAAATCTTATTTCTGTTTAAGTGCTCCTGTTCATATATTTAAAGTTCATACTTATGTAAATAGTTACAGTTGTACAAATGTTTACTGTTATGACATTTTGAGGTTAGGACTGCTGTGCAATGAACTAGCTTGTGCGGTGACGTGAGAATACGCAGTCACCCGGCAAAAGTTCATAATAAGGTAAATAATGCTATGCTTCCTTCCAATCAGCAGGATTTTCTGATTGGTTGATTTCACAATCGCATATAGGGACGACTAAGGCTGTCCATGTTTAGTAGTCTTAACACACAGGCCAAATTCAATCTATTTTGCTTTGGGTGTCCTGAACAAATAACATTGCGCAAGACAAAACCAAGGTTGTTGTTTTTTTCCAAAAAGCACGTTTTTTTTTTCTTTAGAAAGGAGGTTTTGGTCTTCGCCACCCTGACAGCAATGAGTAACTTTAAATGTGGAGTACATCAGGACACACAGTGTGTGTTGTGTAATCTGACAATGACTGACACAATTTGAGAAAGGCCAGAATAGATTTAAGGGAATACTTGACTAAGGTATGATTAATGCCTTTGTTTCTTTAATTTTGCATTTCCCTTTTTTTCAAGTTTCAAAGGAAATTTCACATGTTCACTCTGCCCATTTCTTTGAAAACTATTTTAGTTGAATTTACACATTTCCCACAATAGGTTAGACGTTGTAAACAATTAATCACATGTTTCAGCCTTTTGGTGTTTCATCATTGAGCTGCTCAACCATTCAAGTGATTCCTCACGAAATATGCGAAACATGCGAAACATGCATCAATGTTGAAAATGACGATGGCATTTCACTTTGTATGTTTCAACTGAATTCCACTTATTTCACCATGGGACACATACAGAGGAAAGAAACTTTGATGAGAAGCGGTAAAAAAAAAAGCTAAATTTTGGCCCGATTACACTGTCAACAACTTTTTACTAAATGTTTGAATCAGAGATGCAAGTAAACTTTTCTAGAGGAATTTTTTGAATCTGCCCTTGTTTTTCTCTAGCGCATCAGGTTTTCATAATAATAATAACATAATACTAATATGTAACACAGTCATATATATATAATCATATTTCAGAGTTAAGGGTTAGGTTCAGCAACAGGCGATTTTTTTTTCTGAAACGTCATATTATGTGATGATAATGTTTGGTGTTGCGCACGCTTTTGTAGGTCAAAGGTAATATTTGAAAAACCTGGTGTGCTAGAAAAGAAAAGACATCAAAAATACATATAGCGACACTTAAAGTGGAAGTCAACCCAAACATATTTTTTCCAGAATATGTTCTATGAAAGCCCACTAGTTGAAACAAGGCATTCTGATAAATATTGCGTTTGTGGAATAATAATCCACCCGTTTTTAGCTATCTCTGGGGGCGGCCATTTTGTCACTTCTGTCAACTGAAAATTACATCACAGTTGCTCAGGGCGCAGATAACGACCAATCACGGCTCACTTGTTTTCTGCAGCTGAGCCGTGATTGGTCGTTACCTGAGCCCTGAGCAGTTGTGATGTCATTTTCAGTCGACAAAAGTGACAAAATGGCCACCCCGGAGAGGGCTAAAAACGGGTGGATTAACTCTTATTTCACAAACTCAATATTTATCAGAATGCCTTGTTTGAATTAGTGGGTTTGCATAGAACATATTCTTGAAAAAAATATGTTAGGGTCTGATTTCCCCTTTAAAGCTATCTCTGATTACAATTTGCTGATGGCCAGTGTTATCGGTACTATTTATGTATAGTAGACGGCTTTCCAGAGGCTTTTTTTTTGTCTCCAGACTTGCAGGGTGCGGTGGAGGAGGTTCTCCCAGAGCTTCTGGAGCAACAGGTGACTGTTTTCTTCATGGGGAGCACAGCAACAGGTTCAGGCATGCACAGCTTCATAGACAAGATGAGAAATATGTCCTCTGAACCTCTCGCCAAAGATTTAAGATCACATTTGAACATGCACAATCCTGCCTTCTACGTGTATACATCAGGGACAACAGGTGAGCCACATTGGGTTGTTGATGTTCCAAAATGGAGGGGAAACGTTTTCGGCACTTCCTGTACCTTCTTCTTCTTCTTTTGAACAGGTCTCCCTAAGGCAGCTGTGATAACTCATATCAAACTGTGGCGCATGACTATGCTTCTCCGCTCATGCGGCTTTAAATCAGACGATGTGCTATATATCAGCCTCCCTCTCTATCACACCGCAGGGCTTATTGGATTCACAGGAGCCATTGAGTTAGGTACGCACTGTCCATTCATTCAGCTGGCAATAACATGACTGACTATTAGGGCTGTCTTTTCCTGACTGGCGCAAATCCGGCGCGACGTGCCGCGTGAATCTGCATGCGTCTTAGACCGGGTGTTGGTAATTCCGCAGACGCACGCAAATCAGCGTTTGTCGGCGTGAACACAGCCGCCAATCAAAGCGGCTCATTTCATTCACTTTTAAATGTGGTGCACTCACATCTCGCATGGAGACATCTCTGTGCAGAAAAATACAGAAAACATTCTTCTTATGCTAATAGCTTTGTCTTCCGTGTCGAGGCAAAACAAGCTTGGGGGCAACAAATATTGTTTCCCGACTTGTGTTAAATAAACACATAATAGAAGATCAGATAAATGCTCGTTTTAGTTGAGATATTGAAAGCATTTTCTTCTTACGTAATTACAGTAACTTGAACAATAGTTGAAAAATGTATTATTCTTGACTTCTGATTTCAAAAGTAGTTTACCATCAATTTGTTGTGTATACAGTACACAACAAATTGATGGTAAACAAAAAAAAGTTTGACACCCCTGTTATGAAGTGTTAATTAAAGACATCATAAAACTGCGCATCATTAAAACAGTCAATGAAATTATTTTTCAAATCATTTGTATGTGTTGGTATGGTGCAAATCTCGACTGTCTTTTAACAACCAGACATCCAGTGTCAATGTACTCAATTAAATGTCTTCTTTTGTGTCATGTATTCAGGTATCACAGTTGCCCTGAAGAGTAAATTCTCCTCATCGCAATTCTGGGATGACTGTCGGAAATACAACGTGACTGCCATACAATACATTGGTGAAATCATGCGTTTTCTCTGTAACACACCAAAGGTAGGCACAGTACAGGTACTCGTCATCCCTCACTTTAACACTTTTAGGAGACAGTTCTGAGGTTATTTTGGTGTTAGTGGAGGCAAAATGTATATACTACACTGTTTGTATGTGGGAATGACGCAGAGCTTTTGTGTGTATTACTGTATGCAGGGAAGATGCATTTTCGGGGAGTAAACATACTGTAGCTAGCTTGCTAGTTGACAAGCTTGCTAGCTAGCTAGCTAACTGCACACTGTGGTGTTAGAAATGGGCCAAGTAATCAAGTAACTTGTAAACCAAATTACTGCTGATGTGAACGAATGAGCTAAGTCCTTATATAGCGAGGGAGGGAGGCAGTTTCAACCATGATAAATCAGCAAAACTGAAATTGAGACGGTCTAATGCTGTATCTCAACAATTGAGTACTACATAAAGGTTGGGCAGGCACTCTGGAGTCCCAACTATATCTTGATTTTCCTCATAGAAACCCAATGACCAAAGCCACAAAGTAAGACTCGCAATCGGCAATGGCATCCGAGCCAACGTTTGGAGAGAGTTCTTAAACCGCTTTGGAAACGTTCAAATCCTGGAGCTTTACGGAGCAACGGAGGGTAACATCATTTTGATGAATTACACCGGGAAGATTGGAGCTGTGGGACGAGACAACTTCTTGCATAGAGTAAGTCTGAACTTCACTGTGCTTTTTGTTTAGTTCTACTTCTTAATACATAAGCATTGTCTTTTTCCAGTGGCGTTATCCATTCGCAGTGATCAAGTATGATGTAGAACAGGAGGAACCTCTGAGGGATTCATCGGGTCTTTGCATCCAGGCTCCTAAAGGTGTGTCATTCTCACAACAATTACCAGAGAGTGCTTGATTAAAGCTACTTGAAAGGCAGTCAACTGTGTATTTTGGAGGCATGGATGTACCCATTTCCTTTTGAGGCATGCAGAGCTGGTAAACTTTAATTGTTTATATTGCATAGATGTTAGTCATGTAACAAAAAAAAACAATTTGAACGTGAAAATCCGCTTTGATCTAACTGAATTTGATTGTTATATTATAAAATGCACTGACGTTTAATCATATTACATTCCGTGTACTCAACTGTCTTTTATGAGAGAGGCACACCATGTATACATCAGTTTGATGTTGTTGATGATTTGTAGGTTTAATTAACTTGAACAGTTTGGGCTTTGGAGAGTTTTCCATGTTCCATATTAATCAACATGACAAAAGCTACCAGTACAAGCATTCATTCTTTAAGTACTCACCGATACCAAGTAAAGATACCTCTAGTAATTTGATATTCATCCATCCATTATCCAATATATAAAATCAAATCCAACACAATGACAAAACATTGTGAACAAAGTATAGAGCCAACTATTGAGGACTTACTTGATGTCCAATTTTTTTTTTTGCCTTAAAGTGGAAATCAACCCAAACATATTTTTTTCAAGAATATGTTCCCAGAAGGCCCACTAGTTGATTAATATTGCGTTTGTGGAATATGAGTTAAGCAGCAAAATCCACCCCTTTTTAGCCGTCTCAGGGGGCGGCCATTTTGTCACTTCTGTCGACTGAAAATGACATCACAACTACTCAGGGCTCAGGTAACGACCAATCACAGGCTCAGCTTCAGAAACCAGGTCAGCCGTGATTGGTCGTTACTTGAGCCCTGAGCAGTTGTGATGTCATTTTCACTCGACAGAAAAAGCAAAATGGCCGCCCCCAGAGATGGCTAAAACGGGTGGATGAACTCTTATTCGATAAAAGCAATATTTATCAGAATGCCTTATTTCTACTAGTGTGCTTGCATAGAACATATTCTTCCAAAAAATATGTTTGGTTTGACTTCTGCTTTAAGTATGTGTGGCTCGTACCCGATAACTTAAATAAGGGAGGTATTGGCCCGATATTGATACCTAGTATTGGTACTCGCCCCCTCCTAGTGTACTGCATTATTTACCATCCCTATTTTTTGGACTGTCAATTTGCTAGGTGATCCTGGCCTTCTGGTGTCTGAGATATCTGTAAATTCGCCGTTCTTGGGCTATGCAAGAGACTTACGCCAGACAGAGAAGAAGAAACTGCACGACGTTTTAAAGAAAGGCGATGTCTACTTCAACACCGGCGACTTGATGCTCATCGACAAAGACGGCTTCATTTACTTTCACGACCGCATTGGCGACACTTTCAGGTGAGTTTCCTCTTTCCTTCATCCGAGCTGAGTATGCGCAACCTGATGTCTTTTGTTTTGTTAACAGGTGGAAGGGAGAGAATGTGTCCACCAATGAAGTGGCTGATGTCATCACTCAGTCTGACTGCATCACTGAGGCCACCGTATATGGTGTGGAAGTGCCAGGTAATTGTGCACCACACACATGCAGTATAGTCCATGAAAACACACAAAATATGTACACAGTAAATTTCATAGAGTACATTTTACTCTAAAAAGATATAGTTGGTTCCTTCACAACCTGATAAGAGTGAGTCAGTGATGCAATAAAACTGCTATGCTCTGAGAAACATGTCAATCGTTGGTATATGGGGAATTTGCGCCCCCGTGTGGCGTCATCTTGTCTGTCTCTCAGACAGCGCTAGGTCACATATATCCGAAATAAATTGGATAAATAAATTCCTGGGATTGAATGGCTGGACTGTGAAAAGACAAGTTAATTCGTCAATGGCAGGCTAACATCTTCATTTCAGATGTCAAAAGGTGTTTGCGGCTCCCAATGTTTTCTTTTCCATGGAAACTGGGTCGAAATGGCGCTTTGAGTGTAAAGGTTGCCACCCCCTGTGTTAGAGAATAAAAATGATAGTGTGGTGTGGTTTGCAATCGGCAGCTTTCACCAGTAAAGAACATAGAGCAACTAATTGAGTGTTAGTCTATATTTCGATGGGTCAGAATGCTTCCGAGGAGAAAAACGATGTCACCGTTGTTGTCTACGACCGTGCATTTTGAGTTTCATTTTCCAGAGCTAATTATCGCCTATTTCCCATCTGCATATTTAATCGACCCACGTGGTCCGAGTCAGCCAAACGACGTAGAGAACGGGTTTAACCTGTACCACGTCACACGCAGGTGCCACACTCCTGACACGCGGCCGAGTAAGGAAAAAATAAAAAATAAAACAGCATTATGTACCTTGCGGTCCCACAGACGAAATGACACGTGCCCCATATTCTTTTTATTTCACCGATCACCACGCTGTGGGTGTGTGTGTGTCTGTTGGTTTTGTTTGATATTTTTCCTTTGTTTGGCGGCGTGTCTGCCCGTGCGGCGCCCGCTTGTGACGTGAGGATTACGTTTCGATGCCGATCAGCTGTCGCTGATGAGGGATGGACCGGGACCACGTGGGTAGATTAAATATGCAGGATGGAACGCGGCGGCGGTTTCTGTCATTTTCATCATGTATTTGTGAACACATTGCTGCGGCTTCACTGTGACTCACAGCAGGAAGCTGCTATTCTAAACAGAGGAAAATAATTTCACATGGATAAACCCGTCCTGCCACTAACCTGTTTTAGCTTCTTAGTCTATCCATGTATGTGTGTGCGTGTGTGCGCATGCGTGTGTGTGTCTGGGATGTTTGCTCTTGTTCGGTCAGAAGAGGTCAATGTTTGGGTCCTAAACTTTTACCTCAATGTGCAGGGAAGGCAATCCGTCTCAATTCAGCGAGGTTCATTGTGATGCTTTAGTCACCAGCCAGGTGCCATGTTTTTCTTTTTTTTTTCTTTTTCTCTACCTGAACTGTGACTCACTTTATGTGGAAAAAATGTCAAATTCACTGATGGGAAAGGTCACCTACCTGGATGGAGAGTATACTACTTACTTTATAATGGCTCCACACATCTGATACACAAACAGCGCACCACAAAGCAGGAACAATAACCCGTTGCGAGTTGATGATGAAACTCTGGATGCATGACTCCACAAATAATTGCAATAAGAAGTCATTTGGTTAATAGGTGACACTGTTACGTGGAAGTTACAGCATCACTCTCTTTGTAATAAAGCCTTCCTCTTCACTTTCAAAGTAGTTTGTGTAATGTGAGACACCTTGACAAAAGGAGTAAAGGCTCAGGTTGTCCATCTATCCCTTCATCCACCCAACCACCAATCCATCTAATAAAATAGGATTCGTCTATCTGTGCAGATGTCAGTTATTCATCTGCCATCCATCCATCCATCCATCCATCCATTCAACCAACCGAATCTTCAGTCTTCCAGACCATCCCTCCATCCTTGCATACACTAACCCTCCATTAATGGCCACAATATATACTCCATGGCATCACACACGCACCCGTGGCAACAGTCTCCTTAGAAACGCACGCCACCTTGCCTCCTATGGGACTACTAGTTGCTAAAATAACTAATACAATAATTTGGGGGTGGTGGCGGTTGGGGTGGGTTCCTCTACCAATTTGATGGGGCCATCTTCTTTCTGTCTTCACCTCAACGCACCTGAGTAACACAGGGGTTCAAAAAGCTCAGAGGAAGGACATCTATCATTAGTAGAACTTTGGTGTCTTTACAATGAAAACGTCATGTGGTGCTTAACCTTAATCTTGCTATCTTAACGGGTAAATGTGCCTTGTTTAGTGTAAAATGCCTTATCCCACTTGCCCATTGGTCGCTTTTTGTCCATTAGCCCAATTTCACTATTTCTGTTGTCATACTTGTTCAAATTAACGCCGATTGTGATCTTGTATGCACATTCAATTGTAAATTTGATTTTTGGATGAAATTCGATCGTTGGAGGGAATTGTAAGCTATTCCATATCGATACACGAATACGTGTAAAATTAAAACTTCATTAAAACATGAACGTAAACGGGCCGGTTGGAGCCCTGAAGCTCCAGGGCTAAAAATTGAGTTTTGCACTCATGCATGCACGCATGCACGCATGCGCACGCAGTTTACAGTTTTGACAGTATATATCCCGATATACGTCGCCTTGTTCTTTATATATGTTTTACCGAGCAAATAAATATACCGTACATGTAATTTTCTGTTCACAGGCAATGAGGGCAGAGTAGGCATGGCGGCCATAGCTCTAAAAGATGGACATACGTTTGATTCCGAAGGCATCGTCAAGCACCTTGAAAGCTTCTTGCCGGCCTACGCCAGGCCACGTTTTATAAGGATTCAGGTACTCGAAGCGTCTTTGTTACCTAATGAGGCCTATTTGCAAATAATATACAATTCCACTTTAATGGCAGAGCTCCTTGGATGTCACGGGAACATTCAAGCATATGAAGGCCAGGCTGGTTAAGGAAGGCTTCAGCCCCTCGGCTATCACAGATCCACTCTATTTTCTGGATGACAAGGAGAAGAAATATGTCCCACTGACAATGGATATAGTCCATGCAGTTTTATCAGGCAAGATCAAAATCTAAGATTATTATTTTTTCTATACTTGTTTCATTAAAAAATAGATATATTTTATAGTACCTTTCTATTGTATCTGTGAGTCTCTTTGTGAATGTATACATTCAATGTTGGTAATCAACCATACATTTTGTTAAAGTATTAGCTTTTAGGATGTTGAAAATGTCAAATTATATATTCAAATTCTAAAAAAGGTATTTGCTGCTAATTGTAATAGAAAGGACCATTTTACAATAAATGTCTTGTTTTGTAGCTGTGTTGGGATGGCCTACAAACACTAATACATGTTGTCTGACATTTTTTATTTATTTATTTATTTTTTGCTGCAGACATGCTGCTGTCAGCTCGGAGTTGTTATTGTTTTTTTTTTTTAAGCGCGGGGCTGTAACATTATGCAGCATTTGAACATTTGCACGGCACTTAAATATTGGGGAAAAAAAACAAACGTGCTGAATCCAGAACACTAACGTTAAAATTAGTAACACCATCACTAACGTCGGGTAAATTCAACCCAATACATCCTGGATAAAATACAGTTTTCATCAATGTAAACGTACAACACTGTATGCCAAATTGGAGGTTGTCTTCTTTAATTCACCACTACAAAATATCACGAGAAAAATTATGTGGGTGAAAATCGTGTTCTTGGGTTAAATAGTGATTCAATGAAAATTTAATGCACATAAAATTGAAATCAAAATTGTAACTAAACAAAGGTTTAGACAGCATTAAGGCTTGAATGCAACGTTGTTTAACAGTTGTTTGTCTATATGTGCCCTGGCTTGCGACCAGTCCGGTTTGTTTAGAGCCCGCCACTTGCTCGCCTGTCACCGGATGGCAACAAGCACCATAGAAAATGGATGAATGGATTTTCAGTACTGTGCTTGTAGTCTACACATGCGCCGCATCCCTCAGAGAACTGTTTCTTATTTCTTCACTTTCACCTCTCGCTAAATAAGATGATAACAGTAATATTTTAATTATTTTAGTCATTATTATAATTATCATTAAAGTAAAAATTGAAACAACTTTTAGTGTGATTTTGCTGTCTGACAAATAAAAGTGAGAGAAGTATTATTTTTCTTAAGGGTAAATTTTTTTATGAGGATTTTGAATTGATATATAGCCCGGTGAGTGTTTGTTGTGTGTTTGCGCGCGTGTGTGTGTGCGTATGCGCTCGCCCTCCCTCCCTCCATAAATCACCAGACAAACAAGGCTCAGTTTCACACTTGCCATTCGTCCTCTTCCTCCTCCTTCAGATTCGTGCCAACTTCCTGCTGCACTACAATATTATTGTTTTTCAAACGTTTTTATTATTTCACATGATGTGTGTAATATTTACAACAAAAGTGCCCTCCAATAACCTCTTGCTGTCAAACTGGTGTACAAATATGAGAAGAGCGTGTATTGTGAGACCGTTATTTTACTGTCAAGCTAAACACAAAACTAATACAATTACACCGTATGTACTTAAAACAACCCTAGGTTAGCCTTTCAGTCTGCTAGCATAATGCTAATGATAATTAGCATCTATGGTGTGGTGTCCTAACCTTGAATGTGACATATTGAAAGCAGCAGCAACATGTACACTGACAATATTGCAATACTTACTACATAGACTAATATTAGTGCCGTACTGATGAGCTGAGGGAGTATTTTATGATTCCTACACTTATTATGTGGGACAAGCCCCGCTGCAATATGATTGGCTGCTGCATCCAGGCAGGATTGTTGTTGTTTTTGGTGGAAGGCTAGAACGGACTAATGACATTTTTATTCTTTTCAATAGGAACAAAAGATTTGAAATACAAATGTTTTGAGTTATGAATGCAGTCACAGAACGAATTAAACTTGTGTCTCGAGGCACCACTGCATAATAGTTTATTTTTGTTACTTTAATTTGTGTCTTTGATGGTTGCTCATTTATTGCTGTGATCTATCTATCTATCTATCTATCTATCTATCTATCTATCTATCTATCTATCTATCTATCTGTCTATCTGTCTATCTGTCTATCTGTCTATCTGTCTGTCCAGTCAACCCCATTTTTCTGCACTTGTAGAGTAATTTCTTTTTATTTTGAAGTTACCACATTCACAATAATCCCTTAGAGGCACATTCAGCATTGAATAATCAATAATAGAGAGCAGCAAAATCCAGTTGGGTTGGCATGGGGCCGGCTGTGGAAATGAAGATGGAGAATGCGAAGGCGAGGGCGGAATAAGGCGCGCAAGTGTGTTCCCGAGTGGGCGTGAGAAGTGGTCTGGCAACTCGAAAGCACGCGGAAAGTAGGAGGGGTCACGTCTCACGCCTGAACTTTGGCACCGATACTCCACGCGCACTCGCTCAATACAAGACGTCTTGTTGTGATCGGGGCGGCAGTCAGTCGTCAGCGCGCTGCAGGCAGCTCCTCCGCTTCGCGATGTTCATCTGGCTGACAGTCGCGTTGGGCTTGCTGCTCATCCTCAGGACGCGCTTCCCTTATTGGCTGGACGACTGCGTGTACATCCTTCGGAGCCTGCTGCTCGCTGCCCGGCTCATCAAGTACAAGAGGAGCAAGCCGTTCCACAGCGTTTTGGACCGCTTCCTGGTGGCGGCCCGGAGACACCCGGCCAAGACCTTCCTGCACTTCGAGGGCGAGCGCTTCTCCTACGGCGAGGTGGACCGGCGCAGCAACCGGGTGGCCCGGGTGCTGAGGCAGGAGGCGCGCCTCCGGGAGGGGGACGCGGTGGCCCTCTTTCTAGGCAACGAGCCCAACCTCGTGTGGACCTGGCTGGGACTTGCTAAACTGGGTTGTCCGGTTGCCCTGCTTAACTTCAACATCCGAGCCAAGTCTCTGCTGCACTGCTTCTCCTGCTGCGGGGCCAAAGTGCTGGTGACGTCGGCAGGTGAGATGCGTGACGTGCGTGGGCCACTCGTTCGCGTCTTCTATTGGTAGTGTAGGGGATGTTTTGGGACACGTCATGGTACACCTGTCCAGCCCAGTGGTTCTCAACCTTTTTTCCATTGTGACATTGGTACGGCCTGGGAAATCAGCCAAGTAGCCAGCACAAAGCATTTTTGGGATGTATGATAATGATAATAATAATAATAATAATAATAATTTTAGGGCGCGGTGGTCGACTGGTTAGCTAGTCCGCCTCACAGTTCAGAGGTCGTGGATTCAATCCCGGCTCCAGCCTCTCTGTGTGGAGTTTGAATGTTCTCCCCGTGCCTGCGTGGGTTTCCTCCGGGTACTCTGGTTTCCTCCCACATACCAAAAACATGCATGGTAAGTTGATTGGACACTCTAAATTGCCCCTAGGTGTGATTGTGAGAGCGGTTGTTTGTTTGTCTCTGTGTGCCCTGCAATTGGCTGACGCCCAGTTCAGGGTGTCCCCCGCCTACTGTCCAAAGACAGCTGGGATAGGCTCCAGCACGCCCCGCGACCCTTGTGAGGATAAGCGGTAGAGAGCATGAATGAATAATAATTTGATGTATATAATAAGTTCATAAAGATCTAGGGATTTGTCATGGGCTCATTTTTTGTATTTCACAAAAACCTGCCAGTTGAACAGGGGTGTTTATACTTTCTATCTCCACTATATAGCGTCCATACACCCCCTTTAATAGTTGTATATTAGGTAGTACAGTATATTATAATTTTAACTTATCAAACTTATGAACGTCAATTTTACACAAGAGAACTTTATTTTTGAAAACCTCACAAAAATACGATACAATAATGCAGCAGGTGCTTAAAGCATGCTGAAAGCCCATTGATGGGGTCATCTAGTGTTGTTTTTCCACAGAATAATAAATTATATATGACAAACACAAAAAAAATTGTTTGAGGGGCACACATTGGAAATGTATATCGAATCTAAGTTAGCAGTTTATGAAACATTGCAACCACCTTTGCATGATAGTATTTCACAACACGTGTTGCGCTGAGCAAACTGGTCTTTTTTTTTTTTTTTCCAAACTTTTGTTCCCTGTGGAATAGTGCCTGCTACTCGCGATCTTGATGCTCGCACACACCAGGCCCACCCATATTGACAGACTGCTCACGCAATGAAATTCATGAAAGAAATTTACATTTTTAAATGATCATTCAATTATTTTTTTAATTTGCGTTTTGTTGTGTTTTTTACTTTATTGGATATTAAGAATGGCATAATTGTGTTTGTCTAAGGAAGATCTGAACTTCATATGATTCAGTTTGTCATTTTATTTGAATATACGATGTGTCGGGACAGGAGGATTGTGTTCAGTGAGAGAAATACTCAGGCCATCAGCCACATTTTGGCTCCGCCACTGGTTCTGCCAAATAGTCAAAACTTCCTACCAAAAGCTAATTTGACAGCCAAATACTACCGTGCGCTTTCAGCTTGTTTTGCTTAGTTGGACATTGGTAAGTAGAACTTTAAAAAATCCCATAAGAAAATACTTACACAGAGGTGAAAGCAGGTAGTACGCCCTGACAAGTCAGTGAAGTATACACTGCGTTATGAATGTGGTCAACAGATCAACACTATGCTCAAAAGCTACCACAAGAAACACACACAATGCTTCAACGCTATGACGGAAATCATACGCCAAAAGTATTTTTGAGGCAATGAAAAAGTCAAATGAGACTCAATAAAAACAAAAATAGTAAGTACTCACTGCTTTTAACCGAACGTACGACAAAAGTTACAAAATTCCCACGAAAACTCTCTCTGGGCATTGGTAGGACGTCTCGACGGGTAGGAAGGAATTTCAGAACACTGGTTCCACTTGATTCTCGATGCCCAACTCTACACTCTAAAAACAGTTGGGTTAAAACTAACACAATTTTGGGTCAAAATTGGACCAACCCACAAAATTGGGTAAATTTGACCCACTTTCTTGCGTTGTTTTGTAACAAAACAAATCCGTTTTTGGGGTTGTTTTGTACAAAACTACCCATTGTTTGGGTTGTTTTCTGCAAAAACAATCCAGAACGTTGGGTCAGATTGACCAAAGTAGTGGATCGGTCCTTTTTTGACCGATTGTTATTTTTTGGGTGTTATTTCGCCAGAAATTGTGTTATTTCCAACCCAACTGTTTTTAGAATGTAGGGATGTTCAATATTTTGTTTTCAGTCCGATACTAGTATTCCCTCTTTGAGTATTCACCGATACCGAGTAGGGATACCTCTAGTCTTTTTGATAAATACAATTTCATTTAACACAATGACAAAAAAAGTGAACAAAGACCTTTCTTTCTGACTCAGATGATGATTTGCCAATGTGTCAAACTGCCAACTAGCGCCAACTACTGCTGAGGAGGACTTACTCGATATTTCTGCCTTCATCCTACCTGGAAAGTTTAAGTGCACCGTGAGCTTTTGGTGACGTGACATGAATGTGTGTTGGCAGAGCTGCAGGATGCTGTGGAGGAAGTGTTGCCTGCATTGAGAGAGCAGGGGGTCAGCGTGTACCTCATATCAGAGGCCAGTAACATTCAGGGTGTCAACTTCTTGGCCGACAAGATCTCCAAGGCCTCGGACCAACCTCTGTCCAGAGACCTCCGAGCCAATGTTACCGTCAGGAGCACCGCTTTGTACATCTACACGTCGGGAACCACCGGTATGAAGGGGATAAATGTCCACAACTCCCTCTTACGGAAAAACATCTGTGACTAGTTGGGATTGGTGACCCCTTGTGGCGCACGTTTAAGTACATTTGAGAGTTCGACAGAAAAAAAAGAACAAAAATACGTTGATTAAAGTCTTTTTTCTGTATGAAAATACATCAGATTCAAGCCTCCGGTGGCCGGAATACGTCCCATGCATTGTGGAGGGGCTTTTCCACACTGTGACAACGAGGCGCTCTAAAACAGCCATGCCAGCGTGAAGCCCCTGTTATGTACTGTGCCATCTAAAAGTGGTGTTAGACTAGACATTTGTTAGAATATGCAGCGTTATGATTTCAGATCCTCTTTCGCACTCCAGCAGGATTGTGCCACTCTTGTTGATATTCTTCTGTCCTAAATAGGTTTGCCTAAAGCCGCGATCGTCACCCACGAGAGGATGTGGGCCGCATCGTTCCTCCAGTCAGCGTGCGGCGTCACAAGAGACGACGTCTTCTACATCAACCTGCCGCTCTACCACAGCTCAGGCTTCCTCATCGGGTTAGCAGGCTCCATCGAGAGAGGTAGTGACCTTATTTTATTTGACCAAAAGTGGACACAAGCATCTATGCAAGGGTTGTGAGTACAGAAAATGTTGGCATTTGGCCCACTTTGACATTCTTTGACTTGAATTCAATCACTGCCAGACGTTTTCAGCCCCTCTTTTAACCTAAGGTTTGAAAAAAATTGAAAAAAATATGAATAAATTCCTGGGATTGAATGGCTGGACTGTGGAAAGACAAGTAAATTCGTCAATGGCAGTGAATGAGTTAATTTCTAATTAATAAGGATTTTTTTATGTTTATATGTATGCGTGTCCAGCGAAGGGTCGCCAACTGTAACTGTGACTTCAATTGTTTTTCATTTTTCTTTCATTAGGATCATTTTTGGGATGTGTTTCACAAACTGGACCTTGACACGGAACACAATGTGGAGCAATTTGCAATTCTCGCTATTCGCAAAATCATCTGTACAATTTTGTGAATCGAAATATTGTGTTAAAGGGGAAGTCGACCCAAACATATTTTTTTCAAGAATATGTTCTATGCAAGCCCACTAGTTGAAACATTCTGATTAATATTGCGTTTGTGGAATAAGAGTTAATCCACCCGTTTTTAGCCATCCCTGGCGGCGGCCATTTTGTCACTCCTGTCGACTGAAATTGACATCACAACTGCTCAGGGCCCAGGTAACGACCAATCACGGCTCAGCTTTAGAAAACAGGCGAGCTGTGATTGGTCGTTACCTGAGCCCAGAGCAGTTGTGATGTCATTCTCATTCGGCAGAAATGACAAAATGGCCGCCCCGTGAGATGGCAATAAAGGGGTGGATTTTGCTGCTTAATTCATATACATCCACAAACGTAATATTAATCAGAATGCCGTGTTTCAACTAGTGGGCCTGCTGGGAACATAATCTTGAAAAAAATGTTTAGGTTGATTTCCCTTTTAAATGTAAATCTTTTTTTGCATCTTTGCATGTCTAGAAAAGCTAGAGAAAACAATTTATAAGTAAAGTAACTTTAGTAGCAAGTCAAAAGTTGTCAAGGTCGAGTCCCTGTAAAAACCTCACCTACAATGCTTGATCGTGGGCTTGGTCAAATATTATTTTACGTACATGCCAGTGCGCACACGAACTCCCAAGTTTGGACGGTTTCGAGTTGAAGTGACCGTTGATGTTTTCTGCAGGTATATCGGTCGTGCTGAAGAGGAAGTTCTCCGCCTCTCAGTTCTGGGATGACTGCAGGGAGCACAATGTCACCGTGATGCAGTATATCGGCGAGACCATGCGCTACCTCTGCAACACGCCCAAGGTCAGATCCATTCCGCTGCCCTTCTCGAACCCCTGAGACGATCCCACTCTCTGATGGTCCGACTCAGTGTGGATGTCGTTCCCTCTCGCAGAAGGACAACGAGAAAGAACACAAAGTACGGATCGCCATTGGCAACGGCGTTCGCGCTGACATCTGGTCCGAGTTTCTGAGGCGCTTCGGTGACATTAAAGTAAAGGAGCTGTACGCGGCCACAGAGGGAAACATCGGATTTATTAACTACACCTCCAAAGTCGGCGCTGTGGGACGGCTCAATTTTTTCCACAGGGTAGGTAAAAGATCTTATTTGGAATGAAACAATTTCCTGCTGATTGCTCTATTGCTTCTAGCACTCTGCTATCACTCCGCCAGTCACTCCCCTATTGGACATTTTATCGTGTCCACCGATATCGTCAACACGAGACCATCGTTGTCCTCCAGCTTTAGCAGGCACACGCCCGACAAACATCCTCAAATGTTATAAACCTCTCCCTCCAGTTAATCTTCCCGTACTTGTTGATCAAGTTTGACATTGAGAAGGAGGAGCCTGTCCGAAACGCACGGGGGCTTTGCGTCGAGGCAGCCACAGGTGAGCTTGACACACTTTTAAAACACGTCACGTCCATCAGTCACCTGTAATGTTAGCTCAAAATCGGAATCAAAAATGGGTCCCTTCATGAAGAGAGTAATGAACATTTTAAAAGGGTGTGTAGACTTTGTATGTCCGCGGTAGCTACATGTTGCGTGGCTGTCTGCCAGGTGAGACGGGCCTCCTGGTGGGGAAGGTGACTCAGAGGTCGCCCTTCGTGGGCTACGCGGGCAACGAGCAGCAGACGGAGAAGAAGAGGCTCCGCGACGTGCTGAAAAAAGGCGACTTGTACTTCAACACGGGAGATTTGCTTCGCTTCGACAAGGACAACTTTGTGTACTTTCAGGATCGAGTTGGCGACACTTTCAGGCAAGTCTCCACGCTGAAAACACACAATGTCGTCTTCATTGATTGTGCTCGTGAAGAGAGAATATTTATGATGATATACTAGCCACTAGTGTTTCAAAGGAGCGTTTAAAAATAGGGTCAGGATTTCCGAAGAGGGTTCGGGTTTCAAAGTAGGGTTTCAAATTAGGGTTTCAAAGTAGGGTAAGATTGTCATATAGGGTTAAAATAGGGTGAGTGTTTCAAAATAGGTTTTCAAAGTAGGTTTACGGTTTCAAAGTATTGTTAAGGTTTCAAAATAAGGTTAGGGTTTCAAATTAGGGTTGAATAAAGGGATGGGGTTTCAAAATAGGTCTATCAAAGTAGGTTTAGGGTTTCAAATGTGTGTTTCAAAGTAGGGTTGGTATTGCAAAAATAGGGTAAGTGTTTCAGGCCGGAGCCGGGAATCGAACCCTCAACCTCTGCACTGTGAGGTGGATGTGCTAACCAATCAGCCGCCACTCTTTTTTTAATTCATTATAAAATGTCAAAAAATGTAGCTATATAGATTTTGGTTCCTGGTCACGTTGCTATTGTTGCTAGGCAGAACTCACAAGGCTCAATCATAATTTTCCTGAATGGCCAATGAAAATTATTTTTTTCTGAACAGATGGAAGGGCGAGAACGTGGCCACGTCAGAAGTCGCAGACGTCCTCACCATGGCGCCTTGTATTTTAGAGGCCAACGTCTACGGTGTTAAGGTGGAAGGTAAGGCATCAACGTCTCGTATGTAAGAATGGACGTAAACATGGCATTGTATAATACGTTTTTGCTTGTGATAGGGAATGAGGGGCGTGCGGGCATGGCGGCGATCACCTTGAGAGAAGGGGAAGACTTCGATACCGTTGACGCCTACAGGCAGGCCGTCAACTACCTGCCAGCATACGCACGCCCGCGATTCATCAGAATCCAGGTAAGGCTTCATGCTGCATGAAAGTATGTTTGTGTATACATACCGTATTTCCTGGACTATAAGCCGTACCTTTATATAAGCTGCATCCACTCTATTTAAAAAAAAAAAGGATGGAAAAAACAAACAAACAAAAAACCCCCCGATGTATTAGCCGCACCGGGTTATAAGCCGTACCCAGGAGCGGAGCCAGAATGTGGCTAATGGGTGGGCCTGGAAAAATCAGGGTGGGTCTGACTATTTCTCTCACTTCGCACAATCCTCCTGTCCCGACACATCGTATATTCAAATAAAATGACAAACTGAATAATATGAAGTTCAGATCTTCCTTAGACAACCACAATTATGCCATTCTTAATATTCAATAAAAAAAAAAAAAAAAACACAAATAATTTCATAATTTAATAAAGATGTAAAAGTATATATTTTTTCATGAATCTCACTGGGTGGGCAGTCATGGCCGTACCTATCTATTTTTGAAAAGTTAGATATTTACTGCATTTACAGAACGGTTTTCAACATTTATGTACCTGAACAGATTCTTTCCTAACAGCGCCTTTTAACACGGCAGTAACTTTGGAACAGAACCAAGACAAAAATAAACAGTACTTATCTTCTTGCTTATCGTCTCACACCGTGCAGCAGCGTGGTTTCCTTCCTGGATGGCAAGATCGATGGCCTTCAACATACAAACTTCTTCGTGTGGGTTCCATGATGAGGATTTGAAAATAATTAACTGTTTGTAATTTGTCATTCGTGTCTGCTAGAGAAAAAGTAGTGTATTCTTCCTTGCATTAATTTTTTTCTCAGTTTTGATTCTAATTCCGGTTAAAGCGCCCGTAGCAGTGGAAGAAAATCCACAGAATAGCCACACCTTTATATAAGCCGCATGGCTCTATCTATTTCTTTATTTATCTATCTATACTGACCTCTTTTTACATGTACTGTATATGACTGTGTATATAAATCCTAAAACATATATTTCAGCCTTCCTTGGAGATGACGGGCACGTTTAAGATGAAGAAAATCAAGCTGGTGGAAGAAGGCTTCAACCCGGCCCTTATCAGTGATCCTTTATACTACCTCAACGCAGCCAAACGGACTTTTGCTCCCATGACCACGGAGGTGTACAGCGCCATTAGCAGTGGCATCATTAAACTCTAACACAAGAGTGTTGAACTATTAAATAGCGTACTCATTTTGTTTACAGGCAAGCTCACTGCTTCAAACGACTCGTCTCAGGGATGCACTAACATTCCAAAAAACAGGACTATTTATTGTATTTCCAACCCTGACGGCCGTAGAAAGCACAGTACGCCACAGTGTGCTGCCAATGAGAATAATTCTTTCCTCACAATGGGATGAAATCAACTGTTACATTTCAAACATGACACTGAAATCATTTATCCAATGCTCTTGTATGAAGCTTTGTGTGCGTGTTGATTATCATGCTTGAACTTTGGATATTAAACTTTGCAGCAATGTTTAATGTTTCTCCAACATGGTGGCGGTTATCATCAAAGCACCCTTGAACTGATGTTATGCATGATCAGGCTTTGCGTTATCAAGTTTACTGGTTACAACATTTTATTATGTCAAAGGTCAAGAGAGTGAAGGAAAGTTTTGTTAGTTTAGGCAGGGAGCTCATATTAATCAACACAACCACAGTGGATTTTTCACACCATGTAGGAAATGTGCATGAACTCCGTGAATCTCAAATAGATGGATACAATGCCCAGTGTGCAATGCAGATAGCAAAATAAGCACTTAAGATAAATACAAAATTTGAAATAAGACACATGAGACCACACAGTAGTTTACTTTAAAAATGAATTTATTTATTAATACAGTGGTATACATTAAAAAAAAAAAAAAGAAAAAAAAATGTTGCAGAGGGGGGGAAAAAGTTTTAAAAGAAATCCAAATAAATAAAAACAACGCTCCAGACGGAGAAATAAACTAGTGTTGCATTGAAGCATTGAAGTGTTATCATATCAAAAGAAAATAGTACTGATGTGCCATAATAAATCGTCTATTAGTAGAAAAATACATTTCAGGGCACACAATAAAGCATCCAGTATCACAAATAAAGGAAGGGAGCAGTTGTCGTTCCCCTAAACCCCTTTGAGCGCATCTTTTAAAACCATTTAAACCAAGCACTTGTCTATTTTTGTTTTGTAAATAAGAATAAAAACTTTTCATACGGTTAAAAATGCCTTACGTGGTGTATTTATGCAGTACGTAGAAAAGTCACACTTATTACTGCTTATGTCAGTTCCAAGGCTCAGGGGTTTTAACCGGAATACAAACATAAACAATGTAACTTCTTCACCGTATTCTCTTCTTTTTTTTTTTTTTTTAACAAACTTTTTCTCTTTTATACAAAACAATAAAGATGTACAAAAATGGATTTACAGAGAACCAAGGCCATATGCTAGCGGTATGTACAGCCACAATGTCCTTTTCTGCGCCTCGTCACGCTTCGTATGCATAGCAGGAAAAGAAAGCAGACCTTTCGTTTCATCGGCATCAATTATTCACGTGTGCTAGAGTCAAAGTTCCGTTTAGGAGCGGGGGACAAAAAAGACACCTTTGTGTCGACTGTTACCGGCGTGTCGGGTTGGGTTCAATGTGGATTCTCTCTCGCTTTACATATATATTTCTATGTATATATATATATATATGTATATATATGCAGATAAGGCATCACTGCTCGCAGTGTTGAATGGGCTTCTCATGTGTAGAAGTGGTAGCAGGCGTCTGGACCTGAGTCATAGCACATGCATAGATCTCTAGACAGCAGGAGTTTGTCAAATCAAGTCAGTATAGTTTATCTATGGTAAAAGATTTGCTACAAAAAACAAACAAACAACCCATCACTTTTCAATTCAACAGAGAGCGCCTGCTCACAATAAAAGGGCGTCATCGATGCTAACAGTGAACCTTGGTTCCGTCTGCGTATTTTGTGGCGTCAAGCCACATCAAGTCCTCAGGGATCCTTCACGGCTGCACCAATCGCAAACAAAACGATTTGGCGTATGGCCTCTTTGCCCTTTGGGAGTTTTCTTTTTACATTTTGCAAAAAAACACATCCTCAGTTAATATCAATGAACATTTCACCAATTTCTACCTTTTTTTTTTTTTTTCCTCTTACTATTTTTACTGCTTTGGGGTCTCACTTATCAAAGAGTGTGTAGGATTATTTCGAGAAGGGTACGTACACACAAAAGCTGAAATGGCATACGAAAAAAAAAAAAGAAGTTAGACCTATCAACCCGTGCATGCGCACAACCAAAACTTCCGAAGTGCACCCCGCCTGCCACACGCCCAAATTCAACCAATTAGCACCATATTGAAATGGGCCATGCCACAATCGTACCGCTTATAAACGGGGTGGAAACAAGGAAGGGAATACTGTTTGGTGGCCTTGGCAATGTACAAAATAACAATAATAATAACAAACACGACAGGGAGGACAGGTGAAGAAATAAAGTAAGTGGTCAGACCCCTCCCTCCCTTGCCAAAAAGTATAGCAGCACATTGACAGCGTTGCGGCTACTATAGTGGTGGCAGGCGCACACCCGGCTAACACAAATACTGTCCATCATCGGGAATGCAAATGCTGCTGCATGGGGAGGAAAAAAAAAAGAAAAAAAGAATTCTTTGCAATATATTCTATATTTCCCTCGTTAGTCTCAACGCAGTGTTCTGATTTATTGCATTGGGGGGGAAAGAATTAAGAAGATTTTCATACATCCCAGCGGGCAGCCATTTTTACATTATACCGCCCTCTGCTGTTGACTTAAATTGATGTCAAAAGTGACCTCAGCTCGCATTGCAAAAAAACAGGTGAGCCATGATGCTTGCAATGCTAGCCCGAAGGCACTTTGACATCAATGTCAAGTCAACAGCAGAGGGCGCTAGAGTAGAAATGGCATCACCCTGAGATCATTAAAAAGAGACGGATGATTCCGCTTAATTCTTATTCCGCAAATCCAATATTAATCGAAAATACAGTGTTAAGACTAGTTGGGGCACAGAGAACATATTGCAAAGAACAATGACTGGAGTTCCCCTTTAATTTGTATACATTGGTTGCATATCGTCGCTGTCCTGTGACAAACACTTATGTCCATTTTTTTTCCTTATTTTTTCGTAAATGGTGTTTCCATGTTACAAACATCGCATTAACGTGAAAATTATTTTTATTTCCAGAATTGGACAAAAGTGTTTTTCACAGGACAGCGACGATATGCTGGTTAAATGTGGTAACTGGTATACTGATATTTTCTTATTTTCAAGGATACTAGGGGGAAATGACATCATGTGACCACATTTTAATCATGCGCAACCAGTGTACAATATCAAATGATTTTTTTTTTTTTTTGTGTGGCTTAAAAGTCACAAAGGGATAACATCTATGTGGCCGAGACACAAAGCCGGAAAAGCACTGTTCAATCTTTGAGAGCAAAAAAAAAAAAAAAAATACAAGATGTGAAAAAGCAAAGATAAAATAAAAGTGGTTTAATGTGTCCTTCATTTCTTCCTCTAGAGTTGGGAGCGGTAGGTGAGTGCTCGTAGAAAGGGGCTATTGAAGCCCCAACCCAATGTCATGATGCAATCCCCGGGCGGCACATCAAAAGAGAGCAGCATCATTCAAAAAGGACCAACAAAACATTAACATCGTCGTACACAAAGTGCAAAATCTGTATATATAAACTAAAGTTGATGCTTGATGCAGTGGACGTGTGTGACGCAAGATTATACACTCCAAAATGTGCGTACGCACGAGTTAGAATTTCCGTACACGTGCGCATTAAATTATTATTTTTTTTGGATAGGTCACAAATTTCTGCACAGAAAGTTGCGTACCTTTTGTGCATTATTCTGCGTACGCAGCGTTGATAAGTGAGGCCCCTGACATTTTACAAAAAGTAGCTAAAAATGTCACGATGAGATTACTCGGTCTGTGGCACCGTCATGCACTCTCATTTCAGTCCCATTGTTCCAATGTTTTTCTTTTTCTTTTTTGCAAGCCTCAAAAGCACCGGAAGAATGACCCCAAAAAAGAACAGCTGGACTCAGCTGACTCCTCACGGTGTTGGTTTTTTTTTTGTTTTTTTCGGGGGGTGGGGTGCGGTAAACAACGTGAAAGTGTTGGATTCACCCTTGAGGTGAACGCCGTGTGGCCCCCACCACCTCGCCACGGTGCAACAGACGCCCCCTTTTCTTTCACATTCAGGAACAGACCAGCTGTCGCCCTCTTCAGAAGTGGTCGATGAGCACTGAAACACAGTTTGCACCCACCAGGTAGTTTGGGTCTCCGGGGAGAGATTTGTTCTGCCAGCTTTTAGGGTCACCTGCACAAAATACACACAGTATAATGTTTTTATTTAACAAAATAAAATAGAATAATCATCATTTAATCAGATTTACAGAAGCATATTGCTGCCACACCTCAAAAAACAAAAATTCAATATCACATTTTAACTTATACTAAATGAGGGGTTCTCAAACATTTTTGGTCAAAGCAGCCCTAAAATGGAAGACATTTTTCCAAGGACCTCCTCATAATCCTAATGTCAATCAAGAATAACTAACATGTGTACCCCTAAATGCGGTATGAATTAAGAATAGGCCTATTTAAACAAAATGGCATTTCATGAGGATAAAGCTGCATTTTTTTTAAAGAATAGATATAATTTAATGTAATTTTTACAATAATGTTGAGTCATAATCCTCTGCCAATAAAATTGTATTTTTCCAAGATGACGTCATATTTCAACAAAAACATTTAAAAAACACTTTTGATTGACCAAAGCTAAAGCTATTCACAGGTGTGCACGTAAAAAAAAAAAAAAAAAAAAAAAATCCACAATACCTGACTACAACATCGTACATTGCAAATTATTTTCAAGGCCCCAAACTACAGCTGGTGGACCCCAGTTTGAGAACCCCTTCTTTCAATCCCAAGTGGGGAACCTCTGGCCCAATGGTATTTGTCTGACCCACCATGTAATTCTATAAATACAGTAAATAAAACTCCACAATTAATAAAAAGAAAAAAAAAATCCTCAAAAGTATGAACTACAAATGCTCATAATGAATTATAAACATTTGTTTGATTAATGCATCTTTTCATTTTATTTTTTACTTGAAGGCCCAAGAGGACAATACTATGAAACTGAACTGACAATAAAAAGGTTCCCCATGGCTGACTTAAAGGAATATTCTTACATGAATTATTTTTCTTTCCAACCAAAACATATTTCATGTATGTATGAGGGGAAATTAAACAATGAGATGGTTTTCTTTTTTAAAAAGATCTACTTTGTTTTGAGTTATTGCTTGTTAAGTTAGTGGTCTGAGTGTCTCAAACTGAGCAGCAACAAAACTACAAGAAGAAATAATGACAAGATTTGAATGTTTTTCCCCCCTCAAATGTCAGTCAAAGAGTTGTGCGACAAGCTAAGTGTTGTTAGGGCATAGAAGCCACTCTAGGGGCTGAACACAGACTGTCGGCTCTTTAATGAACGGCATCTTTTTAGCCGGTGACACATTTACTAGCTGGCGGAGGGCGACTTAGTCCTTCAAATGTATTTTTATGATTATACTTGAGAACTGCGGAAAGCTTGATGGAGCAGAATAATCATGCGGGCTGTGAAAGTGACAGCGAGACAAGCCACTGCTAATTTTCGCACATGCTTTTAAAAAGGAGTAAAACCAAGACATCGGTAGTTCAGTGTTTCCCGGCGACATCACAGATTAAAAAAATAAACTAAAATTAAAAAAATAATTTTTTTAATGGATTTGGAACAGTATACAAGCAAGTATACGACTTTTAGTGTAGTTTCTTGAAAATGAGGAAATAATAAAAAAATACAAAGTAGCCTGTCCAATGGTGATAGAATGAGGAATGTGGAAAAGAAGGTGAACAAACTCTCCTCTACAATCATGCAAATCCTTAAGTCTACAGACCCAACAAGGACAGAGAGAGAGAGGACAGCGTACCCGACGAGGAGTCGGAGGATTTTAGAGCAAAAGACCAACCATCAGGGGTCATAGACGCACAGTGAGGTAAGCGCAGCTCCACCGGCTTGAGGAACTTGAGTCCGTGCGGGCCGCACATCACCAACGGGCTTAGCAGCGTTTCTCCTGAGTGGACATGCACCGGCATTCTGAAATCACTCGTTTTGTACACATTTGCGTGGTGCTTCTTGTATGCCGTGTTGGTCATGTTAAGACCACCACACATACTAACAGAGCAGTCAGCACACACATGATGATTTTTTTTTCCCCATGTGTGTGGTCTCTCACATTTTAAAAATTGTTGAAGATGTTAAAAATCCTTTTGCGTGTACCTCCATTTTAAAGAAGGCTAAAAATGAACATGCAGTATCTAGCAAAAGTGAGTACAGCCCTCACGTTTTTGTAAATATTGTATTATCTTTTAACGCGAAAGAAATGACACTTTGCTACCATGTAAAGTCATCAGCGTACAGCTTGTATAACACTAAGGGTACTGTCCCCTCAAAATAACTCCACACGCAGCCATTCATGTTTACACTGCTGGCAACAAAGTGAGCACACCCCAAAGTGAAAATCTTTAGTGAGGCCATCGTTATTTTCCCAGCACTGCCTTAATCCTCTCTTGGCATGGAGAGAGCACCAGAGCTTCACAAGACAAGAGAGTTTCTGCCCTTTATCGCAGATTTTCGATAAGGTTTAGCGCTGGGGAGACAGAGGGCAACAATCCCCCCACCCCAAATCATCAGAGTCTTTCGTACCACACATGTCACCAGAAGGAAATGACAAAGTGAGCCCCATTGTCAATTCTCATTTAAAGGTGCACATACTTGTTCATCACGCTGTGTGTTGAGTTATTTTGATGGGACTGTACATTTACACTGTTACACAAACTGTACACTGACTACTTAACATTCTAGCAAAATGTTAATTCTTCAGTGCGGTCCATGAGAAGATACAATAAAAATCATGAACATTTGAGGAGGTGTACTCACCTTTTTTGAGATACTGTACACATCGTAAGAGCTAAGAGATACCGATTTGGTTGATGACAACTCCATGTTGCTGGATCATGTGATTTGAAAAGCTGCGTTTCTTCCATATGAACTGGAAATAGCCTAGTCCAGCGCTGACAAGGAACATTGCCTAATGGTGAACTTTGCGATTAGCCATAGGTGGGCATCGCCTAACTGTCGTGCATATGTAATCGACCTGCGTCCATCCCTCGCCGGCGACAGCCAATCCATGCAGAGAACGGAATCTTCACGTCACACGCAGGTGCCGCACGAGTAGACACGCCGCCAAACAAAGACAAAATATCAAACAAAACCAACAGACACACACGCACGCACGTACAGCGTAGTGACCGGTGAAATAAAAAGCATATGGGGCACATGTCATTGCATCTGTGGGTCCGCAAAGTACACAAGACTTTTATTTTTTCCGTACTCGGCCGCGTGTCAGGACTGCGGCACCTGCGTGCCACGCGGTTCAGGTTTAATCCGTTCTCGACGCCGTTTGGCTGATTCGGACCACGACTGGGACCACGCGGGTGGATTAAATATGCAGACGGGAACTCGGTGGCAGTTAGGCGATGCCCAGCTATGGTATTAGCAAAGATTTAGCATTGACTGAAAAGCGTCCCTAAAAGAGCGCTGGAAATGGAATACACAAAAGTGAGGAGTGCATTTTCCTAGTGTGCAATGCAGCTTGCCGCTAACAAAGGATTTTATTCTCAGCTCAACTTCCTGCCGGGACGGCAAACCTCCACGCGAGACTGACCTTTCTCCTTGTCGAGGGGGGGCAGGATGCTGTTGTCGCGGCACACCTTGAAGTAGATCTCCTGCTCCACGTTCTCCGGGATTGCGCCCTGGGGGATGATGATGCTGACGCCCGTCTCGATGGAGCTTAGGACCCCTCCGTTGCAGTTGAAGATGCCTCGGGCGGTGGCCACCACCGTGTGCCCTTCGTCCTCGTCGTCATCGTCCAGTGCGCCGGGGCTGCGGCAGGGGTCCGAGTCATCAATCAGGGCAGTGTTTGGTGCACGACAATACACAATAAGAGCAGAGAGAGATGTTTTTCGGTGTGAAAAAGAGAGCGAGAGACAATTACCTGACAGGAATGGCTTTGGGGATGGCGTTGATGTTATTGTGCTGGTATTTGGGCCTGTTGTCCATGGTGCGAGTGAAGGTGTCCAGACCACTGTCGTGGTCCAGAGGCTGAGGTGAGAGCTGCAGCTTTCCCGCGCTGTTGCTCCCCGCGCCAGGCTTGCCGAGGATCTCCGACTTCCCCTGTGCGTCGTTGGGCAGCAGGTTGTGGTTGAACTTGGGGCTCTCGAACTTGCGCTCAAACGGTCGCGCTGAGCTGGTGTACGGCTTGGGGACGTAGCGGTTGTAACCGGTGGGAACGGGAGCACCGACGGTCTTCGGGGGAGCCGCATCCGTGCCGTTGACCGGAGACTTGTCGGGAAGGGCCCTCGGGGGCAGATAGCTAATCGGTGTGGGTTCATCCCTGCTAACGGGTCTGAGAGCTGCCAGGTCAGGTTTGGGATTGGGGGAGCTCAGCGGCTCGGGTATGGAGTTCACTGGACAAAATAGAGACAATCACAGCATTACACCCAACAATACTCACATCCAAACATAATAAATCAAAGATTCCTAATAAGTTATAATTTATAGGCCTTTGCATTATATCATTCTATTAAATCAGATGATGTGTTCTGGAGAAACTGACTTTGTTGTGTTGGCAAAAATGACTTTTTTGGGTAACGCTTTTGTGTGATAACGGCGATAGAAAATCCGAACAAAAAATGCTTTCCAATTCAAAGTAAAACAGCACAACTTGATTATTTCTCAACGGATCTTCCGGACCTGAAATTGGTCTGCTCCTCTGAGAAGCAGACCAAATTTACTTGACTGACCAGTTTAGAGTTAAAAATAGCCATTAGTAAGCTGGTATGAGCCAAAGTTCCGAGGGGTTTTCCAAGTTGACAATCACCAACAGTGTCACTTGTTCTAAAAACTAGACAAAGAGCACAAAAGGAACATTGTGTGGGCAATAGAATTGGTCATTCATTTTAGGAATCAATTGGGTTTGTTTTTTTTCATGATTTTATTTATTTATTTATTTTTTTTAAGAAAATTCCACAAGGACAGTATCCACTTGTCACAAATCTTAACAGTGTTGATAAGAAACGTTTAGGCTTCTGCTAGAAAGCCCCCCCAACCCTCCCTTACACATAAACACAAAAAAAAGTCAGAAAAATCTTTTGAGAACATCTGAAATTGATCTGAGGTTATTCAGAGGCAATTTTAATCGTGGCAACTATGTGCTGACTGCCATATTTCACCTAAGTCTGTGTGAATAAATTAATTGTGAACACAGCCACATGCCAGTTATAACAGGGCGTGCACCCTCTCTTGAAAAGATGAAAAAAAACCATCTTATTAAATTGTACAATTTAAAGGTCACAATGGTGGAAAAAGTTTTGAAATGATTCCTCCTGGTCTCTTTTTCTTAAAAATCCAAATACCTGGTATTTGCACAGGCGTGCATAGACGTTTTTTATCCACTGAACATTGCCTGATGTCTCCACTTGAACTCAAGCAATTCAACATGTGAGTGTGTTAATCTTAAAAAGATGACCTCAAGTGGCCCATGCTGTTGCACAATAACAAAATATGACAAAAAGTGAGTATTCCAGTGGGTAATGTGAGAGCTTACCATCACCCGGGCTGAGTTTGGGCAGTGTATTGGGTGGGATGGCAGAGCCGGGGGGTCCATACTGAGAAGACGGGCTAATCTGAGCGAGGGGATCATATCGTTTGTCCCCTGGACTCACTTTCTCGACAGACTCCACTCTAATTTAGGTGAACACAAAAGGGGACGAAGAATGAATAAAAACACTGCCGTTGAAAGGAAAAAGGAAAGCATGTACGGTTTTAGTAGATGTGGTGTCATAGGTGTGTGCTTGTACCTGTTGTACGGGTATGACAGTTGAGCTGGTTTGGCCAGATCGTGGAAGCGAATGATGCCAGGACCGGGTTGGCCCATGGCTTTGCTGTCAAAGCTCCGACGATCAAAGTAGGACAACTGCTTCCTGTAGTACTCCTCGTCCTCGTCGGGGTCGTAGTGATTGGTACGCATTACATCATCAAGCGGTTTCGTGTGAGGCCTTTGTGGCTCAGGAGCCCTGAAGATGAAGCAAGCAAAAATAATGTCAAGTTTTGTGCAGACATTTACTTTGATGAAAGTCCTAATGGAAATGAAGAAGACTCAATATGCTAGTCTTTGAATTTGTTTGGCCGCGCAACAACTGGCCTCCACTAGATGGGGCTCAAAAAGGGTTAGGGTCTTTTATCCACCTTTGCTGTAGCCTGGGGGCGCTGTAATAACCTCAACTTACCTGTAAGACGACCTTTCCTGCTCCAGGTTGCTGAGCGAATTTGCCTTGAGAACCGGACCAGGTGCGCTTGACGGTTTGGGAACATCTGCTGGCTGAAAGAGAAAGAGAGGACACAATTAGTCAAAGTTTTTTTTAAAAGTGTTGCCAATACTGTTCCTTCATGAGAGAAAAGAACAGCACACATTGCTCATTTTCATAGAATTTAAAAGTACCCTGAGAACTGACGATTCTCCTTCCTTCGCCCTGTCCATGGAAACGGACCGCTTATTTTCGAACATCTTTACTCTGTTGAGTACCGACTGTGGTTTCATGGCCGGGTCCTCCTCCAGGTCTTCTCGTTGGAGGGGTGGCAAGGGTTTTGTTCCAGGAGTGACTGCTGGCTCACCAGGGGAGGTGAGTGTCTCTGTTTTAGGAGGGAGAATTGGCGGTTCACAGTTCATCGCAGGCTCGTGCATCCCCGCCTTGAAGCCCCGGTGTGGACCAGGAATGTAGGCGGGCCTTAGACCGGAGTCGCCGAAGTACGGCTTTGGCGGGTCTGGAGAACGAGGCGAGTTAATGGGAAAGCTGTGAGCGTCTGCCTCATAAGGAGAGCGGGCATCGTAGCATGCAGGGGGCGGCGGCGGAGGCGGATCATCGTAACGAATTGGCCCAGGCTTGGTGTGGCGTGCTCTGCCATCGTAGCCCACCGGATGGGGGTCTTCATATCGAGGCTGAGGCGGGCTGTAGTCCCTCCCCGGCCCATCCTCGTAGGGCGAGCGGGGGCTGTAGCCGATGGGCTGCTGGTGGGCCGGCTGGTAACCTGGGGGCTGGGAGGGCGAGGTCTGCTGGTCGTAGGGGGACCACTGCTCGTTGTAATGAGGCACACGGTTGTCGTAGTGCATGTGAGAGTCAGCGTTGTGAGACTTTGGTTCTGTGTAGCCGCCTCCGTCGTAACCGTAAGGCGGGTGGTCGTATTCTCGGTATGGCTGCTTGTCCTGGTACGGTGGCTGGTGACTGTAGCTCATAGACTGCTTCAGGCCGTGGTTCATTCGCACAGGTTCCTCCATATTGTACAGGTCTTTCTTGTACATCTGTGGAGAGACAATATGAAATGAATGTTTTTGTTGCGTAACAATGGTGATGATCCTACGCTTTTAACCATCATCGTGTTTCAGGACAGAACACTGGGGAAGGATGTCCCCAACAACAAATTAAAAAAAAAAAAAAAAAAAGAGCACGTTTCAGAATCTAAAAGTGAAATTGATGGAAGTGAGCATACAGTGACACTTTCCAAATTACATAGGGAAATTTGTCAAAGTGCAAATTATACAAGCAATTTGTTTATTGAAAAATAGTTCTGAATGCCCATTTGACAAGATGCCTTTCAAGAATGACGATCATCCATATTCTTACGTGATTTTTTTTCATGTTTTATAATCAAAACTTCATTTCTGAAAGGCCTCATCTCAAACATATGATGTGTAGCCTGGAGACAGCAAATTGAGTTACAACACTTCCTAAGGAAGAAGGTCCATTTATTGGCATCTGCTCAGAACTAAGCACGTGAATATTAACATAATGCGGGGTGCTGGGGTGAGTGTTTTGTTCCATAGGGAGAATTGTTTGACGAAAATCATTACCAAGAGTACTGTCTGCAGGTTAGCTTTCATCATGCAACCAACATTCAGTCAGTCAAACTACTGGCACTACAACACAACACATCTACAATAATGCCACTCTAAATGCTCGTTTTTCATCTACAGAAGAGAGTTAAAGCTAAAAGGAACCCAAAAACATTTTGGAGCCATGCAAAGGAAGTAAAAGGCAACAGTTAGGGCTGGTTGTGGATGGTCTTCACCCTGGTCAAAGACTCAGATTCACCAGTCCTTCTGGTCTCCCAGGTCTCACCATTGTACATGTGGACGAGGATGTCGCACATTCTCTGGGAGCCAGAGGCACACAGTGGGCTCAGTGAGGCACACAGTGTGGGCAATTCATGCAGAGAGCGAGTGGAAAGCATGTGCGAGAAGACAGGCAGTTAAAACGGCAGACTGTGGCCCAGGCCCGGTCCAAGTGGGCGGTGGAAACAGCGGGTACCTTTGGTTCTGAACCAGGCGGTCCAGATGGGTGGGGTTCATGTGGTGGTGGTGGGGGCTGAAAAAGCTCAGGGGCAGGACTGGGGCTGCTAAGTGAGTCAGCCTGAGGAGCTGCGGCTGCAGCAGGGAGCTCCTCTAGGTGCAAACTCTCTAGCTGTACAGGCTGCTCAACAGCAGGGGGCGCTACCGCCGCTGCAGGCAAGGAGAGCATGGGAAGAGCAGCCTCCTCTTGCTGCGAATATCGTTAAAAGACATTTACAAACACAGCTTGCCAAGGGCACACAAAGTAAAAGCTCAACCCAACACCTTGATATTTCTGCACCGAACGAGCCAGTCAAGGCTCTTGCAAATGTCTGCTTTGATCAGACAATATACAATACAGTATACCAGTATCTTTTAAATCATGTTTAATACCTAGGCTATGTCCACACTTGCACAGATGTTTTGAAAATGTGTATTGCCCACCGAGTGCCAGAAAAATGTTTTTCACACAAAAATTTCTCCACAACTATGCTGTCTGGGGAAAAAAAATCGATTACATGTTAACATGCTCTCCTAAAAAGCAACAGGTTAGGGTATACAACTACTACTTGTAATGCCACTGCAGCCAGTACAGTGCGCAAGATAAATGGACAATACACAAATGCGGCTAATGTGATTAGACCATGTTTGAGTCTTATCATCATTCAAAGAATTTGTCTTTTGCTCACAGGGAAATGAGTAAAAATCGGATTTTTTAAAGATCATAGATGATCAAAGACACACAATATGGCGTTAACACAATACATAACGTTCCCAAAAAGTATTTTCAGTAGGGATGCACGATAACTATCGGACCAATAATCACCAGATTGATATTGGGAAAAAACAACATCACGTTCATCAGTCCAGAGAAACAAAGCTGGACCAACAAAAATAAGCCACTTGAAGTACGAAGATAACGGTCTGGTTACTGTCACTTTAAGCGCAGGGCCTCTTCTGCATGATGGAGGCAGTAATAAGGCGCCGCTGTGCACATCTTTATTTTTCTTCACTAACTTCATTGCTGGGCTTGACTTTTTCTGAGCAGTTCATCTGTGACGACGTGTGTGTTTGGACAGTTGCCGGTGGTCGGTAATAATTTCAACCCAGGCAAAATACATTGTTAGACGAGTCAATATTTTTACCTTAATCTGCATTGAATTGTTACTGTTATGATGTACCAGGTTTTCCTTTGTTTTTTGGAGTACATAACGTGATGTGGTTACCATGCAGTGGGAAGATATAACAAAGGGTTTGGCTGTGTCCTACGACTGCTTTAGGGTAAATAAAACTGCGTCCAACCTCTTAAACCGTGACAAACGTTATTAATAGTTATGAGACTGCTCATCGCCTCACCGTCTGAAGTGACAACAAGTTCAGAAAATAGCAAAACACGCGACTGCATGTCAAGTGATGGAATTTTCTTTCATTTTAAGCTGAAACAACAGATATATTTGTAGCGTACAAAAAAAAGTGATCTTTATCATTTTGGAGACGCAGGAAGTTATCTGCTATCGGTGGGTAAAAATTGTTATCGTGCATCCCTCGTTTTCAATGACCAAAACACAGTTTGAATGAGGAGAAAAGGGCCAAAGCACAAAGAAAAATATGAATTGTTTGTGTGGACATGGCCTTAGCCAACAACCGAGACAACAAAATGAGTTGACCTCTACTTTGGATTTACAGTATATACAGTAAATCTATCCACATAGGTGCACGCACACACTAGAGTGTTTTAAAAGACGAGGAATATTACCTGCTGTGGAGATGGCATCTTGAATCCAGTGGGGTCTATACGATTGGCTGGGTCGGGCGGCACTGGGTGCTGGTATCCGGGGTAACCAGGGGTGTCCTGAATGACGGGCGGGTCTTCCCTCACAGGTTCGGAAGACCGCGTGATTGCGGGCTCCGTGGGCAGACCCACCTCGTCGTTCAAGGTCTCATCCAGCTCCTGGTCCGTGTACGCCCCGCCCTCCGTGTCTGTGTCCTCGTAGTCGGATGTGTGGCGGCTGTCTGTGCTGTACATGGAGTACTCGCTACCTGGCGCCGACAAGTAGGACAGACGGTCGTCGTGGATATCCAAATCATCTTCCGTGGTGCCATCCGCCTAGGGAGAGAAGCATTTACCTTTGGGCTCACGACTCACTGCATGGTAACCGTGACAGATTTCCAAAATCCAAGGTGGCGTTGCTCACCTTTCCCTCTGACACCCACACCAGCTGGTTCTGTTGCTGCTGGATGGTCTCTTTTAGAGCTCCATACCAACCGTCATTCATGTTGTTCAAGTTAATGGTGGCTATAAAAGTGAATTTGGGGTAATTCATGTAAAAGAAATAACTCAGCTTTTTAAAGCCTCTTAATATTCCGCGGCCACTCACTGGTGAACAGGTGATGATTATTCTTCCTCAGTTTGATGGCTCGTTCATACAGCTTCCTGGCACTTTTCCTGGACTCTGGACACAACCTTGTCCTCATGGTCTTCACACCCTGCTTGTTGTCGGGATTTAGGAAGACTACGATTGGGTACCACTGAGCATAGTTCAGCCTGTCCACAGCATTCGGTGTGATGTCCAGCACAGCGTGTTTGTCCTTGAAGAGAGAGCAGAAGAGGAGAAGGTGTGTTGCGGTGATTAAATCAGAACAATCTATTGTGGATATCCAACTCAACAAAAAAAAAAATAAAAAAGCGCGCTCACTCTATCTATGATTTGTTTGATAGTGTGAAGACGAATAATTCCTGAACTGCGCTGGTCTGTTCCTGCATCTCTGGGCTCGCTCTCTGGAAAATAATACAAACAATATATGAAATTTTTTAATAGCTCATACCTAGTGTATGTCGTACTGTTTAAAACATGATGTGTCAACTTACTTGCAAGCTCAAAAAGATCTGGCTCTTCTCTGGAGAGTTTTTCACGTGCAACATCGGCAATAGGTCCAAATATCACAACAGGTCTTAAGAAACCAGCTATAATCACACATAAATTAAACTGTATAATTCAAACGATGTAATATTTATGTGCACGGTCAGTTGTTTCACCTTCTCTCAATACAACCCGCTCATATGCTGGGAACTTTGTCTGGACTGGCTGAGAGGAAAGATCTTCTCGGCTCTTCCTGAGGTTCCTCTTTGAACTGCGAAGACCACGGAACCTCCAGAAGTCCGCCCTGTCGCCCCCGGCTGTTTTGGGGAGTGTGTATTGCACGCTGGAGAGCTGCTCCGCTCTGTTGACATATCGCAGGGGAGGCAGAGATCACTTGACGCACAAAGTAATGGATGTGTCATAAACTTGGCACTGCTAATCTCAATACTGCCAGCAACAAAGAGCATTTCAAGGAAATGACAGATTTAAAATAAATAACAAGACGGAATGTCCAATGCTCCATTTATTCTTCAAGTCATTTTTTTAATAATCGAACTTCCTGCTAAAGTCAACATAGACCGGACACTTCAGGGTCTCCTGCATAATCTAATGAGATCTAATACAGGAGCGGCATCAAGCTCTTCCTCTAGAAAGCACATAATGCGAAGTTTTGATTGACACTCTCAGAAGTATTACTTTAAAATGACAATTGTTATTGTAGTTGGCAGTGGTGTAGAACTACAATGCATTGTATTGACAGAACCAGACTGTATATTTTGCCCCATTTGTGGCTAAATACGGTTAACCAAAAATATCAACTGACGAACAAAAATGAAAAACATTAAGAAACACAGACTGTATATAAAAAAAAAACAACAACTTGACTTTAAGAAGCAGAAATCTTGTGGCTTGTTTTATCTGTGCTTGAGGAGGAGCTCACCTGTTTTTGTTTGGGATGATTCCCCTCTCCACCTCCTGGTGGTTCTTGCCAATGCGAATAGCGAGCCAGGAACCAAGCTTGCCATTGTAGAGGGTATCCACGACACGGAACACCTCGCCCTTGTTAAAGCTTAACCCGTATGGAGATTCCTTCTCATATTCAAAGTGGGTCCGGATATAAAAGGAGTCACCCACATCAGACTCCACGATCCGCCGATAGACTGAATGAATGAATAAATAAATAAATTAAATGGTGAGCAATAGCCTGATCCAGATCTGGAATTAATGAGACTACAGATTACAGTAAGGTGACATTTTGGTCTTTCTCCTGACTTACCATCTTTCTTCTTCTGGGCCAAAATGGTGACCTCTTCACCTTTAGGAAGATCCAGGAGGAACAGCACTGCCTCCTCTCGGATTATGTTTGCAAAATCTACGTTGTTTACCTGAAATTAGGTAAACCATATTAGACCTGGTGCTTTTCCCACAACATAAATTACAGCTTTTTAGTGCATTTAAGATAAATCGTAAGCCTATTCCACGACTGACAGCATGGTTGAGAGTAGAACTCTGTAAATTAAGGGTTCCTAGATCTTTCTGTTCTCCATATTTCTAGGGAAACTTTTTTTTTTTGTGTCGTGTAAGAATCCAAGACATTTCTCAAAGAAAGGAGGTGTAACAAAAGAGATATATGGCTGCATGTAAATGGTACAAACAGTGAAAGGAACAGTTTTTTTTTGTGTGCGCTTCCAAAGTCATTGCTAAGAGACCGGCCGTGAGCTACAGGAATTTTGGAGCAAGCATTGTGTATAAGGAAGAATAAAAAAGCGGGGGCTTGATCTGCATGCACAATAAGCCAAAATTGCATAGAGCCACTTGGCGCTCCATTAGGAAAAGTGAAAAATGTTCAATAGAATAATCAATTTTTCAAGAAGCCTGCATCTTAAACCACTTTATTTGGGGGTAAAAAGAAAAGTACCCTGAGAATTTGGTCACCCTCTTCCAGGCCCTCCTTCGCAGCTGGGCTATCCTCCAGCACTCCAGCAACAAAGATGCCAACATCATTCCCTCCCGCCAGCCGCAGCCCCACACTCTCACCCTTTTTGAACTTTACCAGCTTCATGCTTGGCCTGAGGACAGAGGACAAAGAAAACAGTCAGACTTTATTAGACGTGATACACTTTAATGGAATTTTTGCGTTCAGCAAAACAAAGCGAATAATGAGTGGATCTCGGAATGCTGCCCTACTTTGTATTTTCTTCAACCCTGTGGCGTTGCCTAGAAAATTCTTGACTGAAATGCTGCCCTCCTTTGCTTCTCGTCAAGTACAGTCGCCTGCCTTTGCAGATGACCACAAAGGTTACGGTCACTTTTTCTTTATAGTTTAAGACGCCAACCTCTCCTGATAGTCTCGTTTAAAACTCAGCACTGTTATCCTTTTGGAGGCGAAATTTGTGACGTAGATAATGATGAATGCAATTAGTAATACCGAAGGATGCTGTCATCGTGAGCGGCACTTGGCACGGGGGCATCGGATGGGCTGACAGGCAGGTCCACGTCAGGCTGTCCAGGCTGGGCGTACACTGGCTTCGGCTCTGATTTGCACATCAAGGTCATTGAACAGACAGAGGAGTACCATCAAAACAAGAAGTATACATATTTTTTAAAAACTCATAAAATAATTGTTACAAACACTGAAGGCGCACAGAGTGTCCTGAGCGGAGAGGACAAACAGACAGGAAGCAGAGCGCTGCAGGCAGGAATGAGACGTCAGACTAAATAAGATCATAGGGTTTATTTTCCCTTGGCTCCAGGCAAGTTAAGCTTGGCTCAGCAGGCGTCTGAAGCTGAACTTTTTCTTGGAATTCAGAAAAAATAGGGAACAAAAACTGCGACGATTTCTTAATCAGGGTTGTTCTGATGCATATGACACGGGTTCAACTGCTGAGGCTTGAGTGACTGACCTGGGAGCGGCGGAAGTTGTTTCTCATCTCTAGTGAGAGCCGGCTCTTTCGGCTTGGGCAGAGGAATTTCCTCTGAAAGCTTTGCTGGTGTTGAAGCCCCTTTTGATAGCCGCTCCTCATCTCGACTTCTGTGACTGAGGTCAAAAAGAGATGGATTTGTTCAGTTCAGCATCAAATGCAGACCGTTGCACTATAAGAGCTGGGAGGCAACACATTCATCATCTTTGCTACAAAGAAGAACACACAGGGTAGTACTACACTAAACACTACGTTTATGGAGCCCCCCCCCCCACCATAAGGGACAGAAAAATTTAAAAAAAGAGAGCTGGAAAGCTTGAAACTGAGGCAGCATCTTGGTCTTGAAGGTCACAACTTTCCTCGTTTATATGCTCTATTTATAGAGCATCTTGATCTTCCTTGTTCAAGGTGAACATGCAGACGTTTAATAGCCTGTAGATTGGTAGGAATGTAGTGTATGCCTCTAAGCCTACTGCAAAAATATACATTTGTTACAAATGTTACCATCAGGTTATAAAATAAACAGCAGTCAAGATTGCCCACATTGCCGTAAAATGGAGTCATCAACATGCCACCTTGTTTACAGCAAAGCTGTCATAACGCCGGCCAAGTGTGTGAATTTATACAATGTTGTGGTGTGTGGCTGAGGGATGTCAACAGAATTGGCATTTTGAAGTCACTGCTGTGGGAGCCACATTTACCGTACAAGTGTTTATTTGGCAACAGTACTCATTTCACTTATCAGCGCAACATTACCGTTTACAGGGCAATGCAGCGAAATTCCCCTACCGGAAACAGCAGGTAAAACATCCTTAAAAGGGAAGTCAACCCAAACATATTTTTTTTTCAAGAATATGTTCTATTAAAGCCCACTCGTTGAAACAAGGCCTTCTGGTAAATATTGCGTTTGTGGAATAAGAGTTAATCCACTCATTTTTAGCCTGTCGACTGAAAATGACATGTCAACTACTCAGGTCTCAGGTAACGACCAATCACGGCTGCCCTGTTTTCTGAAGCTGAGCCGTGATTGGTTGTTACCTGTGCCCTGAGCAGTTGTGATGTCATTTTCAGTCGATAGAAGTGACAAAATGGCCGCCCCCTGAAATGGCTAAAAAGGGTGGATTTTGCTGCTTAACTCATATTGCACATACACACTATTAATCAGAATGCCGTGTTTCAACTAGTGGGCCAGCTGGGAACATATTCCTGAAAAAAATATGTTTGGGTTGATTTTCACTTTAAGGTTAATCTAGAGGCGGCACGGTGGCGACTGGTTAGCACGTCCGCCTCACAGTTCAGAGGTCGTGGGTTCGATCCCGGCTCCGGCCTCCCTGTGTGGAGTTTGCATGTTCTCCCCGTGCCTGCGTGGGTTTTCTCCGGGCACTCCGGTTTCCTCCCACATTCCAAAAACATGCATGGTAAGTTGATTGGATACTCTAAATTGCCCCTAGGTGTGATTGTGAGTGCGGATGTTTGTCTCTGTGTGCCCTGCGATTGGCTGGCAACCACTTCAGGGTGTCCCCCGCCTACTGCCCAAAGACAGCTGGGATAGGCTCCAGCACGCCCCGCGACCCTTGTGAGGAGAAGCGGTACCGATAATGGATGGATGGATGGGTTAATCTAGAATAACAGTTTCAACAATGTCACAAAGGTGTCTGGTTTTATTTTTGAGTTAAACTTGTGACCACTTCAGTTTGTTTCGCTGAGTGATGTGAAGGCTAGCGATATACAGTAATAGAAAAAGGTGACTTTTTGTACAGTTTAAGGGCCAAAATACTGCAAATAAAGTAGACTCAGATCCTGTGTTGCAGTACTCTAAAATGCAAAGTGTATTACGGAAAAAGTCAGCATTTCTTTGTGGGAAATATTGCTGTGAGTTTAAATTTTGTTGCAAAATTAAAAATATGAATCTACTTCTCTGACTCTGCTTTAAATTGATTTGAACAAGATTTACACTTTTATACTAAATGATACTAGTTCAACAAGTAATTAGTCACAATTTACATGAACTTACGGTATTCTCCAACTGGACACAAAAAGGGGGGAAAAAAAAAAAAGATAAATCAAATCGAGTTTTTAGTGAAGTCATATATACAGTGATGTATTTCATGAAAATGCCATTTTCCCATCGTCGCTGTCCTGTGAAAAACATGTCCAATTATTGAATTAAAAAAAAATCTTCACGTTAATGCGATGTCTGTAACGCGGAAACCCCACTCATGTAGAAATAATTGAATTTTAAAAAAATCTTCACGTTAATGCGATGTCTGTAACGCGGAAACAACATTCACGTAAAAATAAGAAAAATGAAAAAAAAATGGACACAACTGTTTTCACAGGACAGCGACGACATGTTCCAATTTAGTGATTAAGTTTGACAAATCTAATGCGATGAAAATGTGGGCTTTCCTTCTCAACAATAACTTTTTCGGTGAGTCATCATTGTTCTGTATTAAAACAGACTGTAGCTAAAACTACCACAGTGATACAAAAAATATCCCATGAAACAAATTCCTATTTACACCAAAACGCATGCAAGGAATGCATATTTTTGTGGGTTGCTGATCCTCACCTGCCATTGCTGATTTGAGGTGGCGAGTGTCGGGAGTGGTCTGAGGGTTCCGATCGTCTGTCTGGAGAGCGGGAGCGGCTGCTACGAAGTCTGTCGTGCGATCGATTGGAATGGTCGGATGCCAGAGAATGGATATCTGAAATGTCTGATCACACACGCACGCACGCCACCGTTAAGCACCCGCAGCCAGTGAGCGGTGAACACTTAACAGCAATCTCACCGTCTCTGTCGGAGGCGTTGGCTGAAGGAATGCTGTCATCGAGGTCAGGGATGTTCAGCAAGGTCGCCCTGTCATCTCTCTGAACAACCATTTTTAGCTTGCCCTTTGACCTTTCTATCAGCTTCTTGGCATCGATCAAGGAGAGGTTCTCGGTCACTGTGCCATTGATCTAAGAGAATCAGAAGACGGATGCTTATCTATGACAGGGCAACCCTGTTCCGCAGCCAGACATTTTTATACCCACAATTTGTTTGCCACTTAAGTACTATACTTAATGGTGTGATTGGATGCAGATCAACAGCAACACTGGTCATCCTTATCAGCGTGAAATCAAATGAAAGAGTGTGGAAAAGCAACCCAGAGACTTCATTAGGACCGCAAGCCAGTGAGATCCAATAAAAGAACTGTAGCGCCGTTATTTCTTGGTCTTGGCTGACACTCGTCGAGAAGCATGAACTAAACTGTGAAATTCCACTGCATCCCATTGAGAGGGTTCCTGTCTCAGTACCACGTAGTTAGGGTACATGTTTAGTTTTGTTTATTAAACTACAGATCTTATTTTTGATCTCTTAAGATTGTGCAGGCAGACAAAGGGACGAGCATGTGAAGTGTATAGAAAAGTACACTAAAGATTGCGTGGATTACCAAAAAAAAGTATTCACTTCAATTTGCCGTTAAAAGAGAAAACAGAGTTGACTTAATTGATTGAGAGCAGTTACAGTTTGAAAAAAAAAAATATCTGTTACAAACACACTGCTATTCAATGTGCCGTGCAAAACCAGTGGAGATTCTGGAAACGCTTCAGCCTGCTAAATGCTGTTATGCAACATTTGACAGCGCAAAACAGCAGTAAAAAACAAAGTGGCTGCTAATGTTCAATTCCACTACATGACCGCTCCTTATTTCGCTAGAAAAAGGACATCATGCAACATAATCAGTTGCTTCATACATTTTTAACCTGATTTGACGTTTCCCCACCAGACTCCCTCACCTTCAGCACAACATCCCCCTCCTGGATGTTTCCATCCCTGGCTGCCAGGCTCTCGGGGGAGATGTCCTTGACGAAGATGTGGCTGGCCAAGCGCAGGCCATACTCTGCTTGGTGAACGACAACAACAAAGACAAGGTTAGCACAGAGTTGACAAGACCGCACGGCTGCCCGCCACGTTCGGATGCTGCTTCCGCCAGGATTAACAGTGAAGATTAAAGAAGATTAATTCCTCTTCTCTTTTTACGAAGATTGACTTGAGTAACTTGGATTCTGCTGTGGCTGGCAAGTTTTATGTTCCCTGGAAGTTAACCAAAATTGGCTTGGGAGAGTTTAAATCTGACCCAGAGGAAAATAAAGTAGGAGGTGATTTTCCTGGATTAACAGTTGGACTAATTGTCTTTCTCTTTTCCATCCCCGACTTTGTGAGCCTCACCTTCATTTTTGCGTGATTTGACCAGCGTCACCTTGGCAGGACGAGGAGGCAGGTTGTGTGAGCGGCGATCCGACCGCGGTGAGAGACTTCTCTCCCGCGAGCCACTGCGTTCGCGTTCCCTGTCCCTTCGGCCGCAGCTGCGACCACTGCGCCGACCCATGGCTCCGCCCATGCCGCTGTACGCGCCACTCCGTCCGCTCCGCGTCTCGTATATCTCTTCATCGTAGCTGTCCTCCTCCTCATCGTGCTCTGACATCGTTTCCCGCTCCCCGAGGCGACCCATGGGGACGTGAACCTTCCTCTTCCGTCTGATTGTCTGCTCAAAGTAAATAAGATGTAAGGAAGTATTGGTTTACAGAGAGATTAATCAATCGTATTGATTAAGGTCACCTCAGGGAACTTCCATTTTCTAGTTTTGAATGACTGAAAATAACATATTATTTCCCAACATTGAATAGCACAATTTCACTCACGATTTTGGCAATTTTTCCACTTTTACGAAGCTGCTGGACTGCATAGGCATGCTCCACATTATCCATGGACACAGCATTGACCATGACAACTCTGTCATTTTCCCTACAGCGGGTTGACAAGAAGAGGAGACGTGCTGGAGTCGCTCTGGAGCAAGGTGGAAAATGTGAAACTGATCAGTGTGCTGCCAATGATGGTTGAAGAACTTACTGTAGTAGCCCTTCAGCCGGGCCTCCTTTTAGCACATCCGAGATGACAATGGAGGTCTCGCCGCTCTGAAAATGAGGGTTATCTCGGCCTCCTGATATGGCTATCCCGAAGCCAAACCCTGGTGCCTGTATTTAAAAACAAATACATGACACAGATCATTCATTTACACTGATATCATTTGCGATAACAATTAAGATCCCTCAAAGTGAAACATTCAGTCCACAGAGGTTGGAACGGGGGATACAGTGCACACCACACAAATGCAAGCCTGCATGGAGAAATGTCAGAGTGACGATGCTGACTGCACACTTGAGTCGAGTCCCGGGGGCATTCAGTGCTTTGCTCAGAGCACCTGGACAGTCGTCAAGAAGCAGACTGGCCATCTCTCAAAAAAAAATGCAAATCCAAACTTGTGAGTCTCTCAAAGTTTCAAAGTCCAAGTCATTAAGGATGAACTACACCCGGCCTGATGAAATATAGATTATATTGGTTGAGAACATGCTTTGACTGGTTGTGGTAGTGCTAGATTCAGTGGGTCGTTAAGCAAGAAGCTGAATGAATGCGTGTCACAGTAAGGATGCATCGGCATTTTGGTTGCATGCACATTCTTGGGCTCGAGAGACAAAAATGTGAGAAATGCAAGTGAAGATCCTTGGACCACGACGGGGTTTTCAAAGATGTTAATTTGTAAAGACTGTCTTTGAATACTCACCCTGTGCAGTGTTACAGTGTGCTGTTCCCAAATGACAGTCTCCTCCATTGCTGCGCTCTAGAAGACACGCACAAAGATCACAGTGTGATTAACACAACAGGTCAAACAAGTGATCAAGTCCTGCAATATTCCCACCACTAGACGTTTTGGTGGTGATTCAACGCATTTTACACTATGGCATTCCGATTAAATTGCATTTGTGGAATAGGAGTTAAGCAGTAAAATGCAAAAACGGGTGGATTTTACTACTTAACTTCTATTCCACAAACACAGTATCAATCAGAATGCCGTGTTTAGACTAGTGGGGCCGCATAGAACATATTGTAAAGAACATTTTTGTGGTTGACTTTCTCTTTAACTTTAAGGCGTCACCGACTTGGGGCAAACACATCTTGACAACTCTATTCCCCCAACACATGTAGACAAAGAAATTTACTCATTAGTTTGCGCTGTTTCTAAATCAGTCTCTCCGATGACAATATACAAGTAATGACTAGGGATGTCCCGACTAATATTGTGTAATATAAAATGATGCTACTACGAGGGGTGTGCAATTAAACAAAATTCAATTACAATTACGATTTTTACACTCTACGATGACCAAATTGGCATAATCGTAAAAATGGATTATTAATATACATTTTTATTCAAAGCACGATTGTATACACAAGGAAATCATACATTTACACATTGCTTTTAATAATTAATTTTATAAATGTTTGGTCCAAAAGGAACTTACTTATATTTGTTTGTCTTTATATATATTTTTTTAAATAAATCATTTGTATAATCGTGACTTCAATTATAAACAAAATAATTGTGATTAATACTTGTTTCATAATTGAGCAGCCCTAGCTACTACTGTTCTATGTGTCAATATATTTGCACATTTGGATTATTTTGTAACTTTGTGACATTAAAATGTTCAGAAAATTATAAAACCGATCTTTTTCACCCGACACAGGTCAGCTGAAAATCACATGATCCACCCCGATATCCGATCATGTGATTGATTGGGACATCCCTAGTAATGAATGACATTAAGTATGATGTGTAACATACGTGCACACAAAGTGACATCACAACCAACCGGTGGTGCTTGCGTGAGTGTCTAAGCTAACTAACACTCAGCATCCTCACGAACGATTGCGCCACCATGTCAGGATAGTCTCGTATTCTGTGCCTTGTCTACTGTACACTGGCTTGGTACAATGATAAAAACCCTTGCAAGATAAAATGAGGCCACACTGATAGTCGATGACATTAAAGCACAGCCTTGGTCACAGTAACCCCCTGAGAGGATGAGATGAAGGTCGGCTCCTTCAGCTGTTAGTGCGACCTTGTCCTCAGCGCCTCCGCTGCTCATTCGTGAACTGATCTGTGCTCCTCCATCATTTCACCTCCACATGTTTAATGGCTGCTTATAAAACATTATCAAGTCAGGGTGGGTCGTAAAAGATGTGTGTAAAATGCCTGCTTGTCCGTCAACTTAATCGTTTCGAAAATTTCATATGTCCCTCCATATTCAGATGACGTCCGTTTACAGCAGCATCATGTCTACTTGTATTTAACCCAGCAACCAGCTCACGATTTGGATAACAACACCCTAAATGAGACGCAAAGGCATAAATCGCCACAAGTGGCCCCGCACGTTCTTGGCCTGGCAGCCGCGGTCATTAACTCCTCAGGCAGCTTATGGCGGGACTCGACACAAGAGGAGTGAGAGCAAGTTTGAATGAGATCACCACTCACTCCCCCACACCATCCCCCAAGCCTTCTACACAGAGTACACTGCAGCACTTGAGAGGGGGTCGGGTAAAAGACATATGAATATTAACAAGACTGCAGAAAAGACAGAATTCCAACTGGGACTCTTTCAGGAAGTATCATTGACGGTTACGTCCAACCGGTCACCCCGATGGAAACACCGATGCAACGAAGTAAAATAGCTGGACTCAGTCAAGGCAGACAACGTATACCTCGTTTTCGGTGGACATTTCTACTTTTGTCAGTTTCACGGGAAACATACGTTTGGTCGTAAAGGTACAGAATGATCCAAATTGTGTAAAAGCCTCACAAAATTCAGGGAAAACAAATCTAAAGTACTTTGTTTGCTTTTGTCTCGCCCTCCATGCTTTTCTCCCTTTGACGCACACCTCCTTTCAAGGCATGCAGTTTGGCGTTTTCCTCCTGCAGCGCTTGTTGCTGCGGTAACACACAGGGACCTCTGTGGTGTTTTTTTTTTTTAAGTGGGCTGACATTTGCAGTGCTTGCCAGCAAGACACAATTGGATTTACATACCAAAATGCCTCTCTACGTTTTGAATGAACAAAGGTAAACAGGCGAGAGAGTGGGTAAACAAACTTTTGAGATCCATTCATTACTTTGGGGTGACATTAGCTGGTGCTGGTGGCTACAAATGTGAAAGGACAGATATGGCTCCTACTGTTTTTTGAAGGATGTTTGTGGTTTAAACAAACTAACAGAATGATCCATTGACTGGATCTGGTGTATTGAAAAGTTGTCATAAACCAACTGGCCAAATTGCAATTAAAAATGTAATCTAAGGACAGAGTGACATCACAGCATCATTTGAGTTGTGACAAGAAAAACGCTCCTGTACAGATGGTTGTTCGGTTGCCCCATTGACGGATGCGTTTGTATCCTGCCTGAGCACAAACAACTGGTGCCAACACAAGCCTCATGCCACAAGGCAGAGCCAAAGCTGGCAGCTCGAAGGAGACACTCGGGCCATGCTTGGGGGATTACGACCAAGCAACTTGGGAGCAGGCACAACACAGATGGACCGCCACACAGATGGAACGCACAGCTGGAAGTAGGGCTGGAAAATATGGCCTTCAAATAAAATCCCAGATTCACCCCCCCCCCATAAAAATGCATTAAAAAAATCTGATTTTCTATTTTAATAGATTTTTTTTCCCCCCTCTTCAAAAACAAAACTAAACTAAAAACAAAACGTAAAGGACAATGACAATCGTCAAAACTATGAGAAACACAACCACCTTCAAGCACAATCCCGAACGCATTTTAAATGTCTGACAATAAATGAATAAATAAAATAAAACTATTCCACTAGGGGTTAAAATTCAACAATAAAACTGTGCCTGAAAATAACATTGCTGCCAGACAAAATAAGCCTGCGTTACTGAAAATGTAAACAAAATCCTGTATACGGTCTATAACACTGCAGTCACATGCCAGGTAGGTTACCCAGATTTTATAAAACATTTTTTGGCAAAGAAAACAAACGTGTCTAATTAGACTTTTCACTGATCAGAACGAACAATGTTTTGCATTTTTTGTGGATTTTATGAATGGCCGTAATGTTTTAATTTGCTGATACACGAAATAAGACATTACATCCGCTGTTTTTCACTCAAATGATGTATAAACAGTACATAGTTTTCCCTTCCGTGCTACTGGCTTTGGTTTAAATAGTCTTCAAACATACTTTACAGAAGAATGTTTGTTGCTCATTTTCAGACGCTCCAAACACCAAAAAAAAAATCCCCCAAAATTTGATAACTGATTTGACAATGTAGGAAACAACAATCAATACACAACATTTTATTTATATGACTTTCTATAAGTGTTTCCATTTTCAAATGATCACTTTTACAACATCACTGGTGAGCTAGACAGAACATACTGGCACCTTTTTGGTGATCCCTGGATGAGAAAATTGTCTTTAGGGACTAGTCTGAATGTGTCTTTGAGGTAAAAATCTAATTTGGGTTATCAACATGGTTTATGCAAAGATTGTTCAGAGAAACAAGAAAAAAGCTTTTGCTAAGGAGGATCTTATTAACAAATCCTAATTCAGGTCCATAAAGAAAGCGATGCCCCAACAAAACTATTCAAACAAGCCTTGTTAAAAACTAGGTCCAGAGGAACCAAAATCATTTCATGTTACAAAAGTTATGTGAAAAAGTATCTTCAGTTTAACGACACTCAAGTTTTTCTAGCAGCAGCAATTCATGACAACACCAATCACACAAGAAGGAGTCAGCAGTCCACACCTGACGTCCGTCTTTTCTACAGAGACAATGCTAATTGCGATTTTAGATGACGCTTTGTGGAGCGACATCGACACTTTCTCTGCCTCGCATGCAGAGGCAAGAGACGTCCTTTCTGAACATCCTTCTTCAAAATGGATCCCTCCCTGCAACTCTCTCTTCACATGCACATGGGATTGAAGCAAATCCCCTCGGGCTTGGCAGCGATCTGTGTGGGATCTGCAGTTCTGCTATAGTACGGGACTCCTCTGTGCTAGTGAATATCCATCCGCAGTGTAAACTGCTGTATCGGATTTAACCCTCAAATTGCCTTGTTGGTCCGAGCGTCATTTACTCGCAGCAAGCGGCATTGTTTTACTCCCTTCATCTATTCACATTACATTTACGTACAGACTGTATAATAAACAGGATAGTGACATCACAAAAACAAACTATAAACAGTTCAAAACAAAGCGCGGGTTTGTTTGGTTTGTCATCTGGAGCCAAAACAATAAAAGCTAATTCAACTGTGATGTGAAAGGTTGATGAGTTGCTTTTTATTCACAGGAAACTAAGCAGGTCCCCATAAAACTAGCTAAAGAGAAATGTGTGAACATTTCATTACAATTAACCCTCCACAAAATGTGAGAGGGGAGTTTTTATTCCTCACCACTTACAGGAAAAATATGGCTCACTACATGTTGGAAGGGGTTATTGAAGGCTGACGTTATCCTTCCTCTTTGCAATGCAGCTGCCGTTCCCAGTCACATTGAGAAGACAGGTGTCACAACCAGTGACATTAAGGGACTGTACATTACGCCTATCATTACGCCACACATATTTCATTGTGCATAACATGACCCGAAAGCTTGGAGGACAACCCGCCCAGTCAACCTCAGACCACAGAAACACTTCAAGTAGCGGTAGCATGATCCTCATACCTGATGTAAATACTTGCATGAGCATAATGTTAGCGAGATCACAGCACAAAAGGTTTGGTCTCAATTAAAGAGTGCCATCATAAAGGCTAACATCATAAATATGACATTATGTTGCCGGTAGTTTATATGAGTACACTTCATCAAACTAAGGAGTTCTTCACAACGACACTGGCTGGATCAGCTGACGGAAAACAACACCATACATAAAAAGATGAACACTATACCCATACGTATTTGAAAGTAGATCTGTCTCACAGGAGAAAGTGTTGCTATACCTAAGCATGAACCAGCAGAACCAACGGTAAGTAAAAAATTGTCCTGATAGCTTAAAAGGGGAAAAATATATATTTTGCATTAAATACTGTGCTATAGGTGTTTATACAACAGGTTTTGAAAAAACAAGTTCATACAATATCATCATTGGTTAAAACACCACATAGAGCAAACACTTGCCAAAACACCAACAGCAAAGGTAATTTCACTCTTTATACGAAGAAGCCCTATTTTGAATTGAGCAGCAGATTAACAATTATTGACTGTATATTACTTGGCTAACTTATCTAATTATTGTTAACTTATCTAATTGGCTCAGGGAGGTGGTAAATGGAAATCCACTTCAGAAACTAGGCAAATCCAACTCTGTCCTTAAACAGAGAAAGCAAAAAGACCTAGCCAGAATGGGATGATGATATAGCTTTGCTAACGGACATTAGCACAGCTCACACACCGCGAATGTTACTAGCTCGAAGCTACAGCATTGGCTAACCATGGTGAGGAGCACATGCAATAATCATGGCAAAGTCAAAATAAAAGGCTTTCAGGGGGGTTTTTGGTTTAATTACTCACAGTCACAAGTAAACAAAAGTTGACTACTGTCAAATCCGCCATCTAACATTTCAGACAACGACGCTCCTCTTTTTCTGGAGCACACTTTATAGTTGTAAAAAAATGGTGTTTGGTAAAGTCATTCCAACATATTGGTAAAACGTAGCCTAAAATGCACACAGTATTGACTTGAGCATCATGGAAAAAACTGTGTGGCATTATCGGAGAAAAAAAAGTTTTGAGCATCACGGGCTGCCTGGCAGCAGACTCCCCCCTATGATTAGAGTCACCTAGCAAGAAAGGAAAAAACAAAAAGCTAGATTTACATGCATAGACAAGCGATCTGGCATATTATTCAATAGCAACTGTTGGGTGCAAGGGATGGCATAGTCAACGACTTGACGTCACATCCATTCCTAACATATTTATCAAACTTTACAATATTTGGCTGCGGCAGCCAATCGGCATCAGGGATGCTGCGGCAGCCAATCAGCATCGGGCAGACTGTGTCACACACAGCCGAATGACGTCCTGTTCACTCTGTTTTTTTTTTTTTTTTTTACAGTTCTTGAACTTTACCCAAGACAGCAATATTGTTAGCATCAGCATAGTGTGTCGGCCATTTGATTATGATGTCGTAGTCTACTAGCAAGCGAAGCCCCTCCCCTCTCAGCTGTGAGTGAATGAGCGGCTGCAGCATTTCAGGTTTCAAATTTCCCGCGGTCAAACGCGAGCGAATCAAGCGACTCTGAACGCTTCATTCGCGTTTGGTGTAAACGTAGCATAAGGCTTCAGATTTTGGACATTTCTCCCATTAAATGATACAGGGATTTACGGAACAGCAGATTTTTATATTGTATAAAGCAGTGGAAACAGCAAAATGATTTATACAACTTAATGACTTGCAATGCTAGTTGGAAAACATTTTTTTCAGGATTGCAACTGTAACTGTTTGCTCCTGTTCGCTCCATGAATTTATGAGAAAGTATTTCTTGGAAATCGTGTATTGAATGTAGGGCTACAATTAACGAATATCAATCTGATATTTATTATTTTCTTTTTATTTCTGTCCCATTATTCAAAAACAGGACATTATTTCAAATTGACAGTGCAGAAAATGCACAAAAAAAATTGGGTTTTTGGAGTTTTTCCTTGCCCTCCTGGGGGTTAAGATCAGGGGATGTCGTGTATATGATCTGGTGCATATGTGAAGCCCTTTGAGACTTTCCTGTGATTAAGGGCTATATAAATAAATTTGACTTGACTTGACAAACAAATGAATTATAATTCAGCCAGTGTTTTGGTTCATAACATAATGTACGTTTGTAACAAGAAAAATAGGCAAAAATGTTGATCACTGATTTCCAGTGAAAGTAAAGTAAGCACTTTTTTTTAAAATTTTGATTCAACACAAAGATTATCACTTTACTTTTGTGGGAAATGACAGAAAGTGATGAATATTTATTGTCGAGAAGCTGAAATTCTGAAGATTTTGACAATTTTAAACTAAAAAAGTTACGTAAATCATTACTCAGTTATCAAAAATAATGAATTTGATAATCAGTTGTCGATTACTCATCAGCACCTCCAATTGAATGTTTATTGGCATTTGTAGAATAATTTCAGAGTTTTGAAAACTCCCCCGAAACCACAATGCATTACAGTAGGCATCAATTACAAGCGGATTTTTGCTATTCACGATCCGGCCCGGTCCCTATCCCTCGTGAATAGCGGGGGTCGACTGTACAGACAACTACTGCCAATTGTAGCCTGAGATTTTTTTCATTGATATTATTTACAACGCCACCAAACCCACGGCTGGAGCTGTTGATCCTGACCAGAGCCACAGAGCAGGAAATCAGCTCCAGCACTCAATCAAGCCCAGTGGAAGTTATCAGCAGGCCACACGGAGCCCAGGAGGGCAGGAATGTGCTGATAAGCGGAGCTGCTGACCTGCACCCTGTCTTGTCTCAGTCACAGTGTGTGGGATGAGGACAAAACTGCCAGTGAAAAGCACTCACGATGAAAGCTTGATCGTGCATCACAGAAGGAGGAGGTGAATAACAGGATTGCCAGGGATTTTGCTTTTGACAAGTCCTCATGTGTTTTAACTGTGGATTTCGAAGCAACTTGAGTCACAGACAAGCTTCTGTATTACTGTAGCCAGAACTGTAATGTGCTGTGGAATCTTAAAAGTCAAACAACTCAAACCCTTCCTGGGGCTTGTTCTTTGATGTTGGCTAAACTGAGCTCCCGTGAGGTACGCCAGACGTGCATCTTGCGTCGTGACGTATGACTGACCAAAATTTTGGAAGGGTACACAAATCCAAAGAAAAAGTTAAACATGCTTCCTGAATTAATCCTGTGTTTGCAGACTTATGGTTTACGGGAGATTTGTTGAAATAAACATTGGTATTGTTCTTGAAATTTTGGGGTCAGAGTCTGAATTGAAAAACCTCTGGCGTGTTCAAATATTTGATTTCACTCTTTGGGCGCTGTCGGGCGGAATCCTTGCATCTTCAAAACCGCTACATTTCAGTTATCAAACATCTCACAGCTTTACTTTGTGCTCAGTTTCAGAAAAGCTGAAGAAAAATGCTTTGATGTGTATGCAAGGGCATAAACTTTATGTGGAACAGCTTCTCGTGCCAAATGGTTTCTTATTCGACGACAATGTATGTTAAATTGGACTTAAGCAGCCAAAATGTAAAATGGACGTGTCCTCCAGAAACCACAATGACTCAGAAGACTGCTGCTTCTCCCATGACAGCTCAGGGAGACATAATTCACAGGCCAACATGTATGGCTGCCCTTGAAGCGGCAACATAGTCTCTATGTCTTGCTGGATGCCTCCCATGCACACACTGAATTATTTCCAAGACAACTGTGAGTTTAATTAAAACAGATATCTGTCGTTTGTGCTCTCCTCCCAAGCCAACGTGGGCTATTTCTGGATGTTTTGGTTTACTTGTATAGCCTGTAGGTGGGAGTAGAAAGGGATGTCTGTGTCTTGTCAGCGCAACAATTGATTCGTTGGTGGACCGACAATATGCATTTTGCTTCGTCCACTCAATTGTATAGATCTACCATCTCATTTGTTCAAGTCACATGTTATCAAATGAGCTTTCACAGCAGCAATTAATCATACCCATGCCCAGTGAATCAAAGCAGGCATGAAAATGTTTTGCTTTAGGCTCTAGTACACTCATGTATCATCTATTTGTGTCCAACTCATAATATCACATGGAATCATGTGTTAATAATAAAAAGAAAAGAAAAGCCGGGACACAACTTTTACAATGAACACACATTCAGCAGTTAGTTTCCTTGAAAATGTAAACTGGGTTAATTATTGACTAGTAATCAACCACGATATCATGCTCGTTGTTCAAGCCCCCCCCTATATTGTAGCTTTATAGAAAAAAAAAGCTTTCCTATGGATTTTTTACAGTACTGGCTGTCTGCATACAGTGGAACCCCTCATATTCGTAGTTTGCAAATTCCCCTATTTGCGTATTTTTATTGAGAACCTATCCTTTGTAATTTGCTGTAAAACCCACCTAGCAGTTTTTTATGCTCAGGCCCAAGTAATCAAAGTATTACTTTGCTGCCATCTTTGGTGGCAAGCAACTATATTGCAGTGAGGTAAGGAGCTTTATTGGGAATATTGTTGTATGTTGCTTGTATGCGCCAATGCTCCATGTTTGTTAAAAGTAACAATTGTTTAAGGGTTTATAAATATCGTAATATCTCTAATTTCCGTGAGTCCAACAGTGGTGTTTCACATTTTGGTGTTAGAATACACATTTTTTTTTCTTCTTTCACCTACTGGGAGATTCACAGTAGTTCAGTTACTTTAAGCCGATTGGGGGAAAAAACAGCTTTAATAAAATCGGCTCTAATAAAACGCAAAGGAGCATCACTTGACAATACTGAAGATAATAATAATACAATCCTGGGCTAGTAATAAAAAGTGAACATTACAAGTTTGAAACAACTTCTCAAAGGGTTTAACCTGTAATGATGATTGCCAATATTCAACAGGTGACGGCTGATGTCCGTTGGCTCGGCTCGAGCGCTGACCACACCTGATGCAACCGCAACAACGTTCACAGATCTGGCAGCTGCCTGCAACTCAATGCTGTACGAGTAACGGAACGCGCTGACAGAGACACGCGCGGCAGCTAACGAGCTAATCTTAGCAAACTGCTAACTAGTTGTGTCCAAAGACCCTCGTGGGGGTTTACTGTACGACCACCTAAACAAAGCAAGCAAGTGCTCGATCTTAGCCCGTAAACCTCAGAGACCAATGTCATATTTCGGACTAGTCAACGTTTCCTCGCGTCACGTGGTCACGGTACGACACTTGCCAAACGTTTTCTCCCCCCCCTCTTCCTTTCATTGGTCAAGTCAAGCCCCCTTTGCTGGCCGACATTTTGTGGTAGCGGCTAGGCTAGCTACTTCTGGCTAACGGTTACCTGCATGAGCGATACGCCAGATGACAGCTTGACCGAATGACATTTTATGGCACACGAGAACAGTTTAATAGGATACATTCATGGAGAAGCAGCTGACATCCGTTTATGAGCGAAGCGGGTTGACTGGCTAACCCATTTAGCATAGCGCGTAAATGCAGTTTACTAGCACTGGGGTCGCTAAGTTACCTCCACTTGCACCGTTTTTGCTCGCTCGTACCCGCTGGTGGGGGGCATGCATCCTTTCCCCTCCTGCGGCGGGAGCCAAAACAACGGATACATCCACAAACATATTCACCTTGGCAAAAACGGTCCGTGTGGCGTGCTTCTACCCCACAAAAAATATGCACCGCGAAGGAAATGTCCTCCTTGCGTGGCTCCAGAGCAGCAGCAGCCACCGCACTGCAATGGCAGGCAGGCAGTGGATGTTGCCTTCCTTCCTTTCCACCCCCTCAGCGCACACACTTCGGCTGGCTTGCCGGACTCGGTGACAGTGACAGGTTGGCTTGGAACAAACCATTCGGGCTAGTCCGCGGGGGGTGATGCGAGTGGGGATGCAGTGGAGGCTGCAGTACAGCAGCAGAAGCGACAGCAGCAGCATCACCCCAGCGCCATTCGAGCTTGATAGCTGCGCAGAGGGCTCAGAATTCACACGCGGAGCTTTAACCACGTCTGCTATTGGTTTGAAAACCCCACAATTTGTGGTGGAATGGATGCGGCTGCATCCAGCTCGAACTGATTGTCATCAAGAGCATCCATATGCGCGGTATATTAAAAACGTGTTTATCTCTGAAATACAGTTTGTCCCCCCAATTTTTTTTCAGACGATATTTTACTTTGACTTCCTATATTTGAAAACGTACAAAAAGACGTAATTATGAAGAGGTAAAGTCTATCGCTGATCTTTGATTGATTGAGATGCTGAGGATGAGGCAAAAAAACAAAACAAAACAAACAAAAACAGGAACAGCATCATGCACGAATGTGACATTTAATTTTGAAACCAGATATTCCCCTTCCGTGGCCTTATTTGTTGTTTTTGGTTCCAATTAAGAATCATTTAGTACATTCCTATCCCACTGAGGGGCGAACATTTACGACTGCGGGCGAAGGTGGCAAAATGCCCGTTCACGCCAGGGCTCGTTCAAGGTCGCAAACGTTCACTAAACGTTCTCCAGACATTCGTCAATAGTTGGTTTCGTCAAAGTTCAAAGTTTGGGCAGGCTTAAGCCCCTACCCCACTGAGCGCCGAAGAATTTGTTTTCGAAGGCTGAGAATATTGCATTCACGTCAGGGTTAGTCAGTGTTGGTTCAATATCGCAAATGTTCGCAAAACGTTTGCCATATGTTCGCAAATGGTTTTAGTGATTTTTTTTGTCACAAAGAAATTATGTTCAAAATTCCCATGCGACAAGAAAAGTACAGGCAAATGTCTGATGAACGTCTGACGACCGTTTGGAGAACATGGGCAATTTTGAACGAACCCTGACGAATCCTGGTGTGAACGCGCATTTTTCTACCTTCACCAACAGTCGGTAATGTTTGCCCCTCAGTGGGCTTTAAAAAAACAAAAGTGTGATGTAATTCTTGATTTCTTTATATTTTGATGAAATTATTGGTGACACCGTTTATTGTGCCCGTATCAGATGTTCTGTATCGTATTCATACATTTTTAGGAGCCATACCAACTTCAGAGGTTACATGATTATTACAAGATTTACTATGACAAGAGATAATAAATATTTATCTGTATCTGATGACAGAATCATGTAAGTCTGACAAAATATAGAATATGATCATTTACAGCTGTAAGACATGTGTCCATATGTCATGTGGCGGTCATAAAACCATCCAAGATCTGCAATAAATTATTTGTGAATCCAGCAAGGTCTGACAATTCTTTGTGTTTGTAAAGTTTTTGCAATGTTTGGAAAAAAAAACCAAAGTGGAATACAACTGCCCGCCGACTGCTTTTCCTGAGATTGACTTTCTTATAATGAAGACACATCTGTATACTGTATGAATTATCTGCAAGAAAACACGTAATGCACTTAAAGAATGTGCTTTTCTAAATGTGACCCATCAGAGATGGGGAAGAAGAGCTTCCTCTTAAAGACACATATTGAAATCAACTATTACCCTATTTTAGGTAGCATGTTTCTAAACCTCCTAACCAAACAAAGACCTTATAAACTGACAAATGTGAGGGGGAGCAAATATCGTGATAATGTAGCAGTGTTGCTCAAAGCTTCCTCTTTCTTTACTTTAAACTTGCACAACATCTGCTCTTGGTATAAAGATAAATGCAAATACACACTATAAAAAGCTGGGTTTTCCTAACAGACAATAAATGAATGAAGGAATGGGTAACTTTTTCTTGACCCAGCAGATTGGGTTGAGGATTGGATCTGGGGGGATGGTAACTAACATCCAGAGGGGTTCTTCGGCAAGACTATATGCCGATTCCCAGCCATTTGTCCCAAGCCTGGACAAAAATGAGCGTGTTGTCAGGAAGGGCATCCAGTGTAAAAACTGTGTCACATAATGATTCACTATTGTGACTCCTGAACAAGGAAAGTTGCTTTTTTTTTTTTTTAGGAAAATGTTGGTAGTGAAATTAGTATAATTTTTCAAACCAGATCTATACTGATAACCTGGTAGCCAATTTCTTTAACTCATCAGTATGGGTAGTTTTTACCGCTTTGATGGATCAAAGTCTTGACCCAAGGCGCTGGCTCAAATCCGAATGTGCTCGGTAGAAATAACCGAGCATTGGCTCGGTTCCTTTTGGACCCAGCACTGGGTTGGCTGTTTCACCCAATTTGGGTTATACAAATCCAGCAGTTTCAAGAGTGTAGCATACAATAATGTCAGTGAAACAAAGCTCAGCCCAAAGAAAAATACGGACTTTTTTATTCTATAAAGTTTTTATGTATGTTTCAGATGGAGGTTGCAGACTATACTTTAATCACATGCAGAGAAGATAGATCTAAAATCTACCCTACTGTCACGGTGCTTAATACAGCTTTCCGTTCCGTGTACAGATGTAATCAATATTCTGTGAAATGTAAATTGTGCACTGCACCAAACCTGCCTCTGATGTACTGGAGCGGCATCTCCAGAAGTTCTGTACCCCTTTCTCTGCAGCACCCACTCTTGTGCCTTTTATAACTATTGGAGATTCTGTGACCGCTCCTGTCACCTCTACCTCTGGCACTAATGTGAGCATGGGGTGGGGGGGGGTGTGGCTGGGGGAAAGATAGCAGTTGAATCTAATGCTGGAGGAGCATAGAGGTCTCGCAATGTTGCTGACGTAAGGAGACTTGCCGGAGACTCCATTGGAGGATAACAAGGAGCGAAGGGTGGGGGCGTCTTGGAGGGAAGAATGCGAGTTGGCCAAGGTCATTTGAATTAGATAAACAAAGGCAGTCTTATTGATATCCTGTGGAGAAACAGCATAGGATCAACACAAGGATATAAGGCTGAACAGTTACTCAAATTCAAAAAGACATGGTAATGTAGGAGTTTGCAATTTAGAAAAAAACAACTAGTTCATTTCGGTCGGTCACTAGGCTTTGTTTTTTAGTGTACTATATATTGTTGCTGTCCTGTGAAAAACACTTATGTCCATGTTCATTTTTCTTATATTTACGTGAATGGTGTGTCCGCGTTAGAGACATCGCATTGACGTGAAATTAAAAAAAACATTTCCAAAAATGGACATGCGTGTTTTTCACAGGACAGCAACGATATGTCCGGGTTATTTATACAGTCTCTAGATAAGTTCAGTGCTTAAACGGGAAGTCAACTCAAACATTTTTTTCCAGTATATGTTCTATGCAGGCCCACTAGTTGAAACATTCTGATTAATATTGCGTTTGTGGAATATAAGTTAAGGAGCAAAATGTACCCAGTTTTAGCCATCTCAGGGGGCAGCCATTTTGTCACTTTTTTCTGATGTTCACGCCACACTTGTTTGTGTTAGAATTTTGTGATGTTGTTGTAGTGAACACTTGAAAACAGTGGTGGGCGCATCAGTAAACATTCGTCATTTACCAGTGGCCGGCCCGCCAGTCCAGCGGTCATTGTTTCAGCCTGGCCCAGTCCGTCAGTCCATCACTCCATCATTATTTTAATCGCGCTTCCGTCATCACTAAATTACAATTCGTCTATGCAATTTTAGGACCATCGTTGAAAAACAATTTTATCTAGAAACTTTATACAATCTTTGCTTTTCGGACAGTTCGGGTAACGGCAGAAAATCACTAATGTCGACGCTTATTCCGTCAAAGTTTGCGTCAGTTGACGGACCTTCTGTCAGTACTGACGGACTGCCCACCACTGCATGTTATTGCCCACTTCTGCTTAAAAGACTGCAAGTTAACTAAAGTAGAAAAATAAATTGCCTTTCATATTAATTCATGGTTCATTTGCCTTTATTTTAGCTGAAACTTAACCTAACCCTAAACCTTATCCAAAACATTGTGATACCAATTAATTTATTGCTGGCTTGTTTGTTAAAAATACATGAGAAGAGAATTTTGAAAAAATAGTCACCTATTAAATCGTATTCACTGTATTGGGGGTGTCTCATAATTTGATTATTTTTCCAAACCGTTCAGCTGTAATGTACAAGGTACAATACAATTCATGTCTTTTGGCCTGCACCCTTAAGCAGTTTTAATAGGCACACCTTGGGCCACTAAGCAGGATAGTGCCACTGTGCAAGACCAATGGCTCAAAGTGATCATCTGTTATCATGCGGTACAGCTAAAGTATTGGAGCAGAAAGGCCCTGTGGAAATGCATGAAAGCAAACTTTTAAGAGTCTGTGCAGCTTTGACGTGAGCTTAACGCCGCTTTATCTTTCTCTCTTGAAGCCCTTGAAATACCCTCTGCTAAAGCTACAACACTGTTTGCCTCACTGGCTCTGACAGCACAGAGGGAGTTTCACATGCTGTGCAACACAACAATGTTCGCTTCACCCTTCATCACCGTTTAGATTCCAACCCAAACTTGCTAGGCTGAATGGCACGAGTAGAAGGAAAGAAAGAGCAAATTCCACATTCTCAGCATGTCGGCTTTTCGAATGCGCTGCCCCCGATGGTGAACGTGTCACCTTTTAGCTGCACAGGTCAAGAAAACAGCGCACTAAGCAAAGATTGGTGCGGCTTTCTATGAGCTTTTTAATGGGTGCGGCTATCAAATAACATAGCACTGCAGCAGGGTGAGATAAATATATCTGTCCATTTGTAGCGTACAAGGAGTAAAAATGCAAGATAGCTTGGAGCACAGTATATCAATGTAACCCCATAAAGGTGCGCTCTGGCCTTATTACAGATTTTTTTTTTGTGATACATCTCGGTATTTGACCTCTTGCATGAAAATCACCCTACTGGCTTGACACACAGCCTCTAACTTCAAGACAAAAAAAAAAATCCTTTCTCAAGCCTTCATAATGCGTCCCACGCTGAGAAACAGACAGGGGTCTACAATCTAGGAAGCATAAGCTGCCTTGTATAGTCAGCAGTAAAAAAAGCACTTTCAAACTGTGGGTAGGAAGATGAAACGTGCCCTTGGCATTAAGGACGAACAGCTGTAAGAATGCAGCAGAAACACATCTCGGTTTTGTGGCCAGCCTTTTCATCGAAGTCATCTACAATTGGATTTTAAAACATTTGAGCGCTCCACATAAAAAAAGCACACCTTTCGATAACATTCCAAATCAACATTTATGTTACATTACAGCTGCACAAATACATTTTCTTGATATTTACTGTTGTGTACTGTACTGTATAGTCAACTCATTGACATACTGTAGGTGTAAAGTTGGAGTCATTCCCTTTGTCTCAAGGTGCAATGTAGAGCAGTTTAGATGTCCAATACTGGAATATTTAGGTTATGTAAGGTTAGATAAGGGACCCAATCATAAACCAAAACAGCAGATTTTACATCAGAATATTCCAATTCTACAAGTCTTATAATTGTTTATCACGTTTTTGCAGGTGGAACTGGTTCCTTTGTATTTATTGAGGATGTGTCTGATTACAAAAGCAGGATAGGATAACTTCTTAAGTGTTTTGGGTAATACTGTATTATCTGCTCATATTAAGCCAAATACCTGAGAAGATGACTGTGTGTGTATGTCTCAATATTTATGGACCTGACTGTACATTAGACCAAAGTATACTACACACCCTAAACAAGTCACGACATAGAAGCTATTCAAAGCTTATTAGGTGCTAATTGCGTTATAAAATGTGATTCAATGCTGATCATACTCAAGGATGGTTGGTAAATCGCATATAAAGCTAACATTCTAAAAACTTGTACTATATTACAAAGCACAAATCCAGATTTACTGACTCATGCATTTCAAAGGCATATTCAGAAGCAATGCACTCTAAGAAAAACTCATACCCTACAACTTCACGATTTCCTCAGATGAGACCCATCTCCAATTTTTTTCCCCAGAATGCAACAGCTGAGAGCTCCGACTGATCAGGTGACTTGAGATAACCTCACACGCCTGAGGATCATGTGACACCAGGCTGTGCTGTGAGCGCAGACGTCCCAAATAAATCTCCGGGCATCCAACCACTGCCTCATGTGCAGTAGCAAAGAAGCAATCACCCAAAGTATGTTTATCCTTGCTAAGCTAATAAAGACCCAAAAATTCCAATCAGTTAATGTCAACGCATGTATGGCAATGAGGTCTTCAGAAAGTAAAATGTTGCGTTGAGTTGTTTTGGTTCTGAACACATGAACAACAGTGCCACTAAGTGCATGCATTTAACATGATGCTCAGTTCCTTGGGGGGAATAGCAGCTTTCAAAGAGGCAATTAAATTGGGATTCAAGTGACCGCTGTAAATATTGACAGAAGATTGATTATCTATATTCACTGACTACAATTACCGAGACCCACATCATATAAAACACAGGAAGACTCACTGGGAAGACTCCTAAAACCTAATGTTTTCTTAAACAGCCCTGGTGATGTTAACTCCTGATTAAATTGCCAATAAGTTGTCTTATATTTGCTTATTTCTATGGAAGAAGCCTCACTTTGGCGATAAAGATGGATCAGCAGTAGTGTGGCAGGCAGTGGTGAGTCATAAGGATAGTAAAGCAGAAAAAAAGACAAATATACTGCAGAAAGAAGAAACAATGAGTCGGCAGAAAAAAAATGTATGCTGTATTAAGTAATTTATGAATCCAAAATCCAACCGGTGCAATATTCCTGCCAAGAATCTATAGTTCAACTTCCTCTTTTCTTTACACCTTACACCCATTTTATTGAAAATGAATTACATACTGCTCGGCTCTAACGTGCCTTCATGACTTCATGTGAACGTCCTTTCCTTTAAGACATCCCCATTGACATGTGGACGTCTCAGTGTGCTCCTCAGCATCTAGAAAGTAAAACTCTGCCCTCTGCAGGACTTCCGCTGGCATTTAAGCCGCACTGTGGGCCTTAACCATGTCAAGATCAGATCTATAAGAAAATAGAAAACAAGCATGCAAAGGAGTGAAGGCAATCTGCGTGATTTCAACACGGTGCACAATGAAAGCCGTGTGAACCAACGAGGGGAGACGCAGCCAGGCTTCCTTACCCGCTGGTCTGCTGGGATGGAAGTTCCTGCGACTAAACAGCATATGGTTGCCTCCTTGGGCATCCAACACACATGCACACATGTCCAGCAACACATGCACGCTGCGTGATGCACCCAGTAGCAACAAAGCAGGCATGCTTGAGAAAGTACAGCATGGACATGCACACTTCCCTTTCATTCAGTGACGTGAAGATGTAGGAGAATTGCTATTTTTAAAAAAACGGAGTTCATATGTTGGAGTCGTCAATTGTGCTCTATTGTCACATATAAAGATGACAATTGAGTGAGTAAAAAAAATAGATTTTCATGCATCCATAAAACACAGCCTTGAAGATGCTCATAAGACTGGGAGCTCAACATTTTTCTCGAAATTCATTTACTTTAGTGACTTTCTAAGCATTTCAATATCAGAATACATGAGTCATTTTCTCATGGCTGTCTTCTGGGATAATAGCTTCCAAATATGATTTTTGGCCAGATCACTGCTGCTTTCTCATTCCATTTTAAAGACCCTTTCACAACAGTCTACAAAGTAAAGCAGTAAATAAACAGAAAAGCTATACTATTATATAATAATATATACAGTATGTGCATGATAATGTATATGTGGAATATATGTGAATAATCAAGTGTAGTGCAAAGGTAGCTAACACTACTAGGAGTGTAACAAAAGTCTTTTTGAATTGGCAAATTTATTTTGATGTTACAGATATGAGTGCATCAGATCAATCCAAATCATTCCACTTTAACTGTACCATCCTTGAATCGTATCACACCCCATGTATCGAGATGTGTATTGAATCGTCTATTATTGGTGAGATGCACACTACTATCAAATACATTTTATTATTTTGATCTAATTGTATTTTACTTAATGAAATAATATTTAATGCAGGGTCACTAGTCCTAATATTTGTCAATGAAGCCTGTTGTATTTTTTTCTGTTTTGGTGTTTTCTGATTTTTTTTCGATTACGAAATAACTAGACAAGACAGTGTATGCTCATTAAAGCATTGCTAGAACAACACATCTTGATGATGGCCTTATGCAAAGTAGTGCACATCATATGCATGCCAACTATTACCCTATATGACATTATATGACATTTATATTTCAATTTATAGCTTGGTTGTCAAGCCAACCCAAAATATTTTCTGCTTGTAAGCTCTTCATTTGACTACAGCAAAGTATGTGTGTTCATGTCATGATAGTCAACGGCCTAATCCACAGAGCTTCTATGATTGAGCATCAAGCGCAGTGATTGATTAGGTTGGCTTAGGACAACCTTCCTAGTACTTCATTCTTCATGCTCGACTTGCCCATCATGGCCACCCTCTTCATTCCCACAAACATTACATCATCCAGCTGCTTGTCCTTCACTTGACCCCGCACTCGAGTGCTCAAACGGAGGTGCTCAAAATCCCAAATCAGAAGAAAAGGTTGTTGTGGGACATAAATAGATCCATGCGTGTGTGACAATGGAACATATTACATGATGTTGGTTTAGTGCTACATTTTCACCAATCTGCGCTGAGCTCTGCCCTATTGTTATAAATCGCCCGTGTAAAGGCAATAGTGTTGTTGGGATTTATGTGGTTTTTCTAGTCTTCTCTAATATAATGATTTGTTGTACATGGGGAAGACAATCCTGACCATAAAAACAATTCAGAAGCACACATATTTCTCCAATCTCCCCCTGACAAAAGAAAGGTTCCTCTGGTTATAATCCTCATGCTGAATCCTTCAAGGAATAAACTAGGAACGAGATTCCTGTACCGGGGAAAGCAATTTCAGATGTAATCTTAATTTCCGCATGTATTCAATGATTTACTGTATAAAAAAATGTAGCACACTGGCTGTGCAATAACTTACGCAGCCTTCAAGGAAGACTACTGTCTACTGCCATAGTTTTTCTTTCACTTACTATTCGTATATCACTGAACAAAGGGTACATTTGCAACAACATTACAAAATGAAAACTTCGGTTATAATAGACAAGAGGTGCAGTAAATGTACATGTTTCTATATAAGCATTATAAGCACAAAAAGCTACTAAAGCACAATTACTGTCTTGACTGAGAGACGCTCAAAATGTCTAAACATGTTTTTATGGCCGAAAAACAGCAATGCTCATATTTTGAATGTTGTTGTTTTTAGCCTTCCAAAAGATTGCCAAAATGACAGTTTTCATTTAACAATAGATTTGGGTGAACACTTGACAACTGATATTGATCAAGCAGCAACAGTTATCAGTCAGACAACATCCCACGTTTGTGTCACCGCCTGTTGCTAGGCAGACTTTAAGGGGCTAAACTGAAACTGTCCCATAAAACTAGCACCAACGACAAGTAGGCTCGTTGCCAGCCAATCGCAGGGCACACGTAGACAAACAACCATTCGCACACACATTCACACATTGGCGAGCTGTAAATTTTGTTACCTGGGCATTCTGTAGACTTAAAGGGAAGCCAACCCAAACATATTTTTTCAAGGATATGTTCTATGCAGGCCCACTAGTTGAAACACGACATTCTGATTAACATAGTGTTTGTGGAATATGAGTTAAGAAGCAAAATCCACCCGTTTCTAGCCATCTCAGGGGGCAGCCATTTTGTCACTTCTGTCGACTGAAAATGACATCACAGTTGCTCAGGGCTCAGGTAACATCTCACCTGTTTTCTGAAGCTGGGCTACGATTGGTCGTTATCAGAGCCCCGAACAACTTCATCATTTTCAGTCCACAGAAGTGACAAAATGGCCGCCCGCTGAGATAGCTAAAAACACATGGATTTTGCTTCTTAACTCATATTCCACAAATGCAATATTAATCAGAATGCCGCGTGGGCCTGCTTGAAAAAATATGTTTGGGTTGACTTCTTCTTTATTCCACCATTTAAAACCACCACCACCATCATGTCAAATTACAGAAACCATCAATGCGATACAAAAGCGAAACATAACACAATTGTGCCACGTACATCACCTGGTGCAGTTCAGAGTCAATATTTGTCCAACACATGACAAAATACTTAAGCCAACTGCATCTTACTCACCAGAGATGCTGATTGTTAAATGTGTGAAGATTGCTAAAGACGTTTCTGCCTGTGCACACCCAGGCCCACCCAGGACTCCGTCCATGGGTGCAGCCGAGAGAAACTGGCTATAATACTGTCTGGAATAAATGAATGAAATGAATATGAGGCAGACTTACATTTTTACAAGTCAATCTGTATAAAATTTAGAATACTACTAATGACATACTGGTAATAATAATTGTAAAGCAAGAATAGCAACTTCTGGATTCTTTCCATCAAGCCGCCGTTGCGTTAAACAATTGCCTAATTCAAGTTGCATGTAAAAGCAAAAGAGCGCCATGAAGTCAACATTATTGCGACATGATGGATGGTATTGTAAGCACACGGAGTGCCGTGAGTGACCCACCATATGTCCCATTGGAGGACACATAATAAACAGGCCTTGCCCCTGAGTCGTAGCCTCCAGAAACGTTCGCAAACATCTGCCGTCCCCTCCGAGCAGCCTGTGTTACCACACACGCAACCTTTGCATGCATCACGGATGGCCAGCTTCGTTTTTTTTTTTTTTTTTTTACCATACCGACCCTCCAACCATCCCTCTGCGCTCATGAAAAAAACACATCCATTCTCTGACTGTTCTTATGCAACAGTCCTGTTCTACCTGGGGAAAATCATGTGCTCCTCCAATCACAGAATCTCCGACTAGCGCCCTCCCTTGCTCCCACCTTTCAATAAGGCCTCCTACAGATAAACCTCTCACTCCCACCCTGCCTGTGCTCTCAGCTCCTCCCCCTGGCTTTCTATGGTCCCCATGCATGGCACGTCTCACTCAGGTTCACCCTCACACACCTTCATCACATGAGACAACCTCCATCCGACGGGTCCTGAATATGCAGATTGGCTCACTCGGCTGCAGCCGCATTCTGCGCAAATGCATCTGCAGCACTTTCTGGCTCTGACTGAGAGGTGAATAAATGCTTACACTGGGCTTTTTTTTTTTTTGTGGTAATTTAGAGGAGATTGCTTCAACTGACCATTGCAGCAATGATGCACTTACAACAGAGCGTTAAGGCAGGAATTAGTGACAAGAGACCATGACAAAGTGATAGCATACAGTGATGCCTTGAGATACAAGTGACCCGACTTGAGATTTTTTCGTCGTTCAGATGGTTTTTGCTTTGGCTTACCAGCTAAAATGTATGATACAACAAGACAAAGAGAACGACACGTGCTGTATTTTAAATAATGCCTTAGGAAAGTCAGTGAGGTTAATACAAACAAACAATGCAAAACGCCATCGACCGGCTCACAAACAACATCAATGTGGATGCGTTATAAGCAACGGATATTTGAACATGTGCAACACGTCAACACAGAACATGACAATATAGCAAAAATGCGCATATAACTGGCATCCATTATAAATTAATTTGAAAAAATATATATTTTTAACCCCAAGGAATTGTTGAAAAAACAAGGGTTGACAAAAATGGGGGTTGACTCCCCACCCAAAAATGTGGATACTGTAATCTTATCTGCTAATAAGTGAATCAGGCATATATTCTTTATCCTCTGTGAAGATCGACTAATGTTACAGCATCTTACTGAGTCACTGGAGTTATAAAAGGCTTCCTTGTTTGTATCTGCATTACTATTATACTGCCCCCGGTGGCCATGTCACATAAATTCGAAGGAGCCGCAATGAATTATTCAGGATACACGCATACATGTTCAAACATTTTTTACAGTTTTTTTTTTTTTTAGGCAGGCTGGATGATTTCCATTCATTTCAATGTGGATAGATGATTTGAGATAATAATAGTTTTGAGTGGTCACAGATTGAATTAAACTCACATCTCAAGTTTGTTATTAATAATGACGTATCATCCTTTTAATTGCCTTGTTCATCTTGGCTTCGTTGTGATTATCTCTGCCGCTCACCTGGTTAAAATAACTCTATAGCTATGCCCAAAATTGTATTCTACATTGTCAAATAGTCAGCATATGTTTAATAATAAAAACACTTGAATAAAATGCAGTAATGTGAATTTTATGATCATTCAAAGGGAATTAAAAGATTTGTCATATTAGTGCAATCCAGAAAAAAAGCATCAAACACTATAAATTGTATTTCCCTGAAGCTACCAATGGCACAGTTGATGCTGCTGTTTTCAAATTGTCCAAATACTGTAGCAGCAAACACAAAGGCATCAGGTGCATAAATGACGGTGGTTTCCCTCTCTGATGTATTTTCTGCAGCCTTAGCATTAAAATCTGATTCAAGCTCTCAGTGAACACATGCACTGCTTGCCAACGCAAATGACAGCAGGAGTGGGCCAGGCGCCAAAGTCCTCCTTTGACTATCAAGAGAGAAAACTAATATTAAAAAATAGCAATCGATACAAACCAAAGTATTCAACTACTATTGATTATTTTATGCTTGATGGTAATTAAGGTGCCTACATTGATTCACGCCTCACATTCCCAAACAAAATCTTTACCAGCCTAATTAAAAACTATGGCTTGACCAATGGATTTTTTTATGCTGATTCCAATATTTGGCAGAATAAAATCACGATAACCGATTAATTGGCAAGTTATTCCAAAATATATATATATAATGTATAAAATAACTTCTTTTTTGGTCCTTTAATGCTTACAACAATAATGACATGAAATAAAGGCAGAGTATTTGACTGTTTTAGAACACTATGTATGTCCGTAAGTATTTGTTTGACTTTACACAACAAAGAGAAAAATCGGTTGATTTCTGTTTTTGCTATTTTTTGGTGGTTGAATGTCATTATTGTCTTATGTTGTAATGTGATAACGAGTACCCCCCACCAAAAGAAAAACCCCCTGCAGATTTTTGCAGATTTTAAAGGAGCTAATATCGGCCAATTAAATCACCTGGCCAATTAATCGGTTGGGTGCAAATAAAAACTCTCCGTCGGGGCATCCAATGGCTCTGCTTCAGGTCTTTATGTGTTGTGACAGGAAGCAATGAAGACTACTTCTCAAGCTCAGTATCCTGCAGTCTCATCACTCACTGTGAGGCGGACCGCTCCTTCCATCAGCTGCATTTGAGTTTGGGTATGTCAGCAACTTTTCTTCTAGTATACGCACATGCACACACTCACGCACGCACACACACATGGACTGTACTGAGGAAAAAAAGGGAAAAAAAAGCTCTGAGCTGAGCCCTCAGTCTAGGATGAGATAGTGGTGTCTTGAGTGGCAGGATGTAAAGACAAATGGCTACAATGTGCTGTTTCGCATACATACAGCAGAGCCTCTACACTCAAAACATTGAATCACTGTAGAAATCAATTAATCAGTCATTATTATCGTCATCTTTATTAGATTTTTGAAAAACACTCCCCTGGGCTACGGCAGAGCTATTGGGGAATGGGGGGCACAAACGATTGGGCCGTCTCCCAAGTGCCAACTTCACAGCAGTGATCTGTGATCGCCCTGGCCAGCTTTACATCATCCGCCCATGAAGTCAATCTTCTGCATGGACCCCAGCGAGTCTATCTCTGCTTCGGCAATGTCAAAGACTGCATGCGTCTTTTCTGCGCTGGATTGAAAGGGAATTATAAGGAAACAACCCGGCTGTGTTTACTCCCACAACAGTACAAATGCCTTTTTCTACCTGCTCCTAGCTATGAAAATACCAAAAGAAAGAAAACTCCACGCGTGTGCACAGTTAGACTGCGCTTTGCGCTAGTCTTGCGCTGGGCAAACAAAGTTGAATGCTACATTAAGTGACTCAGTAAGATGCTGTCGTTTGTCATTTTCTTTTCTTTTTTTTACCAATTCTCGGTCTCTTAGCAAATGAAATGCATCAGAATATACACGGGACGGTGTCGTGAGCCCTCGGAGGATGTTCCGGAATTTTTTTCGAGCGGTAATGGTGGACGCAGATGATCGCAGGAGCTCTGAAATATGTGATGGTAGTGATATAGACGACGCTCTTGTGGACTTTGAGCCAGTCGAACGTGATGGATGGTTAAGATATATGTTTGTAGACAATGACGATATCGACGTCTTTGTAACAGAATAGAGGATGGTAACCATTACCACTCGATTTTTTAAAATTAAAAATAGTGCTTCTCTTGCACTGACCACTTGATTTTTACATTTTTGATTGAAACAGTAAATAATAAAGTCCTATGTGAAAAGCCACCTGTCTAAGCTCTCAAATTCTTTAGGAATTCTGTTTCCATCGGCTACATGGGCTGAGATATCAATTATTTTGTAGGTGTTTAATTTCCAGGAAAATTTCAGGGTTTAGGGGGTGATTCTAAGTCGCCCTTAGCGCCAGGCGCTTTAGGCCTTAATGGGTTAAATACGCAATGTATAACTGACTTTGATGTTTAGTTTGACAGTGAACTTTAACTGGGAGAGGAAATAAAGCTGGATGCCTGACTGAAGCCTGATTTTTCAATAATTGTTGAAAGTGGCATGTGAAGCACTGTTGCTGCAAGCACGTGGATGATGCTGATGATACTGTATGAGAAGACAGTCACACTACATCTTTCCTATTCACATAAGGGCTTATGTTTGCTAAGTACACATGAAATCAAGGCTAAAAGCATCCACCTCCATTAGATCACTACAATGCTTAATGGGAATACTCTTAATAACATTTGAAATCTAGGTCCTTTTTGCTCAATAGTTCTGAGTTCGCTTTTATTTTAAATGTTTTTTTTTTTTTTTTTTTTTACATAGATAATGTACGCCGTCAGATTTTCAGTGCTATAATACTTCAACCGTTTTTAATAAATCAACATGTCAGAGAGCAGATTTAAGCTCTGGGCCTGTTACACACACATCACACCGCCACTAAGCTTTACAGGGAGGGACGATAAACACTCAAAGTGGTATTACAAATACTGTAACATTTTTTTTTCAATGCACAATCCCTCCAAACACAGTTATAAGCATTTTTTTTTTGCTGACTACTGGTTTTAATCTTTTATCTTACAGTCGTTCAAATCCCCAAAGGCCTCAACACTACTGCTGACCAATACTCATATCAATAATTCAAGCAGCTCCGTTTCCTCCCCATCTTTTTTTATGGACTATAATGAGGTGGAGCATTGAGCTGAATTCACAGTTAGCTTAGTTGTCAACCGCAAATTACCCTCCCCGAGGCTTACACTTTCCTTGCGCTTTGCTTCCATCTGGCAACAACAAGGAAGTTTGCATTAAAAGTTTTTTCCACTTTAATTTAAAACAAATCCCGTCTGCTGGGACAAAACAAAATAAAGAAACTCAAATATGTATTTTGGGTCCCCACCAGACCAAGACAAAAGTGGTGTAATTGTCTGTTTGGATAAAACGTTGTTGTTTTTTTACACGCAGCTTTAATAGCTGTCATGCAAATATTTGATAGCATAATATGCAATCACACTGCTAAATGTTAAAGTAATATTTCAGATGTTTCGTCTTTGTTTGCAAAGACTTGGACTTTTATAGTGGCGTGTGTTAAATTAATGGTAGGAGTAATAGCTAAGAGGAGTACGAATAATACATTTGTACTTTTTCTGTATATAAAACATAACACGCAAATGATTTTAAAATGCCACAATAACTAACTGAACAGTGTAGATGTAACCATTTCTTTGACACTTTAGCTAAAAAGTGTTGATGTGGAATTAAGGCAACTAATGCCAGTAAAGATAAAATGTATGACACTGATAAACGTTCCTGTCGTTTCGGTCACGGTAACATCAACTTGGAAACAGTAGTTCCAAACACCAAACAAGAGGTCAATGAGGTCAAGATTTTGGGGGGGAATGTTTTACTGCAATTTACACCAAACTATTTTGTGTATTTAGATTTTTTTTTGTATTTAATGCTGCTCTGGTACCAACCCATTTCAATTCAACAAATCCTAATCCTCTATTGGGTTCAAAACTCATTTAAATACATCATGTCTACAGCAATATATGCATCTCTATTTAGTTCCACCACACTGGTCGCCAGTCACATGGGCTATGAAATACAATGCGCGCATACAAACTAATTATAAATTGCATAACACACATTCATTTATTGCAACAAACATAAACTCTATACGTTTGTGAAAGGCCACTCTAAAGTTTCCATATCAACAATGGGGGAAAAAAAAACTTTTTATGTTGGAGTCAATGTGATTTGTTGTTTTTCAACCCAAGCAAATTTCATTTGGAATTGCTTGTAGTTGATATAACTATACTGATATAACTAATACACTATGATACACCCATATGCGAGTATCATGGTGCATTTTAATATTCCAGCATTCCGTTTACTTACATTGGAGTCCAAGAGGTCGATGCTGTCCAGGCTCTTGCTCCTGTGAATTCGGCCTTTAATGCGGCGGAGTGACGGCTTGCCCTGAACGGTGCTCGCAGAGGAGGCGGCTGTGACGGAGCCAGCGGTCGGGCTGGGATGTATCCTGAGGTCAGCGGGACAGATAAAAAACAACAGCACTCCATCAGAGCACGGCAAAAGCGATCCAATACATTTGTATCACAGCAGGACAACTGGCCAGAGGCAAACGAAAAGGAAGAACAACCCAGTGGGGACGTTCTTGCTCGTCCAAAGGCCACGTTACTCCCACCTGCCCTGCTGGTTCAACTGACATTTAAAATAAATCCATAGTGGGATTTAATGTCACAAAGACCCTGAGGGGGACCGGTTCACTCTCAGGAAGCACTGCAGCTTCACACACATGGCAGCTCTGTTAGACCAAACTGAAGCTGGGTCATGGTGAGATGGAGATGATAGTAGTCATAGGAAAAGTTTTATCCTTCACAAATGGCTTTCTCCTCAAACCTAGAGCAGCACTGCAGGAGACCCACGTACAGGAGACAAAAGGAAGATTCAGAGGGTTTAGAGTCTAATAACTTGTGCAAAGGTGTGACAATATTTGTACAATGTTAGCAAATCTATGGGAACACTTTGTTTCTATAACGTTTTGTTTCTATAACGTACAAGCTCAATGCAAGTTAATAAAAGAGGGAAACTATATGGATGCAGACAATTTTTTTCGTGTACAGGCAACCACTGCACCTGAGGAAAAACAACCAATCGGAGACAGAAGAAGTGACCTGTGTCATGTGTTCAACATTTGAGGGAACACTCATCACGGGCACAATTCTGGGAGCCAGAGTAATATGTTCTGATCTCTTTGTTCTGGTCAGAATCTTTAGCATCTTTCTCAAGTATATTTTGCCAGGTCTGATGGATTAAACGCTCAACTCACCAATTTTTTTTATATAGCGCTTTCACAACAGCTGTAGCTGTAATAAAGTGCTGCATACAAAACATAAAATAATATTCACAATAAAATGATAAATAACCTAACAAAACCTCCAATCAAATTACATCTTAGCTCCCTTCACATTGGCACGTCTCATACAGGAGCTGTAATTTGACTCCCCTTTGTTGCACGTGTTGTTTCAAACCGTGCATAGATGAGAGGAGCAAGATTGAAGTCTCATGAGTTTGTATTTAATTCCTGTCGGATCATTGTTGCTGTCACGAGTCACATCCCTTTTGTCTTGTCATGATACTTGTAGTGGTGAGTATTTGTTTCCTGGTATTTTTTTACACATACAGTATTAGTGCCGATATACCATATTATCTATTCTACAGTGTCATGATGTCATGAACCAGATATCCATTAGCGACTTCTGTACAAGACCCAGAGGAGCATCCAGGATTTGGAGAGTCAGCATGAGAAATTATAAGAGAAAGGAATTAACAGAGATCGAGCAAAGACAACATCGCTTCCACTTTTCTCCCTGCATTAATTCAATATTGCCTCAAGGGCAGATAAGGTGCTTACTGGATGGAAAAAGCATTTGTGCAGTCGAATACAGTCGACCTCAGATTGTTCTGCTAAACAAGATTGCAAACATTAGCAATGAGAAAAAGCTGCTTGGTCTCTGTCTCAGCCCCGGAGCTGTCCTGTGTATTCACAAACTCATTTTCTGGATGTTGATTCGCAAATGGATTTCAGCCAAAACACTTGAGGCCACAAAAGAGCAGAATGTTACATGGTTCAACAACTGCTCCACTCAGATATAACATGCAAAGGAACAAATTTCCATTGTCATTTGATTAGTTCTTCTTTATCAAAAAATCAGAGCTAGTTATTTCCATTTGGCTTGTGACAGAGTGCATAAAATGTGTAATTTGTGCTCCCTTCGCTACATTTTAACAATATTTTATGGATGTATAGCATAAGGGTAAAAAAAAAAAAAAATGCATTTTTTATTGCACATTTATACTTGTACGGTACATAAAATATAATCTGAAAGGCAAATGAACGAGATAAAATTTAAAGCCTGCAAACATTCTGTCAAACTGTCTTGCAGTGCAAAAGATAATTCCTGTATCTGTGCTGTGATTTGGATGCGCTCAAAATATGACGGCTTCCTCCATTACTCACGCTCTGCCCTGTCGGGTTTTATGAAAATCAAGCTGTCTGCTAGTTTTTGTATAATCCTGCTGACAGTCAGACAAACAAGCGGGGAGATGCTAATATAATCTCTTTGGCGGAGGTAATTAATTACTTCAATATATCTATCATTGGCACTGTGATGTAACGTCGTCTCAACTGCAAGTCCATTTAATGTCTGTGGTATTGTAGCACAAAAAATCACTCTGAGGCTGTGGCAAAATGTAAGAAAAACCTTTTTTGAGGGGTATGACACGATGTCTATCAAACAAACAGGAAATGTGGGGAAAAATAAGAAAAGATATAGAACCTTGATACATACTATTGATCTGGATGAATGACCTTTGGAGCGTGGCAGAATCAAGTTTTCCCTTGGACCTGCTTGGAAGCTGCTATCTGATTCCTGCATTTATTCAATAGACAAGCCAAGTGCTACATCTCCTTAATAATATCTTCTGACTTCCAATTCTCTCTAACGCCCATTAACACCAGTAACACAGACACACACAAAACACATTGTAACTTGATGTCAAGTTACAAAGATGTGGCAGCTAACGAGTCAGTGGCTAGCAAGCTAGCGGTAGCTTGCTAGCCATCTAACATGCCAAACCCACACTCAGTGTGCCTGTTGTCAAACATTTGTTGACTCGAATACAGGACCCCAGAACATTTAGACTAAATTTAAACTTAAGATTTTGTAATTCATTCATCATATTATCAACCTTACTTTTATCTTATGGGTTAAACATACATTGAACAAAAAATATTTTGTCAACATTTGGGAAATTTTTCTTATGTTCATTGAGATATTTAATAAAATCTTACAATTTTTCAAGGGGGGTGTACTCATATATGCTAAAGCACTGTATATATATATATATATATATATATATATATATATATATATATATATATATATATATATATATATATATATATATATATATATATATATATATATGTGTGTGTGTGTGTGTGTGTGTATTTTTGTTGTGTGTTTAGTTTTACTCACTGAAATTCAAGTAATTGCCCAGCCCTAACTTAACCCTAACTTAATAATGTACATATAACTCGCACATAAATGTGACATTATCCTAACGCTGCTGCAAACTACTTAATATTAGGAAGATGCGCCACATACTAAAGCCCGCCTTGGCCCTGCAGATCATAGCTGCATTAGGGTCTCAGCCCTTCTTCGCAGCTCATGAGAACAAAGAGGAATCAGCTTCAAAAGAAAACAGATCAATACGGAGACCGCTTCCGGCCTGCGCTGTCCATCTTGGAGTGTGATGATGTAGAGCGCTAATAAAGTTAAGCATGCGCCTGATGCTGTTACAAAGAAAGGAGCTCGGACACGCTTGGCATTAATCAGCTGCAGGACACGCCGCAGCCTCTCTGTTGCACCTCTGTCACAGCAATCGGGTGCGATTAGTCCGGGCAATAATGGCTGCTGCTTAATCAGCAGGTCAATAGGCAATGTTACGCTTCATTCCTCCCATCTTGGCCACTGCTAATGTAGCAATTTGCTGAGCGTTCATGACTCGAGAGAGACATGAGAGACACAAGGCACACGCGATCATCGCTAAAGGTTCATGCTTAGCCTCTTCTTTGCAAACAGATGTTAAAAGATGTTAAAAATAAAGGCAAACGTTACATAAATGCATGCGACTTGTTGTATTATCCCTGCAGGCCTGCAACAGAGTGTAAAGTTCATTTAGTCAGGTTAATGCTAATCTTTGGCTGTGTGCAGGGGGAGGGAATCTGGTTTTAAGACTGCAGGCAAGAGGAACATCTGTTTGCAAAGACTAATCCTAATATAGCGAGCTGCAGCTATTCAGTCTTTATCAAAGGCAAGCAGAGTCGTGCCTCCGCTAATTTCGGGAGAGCACATGGCGCACACACACATACACGCGGCCGTTGGGGCAGAGGGACGTGTAAATCTCAGCGCCACACGCTGAGAGATGAGCGGGACAGGAAGCGGCGGCGACCATTTGACCGGGGAATAGAGAAGAATTAACGCTGAAATTATGTAAAGACTTAAAAATGGGATCAGTTAATACGAGACTGACGTTTCTTCATTGAAAAGCTCGTGTCAGTGATGTCACATCCTGCTGTTATAATAAATTCAAATCATGAATGACATAAAGACGCACTCTGAATTGTAGCTTGGGAGTCTAAATTTGAATGTACTTTTTACATGACTCATCAATATATATTTCCAGTTCCAAAAGTGAGACAAAGCATGAGCATGGACTATTAATGTTGGAATAGACCATGGAATATTTTTTTTTTAATTACATAAAACACATTTTTCACTCCCCATCCAAAGTATATTTACAAGGGATAGGGTAGTATACATACCAGATATTGGGCAGATACCGCCTTATTCCAAATATCGGGTACTCAAGAATGCAGCCAATACCAGCCACCGATACTTATGGGGGAAAAAAATCGGAGTATGTCCTCCTTGCTAGTAGTTGGCGCTACACTGGTGGTTTAACACATCGGCAAATCATATGTGTCAGGAAGAAAGAAAAGTCCTCACAATTATCTCTCATTGCGTTAATTGAAATTGTATGTATCAAAAGTAGTAGTGGCATCAGTACTCATTATCAGTATCGATGAGATGTCAAAAGTGAAGACTCATACTGGTATCGTTCTGAAAAAATGTGGTATCGAACAGCCGCAATATTTACTATACCCTATTTTTCATATACATGGTGGATTTATTGATGTTTAATCAGACATGATGCCATCATGTGCTGCTTGACCTGGAATCACCCCCAGCTGCGTATCAGGAATCAAAGTTCATTTAATATGTGAAAAAACATACAAACAGCATGCCGACTTGCAGATAATAAATTTTGTATTGAGCATTTCTTTCCCCAGCTGCCAAGCCAAAACAAGCGCATGGCTGGGATGCAAGAAGCAAGTGCGGATGACCTTTTTTGTACAAAAATGTTGGAAACACACAGTTGGACTCTGCTTTCACTCACAAACTGACAAAAGTACTTACTAAATAAACAAATGGTGCTTCGCTGTGCTGTTGGAATGAGATGTCCCACGGCAGGAGTGTGTACGTGGTATTGCCAGTGTTCATTTTAGAGCAAATCAGTGCACATTTTTATTCTATTTATTTATTTTTGGCTAGACGAGTGCATTCCAAGTGATGGCATTAATGCACAGACCATGTCCAATCCATTTAAATAGCAGCCCGGTCTTGTCAACAAGATCAAGTGGAGAGACTTGATAAGATTGACTTTGCACGAAGTGGAGACTTTGACTCGCTACTGACCCATGGGCATTGTTAAAATCAGATGTTACATAATGCATTCATGCACACATGTTTTTACAAATACTTTTTCTCCAAGTGTTGTTTATCACATCTTTTAGGTGGAAAACGAAAGGCACCAATTATGAACTGAATATACAGTGGACCCCAGCGACAGTATATTACACTTTATAAAAACATAAAATAATGACATAATTAAATGTGGTTAGAAGGGAAAAATCCCCCCACAAACAATTATAGATCATTTTAAGGAATGACCTATATAAGAAAATGTTGCGTTTTCCCTTAAAATTGCATGAAATTAATGGCAATTTCCTCCTTGGCTACGTGGGGGGAATATAAGACGGATTTATGTTTATACTGTACTGGAGACTGTGCCCTTTTATCAGCTGCCCAGTACAGCAGTAATATGAGTCGTTCTTTGCAGAGGACAAAGAATATATGCCTTAGAGTATTGTTATATTGTCTACACTTCCACATAGATGCTAATTATGAGCCTGTGTGCCCATCAGGGGATTCCCATTTTATTATGTATTTACTATGTGGTTGCTTTAACTGCACATGTAATTCTCTTCGTTTGATGTTTAGTTTGACAGTGTTATGAATTCCTAGACCAGGCACCCAGGGGAGAGGCCCTGCAGCCTCGTCGGGGAAAAATTGGAATTACTTCACCCCAGTTCTTGTAATGCTTGCAGGTGCTTTGTCCAAATGAATTCTGATACACTAAATTTGTCTTTGAGCATTTAATACAACAAAAAGGAAGTACATAACTATGATCGAGGAGAAATAGCATACGCAAAGACAAGTTTAGTGTATCAGAATTTCATTTGGACACAACATCACCTGCAAGCATTGCAAGAACCGGAGTGTAGGAATTCCACTGTGGATACTTTTTCCCTGACGAGGCTGCGGGGCCTCTCCACTGGGGCGGTCTTGTCTAGGAATTCCTGACAATAGTCACCGTCAGCTGAGAGTGGCAAACAGCTTGAAGCTTCGTTTTGAGGAATATTTTCTAATAATACTGTATCTGCCAAAAAGAAACAACATTTCTCGTTTGGGTCTTGACCTGTAAATGATTAAAACCCACCAACTGGCATTATTATTATTATTATTATTATTATTATCATTATTATTATTGTGTGCTTTTTTTCAAGGGTGTAATATCCCTTTAAAGCAGATCTTATTTGCTTCTGTGATTGAGTTCTCTCACTAAATCTCTTAAACTATTAACAATTTGCAGCATAGATGCAGCTCTCCTAGCTCCAAGCGGCGTCACACTTGAGTGCAATCTCGGAATAGAAAACAATTAGGGAAATTAACTGAAATCATTACCAATGCTAAGTAGAGATCTCTTGAAAGAGACAAGATCCCCATCCAAAATCCATGATTAGCGGTAGTTAAGTGCAAGGGAACCTGGCATGCAGATTGCTTTGAAAGGTCCCCTGAAAAAAAAAACAATAACGTGACCTTGACGTAAATGAATGCAGATGTAGTGTGATGCAGAACACATATGTGGTGGAAATGGATAGAAACCACACATCTTGCTCATGCAGAGTGATGTCATAAAGGATCAGGGAGATTTACCACAACCATTACTTGCAATGAGGAGTCCCCGTTTCCCTTAAATATCAGTACTGCACTAAAATATCTCATTATTCTTTGAAGGCTACAAAACGCCATAACTTTCATGACACCTGATAGCGGTTGGCGCGTCCTCTCTCTGTCACTCTTGCTGTTACAAATCTTCAATCTAACGAGATCAGAGCCTGCCGAGCCGCCTGCGTGCATAATAATTTAGCCCTTTGTGCCCGGGTTCCCTAAAATAAAATTAGATGCTTGATAAGAAGATGTGTGAATCATCACAAACAATAACAAGGGAGACATGAAAGGTCTCTGAGAAAACCCTCATCTTGTCCCCAGGCGGCAGTTAAGATAAGACAATGAATATGATTAGGCAATAAGATGAAAAGCACCCTTGACTCCTGTGATAGCAACTGTTCATGTTTTTGGGAGACGTTTACTACACAAATGTATACATCGGGTAACTGTAAAATGATGAACTTATCATTTTGGAGTTCATTTACAAGAGCTTCTTTTTTGGAACGTGAAGATGTTTAATAAGCCTGATTGAGGATTTCCGAATGAATACGTACCGGTAGTTTTCCCACTCACAAATAAGAAACCATTTAGAGGGATGTTTTTAGTTGAACATGATAAGGAAACCACATTTAACTTTATTTGTGTTCAACTGCCCAACTCTACTAGGGCCCAACCGATTAATCGGCCAGACAATTTAATCGGCCCCCAATTGTTTTTGTTTTTACACATTAACAGATTACAACATAAATCAACATTCAAACATCCTCCCACCTTCCCAAAAATCTGAAAAAAAGTGTCAATTTCTTGCAGATGTTTCTCTTTGTCGAGGACAAAGTATTGCAAAACAGTTAAATGTTCTGCCCGTAATCCATATCATTAAGCGATAAGGGACCAAAGTAGTAGTTATTTTATTCATTTTATATTAATCTTTGATTTCGACTTTTATCCTGCCTAATATCGGAATCAACACTGGCTTCAAAAATTACACACAGACATGTATGATCGGGGTGGAAGATGGTCCCCAAGTGATCACTTCACAGATCTGTGCTCTCAGTACCAAAACAAAGTCTACGCCGCCCCTGCAAAGATTTACACCGTGCCTCAAGCCAGACTTGTGCTGGTGACTGAAGCAGAGCCCATCGCACTAATTACAATGAATCAATCTTTCTATATTCCGTGCTTTTCATAGAAAAAAGGCAAATGAAAGTGCCTTATATGGATTCAAATCAAGTCCTCCCACTACTTGTCCAGGAGGACACAAAGTCTCACACACACGCTCACAGATACAGGTTAAATTGATGACATCATGACCTAAGGACCCGAGGCATAGTTAATGTAAAGAATTAAACAATTTGTGTATTATGGTCAATTCACTGTTGCTCCTACCAGTTTGCGTGACTTGGCCACTGAAGGCCAGTATAATACAGTCATCCAGACACAAACAATTAAGAGTTTCACTCAACTACTGTAAGTGACGCAGTAATCTGCAGTAGTTGGTCATTTTTGACAGCAAGTGCCAAAATGGCCGCCCCCTGAGACGGAAAAAAACGGGTGGTTTTCACTACTTAATTTATATTCCACAAACACGATATCAATCAGAATGCCATGTTTAGAGGCGCATTGAAAATCTTGGGGTTGACTTCCCGTTTAAACCTTTATAACACCGCCACATAAGTGCTAATCATTAGCCCGTCTATGGCGTTTCCCATTATATGTTAGCATTAAGCTAACAGTCTTGAAAGGGAAGTTACAGTATGTGGTTGTTAGACAAAGTGAAAATATCATAACATGTATAGATTATTAGTCATGGATTGACACATCAGTGAGACCTACTAATTGAGTTTTCATCTGTAGACGTTTGTTAGCATTTAGCAGACAAATAGCAGCTTTCCTCAAAACTGTGGAGGGTTGAGTTCATGGGGCAAAGAACAAGCCATCCAATTAAGATGTAGATCCAGGATTTCCCTCAGCATTGCAGTGTATGGCCTTTTTTGACAGTGTCCTTAATTTCTTAGTGAATAATACATGACTATTGATGTCAAAATGAAGCATATAGGAGATGGACATCGAGGAATGTGTGCAATTTGGTGCTTATCCAAATTAGGATGCTTATAGGCTATGGTGGAGGTGTGTGCTGCAAGCAATGCCATTTTAGTTCAGTTAGTGTGGTGCATACTACTGAGAGAAGTGTTTTACAACAATTTGTTAATTACGATTTCAAGATGTAGCATCTCGTTTTCAAAGGGCGCAAGATTGTACAACATTGATGTACCTAAAGTCCCTGTAAAGTAAAAATAAATATCTTGTGAATATTACACCGCAGATAAGAGTGTGTTCCTATAACACAAATCTAAATGACTAAAATTCTTCTTCAAAATTGTGGAAAATCAAGCCATGCTCTCTGTTTTCAAACGCTGTGGGCGTATCCATTGAATGTGCTGAAATTATGCCCCACTCAACTGTTAACTTTCAATCAAATACCACTAGTGAGACCTGGAAAATTGATGCTACTTTTTCTTAGCATTTTTCTTGTATTTTTCTTATGGCCTTTTCACACTGCACTTGATTTTCTTGGTCAGCGCCTGGCGCAGGCTTGCCCATATTTGGAAGTGCTTTCGTAGCATCCTACTATGAAGTTAGAGGCAGGCTGATTGGCGTATTACTGTTAGCACTCTGAAATCACACCACCAGCCCCTCTCCTATTGGATTCGCTATTGTTTAACTTAAAATTGCCGTAATCCTCTAATTTCATCCTCTCAACAGTAATTATACTCTGATTTCTGTAGTTCTTCATGAAAGCAGACTGATGATCTTTTGTGTTTAATCAAAATAAGGCATTTGCAAACATCTGCTTTTACTTTGGAAAACAATAACTGAATCTGTTTCAAAAAGGTTGGTGAGTACTACCGGTACATGAATCCCTTGTGCGATATTGCTTAATTAGTTGTTTTTTCATCACTAATCAATGCCAAATGAACAACAATAATTGGTTAGTAAACAGTAATTGCAATCGCAAAAATAATAATAATAAATATTACACCTAAATAAAACATTTTTATCAGATTATTTGATTAATCGATTGAATAATCGATCGAATAATCGATTCTAAAAATATTCCATAGTGACAGCCTACACATAACTACATGTTTTAGCCATGAAAATATATCCGCTTAAAGTCCTGGTGGCTGGAATATGGAATATATCCCACTAGGTCACTGCAGGACTTCTCCAAAGCGTGACAATGAGGCAATCTAAAGAGGCCACTCCAGCACCCTGGCTTTGACGTCGAATTTGTTAAAGTTTTTAATTGTGCTGGAAAACTGCAGATGCTATCAAAGGCGCTTAAGTTCTTATATAGTGAGGGAGGAGCAACCCATGCTGGGGGCCAAGTGTGTCATTGGGCCTCATTTTAGCGTAGCCCAAAAAGTCCGAAAATAGGAAATGGTGAAAAACTGTTTAACACTACACCTCCTCAATTGAGTACAAAATAGTTCGGAAATTATCCTTAAACCTGTATGTATTAATGTACTTAGAAACAAATCTTTGAGTTCACTTTATAGGGTCTTTAAAATAAGGTACATATACTGTATACAAAAGCCTGTTGGAGAATGCAAGCACTTTGGCAAAGTTCTGTTAGTAAGAAGGGCTCTCCACATTAGTAAGGAACCTACAGGGTATGTTTGAAGCACTTTTATAACAGTCAAGCATTACATTTATTAAAATCTGAGCCATGTCTATTTAAATTGCTCAAAATAATACAGTGAGGACCAGAAGTTTCCATACATAGGAAAATGTATATCATATGTGTACAATGTATGCATAAGTACACACACCCTATGTAACATGTCGAAGTAATCATGATTTAGTTGTTATGCTGCACAAAAATGGAATAAGATGCCAACAGAAGTGTTGTCAGCCCTGAGTGTAAATGCTTTTAAATCCAGGTTAAACGCTTTGTTTTTCCCCTATACCGTTGATTAAGGTATTCTAAACATGTGTGTAATGTACTAGAAACAAATCTCAGAATTCCTTTTACAGTACAGTTTTATATATGCTGAGGATGGGATACATACATGGTGGATATGTTGGTCAATATTAGATTTTTCTTATCACATATATTTTTTTAAAAAGTAAGAAAAAAAAATTGGGTTTGGAACTGATAGATGTTTTAAATATTTTGCCTATATCAGTAGACACATGGTGGATGCTCCCACAATTTGCTTTGTGAAGGCATATTTATCATACATATTTTTTTTTGTGTGTAATGGATCTCACTAGACTGTGTAAGTGTACCTAATGAAGTGACCAGTCAGTGTATATGAACAAAAATCTAATCAAACAATCAATGGCGACAGCTGCTGACTTTACAATTGGAACATGACTTTTATGCTTCATAATGTATTAGAGCTTGGACTCTGTGCTCACCAATTGTGTTCACATTTGCGAGCGAGTATTCAATGAAATCCAATCAGATACCTATTTACTTTTCCTGAGAAAAACAAACAAACACTTCATAGTCCGACACAAGAAAAATTCAAATTGACCAAAATGGTAAACGGAGTACACTTAGATTGCACTTTACCTGGTGTGCTAAACTCTTTACAAAGCCTCATTCATTCACTTATTTTAAGACATATACCTACTGTATGTATTGAACAGGAGTGTACAGAAGTGCGTTGACGCAGCAGCAGCATCCTATAGAAAGGTTTTACTTTTTTACTTAAAAATAGCTTACTTCAGGGCTGGCAGTCTCATTTTTGTCGCAGGCCACATTATGGTTAGGGTTTCCTTTGGAGGGCCATTTATAACTGTGAACCCAAATAATATGATTTGATTGCCTCATATTATATTTCCGCAACACATTGATGAATAGCTAGTTTTGAAATCAGAGGCCAGCAGAAACGGCCTGTTCAAATATAACATTTGTTTTAAAAGTTAGAAAGAAAGTAAGTTGGTGCACATAATTTGCTTTCGCAAGCCACATACAATGATGTGACGGGCAAGTGTGACATCTGTGGCTTACTTCAACTTCCAGGATCATCACATCGTGGCCAACTTTAGAATCCATGGTGTTTTTCTTGCTTTAGGACAGAAAATCCATCTATATTGTCTCGTACCCGCTAGCTAGCGCTAAGCTAACCTGTTGTCTCCAGTCCGGCTGGCGTCCAAGTGGCCAAACGCCCTCCTTATGTTGCTGTGATGGCATAAGAGGTCACATTTGAAGTAACCAAGAACCAAGACAATGGTGTTGATACACTGCCTAGCTGGGCTTTATTGACTGACTGCTTAACAGTTTAATTTAATACTCATTAGCTGGCTAAATATTCCCATACACATTCTAGTCGTTGTTCACGCATGTGCATTCAGCAAGTACATATGTCACACAAGTGGAAGCGGAAGTCAACCCAAACATATTTTTTCAAGAAAATGTTCACAGCAGGTCCACTAGTTGAAACACAGCATTCTGATTAATTTAGCGTTTGTGGAATATAAATTAAGCAGCAAAATGCACTTGTTTTTAGCCATCTCTGGGGGCGGTCATTTTGTCTTCTGTTGACTGAGAACCAATCACAGCTGACCTGTTTTCTGAATCTGAGCCGTGATTGGTCGTTGCGAGCAGTTGTGATATCATTTTCAGTCGACAGAAGACAAAATGGCCGCCCCCTGAGATGAATAAAAACAGTGGATTAACACTTATTCCACAAACGCAAAATTAATCAGAATGGTTTGGTTGACTTCCCCTTAAAGACGTGATTGCCATCCAAACATTCATCTGTGACGCTAGAGGCGACAATGCTATGACCTGACTCGAAACTAAAAATTCGGATTCGGCCAGGCCAATTCGCATCTCCATTCGATTTAGTTTGTGCACAGCCCTACTTCATATAGAGACTCATTAGACTGGCGTACTGAATTAAATGTTCGATGAGAGCATGGATTTGCACTTTGCACAGCAAGCCCGAGTCATTATTACTCTATTTCATGCATTGTGCTTCGGTTTGCCTATGACACCCGCTGTAGCCAAGTGTTTGCAAGTACCACCTGCTATTTTACTTCCATGGAGCCAACACCTAATTAAGCATCTTTGATTTTGAACTAGATGATAATCTGCTAGTAATTAAACAGACTACGACACACACACACACACACACACCCACACACACCTGGCCTTGGTACTCCTTCAACGGAGGAAATGTGTGTGTTCTTTTTAAGTAAACACAAGGCCGGAGCAGGAGGAAAGAGCGAGAGGAGGTAACCACTGCGGTTTGGAGTAATGAGGACACAAAGTGGTGGCAAGACAAGACACAAACATGCTGAGAGCACAGAGGACATGTTTAATGGGGGTGTACATGTGGGAATAAAAACAGCAGAGTGCCATGTTTCATGCTTTATGTTCTTTTATTATAATGAGGAGAACACGGCACAGGAAGGGAAAGCATGGATGAACACTTCACATTCACATTGATGCACATGGAGTTTGAGATGATGACATCACCCTAGCTCAGTGATTTCCAACCAGTGAGCCACGGGAAAATTATTAAATTTCACTTTATTTATGTCTAGACTTTTTCCATTGAGGGATATAAATGAAAAAAATGGAAGGGGGAGCCTTGTGGTTATGAAACATGGTAAAAAAACAATTCAATATGCTGTCGGTCAACACATGCAAGCAGTTAAAAATATTTAATGGCGGAAAAAAATTGTCTAAATCTCAGTTTGGTGTTATCGGTGACAGTAAAAAAGGTGTTTCTGTGATATCAAAATGAAAAAAAAAATCTAAAATATTTTGTAACATTCAACTTTTAAAATGTTCATTCAAATGCATTTACAAACCTACATTTGAATAAATCCTGTCCCAAATTTTCACAATACTGTTTTATATTTGAAAAAATAATTTCAAGTAAAAAGTAGGGCTCTATCAATTAATTGGCCGACTGATTTTTTTTCAGAGTTTTGACGACTAAACGCTAGCATATTCTTAATCTCTTAATAATAAGTGGTGTGCGACAGGGGCGGCAGCCCCAGGCATCCGCCAGAGGTTCATCTTCGTCGCCAATGTCCAATAAAGCGCAAAGAAAATTTGTACACACAGGAACTTTATTCATCATAGAAATTGTAGGATACAACATACCAACGCCACAACACTTGTGTGGCTTTAGGACATTGTCGTAACATTTGTCCCAGTACGACATACAGCTTTACTAAAGCTACAAGTGTGTGGAAATATTTTACCAAAAATAAGACCGTTAGCACTAGGCCATTTTCAAAACTTGAGATTGGTCAAAAATTTACTCCCACGCGTGTGGACTGACCAATTGTATAGATATGTGAAAAAATATTAAATGTATCGATTTGTGCCATAGCAGATTTCGGCCCGACATTAGATAATTATTTGTTCTATCAAATTATGCCTTTGGGCTCGTGGTGCAAAAAATGGTTGGGGTATTTGTTTATGTGAAAAAAAAATCAAAGATGTCATCAATTAATCAACTTTGACTTGACTTTCATCACATTACAGTGGAATACAAAAAAATGGTCAGTCGTTCAACCCCATATTTACAACATATAACGTAAATTCATCGATCTATGCCAGTGACGTGTAGTGACAGGTAGAACAATGAAATGCTCTTCCACAAGATGGCAGACGGTACATAATTAACCTGTGCATCCAGTTTTCATTTACTGGTGTGCTGTGAGATTTTGTACCACAGTAAAATATTTGCATTGGCTTAATAAAGGTTGGGAAACACTGCACTGGCTATTCAACTTTAGGAGGAAGCATACACACACAAACTCCCAGCATGCATTGTCGTGAGATGGTTACAGATTGGCTGCAGTGACAAAAATCACTCTTTTGCCATTTAGGACTCCTTTCGTCAAAACAGCTTTGATTTGTACAACCCCCCTTCCCTCCCCCCCACCCTCATCCTCCCTGATTCCTACTCACCACATTCGCTTCCTGGGTGGAAGACAATGTTCTTTGTTGGAGGCGGTCACCCCCAGAGCCAGCTGCATCACAGTAATGTATTTCTGGTAATTCACCATGGTACCGTCCACCGCTACGGAAAATCCCAGGCAAAGAAAAGCGCAGGTGATCATATATGAGTCTTATTATTCCCTGGCTTCCGCCGCCTCGGCTGCGTCTCCCGGGCTCGGCAGCGGTAGCATCAGCAGCACATCGCCATTTGCAGAGCCGAAGGACTGACAGCGAAAACACCCCCCAAGGAGCTCAAGGCAAGGTGTCGTGCCGCGGCGACCCATGTCTGCAATGACACTCGCACCGAAACGCACCGCCCTTCCATCCGTTCGCCAGCTTCTTCTTTCCCCCCTTTTTCTAATGTGTCAACGTGCGCGCGTCCTCTCTCTCTCCTAACACGCTCCGGACATGATCGGTTTCCTCCTACCTCCTCTCCTGGCTCGCCAACACTCTCTAAAAAAAACGCTGCAGCGTCCAATCGTCCGTATGTATGTGCGTGTGTGTGTGTGTGTAGTGTGTGTGGGTGTGGGCGTGCGTGTGTGTGTGTGTGTGCGAGGTAGAGAGGGGAGGGAGGAGGGTGGCGAGGGGGGAGGTATTCATTTTGGAGATGCATGCTCAGTAGTAGTAGTATACTCAGGGGCGTAGCCATCATTTCAGAAATAATAGGGGGAGTTGAGGGTGGAACTATTGTTGAGGCGTAGGCAAACTTTTATGAGAGAATGATCATTCTGTCACTTTCAACTACTCGTCTCCAGAGTGGCCAGATAACGAAATATGGATCAGACTCTGCTTGACATAAAACACCATGACAGTAGAGGCATTTAAATAAAAGTTCAATAGCAACACTCATTGGCGAGTGCATGATTATGATGCCCCTAACAAATGTGTGTGTGGGTGTGGGTGGAGGGGGGGTCATTGAGTGCAGTTTATTGTCCATCAATAGAAATTTGGCTCCCAAAGAAATTTTTCTGTCGATGGCGAGGTGGGGTTTGGAGTGCTGCGGATAAGCCCCCCCCCCCGCCCCCCATCCGGTGGATGGATGGCTGGGGTAGCTCACCCCCCCCCCCCCCCCCCCCACACACACACACAAAAAAAACCCCACCCCATCCACACACACACATTTTGCACACAACTAAACTGAGAATTCCGTAAAAAGTCATTCTTACCAGAAAGCGTATTGGACATAATATGTTAATAAGTTCATATTGCTTTAATTCATTCTATGACCGCACTCGGAACTTAAAACATTCAAACTCAAATCATCTTTCCCCCAACAAGATAAATGCCATGAATTCCTCCCAGTCTCCCCCAAAAAGCAAAAGAAACAGTTTGGAATGTGCTCTTTTTAAATGAAAAATAGCACTTGGTAATATTGCACTTTCTCAAAACATATAGTAATAACATAATAGAATAGAATATAAAGAATTAAACACTTTGGACATGATGAATATTTCATTCCAGATCCTTCTGCGCAACTTGGGCTCCAGGTTGCAGTATAATCGAGTCATGCAAAAGAGTTTCACTCAACTACGGTAAGTGAATCTGTAATACTAGATAGAATATATGCCTCTGAATAACTTTATTTTGTCTATCTACCTGTGTTGCTGCACCATTTGTGTTCAGAAATGTTCCTTCGATTGTTACAGCACTGCCACACAGATGCTATTCGTTAGCCCATCTTTAACGATTCACACGACAATAATAACGTGGTGGCCACGTCCGTCAGCCATCATTCCGTCATTATTTCAGGTCGGAACAATCCGTCGTCATCGGTGACAGCCAGTCGGCATAGAGAACGTGCTACGTCACACATAGAGAGAGAAAAACGTCTGCCAGTTGATATGAACATCAGAGTATAGTGATTACTTAATGATGTTGACTTGTATTCATGAAAACCACACAAACCATTTCTTCACCAATACTGTGCCCCTATTTGATGATTTCATATTTCATCGTTTGGGGGCTTGACGTGCAAACATTTAGCCGCAGACTGTAAAACATTTACTCATTTCTTTTTTAAAACTCACACGGGTCTGAAGAGGATGAATAATTTCAGTGCGATCATGTGCTATTCTTGCAAGGCTGACAGTGCGCAACAGTGCAAAGTCTTCAATAATTCATTTTGTACAGAACCTCAAATTACCTTTGTTGTACATGGCCACCTTTTGCCAAAGCCACTTGTCAACTGACCGCAGTTGGGTTATTTTCCAATCAATGGCGTGATTTACTGGTGTAGTTCTGGACATAAGAGTAAGTCGATAGGTCTGGATTTTGTTGTTGGAGAGGAGCGGGCCACCTTCTCAACTGAGCGCAGAACACCTGACTCACAAAAAATACTGAGAAAAAGTCTTTGGATGTTGATGTGAGGCACCTGTATTTAGAGACATTGGCTATTACACTAAGCAACATGTGATAATATACTCACTTTTGTTAAGGAGGAAGTCAACCCAAACACATTTTTTTCATTAATATATTCTGTGCGGGCCCACTAGTTAAAAGAAGGCATTCTGATTAATATTACGTTTGTGGAATAAGAGTTAATCCACCCGTTTTTAGCCATCTCTGAGGGCGGCCATTTTGTCACTTATGAAAATGACAGTTGCTCGGGGCTCGGGTAAGCACCAATCACAGCTCACCTGCTTTCGGAAGCTGTGCCATAATTGATCGTTATCTGAGCCCTGAGTAGTTGTGATGTCAAAGTGACAAAATGGCCGCCCCCTGAGATGGCTAAAAACAGGTGGATTTTGCCGCTAAACTCATATTCCACAAACGCAATAATCAGAATACCGTGTTTCAACTAGTGGGACTGCATAGATAATATTCTTGAAAAAAATATGTTTGGATTAACTTCCACTTTAAGTACATAAAGAAAAAAAATAGTTAACGTGCAGACTAATGACAAGGCTGAACAAACTCAAGCATATTGAGTATACATGGCAGATGGATGGATGGCCTGAAATTATTTCACAGCATTAAAGTGAAAGTCAACGCAAACATTCCTTTTTCAAGAATATGATCATAGCGAGCCCACTAGTTGAAACACGGCATTCTGATAAATATTGCATACATACAACTGCTCACAACGACACAGATTCTGAAAACAGGTCATTCGTGATTGGTCGTTGAGAGCATTTGTGATGTCATTTTCAGTCAACAGAAGACAAAATGGCCGCCCCCGGAGATGGCTAAAAACTTGTGCATTTTGCTGCTTAACATATATTTCACAAACGCAAAATTAATCAGAATGCCGTGTTTCAACTAGTGGACCTGCCGGGAACATATTCTTGATAAAAATATGTTTAGGTTGACTTCAGCTTTAAGAAACTGATCCCAGAAAATGAGAGCAATTACTAAATGTCCAGATAGTTTGCGGTAAAGTCATCCCTCTCTGCTACTGACTGCCTGTAGGGGCCATCTTTGCTTGGTGGGTGATATTTTTAATTAGCCCTCTGGTCCTCGGTTGTGTTATTGTGTTTCTTTATACATCCAAATTGACATTCAGTTTGCATTGCTATTTCTACTTGAATTGATAATATCTAGAGATACACAGTTGAGAACTCTAGTCAAAAATATTATGTCTACAAAAATGAAAAAGAAAAAAAATACTGGGTTCTGTTCCGAACCCACTGGCTGCGTAGGTATGGGTTTTAAGTAGATTGGGTTGCTTTTATCCAAGGTTGCATTGTTTCTTGGTAGCTTTTGCCCCTTAGTGCATCAAAATCTTGATCCAACGTGCTGGGTCAAATCCTCAAGCCGATGCGCTGGATATAAATAACACAGTCTTGGCTGTCTCCCTTTTGGACCCAGCACAGAGTCAGCTATTTCACCCAATTTGGAGTGCATGATTACCAAAATTTTGATGACCCTTATTCATGTCGTATTGTAAAATAAGACAGTTGCCACACGGTCCGTTTAATGGCGTCATCTACCACTAATAGAGTCATTCTTCGACCTCTGACAAACGTCCCTTCAACACACTCCATCACCTCCCACTGATGAGGATGCAGATGATTATCAAGAATAATGAGACACTTACAGATCCTCATTAGCAGACACGTGCACTAATGAATGTAAAAAAGATGGACGGTGGAATTACTCACAAGTTTTATTGTTTGAGGTGTTCTGATGAAATGACGACATGGCTGTTATGGAAATGCTGCTCATTGCAAAATTACTATCGAGAGGCAAATATCAATGGTTGGGTTAATTGCAATCAACCAATCTACAATATACACTCTCGTACAATCCAATGCAATTCAATACAAGAGCTTTAAAATTCTGTCCGTACAAAGATAATAATGCTCAGATTTGGTATTATTGACCTATTATATAATGCAACATTGCCTTTATCATCCTTTCTAAATAGTGTCCTCTCTCAATTATTCGCCAGGTGTCTCGTCCCCTTGAACAAATAAACACCTGTCCCCTCACGAAAAAAATGTGAATGACTTACTCTAGCCACAATTCCACAAGGCTTGACAGTTCGGTTTGGCATGCAACACCGTCATTGGTTAGAAAGATCAAAACTGGACTTGATTTTTGTAACCAACTAAGCCAAACCTAAAGAGACACGGCTCAGATCATAATCAATGTAATGCTTATATGTTATAAAAGGGCCTCAAGCATACACTGCAGGTTTCATTTGTTTCACGTAAAACTACTAAAGTGCTCCCGCATGCATTCTTCAACAGGCATTTGTATATCTTGAGACTTTATCTTTAAGACTCTGTAAAGTGTCTTGTTTCTTAGCACGTTAGACTCATTCAGTGCTAGACATTTTCAGACCCCTTTTAAAAATGAGTGGATTAACACTTATTCCACAAACGCAATATTTATCAGAATGCCTTGTTTCAACTAGTGGGCCTGCTGGGAACATATTCTTGAAAAAAACATGTTTGGGTTGATTTCCCTCTTTGAATACGTGCACACACCCTCACCTAAACATCAGATACTGTCTGCGGCTGTGTAAATAAACACACTATATAAGGAAACATGGTATGTTACATAGTTCCATGGGAGCGGTACCGTATCGGAAACCCCTCTCAGTATGATGCAGTGAGCACAATTCTTAAGGAGTGTGTGTTTGTGTGACTCAATCACTAATGTGTCAGTGTGGAGCTGTATAGGCAGCTGAGGGTCAGCGGTTGTGCTGCAGTCTGAAGCCCACTGCAGCAGCGGATTTCACACTGGCATCCCCCCTCTCTCCGCATCCATACAGTAATGACTCGGCCTGGCCAATCGTTACCTTCCTCTTATGTGAAACCACTGCCTACATCTTACGTCGTGCACCACAAGCTCATCCTGGCACTCACAACACATTCAAGTGCTCTTTTTCCTCGGTCAGTAAATAGGCCAGCCGGGGCTGCCCTTCTTTCTCGTGTCCTTCCACTGCCTCGTCCACTTTAATGCATGCAGCAACATCCAACGCTGGTTTGTGGGACTCGCCGGCTGCTCCCAGAGGAAGCAAACCTGGCCCGGGGCCCTGAGAACCTCCGCTGCTGTAACCCTGTGATTTATTAGTTTTCCAACAAACAAAAGAGGAAGTTCACAGACAGAGAGTCCTCTTCACATTAAAAGCACTGCACCAAGTGGATGGCAGCGAGCGGGGCGAAATATACACTCGCGTGCACACAGTTACACCTCGGTGCTGTCGCAGTGCTTTCTCTCTGTATGTGCTGTGAGGTGAGTCATCAACCTCACAGTTTCACTTCATCTCTCCTGGGCTCCGCCTCCCCAACCTGCCAGAGGCTCATTTTGTCCACTTATGGAAGAAGTGACATCATCACCGCTGCCTCGCCTATACATAAGGCCTCGGGTCTGATCTCACACACACAAACACACGCACGCGTAGGCATCGGCAAATCACACAAATGGCCTTCTGGAGGAGAAAGTGATTTATTCTGTGGACACTGGAAACTCTGCATTAGAGGCGGGGAATGCACACTCAGCCACTAGATGGTGCTGTTTTTCTTACTAAGTAACCCCCACCCGCATCTATAGCAAGTTCCAGGTCCGAGATCCTGCTATTTTGCAGATTTTTTTTTAATTATTTTTTTTGCATAGTTAGTAACTCTATTTTTTGTCAAACGTCAAAATGATTGAACATCATCCTCTGTAATCCTGCTTTTTACACCTACAGAAAGCGACAGCTATATGTTCATTCATAATGTACATCTTTGTGCATGATTATTGACGTATATTGTGAGATAATGCCAGCGTGGGCGTGCTAACATGTCAAATCCATTTCATATTTCTGCATTCAGCACCATTGCTGTGACATGTTTGGCACATTTGGCTCACAGTTTTGAGTGTTTGGGGTTTGAATCTCATCTCTGGCCCTCTGTGTGAGTTTGTATATTCTCCCAGTGTTTATCTAGGTTTTCTCCAGGTGCACTTGCTTCCTCCCGCAGTCTAAAAATATGCATGTACATTAGGTTCTGTGAACCTACATTGTCCATAGATGTGAAAGTGAGCAAAAATGTGTTTTTCTATATGCGTCCTAGTCATACCCTACCCAGGGGTGGAGCCAGAACGTGGCTAATGGGTGGGCCTGGAAAAATCAGAGTGGGCCTGAATATTTCTCTCACTGAGCACTGTACATTCAAATAAAATGACAAACTGAATAAAATGAAGTTCAGATCTTCCTTAGACAACCACAGTTATGCCATTTTATTCAATAAAATAAAAAATAGAACAAAGCACAAATCAAAAAAGAATTTAATAATAATTTCCTAAAAATGTTAAATTATATATGTTTTTCATGAATCTCACTGTGTGGGCAGTTTGTCAATCTGGCTCCGCCCCTGACCCTACCTCTAGCATTTAGAAAACGGATGGATATTTTTACATGAACAAAGCTAAAAAGCAAAAGTCAGCAATGTGAACCTCTACAAATGGTGCCAGTTACAGTTCATACATACATAATGTAATTGTATGCAAGTGAAAAGGAAGAACACACATGACGTGAAGGGACTCTTTATCAGGTAAGAAAATGTGGCACGATTGATTAGGACCCAGAAAATCAATGAAAGAAATTCTATTGATCTACGTTAGATAATAAATAGATGCAGGTTCATTTCAAAAAATATACTAGGATTATGAAGTTTATGATCAAAAACAAATTTCTCTGCATGCTGCAGAAACTGGAATTAAAAAAAGAAATTCAGACGGTTCAGTATTGATTTATTGTGAAAGTGTGAATTTTGAAGGATGTCTTGGTGATATGTCTTCTCTTGTTTTATGTTACCTGCCAAGGGACTACGAATGTAAATTAGCTATTGCTAGCTTCCGCATATTTATGCAGGTATTGTACCAGTGTTCATTAATGTGCATTGTCCCTTTCAAATAAATAATAAAAGAAAAAGAAAGAAAGAAAAAAAAAAAAAGTATTGTTCATTTTATATAAAATCTTCCTATGGTATTAAAATAGGCTTCCCTCCCATCTATTCTATTATTTTTAATCATTCATTTGAAGTGCACTTAAATCAGCAGATTAATTTCTGTTCGGATGAGATGACTGTTCTCTGCACCTCAGCGAATTAAAAAAAAAAAAAAAAAGTTAACTAAAGCAATATTTCAGCTGACGGCACTTAACTGGATTCAGTCAATTTCACATCTGTTCCCGCGGTGCTCATTTCAAGGGGAGCTAGATCCTATCAAGGCACCTTTTGTGCATTTTCAGCCCTGAGATGTGATCAGCTGCTCACATGCTCACTCTGATTCAGCACCACTCAGTCTCAACAGAAACAAAACCAACTCAGGTCCACTCGAAACGGCGCAACTGACTATCTCCTCCTTGGCTTGCGATGTGAAAAGTGAGGTCATCCACAAAAACAAACGATTCCGTGCAAAGGTGCGACACACCGTGGAGACAACATTGTCTCTTAACAAGCATGGCCGCCGACGCTGATTCTACCAACAGAGCGACACGCTGGCACCAAACCGCCAAGCCTTGAGGCGCTTTGTGTCCTACTTCCTCTTAGATTGAATAAACAAACGATTATGCCATTTTTTTTAACCTCTACATACGCTCACTCGACCTTGACTGACTGCTGACTCTTGCGCAGACTCCAACGCGCGTAAAATGAAGTCAGGTCAAAGAAAAAAATAAAATAAAAATCACGTGCAACCTTTTGAGACGCTAACCCTGCAGACTAGAACGGGTCGAAAGAAAAAGATCATATACAGTACGCTCGTAAATAATTTCAAGTGGACTTACATGGCCTTGCAAGTGGGCTGCGTGTTGTTGGGCGGCTCTGTGACCATTCTGTGCTGCAATGTGTGTGTTGCTGTCATCTTGTCATGCGTGTGCTTGCGTGTGGGTGTGTGTGTGTGTGTGTGTGTGTGCCCAGGGCCACACCACTGGGCTTGCAGTCTCAACGCTGACTTAGCTGTCACACATTAAAGAGGCCTCCTTAACGGTCTGGAGAGCATATCAGCGCGTCTGTCCCGTCACTTTAAGCTCATCGCCACCCGCCCGCCCTAGCTCGCGCGCGCATAGACGCACACACGCACATCCACGCAGCCTCACCCCTCCCCCTTCTGTGGCAGCTGGGCCAAGGGTACTCTCCGGGGGTCCGCACTCACGTCACGCAGAGTGACGCCATCACTCAGCTGTGACGCGCTCGCGAGACTTGAGTGCGGATGCTCTGACGACTATCTTGTAGCGCAAGTTGACCTCATTGATAGCCATTCGCGATGTTTTGTCACAATCGTACATGAAGGTGAGCAGGGGCACATGTTCCCTTTTTTAAATGGTCATTGCATTTTTCTAGTTTCTGTCAATGGTAGCTCTAGTCTAGGCATACTTCAATATGGGGACAAAGAATATAACCAATTACTCCTCCCTGTCTTAGCTTTGGCCCAGTTCTAATATTGTGACGTAGCACATAAATGTCATGATCCGTTTGTTTGGACTTTTGAATAGTGAATAGCTTGATTTTGTTTCCCTATCCTTTCCTTGTTCATGTCTTTGCTCGCTAGGTTTTCGTCTCCAACTGTTCCCCGCGTCGACCAATCAGCTCACTCAAGCAACTTGTGTCTTGTCCAGGTGCGCCTCGTTGTCTGGTCAATTGGTTTGTATTTAGATCCCTCGTATTTTTCAGTCTGTCGTTTCATTGTCATACGTCCCATTTTCTCAATCCCTTCATGTCATGTTTCCTGTCATGGTGTGGACCTATTAAATTTGCGAACCGACGATCAAGTGGTTGGAACGTCTGCCTCGCTGTTCTGAGGCAGCTCCAAAAACATTGAATTGAAGACTGTAAATTGTTCACAGGTGTGAATATTAGTCTGGTTGGTTGTTTGGTGACCAGTCCAGGGTGTACCCTGCCTTTTGCCCAAAGTCCACCTCCGCCTCACCCTAGACCTTCACAAGGACAGTCAGGCACTATAAAAATGATGTGCTAATATAATCCATACTAATTGCTTGGCTCATGTAGACAACCATTCACACTAGTCATACTTATAGACTATTTAGACTCTGTACCTAACATGCTGGTTTTTGAATTGTGGAAGGAACTCTCGACAACTAACGGGGAGACGAGAATCAAAACCCCAAACCTTGAACATAATTGTTTTCGGTAATATCGGCACCTTCTGGGATCCCCGCCCAAATCTGCTCAAAGTTCTTATGAAAATGCATTTTCAGGCTGTCAAAGCAACAGGTTGTGCTATGATGCCTATCTGTAAGGCCCTTTGAGCTTCTCACAAGCCACAAGCAAGTCATTTCCAGAAAAAATAACAACAAGGGGGAAAAAAATCATGATCATACATGTAGACTACGAGTGAAGTTATTCCTGAATGCAAATTACACACAACCAAATAATGGCAAAATTAAAATCAGCTCAATTAAGGTGATAACGGAAATTGGCAAATGGAGAGAGTGATAGCAATCTTACCTAGAGTCAAACGCAGGGTCAGTGTACATGGGAGGCGAGCACAGAGGTTCCTCTCCGGGACTGTTCGGGAGCACGGGGAGCCCCCCTTTCTTTCCCTCTCCCGGAGTGCCATCTGTTAGAGCAGATTGAGCCATCGGCCAAGTTGTCTGAATTTACATTACTTACTTCAATGCAGTCATGCTAGTTAAACCAAACAGGTCAATTTCAATTACAGTATATGGCGCCATTTCACAACAAAAATGATCTCATATATATATATATATATATATATATATATATATATATATATATATATATATATATATATAGAGAGAGAGAGAGAGAGAGAGAGAGAGAGAGAGAGAGAGAGAGAAGCAGTAACTTACTATGTTTGTGTATTTTCTGCACTATCAATTTGAAATAATGTCCTGATTTTGTATAAAAAAGGGATGGAAATTTGGATAGAATGTTTTATTTCAAATCTGATTCATTAATTAATTGAAAAAGATAATCGACAGATGAATCGATAATTAAAATAATCGTTAGTGAGCAGCTCTAAAAATTGAAAAGCGAGCAGCTAATCCATGTAATTGGTATTGGAATCTGCATCAACAGATCTCACTCATGGATGATTGGTATCGAAATCCGCAGCATAAAACCCAGATCAGAATGCCCCTAAATGAAAGTGATAAATGTACAATATGCTGTATGTGCAGCCTCAAAAGCCTATACAGGCTCACCGTTTAACGTTGCGGGACATCCACTGATCAAGTCGCTCTATGTAAGGGTATGAGTCGCAAACGGTCTTTTTTTTTTTTTTTTTTGCAATGGTCCAGTCCAAGTCGGGTTCAGCCACATCAGACATGTTGCCTCTCATTAAACTTTGTGGCTCTCCCTCACTCCTCTTTCAAGCCGTTCGTCTTCTCTGTGCAGAATACATGTTTTTGTTTTCAAAAGATCTGCGCTTCCCTTTGAAGAGTTTGCCCATGTATGTTGTGACAATTACCCGCTCATGTTTGTATAGCATTGTTTTTCTGGGTATGATGTCTACTATGGATGCAGAAATCCACCCTTTGATTTATGGAAGTGGTTTGGGGCCAATCAGACTTCCTCAAATGCCACACTTGGTATGGCTTTTTTTCACCTAAATACCAAACACTAACACTAACACTAACTTACCCAAGGTGTTACTTGGTTTGAAGTGTACCGGAATGTTACTTTGGTTGCCAGATAGAGTTTCTCAAACATGATACATACAGAATAATTATGTTGTTGCATCTCTCACTCTTTTCGCAGCGGACTTCCAACACCTCTGCTATAGGTCGCACGGTCGGCTAATAGTTAACACTTTGGCGGTGTACCGTATGCGTGAAATTCCGATTGAGGGCGCTCAGGGATATCATATTGATTAGGACGTTTGTGCGCCGCAGACGGCGTAAGTGCTGCAGACTGCAGACACGTCGGCCATATGCTGGTCACAAAGGCTGTCTACTCGGTAATCCCTCAGCCATCCCCGGTTTAAGAGGCTATTTTTTGCTGGCTCTTAGTCTGCACTGCTGACTTAATACAAAGTATTTTCCCGCTTTAGATATGTCATTTTCATTGATATCGTTCTTAGATTGATTTCGGTTTCTCTTCCGTAAATGCAAGAAACAGAGAGGCACTGGTTTTGTTGAGATGACAAAGACCTATGTCAAGTTTCTTCTTCGTAAGTGCGACGTCACGAACTTACCTTCCGCATCCAAGAGAAAGCAAGTGAGCAGGTGGGGACACGTCTCCTCTAGGACCGAGCAGAAAGAGCAGAACGCGGCGGGTCCTTTGGAGGACAGGTGGTCCAGGAATATCTCCGTGCGCTTCTTGTTGGACTCCTGTCCCAGGATTTCCTTGTACTCCCCAAGCGAGAACACCTTGTCGTAGACCAAGTAGGGTAGCACGGCGTTGACGTCCAGCTCACTGAGGAGTTTCTGCCTGTGCTGCTTGAGAATCTTAGCGGCCCACCGCTTCTTTTGCTTGGCGCACGGCCTCCTGGCCGACCTCTGCTGCTGCTGATGCTGCCTCTTGTGCTTCCTCACGAACCACTTCTTCTTCCCGCTGCCAAACATCTTCAAGTCGAGCAGGCCCTCCAACACTTCTTCCACGGCTCTATCGACGCACTTCCCAAAGGAAGGGAGGTGCATATTTCATGCCGGAGAAGCCACTATGCCGACTCGTTTGTAGAAGCACACTTTGTTGTTGTTGTTGTTGTTGTCGTCTGAGTGAGGATGAGACAATCTGGACAGTAGCTGACTTCTAGTTGGGTACTTACCAAGACTAAGAAGATTATGAGACGCTTAAATACACCAATGCAAACGGCTAACACACTGAGCAGACATACACAATGTAATTCACAATCCCCAGACCTGTCTTTGTTATTTCTTATGGATGATGATGTAGCTCAACAAATCTTAACTGACAGGAGCCCGATTTTACGATCCTTTCTAGCAGAAAGGATACCAACGTTACTGTTTTTTGTTCCTTTGTTTTTTCAGTGACAGAAAACGGACAAATTGCTTCTATGCTAAATTAGTAAAATAACAAATTTCGACTTTTACGATGTGTTTCGTTAAATTTGCGTCAGCCATGTTTATGCAAACCCAGAGGTGGGCATTCCGTCTGACGGACGCCCGTTTTGCTGACGTTAGACAATACACAGGAAACTTAAAGTGGGGAGTCAACCCAAACATATTTTTTCCCAGAATATGTTCTTTGCAGGCCCACTAGTCTAAACACGGCATTCTGATTAATATTGCGTTTATGGAATATGAGAAATCCTAGCTCAGGGGTTGGCCATTTTGTCACTTCTGTAGACTGAAGATGACATCGAAGTTGCTCAGGGCTCAGATAATCATGGCTCAGCTTCAGAAATCAGTTGAGCCGTGATTGGTCGTTATCTGAGATGGCTAAAAGTGGGTGCATGTTGCTGCTCAACTTATATTCCGCAAATGAAATATTAATCAGAATGCCATATTTCAACTGGTGGGCCTGCACAGATCATATGCTGGAAAAAAAAATTTGTTGACTTCCTCTTTTAAAAAAAAAAAATAGATATAGATAGACTAAGCACCTGTGTGTCGTTGTCACTCTGAAACTTGTGTTTTCTGGACTTTTTAATTTAGTATTTAGATGTTTCCCAGTGCCTTGTTTTCCTTTTTTATATTTTTTTAAATACGTTATTTATTTTTTTTTTTTACCCCGTACTCCCCTTCTTCCCTGCGTTTGGGTCGTCCACTTTTGGCCAACCCTGACACACAGTCCAGTGTTTGTGACATAAATGTATGTCAATAATTAGCAGTATAAATGATTTAAATGCATCACCGATAAGGAAGAAAAAACTCCTGCTTGATCCCCACCCCCCACGCCCCACTTTCATCACTGCTTTCAAAGTTTGCTTCACTGATATTTATGAAATGAAAACCTACTTTTATTCTAGTTCACCTTTTTACCACTTTAAAAGCTTATCTCGTAATGTTTTACAAGTATTCAGTATATAACACAGAATTTAAAATTTTGGGTTCCTTGAAAGAAAATTAACAAAATACTGAAAATGACAAAATCATAAAAAAGGCACACCCTTGGGAAATTCATTACACTTGAGGTCGAGGTCAATACAAATTGCTAGCATAGAGAGCATTAAAATATTCCTTGCCTCTGGCTACAAATTATTGGTGTGGATGTGACCCCAGTTAAGATGCAATTACAATGTTTTCTTACAGTAACGCATCGAGCCTGAGTCAGGAGCAAAAATTAGCACATTGACGAAGGACACTTAAAGGGCATTTTAAGTTGTTGTACTGAAAATCTATAGAAAAGGGTAATGCAGATTAAAGTAGGATGTCCTTGTGGAGCATATTAGATGAAGGCGGCTCACTCTTTACCAGGAGAGGGTGCCATTTGATCAGTGAGGATCAATACACTGGACCTTCAAAGTTCTGAGACAATAAAAGTCAAGCTTCATTTTTTTCCCCCCCAAAGGACATAAAGGAAATTGAAATACTGTAATCAATTTCGGAGTCAAACCAGGCCATGCTTTTTGTAACTTTTGTACATTCCTGTAATTCCAGTGTAAAGAACATGCAAATTATGTACTCATCATCAACTTGGATACCTGCGTGCACACTGGAATAAAATGTTGTGCATCATTTACCCAATTTCATTTAAATAAAAATACAAAAAAAATCATCTGAATCCATGTGTCATCTTCCAAACCGCTTATCCTGTTCAGGGTCGCGGGGAGGTGCTGGAACCTATCCCAGCTGACGATGGGCGAAAGGCAGACTACACCCCGAACTGGTCGCCAGCCTGTTGTAGGGCACGCACACACAGGGAACCGATCCCACACAGCCCGCACGCAACTCAGGCGCGTGTACCACTACACCATCAGTGACCCTCATCTGAATCCAGATAATTTTTTCTAAACAGACTATACATCTACTTTAAAAGGTATCTGGATACAGATGATTTTATTTTGTGCAATGACTTGACAAAATAAAATTGAGTATATTCAACCATCATTTTTTTTCACTCTATGTGGGAAAATGTAAAGAAATTAAGCAGTTTTTGCTGCATTTTTTGCTTCACTTCACTGGCCATAGTCAGGGGCGGAGCCGTGACCCAGATTGACAGACTGCCCATCCAGTGAGAGTCATGAAAAAAAAAAAAAAATGTATCAAATTATTTTTGAATTTGTGTTTTGTTGTGTTTTTTTATTTTATTGAATATTAAGAATGGCATAACTGTGGTTGTCTAAGGAAGATCTGAACTTCATATTATTCGGTTTGTCATTTTATTTGAATAGACAATATGTCGGGACAGGAGGATTGTGCTCAATATTAAATTTGACATTAAGCATACATTCATATGCTTTATTTGAGCTTTTCCAACTACCAGCTGAGTATTATTGCAGCACAACATATGAGTATAGTACATACGAGGCCAGCGGACAGGAAACCAAAACAATGGTACATAAGCTCATCAGTTTGACTATAATAAATCCAATCTAAACAAGCTAGGCGAAGGTGTCTAGACTAGAGGAAATTGAGTGGTCGTCATTTCTTGGAGTGTGGAAGGGAGACGGGAACTACGAATATGAAGATTACTACTACATGTGAGACTTAAAACAAGAGTTCATGATTGTTTCCATTGAGGATATTGGTTAAGAACCAACAAGATAGTCTAATTTGCATCAAACATGGTACTTAATAGGACAAATGATATAAAATAGTACCATTACATACTATTTTATAAACCTAAAAGACTTGGTATTGGTATCGGTGATACTGGCTCAAGAATTTACTTGCTATCAAACGATACCAATATCTCAGGTACCGCACTGCAGCTCTACTCACGGGCATTTATTCTTCCTAAATCTGTGAAAAATAGGTCACATTAATTCTTCTTCTACTCCTTTAGCTTCATATAAGTGTATCTCCAAACGTGCATCACACTGCCTCTATAAGGCCAAAGCATGCTAAACAGGAATTTATCATTTTTATTTACATGCATTGTTTCTTATCGCTACTATTTTTCATATATCATTTTTTTCTGGTTGTTCTTTAAGTTAAATTGAAAGTTGAGTTTTGGTAATTGAATAAATGCCAAATTTTGAAATCTGTGTTTACTAATTGTTATTTCGATATCAAACAAAATAATTGTGATTATTACTTTTTCTTTTTTATATACTCGTCCAAGTCCTCATGTCCAATTAATTGAAGACTATAAATTTTCCATATGTGGGAATGGAATGTAACTCAACATTTATGGCCCATGAAAAAGTCTAAAAAGATCCACTAATTAGACCTATAGTGTCAATTGTACCTTGAGGGAAAGCAATTGACTCCTACTGTAAGCTAATTTCTGATAGCACCCGAGGGGAAAAGCCGAAAGGATAACAACAACAGGATTCAAACAGATGCAAAGAATCCCTCGCAACGCTCCCACAGTGTCTTTCCTGTCTTTATGGTTTCACATCAAAGACAATAAAACATCATAAGCCATCTGTTTCCGAGCAGAGATCACCTCTCTTCTGGTTGATATGATTATGACTCAGTGGATTTAGGTTCGAAGAAATGTCTTGCCATATAAACAGGCAGCAACACTGTGGAAGTAGGAACTTGAAAGTGCAGTTTAGTATTCATTACTGATTCCAGTGGACACTGAGAAGTGTATTGATTTTATGGAGAAAATGCGTGCAGATAAATGGTTCGTGGTTTCAATAGTTTCATGTCTGTCCTTGACGGAAACTGTGTAAACTGATGGTGCAAGAAAGAAAAGCATTTATTGTGCTAAAAGGGTTAGTTATCATGAGAATAACGTTAATGTTTAATGTCGTTTGCAGTGGCTGATAAGGCTCTTCTTCACAGAAAATGGAAGTACTGATATGTTTACTTCCTTGTAGGACTTGTACACGTATTTCAAGATCATGATAAAGCTTTTCAAAAGCTAGCTAAGTTCATATACTGATTGTCTGTATGACTTAACTGCAGTTGGGAGAACGCTAGCTTGTCTGAGGGGGCAAATCTGACTGCCGAACCACACCTCCACCCTTCAACCATGATAACGTTCAACGTGACGTGACACAAGAAGTGACTACACGGAAAAATGTTACGTGTTTTTTAAATTTTTTGTTTGTTTTGTTTGTTGCCATTGGCGTTATCTACGAGTGACGCCACCTTCACAATGTTCCATTTGGGAACCTTTTCATGAAGTGCAGCCCATAACGGGAAGTAACACAGTAAAAGTCTTTCAACCCGCAGTCAACTTTTCTTTTCTTGCATCACCAACTTAGATAAGACTGATGCTTCCCACCCATGACAAATATCCATTCATCCATCCACTCCAAATAATTTATAACAAGTTACTCTTTCTGCGAGGCAACAATGATTTTTAACATTGATCCCTATAAAAGAATTCATGGGCAAGTCTAATGTAAAAAAAAAAAAAAAAAAAAAAAATGCATCATAGACGTATACCCTTAATTATTCAATTACTGTGTTTTCGCTCTTTTATGTTCCTCTATTACTAAACTGCATACCTGTCAACCTCTACGTTTTCCCCGTATTTTATATGTTTTTTGACCATTTCAAATTGTGTACGCGGTATAACAATTTTTGTACTGGAATATATATATTTTTTTTTAATCGTTTTTTTGTTAGACTGATCTCGTTTTGCCCATTTCGGTTCTAATCCGGATCGTCTCGGTCACTGGTAGCAGACGACAACGTTATTTGGTAAATGAAATAAACATGTTTATACAAATTATCTTCGTTCTTATTCTACATAGTCCGTCTTGCTGTGAGTAAATAGGTGCCGTGTTGTGTTTGTAAGGTTTATTATCGCTTATTAAGGGGAATTGCAATCATTAATATGGGGAGCAATTGGCTGAGGTTGACAGGTATGAAACGGGCTCCTTGTAGAAAACAATTTGCCAGTGAAAGCTGTGTGGCTTTTAAACAACAAATTGGTTCGATTTGATTGAAGCACACGTAACATAACAATAAATGAACAGTTATGTTTTTTTAAAAACAACTTGTTGCTTCGCTTCAGAATAATTTTCTATGGCAAACAATATTACAATAATACGGGGGAAAAAAACAACAACAAAAAAACGTGGGAGGTCATAATTCAGAAACATGCTAGTGGTAGTTTGTCATATCTGGTAGTCGGAAACGCTAACGGAACGGCGTATAATAGAAAACACCCTCAGTCCAGTGCAGTCGATCTGCTAAATTACCAAACACAGAAAACTAGACTTGCCCCAGAACAAAAACGAAGATGTGCCCATTTTTACGGTGGGCGCATGTGTGTATCTATGAAAATAGGGCCCAAGGTCTGAAAATCCCACTGGCCTTTTCTACATAAACCAATATTTAATTGATAAGACAAAGCACTTTTATCAGTAGATTCAAATTTATTCAAAAGCATACAATACTACATTTCTTCTTCAGTCATTGAAACTTTGAAAATAAAATAAAAAAGACATTTTTAAGCTGTGATTTATTAAAGAAAAATATATAATTGCCTACCCTTGTGAGGAGAAGCGGTACAGATAATGGATGGATGGATATAATTGCCTCCCTCCTACAGTAATTAATGCCTTACCCCTCTACAGTACAGCAGATATTCTTTGTAGTTGAGTACATGCAGTTAATGCCTCATGTAACTACACAATAAAGTTGACACTATAAATAAAATCGGAAAACACAACAGTCATGACTTTATTAGAAAAACATTTGCAAAGTCATTGGGAGCCTGCTCGATGATCAATAAAGTAGATTACATCATTTCATACAGACAATGAAATACTTGACAATAAAAGACCCTTTGCATCCGGACCCTGAATCGGGGGAATTCATTTAAAAATTCTCATAGTGGTGCATGAACAATGCCTGGTCCCTCTTGTTCATGTGCTGACAGGCTTTCTCCACATTTTTGGTCAGTCCCGGCGGTCCACAGCTGAACACGCCGATCTTGGACACCTGCGGGAAATGACACTTATTCACATATTCGAGCACTTGAATGAAATGGGTTCGCTCCTGCGCTCCTGGTGGACGAAGCGAGACCGGCTCAAAAAGGACTGACCTCTGGATGAACCTCCTGCAGCGAGCTGAAAAAGGACACGAAGGGCGGCCGGCCAAAATGGGTGACGGACCTCAGGCCGGTGAAAAGGCTACGGCTCCACACTTTCTGGAAGTGTCGCTCGCACACGTACTGTTAACACATTAAAAACAAGAAATACGACCATCATATCCCACCCAAATTTGTATTCAGAATGATCAAATCTGGTGCGTATTTGTAACAGAGGAGTATTTACGAGCACTTGAAATGTCCGATGTGAATATAGATGCCATAACTACATACATACACATACAATTAAAACGCGCACAAGCGCGGGAGAACATGCAAACCCCACACAGGAATTGTAAATGTTGACAGTTGTTGTTTTTGGAATTGGAAAAGGTGTATGTTAGCTCACCAGCATGGTGGTGCGCAAGTCAAACTTCTCGGCCACCTGTGTGATGTAGGTGTGAACTGACACCAGGTCCAGCGAGTCCATCTCCTCCACCTCCCTGATGATGTCTGACACCCACTCAAACTGACGCTGCGTCCGTGTCACCCAGATGAAGTACACCTGAAAAACATCATACGTACTAATAGGTACCGGAGCTGGTCATACCGTGTATGTGCAAGTATCAAGTATCAAGTCTTAACTGTCAAGTTTCAAATATCAAGTTAAATCAAGTTCCCATTTAAAATAACATGTGTAATGTGTTTAAGATATGTAGCATTCTCTATTGTGCTGCATAGAAATCGCATAGTGACAAATTATAGAATGTAAAGAATTTAATAGTTCGTGCTTCATGATTAACAGAGTTGGGCACCGTCGATCCGTCTATAACGTCTGGGCGGTATTTCCGGCTGACCCGCGTGGTCTCAGGCAATCCTTCGTCGGCAACAGCCAAACACAATTTTCACATCACACGCAGACGCCGCACAAGCAGACACGCCGCTGAATAAATAAAAAATATCAAATAAAACCAACAGACACACACACACGCACAGCGTGGTGATTGGTGAAATGAAAACAATATGGGGCACACGTCATTGCGTCTATGGGACCAAAAGGTACGAAACACTATTTTATTTTTTTCTTTATTTGGCTGCGCGTTAAGAATGCACCACCTCCGTGTGACTTGGTACCAGTAAGCCCGTTCTCAACGCCGTTTGGCCCTGACCGACCGGGCGGGCCGGAAATATAGACAAGATTAAAGCATAGACAAATGCCCACCTCTGGAAATATACATATTAAAAAAAGACTGAAATGCTTAATTGATCTATTTATTTATTTTACAAATTTTCAAACTGTGTGATTTAAAAATTGCATTCTACTTCACTGTGTGATTTCAATCTGATTAATTGTTCAGTCCTACTCAGACTCTTGCCCTAAAGTTGGTGACCGCAGTCTGACTCGAGTCAAGTCACATGACTCGAGTCGCACGCCTTTTGTATGCTAACTCCATATTATTAGAGCGTGGCACACCTTTTGACACTGAATCTTTGACTTGATGGAGGACTTGAACACCAGATCCTTGAGGATGGAGGCGAATGGCGTGACGCCGATGCCTCCTCCCACCAAAACAGACACTTCAAAGTCAGTCCATTCCTGGTGTCCCTCTCCGAACGGGCCATCCAGATAAAGCTGCAGTGAAAGGAGCAGCACACAAGCGCTCGTGATTAGATTGTAGGAAGATGTTTTTCGAGTCAGTGGTGAAAGTTAGAATAGAAACGATAGAAAAAGAGCTTTGTAAAGCAATCATAATAATCTATATTAAAAAATATTAAACTAAAACTAAAAAAACTAAAACTAAAAAATTTAAACTAAAAAAAAAAAAAAAACTTAAAGGAATAAAAATATAAAAAAGCCAGAAAAGAAAATCTACGGCATACACAGTAGAAAGTCCACGGCGTCAACATGGCACTTGTTTGTTTACAATAACAGTAAAGGCTGCTTGTTCTAAATTAGGTGTTAGGTGTGTGTATGCACACATATGAACTCGAAAATAGAGCAAATCAGAGCAACCAAACTATTTAACCAAGGGAGCACGTATGTTGTGTGTAAGAAGAAAAACACACGGAACGAAAAAAAACTAACGAGAAAATCTAATGCAGGTAAGGAAAACTTTAAGTGGATGGCCGAATCAAGAGGAGCTAGACGTCAAAAAAGCACTAACAACAAAAAACCTACTAGGCAAAAACAAACAGTATAAGTTAAAAAAAAATGTTGCACGGGAGATCACAATTGCGCAAGAAGACAGGAGCTAACCAAGAGGAAAATTAGATATAAATGACAGAGAAAACTGTCACTTACATGGATGAAACGAGGCACAAGAATATGAGAATGTGGCAATGAAAAGGTACACAAAGCACACTGGCAATGACCAAGAGAAACAATAGTCCAGCAAATAGCTCCTCTCTCTCCAGAGCTCACGAACCTAACAATATAATTATGACGACACGCAGTTGTGCGCTGAAGACTTCGCCCATCCACCTGCTCAACGACTGAAAAAAAAAATCAACAGAAGCACATCTACATATACATAGGATCATAACAGGTCATTTTTGTTTCTTTTATTGTGCCATTTACGAAACAGATTACAAAGCTAATAGGGTTGCGTCAGGAAGGGCATCCGGCGTAAAATACTTTGCCAAATCAACGACGCGAATCGAGCGTGCACTTGATTCGCTGTGGCGACCCCTGAGGGGGAAAGCCGAAAGGATAACAACATTACAAAGGAAATTAAAATTCTTATTCGAATGTATTTAAAGAACGAATGTCAGTAATGACAAGTTGTTTTTAACTCTTTTAACTCTAACTAGATGTGTTGTGGATCTTGTATCATGCTCAAAAAACATTTGTTTGTGAAAAATAGTTGATTAAAACAAAATGCATTTTCATCACAATTGTACTACATAATGCCATTATCAAGTATTTATCAACTACTGAAATATACTCATACTCAGGCTAAAAAAAATGGAACCGGTCCATCCTTAGATAAAAGCACAGATTATTATTGTTGCTTACTGGATGTGTCATAGTCATTATCATCACTGAGAGACGTCACTTATGCAATTGCTATCTGCAAAATATTTCCCCTGGATAGCTCATAAAAGCAAATATACCGTACATGATTTGCATATATGCCAGAAGCAGGAAATCCATTCTTCTCTTCAAGTCGCATTCTACTGCCACCACCAAGAGTTGCCAACCCTTTTGAAACCGAGAGCTACTTCTTTGGCTCTGATTAATTTGAAGGGCTATCGGTTTGATTCACACTTTTTTTTAAATGACACATTTACACAAATTCGTTTGAATTATGTTATTATTAAAGAATACATTGATATTCATTTTTGTGAACGGAGTCAGTGTTGGCGATTTCACAATATTCATCAATTTAACAAGGTAGGAAAGCAATAAACATCAACGTGCAATACTCGACCCCCGCCCCCTCACTATCTCTACAATAAATTATATTTTCAAATGATCACTTCTACAGTATTGTAAGGAAAGCACGATGTGGCAACACTAATGAGCGTTTTTTACGGCAGGCCTGCAGGCTATTCGTATTCCTTGGGGCAACCTGCTGCCCGCTGACACAATGTTGGTGACCGCAGCACCTACAGTGATGTCATCTGGTGTTAATTTTTAGCCCCTAGGTTGTGCTGTATGCATACAAGGGAAAACCCCATGACCAGTTAAATGATTCATAATCTTTATTCATCATCTTATGTAGACATTTAGGTCAACTGTTAGATTCCAACTTTTTGGCAACAGTTTGAGGAAGGCACTTTGCTGTTTAAACAAAGTACATGAAGGCACGCTTGGACAAGTAGCTCATATGCTGCCATGTAACTGAATAACATTCAAGAGAGAATAATCACATGTAAGATAATAGGTTATTTTGGTTTGTTGTTTCACTGTGATCATGAACTTTGAGCGATGTCCTATTTACAATCGGCATCGGCAGACTGTTTGCCATAAGTGCAACTCATAAACAGAAGTCTGGCACTTGAAAATGAAATTGGAAGCTTAGTCTTCCATAAAATATCTTGATGAAAATGAATAATTAAGATATAGGGGATCTAAATATTTCAACTCAACCCATTAATTGATGAATTCATTGATTTTAAGAAATTTCCCACAGAACTTGTTCTATAGGGATTTTTAGGGTGTCTTTAAAGAAAAGACAATCGTTGTTTTGAAGACCAAAGATAAGAAAGGTGAACTGATGTCTTACCTTTGGATAGGCTCCAAGCTCAATCAGACTTTCTTCACTGTAGAGCTCTCTGAGCTGGCTGGTCCAGGGCCCCACAGCTCTGATGTGCAGGCTCAGGGTCTCCTCGTGGGGGGCTGAGGTTAGCGTGAATGGGTGGTATTCATCTGTGCCCAACATAAGGCACGCAATGCGGACCCACTGGCCGGAACGATACACAAAGCCTTGCGGTCGCTTGAACTCTAGATGAGTTACACCTGCAGGGAGTGAGTTTAGCGAAGACAGTAATGATTATTGGTGCAGTTTAATTGATGCCCGAAGGCATACGCCAAACTAAGCACCTGCTTTGAGCCCCGTGATCGCTAGGGGGGAAATAAACAATCAACAGAGGGTGGTGTAGTAGTTCTTATTTTTGGGGAGTTTGGGATTTAATTAGTATTGGAGTAGAGTGTAACAAAAACATAGTCGTTTCTTATGATGTAATTAAAAAAATAATATTTCATTATATTCATTATAATCCCTGAAGGGGAAGTTCAACAGCGAATGATCAATAATCAATATCAGTGGCAGAAATCGAGGGCCGCAAACTCTTTCCTAACCAAGGGAGGAAGTCAAATTGACATTACATAAAAAAACAGACCGAAGGTCACCTGAAGGCAGCAGCTCTGCTCTGATTACAGGAATCTCCACCTTCTTCCTGCTCAGACTGATTAGTTTGTCCAGCAGGAAGAACAGGGCAGGTGGGATGAGGAAGATGTAGAAACGTGGCTCTTGAAGCAGGCCAAAACTGCCATGAATGATTGTCTGTTGGATGTAAACATGCCAGAATCACAACAACGCGCACCAAAATATGATTCGGCTCTTAAAAACTACTGACAGGGGGAAATTTTGTTTATTCATCAAGCAGGGAAAAGCACTTACCAAAATATACACGACGACGTAAAGGTTATGAGTGATCCAGAACCCTCGGAAACTGATGCGGCGAAAATAGCGAGAGGCAAAAACGTAAATGAATGCCAAAGTGAAAAGAAGCAGCACACCGGTGAGCCCTGAGGACAACACAAACAAAGTCATAGCACAGTGTCATGAGAAATATGTGCTTTGTAACATCTGAATCTACCGCAATACAGTACCTGGAACAGTTTTAAAGAACCACCATGACCACTTGAGAGGAAGTTCTGACCTATCATGGGAAAACACAAGTAATTAAAAAAAACGAAAAAAAAAACAGTTTCCTCAGAGTATGCGTTTGAAAGCTTGAGGATCCCGTCACCAATCCAAAGTGGAAAAGTAGACATACTGTACACTATCTATGAATACAAATGTAGAGCCAAATCCGTGCAGTCAGACAAGATGCATCATAAATATGAGTTCATTTTATTAATTTGTTAATACAATAAAATGTTTTTTTTTCTTAAAGAATAACATAAAAATGAGCAAGGCTTATTAGTTTATTGTCAGAATAAATTAAAAAACAATATTTTTCAAACACTTATGAATGATCTGGTCCAAATGTCTGCTTTAAAACTCAAAAGTGACCCTTGAGAAAAACTGATGAAATGAAATGACTGATTCTCAGCATTGAATTGCATTAAATCAAGGTTACATGCGGGGGGAGGTTAAAAACATTACCCATTGTTTGTCAAAACCTTCGGGAACAAACAAGCCAGGATGTTGAGGTTACTGATGGAGAAGATGTAGATGTTGACCACGTGGCCCAAGCTGTGAGCAACTACAAAAAAATGTGTTTTCATAAATCATAAATTTAGTGCAACGTAAATATACAGGTCATTATCATACAATTTGATCATTAACAGAATAAAGATAACCCACTGAATTTAGTTATGAAAATTAATTAATTGTAATTATATGAGCAGATTTGATCATTTAAACAGTAAAAATTATTATTTTTTTACATCGAAAGCAATGGTTTTCAAATATTTAATGGCGGAACGTCTTTATGTGTTATGTGTCCCAAATGAAGTTTCATGAAGATGCTAATTCTATTTTTGGATACATAGGACTTGTGAATATGTACTGTACATCTTATACATAATACTGCCCGGCAACCTGTGAGAATGATGGCAGTCGCGGCCATGGAGCGATGAAGGTCGATGGCGGCATCGAAAGGGACGTATCTGTTGAGGAAAGTCTCTCTGCACATTGTGATGAGGTTGCGACACACGGTGAGGAGCATGTAGGGAAACAGAAATGAAATGGCAGCCGCTGAGCCACGGGACACCACCACGCCCACCACTGAAGTCCCAGGCATGCCTGTTGACGTGGCCTGCAAACTGTAGACTGAAGAACACATTTTAACTGCATTAGACCTCACCATGCATCGGCAGCACAGAATAACAGATTTATCCTTACAGTAACATCTCTCGAGCGCCACGCCGGCTGTTATGCCGTAAACCACGATGAAGCAGACAATATGCCGGCGGTAGTTCTCAATAAATCGTTTGAATTGTTGGATCTTCTGCCGGACGGAGCTTCTTATGTAGTAGTCACGCTTGGGCTTCACGTACACTTTGGGAGTATTTCGGTCAAACCTGGACAGAATCACATGTGTTACGACTACCAAAGTTGGTTTTAACGATTTCAAACAGTGGTGCCTGAGACATTAAAAGGAATGAAAATGCCTCCGTTACAGCCTCCCCCGCGAAATTCAACAAAAATTGTTGAAATGTGAGAAACAGCTGTTATTTAGTTTTATAATGTACATCTTTGGGCATGTTTATTGATATATATTGTGAGAAGATATACGTTTTGTTAGCTTGGGAAAAAAAACTGGATTTACTTCAAAAACTCGGCTGTTGATGTTATGCTAGCTATTTATTAGATGTTCATATCCCTGTTTATTTTTTATATTCTGATCATTTGTTTATCATATTCTTCGGTGCACATCTGATGCTGATGTTAGCATGAAACTATGTAATTGTTTTAAATACACATTGTGTAATAGAAAGAATTGTTCACTCCTGGCAAACTGCGACTTGTCTAGTCACTCTAGTAAGTTGAGTTGAAGTGAAAAAATTGGCTGAATGATGGCTCGTATCTCGAAAAAAATGTCAAGTTCAGGTACTCATACCTCAAGGCACCACTGTATTATTTCTATTTGATTATCAACGAGAAAATATGCACACACTTATTCCGTCTGCGGATATCCTGTCCAATTGCATTGTCACTGCTGTAATCAACAATAAAAATCATGTCATGAGAAATAGATTCATACACTTCAGTCCAAATATTACAACCAGCTCTCTACATTCCTGTCGCTTACCTTCGCACTGGGCAGATAAAAGAAACTCTCTGGTCTCGATTAAACATTTTCTTTCCTTGATTCGCCACCCCTGCAGTGACAACAAAGTCGATTCATCAATCGGCATGAGGTTTGAGGAAAAAGACAAGCAAAACTTTCTTCAACCTTTAACACTGAGCTGGGCAAACTGCAGCTCCTTTTCATGGTCCCGCAGGAGGAAATGGAAGTCTTCCCATGTGATGTTTTCTTTAATATCAAACCCCGCTGCTTGCATCATGGCTCTGATGGCGTCGTCCATCTGACACTTCGACAAGGCGCCGTTGGAGATTTCAATAAATGACCTTGAAGTGAATCAAAAGGCCCACAGCAAAATATGACATAAAGGGAACCACTTTTGAAAAAATAAATAGAATACTAACCTGAGCATCCTGGCAAAGTCTTCTTTTGATAAAAAACCTGTTCCGCTGATGTCATTCATGGAAAACATCAGCTTGGACTTTTCCTCAGGGGTTCCTGTGCAAACATGTACGGTAACTTGTGACGTAGTATAGGCTGGTCGGGGAGGTCAGAATGAGTGCAGATTTTGATGTTGACGACTGTTTGTGCCATTTTCATAAATGACAGCATACTGAGAGGTATATTTTTTTAGGGGCGTAATAAATGATCCATCGAACATGATTTTGCAGTTGTGTTGATGTTGGTGGGCAATGATATATGGTAGAAATATAAGGTGTGTATATATAATACAGTGAACAATGCAGTTTTTGGCACCTCATGTAAGATGTTATTTGGGGGGTATTCCGCCCGAAAGTGACGAGTATTCCGCCCGAAAGTGACGATATGTTTGTTTGATGACACTTCTTTTCTTTGTCAGGAACATTTTTTTTAACTATTTCATCTCATTATCAACGGGGGCTTAAAATCAACTATATAATACTCAGTTAGCTGGTATTACTTTAGTGTCATGTGGTTTACCATTCATAAAAATGACGATAACATCAAGAAACTCCTGGAAGGAGAGATAGCCGTTGCCATCTTTATCAGCCAGCATGAACATGGAGTTCACAAATAAGGAGTCAGGCTTGAGGCCCAGCGCATCTGCAAACTCTTCAGGTGTCAATTCGCACTGCAGAACCTCTTTGGCTTTCTTACAGGAAACGCCACTCTGGTCCCCGGCATCGCACTTCTCTATTTCTAAAATCTGAGTCAGACAAGAAGAGTGCATCATTATACCATATCTATCTAGCCATCTAGCTATTTCGATAACCAGCTATCTCGATAGCTATCTAGTTAGCTCGCTAGCTATCTTGCGAGCTATCTAGCAGCTGTCTAGTGATCAAATTTAGATAACCAGCTATCTAGTTAGCTCGCTAGCTATCTAGACAGCATATAGCAGCTGTCTAGCAGGCGATCTATCTTACCTTGGAGAAAGCGTGTCGGATGAATGTTTCCACAATCTGCGCCCTTTGCTCTCCTGTTAACGCCTCCTTCAGAAGCTCCTTCTCACTCAACTCCCTCAATGTAACCCCATGCCTCTTGTCAGTCACCTCCGGGTGCAAACACTTGAGGAACACAGTACGTTTGATCTCATCATCAAAAAACAGCACCTGGAATGGCAAATGGAAGCAGAGGTGAGAATTGGTGAAGAATATTCCGATGTTACAGTGAAAACTTTCAAAGGTATTACGATCCTTATTCATTCCAGCTACTAACCAGGTCGTATTCTTTCGGCACTTTGAGCAGGAGAGCTTTCTGATGGCGGTCGTTCGAGAGGAGCACATCAAGGCAATGCTGTCTGTTCAGATTCAAGTAGCGGAGAGTGGTTCCAGATCTGTCCCGTATCTGCAGCTTCCTCTCCTCTCTGACCTCGACGCTGACGGGATGCAGAGGCTTTTTATGGTTCCGCCACTCATAGGCTAAGGAGGGGAAAACATGGTTGAGACTATTTCTCTCACTAGGACATCAGGAAATCTGAATAAAAGGCCCATCTCCCCAGCCTGGAGACTAGTTGGCGACCTGATGTCCACTCAAGTCTCCAAGACATCTCCTGGAGCTTAGCCACCATGAGTCTCTATTTTTTGGGGGCGGGGGGGGTTCTTTGGAGACTTTTTCAAATCCCCAGCAGGCCTTGGAGACATCTCGGAGACATGTGGAGACTATTTCCGTCGACGACTGAGAAGTCTCCGGGAGGTCTCTGTGACATCTCTGATACCGGCTGGTGATTGAGGAGACATCACTGAGACCTCGCCGCTACTTCACAGCGACATATACGCAACTACCGAGAACAGAACAGCTTTTGTTTTGTTTGAAGCTACCCACTTTTCAATTGAGCAAAAGTATTGGAACAGACATTATTAAATGAATTTAAAGTGAATAAAATTTAATATCTGGTGGCGTAACCCTTACTTACCAAAACTGCATCAAGCCTACGACCCATTGACTTCACCGGACTGTTACTTTTGAAATACTTGTCCAAGCCTTTACTGCAGCCTATTTCAGTTTTTGTTTGTGTCCGGGGTTTTCTCCCTTCAGTCTCCTCTTCGGGATGTAAAATGCAGGTTCTACTGGGTCATGGTGCAGTGATTGACTTGGCCGATCTAAGACCTTTCACTTTTTCCTCCTGACAAAGACCTTTGCTGTGTTGGCTTTGTGCTTTGGGTCATTGTCTTATTGCATGATGAAGCTTCTCCCGATAAATTTTGATATTTTTTTTGTAAATTGCCAGACAAAATAGTTTTCTAGACTTCAAAATTAATTCTGCTGCTACTGTCATCATCTACATCATCAATAGACTAGCGAGCCTGTTCCAGAAGCAGCCATTTTCCCTCTTCTCTCAGCTTCAACATGGCTTGCTTTTCTGCCATAGACAGCTCTCCGGTCTTCATGTTAGCTCAACTGCAGGATTTTTCACAGGTGAAACAAAAAACAAGCAGCATCTATTAAGTAATACATCTAAAAGGCAACACCTGAGCAACTGAAAACGCCCATCAGTCACATGTTTCAATACTTTGCTCACTTGAAAAGTGGGTGTGTTCAAACAAAAGGAGCTCTGGCCTGAGTTGTTTAACACATCTAGATGTAAATACCATGACATAATAGCTGGAATGTTGAACTCTTGTCTCATATTCACCTTTTGATCTGAAAGCCAAATGTCGTCAGCATGCAATAAAAACAATGGAATTAACCTTGCCATTGTCAATCAAATACTTTTGAAGGGTACTGGACATAAAAAGTACACGGAAATATTGCAGCAACTTCTGGACGATATCGCTCTAAGTGAGAGCTCAAGCACGTTTTTTTGGGGCTCCTGAGTCGACTGATCAGTTGCGGTGATGTCTCTGCCAGTGAGATAGGCCCTTAATATTCTTACCAGCAAATCCTGAAACTGTTGTCTCTGTTCTCCCAATGGATTCCCCTCTTTTCTGGAACTTCCAGTAGCGGGACTTGCGGTGATATGCAACTATACAGGCCACTAAATAACTCACTGTGAGGATATTTTGATGATCAGTGTCAATACAGCGCAATAACAGACCGAGGTGAATGTATGATACTGACCAACAGGAAAGAGGAACACAATGGTCATAAATATCCCAAAGCCAACTTTGCTCCCGTCAAAGTAATTGAGTTTGGTGGCATTAGTACAGGGATGGAGCATTGATGCTTTGAGCTGAGTGGGTTGAGGACAAGGATCACCTAGGGCCAACAGTGAGATCAGTCTCATATATTCAGTCACCGACTATCAAAATCATGTTGTAGTTTGTATTTTTAAAATTGGTTACCTCTCTTCCAGAAGAACACACTGCTTTGTACGTCAGAATCCTCCGCGTTTGTGACTGCAACAAGGACGTCGTGAAAAGTCACATTGCGGATCCTTTGGATGTCGTCATCTGAGAACAAACTGAGAGAACAAAACTTAGAACAAATATTCATGATGACACACAGATTGGGTGACATCATTTGAGCAAGAAGATCCTAATGGGAGGAACTCACCCATTCTGTTTGTTCTCAAACCAGAAGCGGTCGCCATTTCTTATACGTTCGAACTGATCCAAGATTATAGCAGAAAAAACTGGACCTGGACCACCCAGTGACTCCAGCAGTCCTCCAGGGAAGAGCTCTAGTTTGGAGATGTCTCCATCATAAATTTGTGCAACTTCTCGGAGCAACTGTTAAACAAGGCCTCATGTTACACAGAGGCTTGCTGCCCATGTTGGATTGTTGTCTATAAAAGGAAAACTCTGGATTTTACCTGTGGGTTGGTCCTGTTGATGTGAGGATTAATGTCTTCAAATGTCTTCACAGGAGGCAGATCCAGAGCTTGTCTGACTTGCGTGTAACTGCGAAGGCCGAAGTCTCGTCCCCTTTGAACAGTCAGCGCGACCAAATCTGTGCGTGTGAACTTAAGAGGTCCATACATGAAGTCTGTCGGGGGGGTAGATTAAATTGTGTTATTTCATTTGTACTCAAGATATGGAGTTTTCAGGGTGCATCACCTCTTAGGTCCTCCACAACAATGTGGTCAACTTCCTCTGCAATCTGAGAAGCCATGCCCATGAGGAGGTCGTCCACATCCCGGCTTGTGTTCACATTAATTTCCTGTTGACAAAATGACGAGAGCATAAAAGACAAGCTGCTTCGCCTCTAACAGTCTTGAGGTAATACAAAATACTGTACCACTCTGTTTTGATCGACACAGAGAGGTATTATTTCTTTTGTTTATACTTTACAGTAGTGTAATACTGCTTGTGTCATATTGAAAGGCGTTTCCAATACAGAGGTGCCTTGAGAGACTGTTTTAATTTGTTCCGTGGTCACGCTCGTAACTCAAGACCCCATATCACAAATATATACCCCCCCCCCCAAAAAAAAACCAAAACAAAAATATTTTGGAATGTGGTTTAAATAGGAAAATAATACTCTAATATTGCATTTAATAAAAACATATAGTAATAACATAATTAAATGGACTGTAAAGAATTAAGCAGTTTGTGCATCATGAAGAATTCACTGTGGATTTATCGGGTGTGTCTGACTGGGTGGCAGTATAATATAGTCAAGCAGAAAAAGAATGAAGAGTTTCACTCAACTACTCTACTGTAATTGTATTCTACAGTAATATTTGCCGTAGTTTTGCAGAGGATCAAATGTATAGGCCTGAATATTGTTAAATTGTCTGTCTACAAGTGTTGCTGCACCGTTTGTGCATTGTGCAAGCATTATAACACCACACACAGATGGTATTTGCTAACTCGTCTATGGCTTTTGCCATTATGTATTAGCATTAAACTAGCGGACGTAATTTATGTGGTTATTTAAAAAATACACAATATATAATTCTCTTTTTTTATGTTTACTTTGACACTAAATTCTAACTGCATGTTGCATTAGACAGCTTGAAGCGTTGCTGAAGATTTGTTTACTATGCAAAACTGCGGTTTGTGGTGAAGTGAGCGGAGTTGAGTTTACTGCCCCAATACCTTTGTTTTTAATTGAAAAACAAAAAAATTCAGAGCAAAACATCATCCAACCATTGTGTCTTGAAAAAAAATCGGGAGTTGGGCCACTCATATGTCAAGGCACCACTGTATATTGAAGATAAATTGAGCAGTACCTGACGTTTCCAAAAGCTGTTACAGAGTCGCAAGGCTGACGATGAACTGGCATCGGTGTTGATGATTTTTCGGAAATGGCAGGTTCTGTTTCTGTTCAAAACAACACAGCCATTGAAAATGTCGTGATAACTGACAACAATTTGCCGTAGAGCGGAGCACTGGGAGGAACGCACTGCTGCCATTTTGCATGTTTTGTGTGTCAAGAATATGTACTGTACAGTGTAATAGCTTTAATTGGCAATGAGTGATTAATACCTGATAAGTCAGCTGTGACTTGTGAAACTGGATGGTTCTATGATTCTATCACATATAAAGGATGTGATTTTTTTTTTTAATAAATAAATAAAATACCTCATGTAAACACCGGGTGGAGCCATAGTGATACCTAATCTCATAGCGGCAGCCTGAAACTCAGGGGAGATTGCTGGATCAACAAACTTTTGATATCCTGCACAGATAAATCAAAATCTAACATTACAATAAAGAGATGGTTCATATTAAAATTAGGAGTAATAAATGATGTCACGACCACTGTTTTGACTTACACCCACTGGGTGCACATGTTCTCTCTCTCTTTTTTAGTCTGATTCTTACCCGGGTAAGGCGGAATAGTTCTGTCTCCCAGGTATGCCGGCAGCCATTCGTAAAGGGCAATATTCTGTTTGTTTGATTTTAAAGATAAAATATTATTGGATCTTATAATGTAATACTAACATCGGTGCAACAATCATCTCTTATGTTGAGAAAGGATTAGCTATATTGAGACTTTTCCCTCTACCTGAAACGTGGCCACAACTGTCTTCCTGGCATTTTGAAACAACTCCTCGTCAGACCACTGCGGGTGCTCCTCGTGCAGTTTTGACGCTAAATAGTTGTGGTAACGGAACCAGATGATTCCTTCAGCTGCTGTGAACACGTTCTCGTTGCCCCAAGCATTTCCCAACTCTGGACAAGAAGATGGAGTTCTTTAGTTCATTCCACAGATTCTTGCCTCCACTACACAAATATGACAAAACACCTTTTGCTCAACTATTCAATAAAATACATCAGGTAGGGCCTTAGTCTGACAACCCTGATCTAAGCAAACCAGCATGAAATAAATACACAAAATAATTTATTTTTGTATAACGTGATGTTAAAAGTAAAGGCTTACAGTACTTTAAGTAAAAAAGTACATCTTACCGTAGAGGCCGTGAGGGCCATGATCACCTGTTGTGGGGTCAGCGGCGCTCCACATGAAACTGTGCCCGGTTGCCTGTCTTGGCATGTTCCTGTCCAAACCGGAGGCTAGTAGCCCATCAGAAAAGCTTCTCAGGTGGTCCGACCAGGAATTGCAGGGGCCATAGATGGAGCTGCCATCAATCCAAGCTGTGACCAAGTTGACCTACAAGAATGTGTATGTATATAGTGTATATACACAATTATGAGCAGTTAACTAAGTGTCAACCTAAAACCTCCAGGCAACTGCTAGAGCGTAAAGAAATGTCAGGAAAAGCTTACTTGAACTCCTGAACTTTTATTGGGTGTGTCAACGAGTGTTTGAATATGATTGGTTGATTCTGAACAAAGCCTATGCACCATCATAATTCCAGTATCACCTGTGTGCGAGGGTTGCCGGGACTCTGGCCTGTGTCTTTGTCCCATGGTCCTCTCTGAAAGGGCAGCAGAACTTCACCGGTGCCATTTGGGTCAAAAACAGGGTCACCTTTAGGCACTGCGATGTTCATGAATTCAGGGGGACACCCAGGAGTCCGTGAGTTCATGATCTCAAATGCAATGTGATAACCTGAAAAGTAAATCATTTGTTAATTAAAATGTTGAATATTTAGATCTATATATTGATCATATAGTGCTAACCACTATGCTGTCATTGAAAACAATACAGACAAATACAGTATTACTGGCTTATTGATCGCCATATTTAATGTGGCATGACAGTACAAGGAAACATCTCATTACTTCCTTGTCCCTCTTGTTTCCTTATTCAAATATTGTTAAATAATGAGCAATGCAAAACTTCCTTGTTAGTGTGACGGAGCTGAACAAACTAAAGACTACAATCACCACCTAAGCGATCGGGGCAGGACATAGTTTAGATAAAAAATGGTATCACACACAGAGCATGTTAACAGAAATCTCACAGGGATCTTTGAAAATAGAAAGAGTCTCAATTAATGTGTATTTACCAAAAAACAAAGATAACACAGTGTAGTTTCGTGTGGAGGGCAACCCGGAAGGGCCGACGCTGACAGTGCGGCTAAGGCTTCTTGGATTGGGCAGCTCGGGCTCGTTCTCTGCTTGGTAGACTCCATCCCGGAAATTCGCAGGCACCAACCGCATAAGGTGTGAGCCTGCAGAAATACAAACATTGATGCCAAGTGTGAATACTTGTTGCTAGATTTAGCAACTTTTTAGTTCATCATAGCTCAGCTTCAGAAAACAGGTGAGCTTGATTGGCCGTTACCTGAGCAACTTTGAAGTCATTTTCAGTCGACAGAAGTGACAAAATGGCCGCCCCATGAGATGGCTAAAAACGGGTGCATTAACTCTTGTTCCACAAACACAATGTTTACCAGAATGCCTGTTTCAACTAGTGGGCCTGCATAGAACACATTCTTGAAAAAAAATATGTTTGGGTTGACTCACCACTTTAAGAGATTTGTTTTCCTTTTTTTTTTTTTTTTTTAATGTAGCTACAAAAATAACTTGTGGCAAATGTGTTGCCTTGTGACATCTTAAAAACGAAAGGGTGAAGGGAAGGTAAGGTGTATTTTCTTAGTTAATATCAACAGCTAATTTAGTAATTTTTTTTTGTTGGTCAGTTACTTTACTGACTTTTACCCAAGTCTTTTATTTCTTTTAGGGCAAAAACAAAACAAATCAATGTGTGACTACTACAATTGGGTCGGAGTTGGATGAAGTGGCCGTAGGAAGGCGATGAAGTTTGACCTCCCCCTGGTGTCTGTGGGAAAGAAAAGGCAGCACATCCAGTCCATCGAGAGACTGAAATCGGGTACCATATTTTCTAGCGCTGAATTCCTCCTGGTGGAGGGTACGGGTGGTGCAGCGGATATTCCCAGACGGCACAAGTGCCATACACACAATAATTACAGACACTCTTTGCCCGCAAGACAACTCTTGAGCCATAAAATAATATATACAGTATATGTTAAAATATTTTAATAAAGTCATAATCACACAGAGAAAACAATTACAAACACAACGGAAGAAAACAAGTTTTTGTAAATCTTTTCACCAACAGGAGGAGATGTTACTTCAAATCAGTATTTTTCATTCAAACCACGAGGCTCAGTGGTTTTACATTTTTAATTGTCCTTAGTCAGTGCAGCGCTCTCTCTCTGTTTTTGTTTAATTTGCTCAGATTTGAAATCCCCCCATTTTCAAATTGGATACATCATGCGTGTCGTACTGTTAGGGTTGCATGCTGCTCGGTGTCTGACTTTACTCTGTGATCAAAACTAAAGAAATGTTTGATAGCGTCCTAGTCAACGCTAGCTAGCTCTTGATTTAAAAAAAACAACATTGTATTTGTTAAACATTATCAAATAGGGTATAATTGACAGTAGTTTGCACCACTTTGAGTCGTCTATTCTACTTTTACCTACGTAAAGGTGTAACCACACGTAACGTGCACGTGACGATTAATTACGCAATGACATCATCACGCAACACACAGCCGGTCGTCGGCGCTCGGTGCCTGCTGGGTCTTTTTTTTTTTTTTTTTTAAAAAGAGAGATATTTTGTCATATATTTTTACTCACCCACTGCTCCGCGTTTGGGACATCCTAAACTGTTGTACCAGCCGTCAAAACGAGGAACTTCCCACGTTATTTCACACCGTGAAACTGTTCAAATATACCCAAAAAGGCGATTTACCACCGACGCTGTCCACTCTGGGATCGAATTTTATTCATTTGGTCGTCTACTCACCGACGATGAGCAGCAATCCGAGCACTGCACAAACACTCCAAACTCGCTTACGCAAATCCATTGATGCAGAGAGGCTCCTCATCTCAGTCTGCAGCCAAGAGCCGTGGAGGACTTCTGAAAAATTCAGGTAAAGTGGATATAACTGAACATGTATTCGCATTTACCTCCTGCAGGGATTGTTTAACGTGGATCTTGGTAAGAATCAGCACCCAAAAATGTCCACGTAATATATTTTTGATTGGATGTTTGTTATTTTTTTCTGATTGTATTGCTGTTGAACACAATTTGCTATGCCGCGTCAAACTAGGCTATAGGAAAATGTGATTGAATCTGATTACATTTTTATCATTGTAGAAGCTCATCCGATCAAGTTGCTTTATATTATGTAAGATCTTTTTAAAAATCGTTCTAATGAGGATGGGTTTTTTCAATGAGTCTTCAATTGACCTCTTTTCATCTATAAATATTCTAGATTAAAGCTTTGGCGTACTAGCTAAAACATGACCATTTTTCTATTAAAAAACAGACTTTTTGCAACCATTTAGGATCCAGGTACATATTTTAAATTAATACAGTCTTCCTGCATACCACCAACAAAAGGGCACAAAGATATATATGCAATGAAATAATGATGGTCTCATCCCAATTTGCTAAAAAAAAAATCAAATAAAAAAAAAAAATACTTACAGTACTCATAAAGACAAATTATTTGTAATAAATACTTTCGGGATCAATTAAGTGAAATTGGATCATTCTCTCAACACAATGGTTGGCAATCACTGCAGTGTGTGAATGTATTTGTTAAGGAGAGAGTGAAATGGTCATGCTTACCTGTGTGGAAGTTGGAAGGTAGTGAGTGCAGCAGGTTGCTGTGCAGTGCAGGAGCGGTGATGAAGTGTCTTCTGCTTGATCAAAAACATGTGACCTGGAATTCCCAAATGGGCTTGGTCATTTTCTCTGAATCACACCTCTTTCCCACTTTTCTTTAGTCAAACCATCCATTTCCTCGTGTATAAAAGAGGCGCATGTTTCCTTATGAATGACACTTGCTGCTTCACTCCACCTCTTCCACGATTCAGGTTTGGACACTACAAGAATTTAACATGTTCTCATTTTTATCAGAGCACTCCCCCTGCAACGTGTGTTAATTTCTGTCTGTAGCCACAAGAGCCGAAGCCGACATGACTTTCTACGATGACATATATCCATTTTACTATATGCGAAGGACGTCCTTCATCTTCAGTGGCCACTTGCTCACCGTTATCATATTTTTCCTTGTGCTGACGCTCTGTCTACTACTTATTCTGCCCGGGATTCGAGGAAAGTCGGTAAGTGCAAGTCTCATATCAGTGCGTAGTCCCCTTGCCACTCCCCTGGTATTTTTACCTGAACGCCTAAAAAGGTGCACCCAAAGTAAAACTGAAGCTGTACTTTGGAGTATCAGCATTTTGGTCTCTTTTTGAAGATAACACTTTGAATTTTCCTCCTCAACTGTCAGAATCGTTTTAAGTGCGACTGGCACCGAATTATGGAAGTTTGAATACATAAGAGAAGGCGGATTTTATGTCCGCCTATTTTTTTTTCTTTTCCAAAAATCTGCCTGCAAAATTTTGTATTAGGTGGTGGACTAAAATAACACAACATGATTACAGCTCAAAGGCTCCTCCAATTCCATTTCAAATTTGACAATAATACGACAGAAAATGAGCATTTTACACAAGTTTTTACTAAGGCGAACCAAAAGTTTGCCATTCGAATCCCATTGCAATCATATTGCAACCATGTTCACATACGTAGGGGAAAAGGCTGCTATTGTGGAATGCGTCAACAATCATGAGTTCTAATGAAAAGTAAGTCTTGGCGCTATCATATCCTACATCCAGATTTTAAAAAAAACGCAGAAAAATCAAAGAAGGTGACGCAATGTGACGTGCGCTCTGACGCACAGCCCTCATGTCGCTGGGCTTTGAAAGTGTGTGTTACGCAAGTTATGCCCGGTGTTTTTATTGAAAACAGTTTCCATGTTTTTTTTGGAAGAATTTCATTGGCCGTTGAATGCGTCAATCACCATCTTAGCAAATTTGGTTGTGACTGCAAACATAACTGACGAATCATCCATATGCAGGGGTGGTACTATTTACGCATGGAATATGTTCATTGGCTGATGTTGAACTCTGACATGGGAAACATTAGTTTATTGGATCAAGTAAGCAATCAATCAAACTAAGGTCCAGCCTAGCCCAGTTTTGAAAGCTCGCGTGTCTAAATCCGTCGAAGGTAACTCAATCTACGATGGAAAATATGTACATATGTAATATGTATATGTATCTGATAGCAACCTGTAACGGTTGCAGGAGCTAATAACGTGGCTTTATGGCTGGCAGGCTTGTTGTGGACTAACTATATTACTAGAAATCTTTTACTGGACCCTTGTCGACGTAATATGATCATTGATGACGGATTATGAAATTGTGTCGGACATTTGAGGATAAAATGGTGAGTTGCACATTTTTTGTGTGTTAGCATCGTTTTGACTTAAATGCTCGCCGAGCCTGCAGATTCGATTGTATCTTATAATGTTTGGTATCATTCGAATCTGCGGTAACTCCGTTTTCTAACCATATATAACATGCCCAGGAATGCTTTGAAGTTGTTCGGTATGTAGTGAATGTCCCGCGTGTACGACCCGCAAAACCACCTTTGGGTGGCTGGAATGGCAACGGGTAAAAATTAACATCCCCCTTAAAGCATTAACCAATTTTCACAGTATGTCTTTTCCTTTGCAATCAGCGGCTGTTCTGGTTGCTGAGGATCATTTTGAGCTTGTTTATCGGCAGTGTCATTGTGGGTGAGTGCAGCACTTTTCCACGCGCCTTTCCATAAAGCTCACGTTTAATCGTTTTTCTCGCCTTTCTTTTCCTGCAGCACTCAACTTTACCGACAACTGGGCTGAGGCTCGTATGACCACAAACGCCACCTATAAATCTTTCAGCAGTGCAGTGGTTCACGCCGATGTTGGCTTACATGTTGGCCTGCATGGAATTAATGTTACACTTAAAGGTGAGTTACCGCATCTTCTTCAAATACTGTACCACAGATTGATCATGCCACTGTGTTTTGGCAGGCGTAAAAATGTCCAACAGAACACTTACAGTAGATAATTTCCTAAATAAGTCTTTATTTTAGAGTCTTCTCAGTGATGTGCCTAAGAATAGCGGTTCTTCTAGCGTCAAAAAGTAATAATCGATTAGAATCCTTGATAAGGAGACTTGTCGAATGCAAATGAACCCAAGGTTAACTCATCTATTATTGGAGGGATATACGTATCGTAGAAGGAAATGGCGCATTTGTAGTACTGACAAATTTCTTTAAATGTATGTAAAATGACAACAAAAAAAGTCATTGCATCACACCATCTCAAACTCAGCCGTACTGAATCGAAACGTAATCTCACTGAATCGAACCAAATCGAATTGGGCAACTTTAAAATCAAACTGTCCTTGGATTGTTTCGCACAAAACATATGGAAAACGGTATCGAATCATCTTTTGTGGAGATATGCACACCCCTAGTGTTTAACAAATCTACTGCTCCGCCCTGCACCCCCACCCAAAAAAAGTTTTAGCCACTGTAACTTGCACAGTTTGAACATTTGATTCAGTGACTCTGTCACACTCCACAGGAGGGAGCCAACGCACCACTAGTGGTACTAGTACAACACTGATTAATGAGAACCACTTCTGTACAGTATTGATAAGTGCTGTGTGCTGTGTAGACCCCTAGGTGGCAGTAACGCCAAGGTATGGATTTCCATAGCTAGTTATGTTCAAAAGGAAGCAGACGTGAATAAATTCTGTTCTGATATTGCACAATATTTTCACCAGCCAATCAGGGCCCACTGCCAATGATCCAAACGTAGCAATCACTACGCTGCTCCTTCTCCGCTCTGCAGGCAATCCCGTCGTTCAGTTGAACGAGACTATCGACTACAATGAGATGTTCGCCTGGCGTGACAGTATCGAGGACGATTATAAGGGAGCGTTGGAGAAAGGGCTCCCGAGCCCCATCCTATACGTCGCTGAGAAATTCACTCCCAGCAGCCCGTGCGGCCTCATCTTTCACTACAGATACTCCGGGCGATACGCATCTGCAACTCTCTGGTACGTAAACACGAACTTGTGGTTTTCTAATGTTTAAATGTTGCCGAAATTAACGGACTGCTCCAAACCAGGATGGCATTTTGCTGCTGGATGCTGGCCAACATCCTCCTCTCCATGCCAGTTATCTTATACGCCGGCTACATGATGTTGGCCGCGGCCGCCTTCATCTTCATCTCCGCGGCCGCCTTCACCACCATCATGCATGCGCCCAACTGTGTTTTCTCCATTGGAACCGTCTCTTTTCAAGCGGAATACAGCCTTTCATTCTGGCTGGCTCTGGCAACCGGTAACGAATAAAAGCCTCGCTGACGGATTTCATGACATTTGTTTGAATTAGGCTAAAGTGACATTTTTCCTAGGTGTGCTGTGCACTGTCATCGGGGTTCTGGTGGTGATAATGAACTTTATGGTTCCTGAGAAGATGAAGGAGGCTTTCAGTGTGGGTGTTGACAGTGATGAAGATGAGGACGTTTCTTACGGGGAGACGTACCTGAATTCCGCCTTCCTTGATGACGTAACAGTGTCGCCATGCACCTTTACAGAGGTCACAGCGGTCAGTATATGTTCTGTTCGTGTATTGATCGTTTGATATCAGTTCTACTTGACGCTACAAAATGCAACTGAATCACACATATACCATCTCGTTGTGACGGGAAAAACTGCGACCCCTGGTGTTGTTACCCAGTGAAACTTTTTGAGGAGCCATATTTTGATTTTAGAACTACAAATATGTTACAATTGTCAAGGAAGAAGCAGATTTTCCTGGTGCCTTTAGCGATACAATAAAACAAAAAGATAAAACGAGCGAATGAAAGTAGAGGTATGTGACAGGCTGTGGGTTCCATCCATTGGTTGCATTTCAGTGACAGAGACTCTACACACTTCACTTTTTAACCACAGGTGCATGTAAAATTATAACGACGCTTGGTGTTTGGTCGGCCTTAAAGACATCGAAAGATGTATTTACAATTTTCATTTTTTTTTTTTTTTAATAATTACATTATTTATATCCCGGATATTAATCATTGATGGTATAGAGGTAGACAAGCTTGCTTTGTGTGCGGGCAGCGTGAGATCGCTTCCCAGTCCCGATGTAGATGTGAATGCTTGTTTGTCTCTGTATATGCCCTGCGACTGATGGGCGACCAGTTCAGGGTGTAGTCCACCTTTCGCCCCAAGGTGAGCGGGGATAGGCTCCAGCCCCCCCCCCTCTGATCGTGTACAGGATAAGCGGGTTAGGGTTAGGGTGTTGAAAATGGATGGATGGATATCCCCGATATTATTGGACACATTTTAGGAAAAAAACACCTTTACATTTTATGGAGCGTTTTATCAAACTTCACTTAGCCACTATAAATTTAGAACATGGAAAGAAATGGTATGAACACGTTAAATTAGTTTTGGATATTTCAACATTTTTAGGGTTGAGTTTCAGAGTGTAAAAGTTAACAATATACAGCAAAAAGCAGCAATCAACAATGATACAGGGCAGTTCTACACCTATGCAAACTACATCTGTATGAATCTATTGATCATTATTTAATGTGATAGCACTCAGCGTCAATCATTACGTTCTTTGTGAAGACAGAATGCACTGATTGATTAAATATAACATCCTTTTGTTTTTATTTTTCAGGAACATGTATGAATCCCTCTTGGCAACTTTCGCAGTCAATACTTGAAGATCTACTGAATGCGTTACAGAGAGAATGTTGAATGTCACTTGTGTCTTTGTCAATGTCCATGTATGTTTTTAGTGATTAGTGATTGAACTGTACTGTATTTGTAAATACAAAGTTATTTTGTATGGGATCCATGCACTGTAGTGTTAATAAACACAGAACTTTTTTTTTTTTTTTTTAGTCTGGCATTGGCCTATATTATTGTTTTCGCTGGTCGGGAAAGACTAAATATGTGTAGATCCTGTGGGATTGTAGGAAACGGATTGCTATATTTCTTATGATATTCAAACAAGAGTATCTACCCTCGCAAAACACAGAAGTCATTATTCAGGCAGGATTCAAATACTTTTGTCAATTTTTGAGATTGACAGCTTCCGAGCTCCAGTTCCAATGTAATAATGAAAAGAGAGGTCAAATTAACACCAAACTACTGTATTTGGTAAATGTGTTTTATGGCATGTCTACTTTTGACTTGTTTTTTTAATGGCACCTTAATAAAAAGAAAGCAACACAAATGAAGCAGTGAGTTTGTATTATTTGTGTTACACTATTACATTCATTCCGTAATGTACATTCTTGTACGCTCTTGTAAAGGTTATCTCTTAAAACTGCATTTCAAAATGAAGGGGTGTCTTTGGCCTTCAGCATCTCCATAATACACATAATTTAGTGACTTTATACAGTGTAATACCGTACATGTGTAATACTTACTGTAATAGAATAGCATGAATTCTTGGTCAGAAATTTGTCATGATACCATGCACATACTGTACGTGTAATATGGCCTTCCTACTCCAGTCCTTGAGTAACCCACAGTATTTACATTAGAATTACATAGACACTATAAAAATGACTAACTAAAATATAAATGCATTTCTTTTCATAGGAAAATAAAAGTGACCATTAAGCTACTTCTCTTCCACACTCACACACAGCACTACAGAATTCACATTGTAAGGCCATTATGAGAATGTAATTCAAGATTAAACCTGAAATGAGAACTGGACCCTCTTTACAGCATTGCAACGAGAGCCCCCAAATAATATTGAAATGATAGAAAAATAAAACTTTGCTCATCACTAATCAATACTGCGTCTTCAAATGTAGGATGGTGTCTCCTGTCCTGTGAGCAGTCTGAACATCACAGCGGGCATCGTCTTCATGTTGATCTGGTGCACATTTAAAGAATAATGTGTGAATTTGTACGGAGACGCAGTCATCAACTTTGGTTGTTTAAAGAGACAATACAAAAGACGACAAATGATGAGAAAAAGAAGTGATGATCCAGTTGTTTTTTTTTTTTTTTTTTTAATAAATATGACTACGCAATGCTGCACTTGGAGCAGATGGCACGCAGCAGATGTTCAAATGCTGCTAGCAACCAGTTTGTTTATGTGAGCACAAAGACTGCAAAACAAGGAAATTGTTATTGTACACCTCCAAATGACGATCTCTTACCTCACCCACAGACACGGAAAGGGTCTGCACGATTTTTTCGTGTGGCATAGCAACCACGCTTTGACCGTTTATCTCTATGATTCGATGTCCAACGCGAACGCCGCCTCTCTCGGCGATCCCGCCTCGCATCAGACTGCAGATCTGAGAATGAGAAAAAGATCCATCTTGGTCAAATTTTATATCTTGTGTGCATGCCTGTCCGGGACTGTCCCTCACCGCACCACTGAATTTTTTCCCGTTTTTTCCTGGACACTCACAATGCCATTTTGAACACTGAAGCCAAGCTGGAACTTAAGATCAGGCCGCTTGATGAGCACAGTGGTGACAGGAGGGCAGCTTACGATACTCATCTTGACTTTCAATTGATTCTTCAAACCCTGGAAGACACCACACATGAGGGAACATAAGTGATGCACATAGACAAGTGCTGAAAATGTCACTGAGTCAAGAACCTGCCCTTGCTACATGAAGCATGGGTCAGAAGTAGGGCTGGCAAAAAAAAAAAGTTGGTTAAGTCAGATAGGCAGACCACAAAATAGGTAAACACAACATTTTTGCCTCGAAGCCTCACTGGCACCATGTGACGAGACAGCCGCACAGATATTTCGAGCAGAAGTGTAATGGTACTTTAGTCAAACCTCATCATGACCGTTTCACAGTCTGTTAGCACCCTCCATTGGTGGAAAGTTGATACTGCAGCCAAGCAATCAAATAAATCAGGTTTTCCCAGTCAATGGTCACAGCGATGATATATGTTTGGCTGTTTTTTTCACCGGACACCCTTCCTGATGCAATTTTGATGCACGCCCATTTTTTTTATCCGGATTTGCTACCGGTGGTGGCTGTGAATCAGTGGAAGCTCTTAGACACAGTTGATGACCGGGATTGAAACTCCAGTCGGATAAACGACTCTAAAAATATTTGATCGCGACAGTCAAAAATCATTACGTGCATTATTATGTTCATTATGTGCGAACAAAAAAATCTGCATGAAAGTATCAAGTAATATATTAAGTGTCACTGAAGAGGACTGGCATACCTTGATGATTCCCTGGCAGGTGGCTAGAGGCAGCCCTACCAGGCTGGTGTCGTTGATGGACATAATCTGATCACCAACACTGAGTTTGCCAGAGCGTGCTGCTGGGCCGCTGTTCAGCATCCCAGCGAGGATAACCGTGGGCAGAATGGAGCCCCATCCCGACTCCACAATCACCACCCCGAGGTTCTCCCCTTTCTGCTTCTCCACACACAGCTACAACACATAAGATGTATTCAAAATGTACCGAATGCTCGTCTTGGATTCGCAATCATCTTCTTTGGACACACACCTCTTTACAGTTGTCCGAGTTAGAGAAATGAATGAGGTCGTCGTGGTACATTTCCTGTGAGTTGATGATGTCGCTGTATTGTTTCTGACTTAAGTCTGTCGGATTGATGCCATTGGCTCGCAGGAATTCTCTATAGGCCACACTGAAGGCCTGGCCAATGGACTGTGCGATGAGCTGGGCCTGTAGGACGTGGGATACGACTCAGCAAAAAACACATCACAGTTGACAACAACACATAACCAAATAGAGCTCGAGTTCAATTTATTTCATAAACACGCTCAGAACTCAAAATACTTGCATTCCATGTTTCTCAAATGAAATGAATGGAAATCCCATGAAATGTGTTCCAGCGTCCCAAAGAAATCCAAAAAGGGTTTTTTAATAAGAAAAATAACACCCTATAATATTGTGCTAATTAAAGTACAGTATTAATGTGATAACTGGTGGCTAAAAGTGGGTGGATTTTGTTGCTTAAAACGAGGGTTAGAGTTTCAAAGTAGATTTAGGGTTTCAAATTAGGGTTTCAAACTAAGGTTAGGGTTTCAAGATAGGGTTTCAAACTAGGGTTAGGGTTTCATTCTAGGGTTTCAAGCTAGGGTTAGAGTTTCAAGCTAGGGTTTCAAACTCGGGTTCGGGTTTCAAGCTAGGGTTTCAAACTAGGGTTAGGGTTTCAAATTAGGGTTTCAAACTAGGGTTAGGGTTTTAAGTTAGGGTTTCAAACTAGGGTTAGGGTTTCCAACTAGAGTTTCAAACAAGGGTTAGGGTTTCAAACTAGGGTTAGGGTTTCCAGCTAGGGTTTCAAACTAGGGTTAGGGTTTCAAACTAGGGTAAGGGTTTCAAGCTAAGGTTAGGGTTTCAAGCTAGGGTTAGGGTTTCAAGCTAGGGTTTGAAACTAGGGTTAGGGTTTCAAGCTAGGGTTAGGGTTTCCAGCTAGGGTTTGAAACTAGGGTTAGGGTTTGAAACTAGGGTAAGGGTTTCAAGCTGAGGTTAGGGTTTCAAACAAGGGTTAGGGTTTCAAACTAGGGTTAGGGTTTCAAACGAGGGTTAGGGTTTCAAACTAGGGTTAGGGTTTCCAGATAGGGTTTCAAACTAGGGTTAGGGTTTCCAGCTAGGGTTTCAAACTAGGGTTAGGGTTTCAAGCTAGGGTTTCATACTAGGGTTAGGGTTTCAAATTAGGGTTTCAAACTAGGGTTAGGGTTTCAAACTAGGGTTAGGGTTTCCAGCTGGGGTTTCAAACTAGGGTTAGGGTTTCCAGCTAGGGTTTCAAACTAGGGTTAGGGTTTCAAGCTAGGGTTAGGGTTTCCAAGCTAGGGTTTCAAACTAGGGTTAGGGTTTCAAATTAGGGTTTCAAACTAGGGTTAGGGTTTCAAATTAGGGTTTCAAACTAGGGTTAGGGTTTCAAACTAGGGTTAGGTTTTCCAGCATGGGTTTCAAACTAGGGTTAGGGTTTCCAGCTAGGGTTTCAAACTAGGGTTAGGGTTTCAAACTAGGGTTAGGGTTTCCAGCTAGGGTTTCAAACTAGGGTTAGGGCTTCAAGCTAGGGTTTCAAACTAGGGTTAGGGTTTCAAATTAGGGTTTCAAATTAGGGTTGGGGTTTCAAATTAGGGTTTCAAACTAGGGTTAGGGTTTCAAACTAGGGTTTCAAATTAGGGTTAGGGTTTCAAACTAGGGTTAGGGTTTCCAGCTAGGGTTAGGGTTTCCAGCTAGGGTTAGGGTTTCCAGCTAGGGTTTCAAACTAGGGTTAGGGTTTCCAGCTAGGGTTTCAAACTAGGGTTAGGGTTTCAAGCTAGGGTTAGGGTTTCCAAGCTAGGGTTTCAAACTAGGGTTAGGGTTTCCAGCTAGGGTTTCAAAGTAGGGTTAGGGTTTCCAGCTAGGGTTTCAAACTAGGGTTAGGGTTTCAAGCTAGGGTTAGGGTTTCCAAGCTAGGGTTTCAAACTAGGGTTAGGGTTTCAAACTAGGGTTAGGGTTTCAAGGTAGGGTTTCAAACTAGGGTTAGGGTTTCCAGCTAGGGTTTCAAACTAGGGTTAGGGTTTCAAACTAGGGTTTCAAATTAGGGTTAGGGTTTCAAGCTAGGGTTTCAAACTAGGGTTAGGGTTTCAAACTAGGGTTTCAAATTAGGGTTAGGGTTTCAAACCAGGGTTAGGGTTTCCAGCTAGGGTTTCAAACTAGGGTTAGGGTTTCAAGATAAGGTTTCAAACTAGGGTTAGGTTTTCAAATTAGGGTTTCAAACTAGGGTTAGGGTTTCAAACTAGGGTTAGGGTTTCATATTAGGGTTTCAAACTAGGGTTAGGGTTTCCAGCTAGGGTTTCAAACTAGGGTTAGGGTTTCAAGCTAGGGTTTAAAACTAGGGTTAGGGTTTCATATTAGGGTTTCAAGCTAGGGTTAGGGTTTCCAGCTAGGGTTTCAAACTAGGGTTAGGGTTTCCAGCTAGGGTTTTCAGTTAGGGTTTCAAACTAGGGTTAGGGTTTCCAGCTAGGGTTTCAAACTAGGGTTAGGGTTTCCAGCTAGGGTTTCAAACTAGGGTTAGGGTTTCTAGCTAGGGTTTTCAGTTAGGGTTTCAAACTAGGGTTAGGGTTTCCAGCTAGGGTTTCAAACTAGGGTTAGGGTTTCCAGCTAGGGTTTTTAGTTAGGGTTAGGGTTTACAGCTAGGGTTTCAAACTAGGGTTTCCAGCTAGGGTTTCAAACTAGGGTTAGGGTTTCCAGCTAGGGTTTCAAACTAGGGTTAGGGTTTCCAGCTAGGGTTTTCAGTTAGGGTTAGGGTTTACAGCTAGGGTTTCAAACTAGGGTTAGGGTTTCCAGCTAGGGTTTTCAGTTAGGGTTTCAAACTAGTTTGAACCCTAGTTTGAAACCCTAACTCAAACTAGGGTTAGGGTTTCCAGCTAGGGTTTTCAGTTAGGGTTTCAAAGTAGGGTTAGGGTTTCAAGCTAGGGTTAGGGTTTCCAAGCTAGGGTTTCAAACTAGGGTTAGGGTTTCAAACTAGGGTTAGGGTTTCAAGGTAGGGTTTCAAACTAGGGTTAGGGTTTCCAGCTAGGGTTTCAAACTAGGGTTAGGGTTTCAAACTAGGGTTTCAAATTAGGGTTAGGGTTTCAAGCTAGGGTTTCAAACTAGGGTTAGGGTTTCAAACTAGGGTTTCAAATTAGGGTTAGGGTTTCAAACCAGGGTTAGGGTTTCCAGCTAGGGTTTCAAACTAGGGTTAGGGTTTCAAGATAAGGTTTCAAACTAGGGTTAGGTTTTCAAATTAGGGTTTCAAACTAGGGTTAGGGTTTCAAACTAGGGTTAGGGTTTCATATTAGGGTTTCAAACTAGGGTTAGTGTTTCCAGCTAGGGTTTCAAACTAGGGTTAGGGTTTCAAGCTAGGGTTTAAAACTAGGGTTAGGGTTTCATATTAGGGTTTCAAGCTAGGGTTAGGGTTTCCAGCTAGGGTTTCAAACTAGGGTTAGGGTTTCCAGCTAGGGTTTTCAGTTAGGGTTTCAAACTAGGGTTAGGGTTTCCAGCTAGGGTTTCAAACTAGGGTTAGGGTTTCCAGCTAGGGTTTCAAACTAGGGTTAGGGTTTCTAGCTAGGGTTTTCAGTTAGGGTTTCAAACTAGGGTTAGGGTTTCCAGCTAGGGTTTCAAACTAGGGTTAGGGTTTCCAGCTAGGGTTTTTAGTTAGGGTTAGGGTTTACAGCTAGGGTTTCAAACTAGGGTTTCCAGCTAGGGTTTCAAACTAGGGTTAGGGTTTCCAGCTAGGGTTTCAAACTAGGGTTAGGGTTTCCAGCTAGGGTTTTCAGTTAGGGTTAGGGTTTACAGCTAGGGTTTCAAACTAGGGTTAGGGTTTCCAGCTAGGGTTTTCAGTTAGGGTTTCAAACTAGTTTGAACCCTAGTTTGAAACCCTAACTCAAACTAGGGTTAGGGTTTCCAGCTAGGGTTTTCAGTTAGGGTTTCAAACTAGGGTTAGGGTTTCCAGCTAGGGTTTCAAACTAGGGTTAGGGTTTCCAGTTAGGGTTTCAAACTAGGGTTAGGGTTTCCAGCTAGGGTTTTCAGTTAGGGTTTCAAACTAGGGTTAGGGTTTCCAGCTAGGGTTTTCAGTTAGGGTTTCAAACTAGGGTTAGGGTTTCCAGCTAGGGTTTTCAGTTAGGGTTAGGGTTTACAGCTAGGGTTTTCAGTTAGGGTTAGGGTTTACAGCTAGGGTTTCAAACTAGGGTTAGGGTTTCCAGCTAGGGTTTTCAGTTAGGGTTAGGGTTTACAGCTAGGGTTTCAAACTAGGGTTAGGGTTTCCAGCTAGGGTTTCAAACTAGGGTTAGGGTTTCCAGCTAGGGTTTTTAGTTAGGGTTAGGGTTTACAGCTAGGGTTTCAAACTAGGGTTAGGGTTTCCAGCTAGGGTTTTCAGTTAGGGTTTCAAACTAGGGTTAGGGTTTCCAGCTAGGGTTTTCAGTTAGGGTTAGGGTTTACAGCTAGGGTTTCAAACTAGGGTTAGGGTTTCCAGCTAGGGTTTTCAGTTAGGGTTTCAAACTAGGGTTAGGGTTTCCAGCTAGGGTTTTCAGTTAGGGTTTCAAACTAGGGTTAGGGTTTCCAGTTAGGGTTTTCAGTTAGGGTTAGGGTTTACAGCTAGGGTTTCAAACTAGGGTTAGGGTTTCCAGCTAGGGTTTTCAGTTAGGGTTAGGGTTTCCAGCTAGGGTTTTCAGTTAGGGTTTCAAACTAGGGTTAGGGTTTCCAGCTAGGGTTTTCAGTTAGGGTTTCAAACTAGGGTTAGGGTTTCCAGCTAGGGTTTTCAGTTAGGGTTTCAAACTAGGGTTAGGGTTTCCAGTTAGGGTTTTCAGTTAGGGTTAGGGTTTACAGCTAGGGTTTCAAACTAGGGTTAGGGTTTCCAGCTAGGGTTTTCAGTTAGGGTTTCAAACTAGGGTTAGGGTTTCCAGCTAGGGTTTTCAGTTAGGGTTAGGGTTTACAGCTAGGGTTTTCAGTTAGGGTTAGGGTTTACAGCTAGGGTTTCAAACTAGGGTTAGGGTTTCCAGCTAGGGTTTTCAGTTAGGGTTAGGGTTTACAGCTAGGGTTTTCAGTTAGGGTTAGGGTTTACAGCTAGGGTTTCAAACTAGGGTTAGGGTTTCCAGCTAGGGTTTTCAGTTAGGGTTTCAAACTAGGGTTAGGGTTTCCAGCTAGGGTTTTCAGTTAGGGTTAGGGTTTACAGCTAGGGTTTTCAGTTAGGGTTTCAAACTAGGGTTAGGGTTTCCAGCTAGGGTTTCAAACTAGGGTTAGGGTTTCCAGCTAGGGTTTTCAGTTAGGGTTTCAAACTAGGGTTAGGGTTTCCAGCTAGGGTTTTCAGTTAGGGTTAGGGTTTACAGCTAGGGTTTCAAACTAGGGTTAGGGTTTCCAGCTAGGGTTTTCAGTTAGGGTTTCAAACTAGGGTTAGGGTTTCCAGGTAGGGTTTTTAGATAGGGTTAGGGTTTACAGCTAGGGTTTCAAACTAGGGTTAGGGTTTCCAGCTAGGGTTTTCAGTTAGGGTTTCAAACTAGGGTTAGGGTTTCCAGCTAGGGTTTTCAGTTAGGGTTAGGGTTTACAGCTAGGGTTTTCAGTTAGGGTTTCAAACTAGGGTTAGGGTTTCCAGCTAGGGTTTCAAACTAGGGTTAGGGTTTCCAGCTAGGGTTTTCAGTTAGGGTTTCAAACTAGGGTTAGGGTTTCCAGCTAGGGTTTTCAGTTAGGGTTAGGGTTTACAGCTAGGGTTTCAAACTAGGGTTAGGGTTTCCAGCTAGGGTTTTCAGTTAGGGTTTCAAACTAGGGTTAGGGTTTCCAGGTAGGGTTTTTAGATAGGGTTAGGGTTTACAGCTAGGGTTTCAAACTAGGGTTAGGGTTTCCAGCTAGGGTTTTCAGTTAGGGTTTCAAACTAGGGTTAGGGTTTCCAGCTAGGGTTTTTAGTTCGGGTTAGGGTTTACAGCTAGGGTTTCAAACTAGGGTTAGGGTTTCCAGCTAGGGTTTTCAGTTAGGGTTTCAAACTAGGGTTAGGGTTTCCAGTTAGGGTTTCAAACTAGGGTTAGCGTTTCCAGCTAGGGTTTCAAACTAGGGTTAGGGTTTCCAGCTAGGGTTTTCAGTTAGGGTTTCAAACTAGGGTTAGGGTTTCCAGCTAGGGTTTTCAGTTAAGGTTTCAAACTAGGGTTAGGGTTTCAAATTAGGGTTTCAAACTAGGGTTAGGGTTTACAGCTAGGGTTTCAAACTAGGGTTAGGGTTTCCAGCTAGGGTTTCAAACTAGGGTTAGGGTTTCCAGCTAGGGTTTCAAACTAGGGTTAGGGTTTACAGCTAGGGTTTCAAACTAGGGTTAGGGTTTCCAGCTAGGGTTTTCAGTTAGGGTTAGGGTTTACAGCTAGGGTTTTCAGTTAGGGTTTCAAACTAGGGTTAGGGTTTCCAGCTAGGGTTTCAAACTAGGGTTAGGGTTTCCAGCTAGGGTTTTCAGTTAGGGTTTCAAACTAGGGTTAGGGTTTCCAGCTAGGGTTTTCAGTTAGGGTTAGGGTTTACAGCTAGGGTTTCAAACTAGGGTTAGGGTTTCCAGCTAGGGTTTTCAGTTAGGGTTTCAAACTAGGGTTAGGGTTTCCAGGTAGGGTTTTTAGATAGGGTTAGGGTTTACAGCTAGGGTTTCAAACTAGGGTTAGGGTTTCCAGCTAGGGTTTTCAGTTAGGGTTTCAAACTAGGGTTAGGGTTTCCAGCTAGGGTTTTCAGTTAGGGTTTCAAACTAGGGTTAGGGTTTCCAGCTAGGGTTTTCAGTTAGGGTTTCAAACTAGGGTTAGGGTTTCCAGCTAGGGTTTTCAGTTAGGGTTTCAAACTAGGGTTAGGGTTTCCAGCTAGGGTTTTCAGTTAGGGTTTCAAACTAGGGTTAGGGTTTCCAGCTAGGGTTTCAAACTAGGGTTAGGGTTTCCAGCTAGGGTTTTCAGTTAGGGTTTCAAACTAGGGTTAGGGTTTCCAGCTAGGGTTTTCAGTTAGGGTTTCAAACTAGGGTTAGGGTTTCCAGCTAGGGTTTTCAGTTAGGGTTTCAAACTAGGGTTAGGGTTTCCAGCTAGGGTTTTCAGTTAGGGTTTCAAACTAGGGTTAGGGTTTCCAGCTAGGGTTTTCAGTTAGGGTTTCAAACTAGGGTTAGGGTTTCCAGCTAGGGTTTTCAGTTAGGGTTTCAAACTAGGGTTAGGGTTTCCAGCTAGGGTTTTCAGTTAGGGTTTCAAACTAGGGTTAGGGTTTCCAGCTAGGGTTTTCAGTTAGGGTTTCAAACTAGGGTTAGGGTTTCCAGTTAGGGTTTCAAACTAGGGTTAGCGTTTCCAGCTAGGGTTTCAAACTAGGGTTAGGGTTTCCAGCTAGGGTTTTCAGTTAGGGTTTACAGCTAGGGTTTCAAACTAGGGTTAGGGTTTCCAGCTAGGGTTTTCAGTTAGGGTTTCAAACTAGGGTTAGGGTTTCCAGCTAGGGTTTCAAACTAGGGTTAGGGTTTCCAGCTAGGGTTTTCAGTTAGGGTTTCAAACTAGGGTTAGGGTTTCCAGCTAGGGTTTTCAGTTAGGGTTTCAAACTAGGGTTAGGGTTTCCAGGTAGGGTTTTCAGCTAGGGTTTCAAACTAGGGTTAGGGTTTCCAGCTAGGGTTTTCAGTTAGGGTTTCAAACTAGGGTTAGGGTTTCCAGCTAGGGTTTTCAGTTAGGGTTTCAAACTAGGGTTAGGGTTTCCAGCTAGGGTTTTCAGTTAGGGTTTCAAACTAGGGTTAGGGTTTCCAGCTAGGGTTTTCAGTTAGGGTTTCAAACTAGGGTTATGGTTTCCAGCTAGGGTTTTCAGTTAGGGATTCAAACTAGGGTTATGGTTTCCAGCTAGGGTTTTCAGTTAGGGTTTCAAACTAGGGTTAGGGTTTCCAGCTAGGGTTTTCAGTTAGGGTTTCAAACTAGGGTTAGGGTTTCCAGCTAGGGTTTTCAGTTAGGGTTTCAAACTAGGGTTAGGGTTTCCAGCTAGGGTTTTCAGTTAGGGTTTCAAACTAGGGTTAGGGTGTCCAGATAGGGTTTTCAGTTAGGGTTTCAAACTAGGGTTAGGGTTTCCAGCTAGGGTTTTCAGTTAGGGTTTCAAACTAGGGTTAGGGTTTCCAGCTAGGGTTTTCAGTTAGGGTTTCAAACTAGGGTTATGGTTTCCAGCTAGGGTTTTCAGTTAGGGTTTCAAACTAGGGTTAGGGTTTCCAGCTAGGGTTTTCAGTTAGGGTTTCAAACTAGGGTTAGGGTTTCCAGCTAGGGTTTACAGCTAGGGTTTCAAACTAGGGTTAGGGTTTCCAGCTAGGGTTTTCAGTTAGGGTTTCAAACTAGGGTTAGGGTTTCCAGCTAGGGTTTCAAACTAGGGTTAGGGTTTCCAGCTAGGGTTTTCAGTTAGGGTTTCAAACTAGGGTTAGAATTTCCAGCTAGGGTTTTCAGTTAGGGTTTCAAACTAGGGTTAGGGTTTCCAGGTAGGGTTTTCAGCTAGGGTTTCAAACTAGGGTTAGGGTTTCCAGCTAGGGTTTTCAGTTAGGGTTTCAAACTAGGGTTAGGGTTTCCAGCTAGGGTTTTCAGTTAGGGTTTCAAACTAGGGTTAGGGTTTCCAGTTAGGGTTTCAAACTAGGGTTAGGGTTTCCAGCTAGGGTTTTCAGTTAGGGTTTCAAACTAGGGTTAGGGTTTCCAGCTAGGGTTTTCAGTTAGGGTTTCAAACTAGGGTTAGGGTTTCCAGCTAGGGTTTTCAGTTAGGGTTTCAAACTAGGGTTAGGGTTTCCAGCTAGGGTTTTCAGTTAGGGTTTCAAACTAGGGTTAGGGTTTCCAGCTAGGGTTTTCAGTTAGGGTTTCAAACTAGGGTTAGGGTTTCCAGCTAGGGTTTTCAGTTAGGGTTTCAAACTAGGGTTAGGGTTTCCAGCTAGGGTTTTCAGTTAGGGTTTCAAACTAGGGTTAGGGTTTCCAGCTAGGGTTTTCAGTTAGGGTTTCAAACTAGGGTTAGGGTTTTCAGTTAGGGTTTCAAACTAGGGTTAGGGTTTCCAGCTAGGGTTTTCAGTTAGGGTTTCAAACTAGGGTTAGAGTTTCCAGCTAGGGTTTTCAGTTAGGGTTTCAAACTAGGGTTAGGGTTTCCAGCTAGGGTTTTCAGTTAGGGTTTCAAACTAGGGTTAGGGTTTCCAGGTAGGGTTTTCAGCTAGGGTTTCAAACTAGGGTTAGGGTTTCCAGCTAGGGTTTTCAGTTAGGGTTTCAAACTAGGGTTAGGGTTTCCAGCTAGGGTTTTCAGTTAGGGTTTCAAACTAGGGTTAGGGTTTCCAGCTAGGGTTTTCAGTTAGGGTTTCAAACTAGGGTTAGGGTTTCCAGCTAGGGTTTTCAGTTAGGGTTTCAAACTAGGGTTAGGGTTTCCAGCTAGGGTTTTCAGTTAGGGTTAGGGTTTACAGCTAGGGTTTTCAGTTAGGGTTTCACACTAGGGTTAGGGTTTCCAGCTAGGGTTTCAAACTAGGGTTAGGGTTTCCAGCTAGGGTTTTCAGTTAGGGTTTCAAACTAGGGTTAGGGTTTCCAGCTAGGGTTTTCAGTTAGGGTTAGGGTTTACAGCTAGGGTTTCAAACTAGGGTTAGGGTTTCCAGCTAGGGTTTTCAGTTAGGGTTTCAAACTAGGGTTAGGGTTTCCAGGTAGGGTTTTTAGATAGGGTTAGGGTTTACAGCTAGGGTTTCAAACTAGGGTTAGGGTTTCCAGCTAGGGTTTTCAGTTAGGGTTTCAAACTAGGGTTAGGGTTTCCAGCTAGGGTTTTCAGTTAGGGTTAGGGTTTACAGCTAGGGTTTTCAGTTAGGGTTTCAAACTAGGGTTAGGGTTTCCAGCTAGGGTTTCAAACTAGGGTTAGGGTTTCCAGCTAGGGTTTTCAGTTAGGGTTTCAAACTAGGGTTAGGGTTTCCAGCTAGGGTTTTCAGTTAGGGTTAGGGTTTACAGCTAGGGTTTCAAACTAGGGTTAGGGTTTCCAGCTAGGGTTTTCAGTTAGGGTTTCAAACTAGGGTTAGGGTTTCCAGGTAGGGTTTTTAGATAGGGTTAGGGTTTACAGCTAGGGTTTCAAACTAGGGTTAGGGTTTCCAGCTAGGGTTTTCAGTTAGGGTTTCAAACTAGGGTTAGGGTTTCCAGCTAGGGTTTTTAGTTCGGGTTAGGGTTTACAGCTAGGGTTTCAAACTAGGGTTAGGGTTTCCAGCTAGGGTTTTCAGTTAGGGTTTCAAACTAGGGTTAGGGTTTCCAGTTAGGGTTTCAAACTAGGGTTAGCGTTTCCAGCTAGGGTTTCAAACTAGGGTTAGGGTTTCCAGCTAGGGTTTTCAGTTAGGGTTTCAAACTAGGGTTAGGGTTTCCAGCTAGGGTTTTCAGTTAAGGTTTCAAACTAGGGTTAGGGTTTCAAATTAGGGTTTCAAACTAGGGTTAGGGTTTACAGCTAGGGTTTCAAACTAGGGTTAGGGTTTCCAGCTAGGGTTTCAAACTAGGGTTAGGGTTTCCAGCTAGGGTTTCAAACTAGGGTTAGGGTTTACAGCTAGGGTTTCAAACTAGGGTTAGGGTTTCCAGCTAGGGTTTTCAGTTAGGGTTAGGGTTTACAGCTAGGGTTTTCAGTTAGGGTTTCAAACTAGGGTTAGGGTTTCCAGCTAGGGTTTCAAACTAGGGTTAGGGTTTCCAGCTAGGGTTTTCAGTTAGGGTTTCAAACTAGGGTTAGGGTTTCCAGCTAGGGTTTTCAGTTAGGGTTAGGGTTTACAGCTAGGGTTTCAAACTAGGGTTAGGGTTTCCAGCTAGGGTTTTCAGTTAGGGTTTCAAACTAGGGTTAGGGTTTCCAGGTAGGGTTTTTAGATAGGGTTAGGGTTTACAGCTAGGGTTTCAAACTAGGGTTAGGGTTTCCAGCTAGGGTTTTCAGTTAGGGTTTCAAACTAGGGTTAGGGTTTCCAGCTAGGGTTTTTAGTTCGGGTTAGGGTTTACAGCTAGGGTTTCAAACTAGGGTTAGGGTTTCCAGCTAGGGTTTTCAGTTAGGGTTTCAAACTAGGGTTAGGGTTTCCAGCTAGGGTTTTCAGTTAGGGTTTCAAACTAGGGTTAGGGTTTCCAGCTAGGGTTTTTAGTTCGGGTTAGGGTTTACAGCTAGGGTTTCAAACTAGGGTTAGGGTTTCCAGCTAGGGTTTTCAGTTAGGGTTTCAAACTAGGGTTAGGGTTTCCAGCTAGGGTTTTTAGTTCGGGTTAGGGTTTACAGCTAGGGTTTCAAACTAGGGTTAGGGTTTCCAGCTAGGGTTTCCAGTTAGGGTTTCAAACTAGGGTTAGCGTTTCCAGCTAGGGTTTCAAACTAGGGTTAGGGTTTCCAGCTAGGGTTTTCAGTTAGGGTTAGGGTTTACAGCTAGGGTTTTCAGTTAGGGTTTCAAACTAGGGTTAGGGTTTCCAGCTAGGGTTTCAAACTAGGGTTAGGGTTTCCAGCTAGGGTTTTCAGTTAGGGTTTCAAACTAGGGTTAGGGTTTCCAGCTAGGGTTTTCAGTTAGGGTTAGGGTTTACAGCTAGGGTTTCAAACTAGGGTTAGGGTTTCCAGCTAGGGTTTTCAGTTAGGGTTTCAAACTAGGGTTAGGGTTTCCAGGTAGGGTTTTTAGATAGGGTTAGGGTTTACAGCTAGGGTTTCAAACTAGGGTTAGGGTTTCCAGCTAGGGTTTTCAGTTAGGGTTTCAAACTAGGGTTAGGGTTTCCAGCTAGGGTTTTCAGTTAGGGTTAGGGTTTACAGCTAGGGTTTTCAGTTAGGGTTTCAAACTAGGGTTAGGGTTTCCAGCTAGGGTTTCAAACTAGGGTTAGGGTTTCCAGCTAGGGTTTTCAGTTAGGGTTTCAAACTAGGGTTAGGGTTTCCAGCTAGGTTTTTCAGTTAGGGTTAGGGTTTACAGCTAGGGTTTCAAACTAGGGTTAGGGTTTCCAGCTAGGGTTTTCAGTTAAGGTTTCAAACTAGGGTTAGGGTTTCAAATTAGGGTTTCAAACTAGGGTTAGGGTTTACAGCTAGGGTTTCAAACTAGGGTTAGGGTTTCCAGCTAGGGTTTCAAACTAGGGTTAGGGTTTCCAGCTAGGGTTTCAAACTAGGGTTAGGGTTTACAGCTAGGGTTTCAAACTAGGGTTAGGGTTTCCAGCTAGGGTTTTCAGTTAGGGTTAGGGTTTACAGCTAGGGTTTTCAGTTAGGGTTTCAAACTAGGGTTAGGGTTTCCAGCTAGGGTTTCAAACTAGGGTTAGGGTTTCCAGCTAGGGTTTTCAGTTAGGGTTTCAAACTAGGGTTAGGGTTTCCAGCTAGGGTTTTCAGTTAGGGTTAGGGTTTACAGCAAGGGTTTCAAACTAGGGTTAGGGTTTCCATTTAGGGTTTTCAGTTAGGGTTTCAAACTAGGGTTAGGGTTTCCAGGTAGGGTTTTTAGATAGGGTTAGGGTTTACAGCTAGGGTTTCAAACTAGGGTTAGGGTTTCCAGCTAGGGTTTTCAGTTAGGGTTTCAAACTAGGGTTAGGGTTTCCAGCTAGGGTTTTTAGTTCGGGTTAGGGTTTACAGCTAGGGTTTCAAACTAGGGTTAGGGTTTCCAGCTAGGGTTTTCAGTTAGGGTTTCAAACTAGGGTTAGGGTTTCCAGTTAGGGTTTCAAACTAGGGTTAGCGTTTCCAGCTAGGGTTTCAAACTAGGGTTAGGGTTTCCAGCTAGGGTTTTCAGTTAGGGTTTCAAACTAGGGTTAGGGTTTCCAGCTAGGGTTTTCAGTTAAGGTTTCAAACTAGGGTTAGGGTTTCAAATTAGGGTTTCAAACTAGGGTTAGGGTTTACAGCTAGGGTTTCAAACTAGGGTTAGGGTTTCCAGCTAGGGTTTCAAACTAGGGTTAGGGTTTCCAGCTAGGGTTTCAAACTAGGGTTAGGGTTTACAGCTAGGGTTTCAAACTAGGGTTAGGGTTTCCAGCTAGGGTTTCAAACTAGGGTTAGGGTTTCCAGCTAGGGTTTCAAACTAGGGTTAGGGTTTCCAGCTAGGGTTTTCAGTTAGGGTTTCAAACTAGGGTTAGGGTTTCCAGCTAGGGTTTCAAACTAGGGTTAGGGTTTCCAGCTAGGGTTTCAAACTAGGGTTAGGGTTTCCAGCTAGGGTTTCAAACTAGGGTTAGGGTTTCCAGCTAGGGTTTCAAACTAGGGTTAGGGTTTCCAGCTAGGGTTTCAAACTAGGGTTAGGGTTTCCAGCTAGGGTTTCAAACTAGGGTTAGGGTTTCCAGCTAGGGTTTTCAGTTAGGGTTTCAAACTAGGGTTAGGGTTTACAGCTAGGGTTTTCAGTTAGGGTTTCAAACTAGGGTTAGGGTTTCCAGCTAGGGTTTCAAACTAGGGTTAGGGTTTCCAGCTAGGGTTTCAAACTAGGGTTAGGGTTTCCAGCTAGGGTTTCAAACTAGGGTTAGGGTTTCCAGCTAGGGTTTTCAGTTAGGGTTTCAAACTAGGGTTATGGTTTACAGCTAGGGTTTTCAGTTAGGGTTTCAAACTAGGGTTAGGGTTTCCAGCTAGGGTTTCAAACTAGGGTTAGGGTTTACAGCTAGGGTTTCAAACTAGGGTTAGGGTTTCCAGCTAGGGTTTCAAACTAGGGTTAGGGTTTCCAGCTAGGGTTTCAAACTAGGGTTAGGGTTTCCAGCTAGGGTTTCAAACTAGGGTTAGGGTTTCCAGCTAGGGTTTCAAACTAGGGTTAGGGTTTCCAGCTAGGGTTTTCAGTTAGGGTTTCAAACTAGGGTTAGGGTTTACAGCTAGGGTTTTCAGTTAGGGTTTCAAACTAGGGTTAGGGTTTCCAGCTAGGGTTTCAAACTAGGGTTAGGGTTTACAGCTAGGGTTTCAAACTAGGGTTAGGGTTTCCAGCTAGGGTTTCAAACTAGGGTTAGGGTTTACAGCTAGGGTTTCAAACTAGGGTTAGGGTTTCAAATTAGGGTTAGGGTTTCCAGCTAGGGTTTCAAACTAGGGTTAGGGTTTCCAGCTAGGGTTTCAAACTAGGGTTAGGGTTTCCATATAGGGTTTCAAACTAGGGTTAGGGTTTCAAATTAGGGTTTCAAACTAGGGTTAGGGTTTCCAGCTAGGGTTTTCAGTTAGGGTTTCAAACTAGGGTTAGGGTTTCCAGCTAGGGTTTTCAGTTAGGGTTTCAAACTAGGGTTAGGGTTTCCAGCTAGGGTTTTCAGTTAGGGTTTCAAACTAGGGTTAGGGTTTCCAGCTAGGGTTTTCAGTTAGGGTTTCAAACTAGGGTTAGGGTTTCCAGCTAGGGTTTCAAACTAGGGTTAGGGTTTACAGCTAGGGTTTCAAACTAGGGTTAGGGTTTCCAGTTTGGGTTTTAAACTAGGGTTAGGGTTTCCAGCTAGGGTTTCAAACTAGGGTTAGGGTTTCCAGCTAGGGTTTTCAGTTAGGGTTTCAAACTAGGGTTAGGGTTTCCAGCTAGGGTTTCAAACTAGGGTTAGGGTTTCCAGCTAGGGTTTTCAGTTAGGGTTTCAAACTAGGGTTAGGGTTTCCAGCTAGGGTTTTTAGTTAGGGTTAGGGTTTACAGCTAGGGTTTCAAACTAGGGTTAGGGTTTCCAGCTAGGGTTTTCAGTTAGGGTTTCAAACTAGGGTTAGGGTTTCCAGCTAGGGTTTTCAGTTAGGGTTAGGGTTTACAGCTAGGGTTTCAAACTAGGGTTAGGATTTCCAGCTAGGGTTTTCAGTTAGGGTTTCAAACTAGGGTTAGGGTTTCCAGGTAGGGTTTTCAGCTAGGGTTAGGGTTTACAGCTAGGGTTTCAAACTAGGGTTAGGGTTTCCAGCTAGGGTTTTCAGTTAGGGTTTCAAACTAGGGTTAGGGTTTCCAGCTAGGGTTTTTAGTTAGGGTTAGGGTTTACAGCTAGGGTTTCAAACTAGGGTTAGGGTTTCCAGCTAGGGTTTTCAGTTAGGGTTTCAAACTGGGGTTAGGGTTTCCAGTTAGGGTTTCAAACTAGGGTTAGCGTTTCCAGCTAGGGTTTCAAACTAGGGTTAGGGTTTCCAGCTAGGGTTTTCAGTTAGGGTTTCAAACTAGGGTTAGGGTTTCCAGCTAGGGTTTTCAGTTAGGGTTTCAAACTAGGGTTAGGGTTTTCAGTTAGGGTTTCAAACTAGGGTTAGGGTTTCCAGCTAGGGTTTTTAGTAAGGGTTAGGGTTTACAGCTAGGGTTTCAAACTAGGGTTAGGGTTTCCAGCTAGGGTTTTCAGTTAGGTTTTCAAACTAGGGTTAGGGTTTCCAGCTAAGGTTTTCAGTTAGGGTTTCAAACTAGGGTTAGGGTTTCCAGCTAGGGTTTTCAGTTAGGGTTTCAAACTAGGGTTAGGGTTTCCAGCTAGGGTTTTCAGTTAGGGTTTCAAACTAGGGTTAGGGTTTCCAGCTAGGGTTTTCAGTTAGGGTTTCAAACTAGGGTTAGGGTTTCCAGCTAGGGTTTTTAGTTAGGGTTAGGGTTTACAGCTAGGGTTTCAAACTAGGGTTAGGGTTTCCAGCTAGGGTTTTCAGTTAGGGTTTCAAACTAGGGTTAGGGTTTCCAGCTAGGGTTTTCAGTTAGGGTTAGGGTTTACAGCTAGGGTTTCAAACTAGGGTTAGGATTTCCAGCTAGGGTTTTCAGTTAGGGTTTCAAACTAGGGTTAGGGTTTCCAGGTAGGGTTTTCAGCTAGGGTTAGGGTTTACAGCTAGGGTTTCAAACTAGGGTTAGGGTTTCCAGCTAGGGTTTTCAGTTAGGGTTTCAAACTAGGGTTAGGGTTTCCAGCTAGGGTTTTTAGTTAGGGTTAGGGTTTACAGCTAGGGTTTCAAACTAGGGTTAGGGTTTCCAGCTAGGGTTTTCAGTTAGGGTTTCAAACTGGGGTTAGGGTTTCCAGTTAGGGTTTCAAACTAGGGTTAGCGTTTCCAGCTAGGGTTTCAAACTAGGGTTAGGGTTTCCAGCTAGGGTTTTCAGTTAGGGTTTCAAACTAGGGTTAGGGTTTCCAGCTAGGGTTTTCAGTTAGGGTTTCAAACTAGGGTTAGGGTTTCCAGCTAGGGTTTTCAGTTAGGGTTTCAAACTAGGGTTAGGGTTTCCAGTTAGGGTTTCAAACTAGGGTTAGGGTTTCCAGCTAGGGTTTTCAGTTAGGGTTTCAAACTAGGGTTAGGGTTTCCAGCTAGGGTTTTCAGTTAGGGTTTCAAACTAGGGTTAGGGTTTCCAGCTAGGGTTTTCAGTTAGGGTTTCAAACTAGGGTTAGGGTTTCCAGCTAGGGTTTTCAGTTAGGGTTTCAAACTAGGGTTAGGGTTTCCAGGTAGGGTTTTCAGCTAGGGTTAGGGTTTACAGCTAGGGTTTCAAACTAGGGTTAGGGTTTCCAGCTAGGGTTTTCAGTTAGGGTTTCAAACTAGGGTTAGGGTTTCCAGCTAGGGTTTTCAGTTAGGGTTTCAAACTAGGGTTAGGGTTTCCAGCTAGGGTTTTCAGTTAGGGTTTCAAACTAGGGTTAGGGTTTCCAGCTAGGGTTTTCAGTTAGGGTTTCAAACTAGGGTTAGGGTTTCCAGCTAGGGTTTCAAACTAAGGTTAGGGTAACCAGCTAGTGTTTTCAGTTAGGGTTTCAAACTAGGGTTAGGGTTTCCAGCTAGGGTTTCAAACTAGGGTTAGGGTTTCCAGCTAGGGTTTCAAACTAGGGTTAGGGTTTCCAGCTAGGGTTTTCAGCTAGGGTTAGGGTTTCCAGCTAGGGTTTTCAGTTAGGGTTTCAAACTAGGGTTAGGGTTTCCAGGTAGGGTTTTCAGCTAGGGTTAGGGTTTCCAGCTAGGGTTTCAAACTAGGGTTAGGGTAACCAGCTAGTGTTTTCAGTTAGGGTTTCAAACTAGGGTTAGGGTTTCCAGCTAGGGTTTCAAACTAGGGTTAGGGTTTCCAGCTAGGGTTTCAAACTAGGGTTAGGGTTTCCAGCTAGGGTTTTCAGTTAGGGTTTCAAACTAGGGTTAGGGTTTCCAGCTAGGGTTTTTAGTTAGGGTTAGGGTTTACAGCTAGGGTTTCAAACTAGGGTTAGGGTTTCCAGCTAGTGTTTTCAGTTAGGGTTTCAAACTAGGGTTAGGGTTTCCAGCTAGGGTTTCAAACTAGGGTTAGGGTTTCCAGCTAGGGTTTCAAACTAGGGTTAGGGTTTCCAGCTAGGGTTTTCAGTTAGGGTTTCAAACTAGGGTTAGGGTTTCCAGCTAGGGTTTTCAGTTAAGGTTTCAAACTGGGGTTAGGGTTTCCAGCTAGGGTTTTCAGTTAGGGTTAGGGTTTACAGCTAGGGTTTCAAACTAGGGTTAGGATTTCCAGCTAGGGTTTTCAGTTAGGGTTTCAAACTAGGGTTAGGGTTTCCAGGTAGGGTTTTCAGCTAGGGTTAGGGTTTACAGCTAGGGTTTCAAACTAGGGTTAGGGTTTCCAGCTAGGGTTTTCAGTTAGGGTTTCAAAATAGGGTTAGGGTTTCCAGCTAGGGTTTTTAGTTAGGGTTAGGGTTTACAGCTAGGGTTTCAAACTAGGGTTAGGGTTTCCAGCTAGGGTTTTCAGTTAGGGTTTCAAACTGGGGTTAGGGTTTCCAGTTAGGGTTTCAAACTAGGGTTAGCGTTTCCAGCTAGGGTTTCAAACTAGGGTTAGGGTTTCCAGCTAGGGTTTTCAGTTAGGGTTTCAAACTAGGGTTAGGGTTTCCAGCTAGGGTTTTCAGTTAGGGTTTCAAACTAGGGTTAGGGTTTTCAGTTAGGGTTTCAAACTAGGGTTAGGGTTTCCAGCTAGGGTTTTTAGTTAGGGTTAGGGTTTACAGCTAGGGTTTCAAACTAGGGTTAGGGTTTCCAGCTAGGGTTTTCAGTTAGGTTTTCAAACTAGGGTTAGGGTTTCCAGCTAAGGTTTTCAGTTAGGGTTTCCAGCTAGGGTTAGGGTTTCCAGCTAGGGTTTTCAGTTAGGGTTTCAAACTAGGGTTAGGGTTTCCAGCTAGGGTTTTCAGTTAGGGTTTCAAACTAGGGTTAGGGTTTCCAGCTAGGGTTTTCAGTTAGGGTTTCAAACTAGGGTTAGGGTTTCCAGCTAGGGTTTTCAGTTAGGGTTTCAAACTAGGGTTAGGGTTTCCAGGTAGGGTTTTCAGCTAGGGTTTCAAACTAGGGTTAGGGTTTCCAGCTAGGGTTTTCAGTTAGGGTTTCAAACTAGGGTTAGGGTTTCCAGCTAGGGTTTTCAGTTAGGGTTTCAAACTAGGGTTAGGGTTTCCAGCTAGGGTTTTCAGTTAGGGTTTCAAACTAGGGTTAGGGTTTCCAGTTAGGGTTTCAAACTAGGGTTAGCGTTTCCAGCTAGGGTTTTCAGTTAGGGTTTCAAACTAGGGTTAGGGTTTCCAGCTAGGGTTTCAAACTAGGGTTAGGGTTTCCAGCTAGGGTTTTCAGATAGGGTTTCAAACTAGGGTTAGGGTTTCCAGCTAGGGTTTTCAGTTAGGGTTTCAAACTAGGGTTAGGGTTTCCAGCTAGGGTTTTCAGTTAGGGTTTCAAACTAGGGTTAGGGTTTCCAGCTAGGGTTTTCAGTTAGGGTTTCAAACTAGGGTTAGGGTTTCCAGCTAGGGTTTTCAGTTAGGGTTTCAAACTAGGGTTAGGGTTTCCAGTTAGGGTTTCAAACTAGGGTTAGGGTTTCCAGCTATGGTTTTCAGTTAGGGTTTCAAACTAGGGTTAGGGTTTCCAGCTAGGGTTTTCAGTTAGGGTTTCAAACTAGGGTTAGGGTTTCCAGCTAGGGTTTTCAGTTAGGGTTTCAAACTAGGGTTAGGGTTTCCAGCTAGGGTTTTCAGTTAGGGTTTCAAACTAGGGTTAGGGTTTCCAGCTAGGGTTTTCAGTTAGGGTTTCAAACTAGGGTTAGGGTTTCCAGCTAGGGTTTTCAGTTAGGGTTTCAAACTAGGGTTAGGGTTTCCAGCTAGGGTTTTCAGTTAGGGTTTCAAACTAGGGTTAGGGTTTCCAGCTAGGGTTTTCAGTTAGGGTTTCAAACTAGGGTTAGGGTTTTCAGTTAGGGTTTCAAACTAGGGTTAGGGTTTCCAGCTAGGGTTTTCAGTTAGGATTTCAAACTAGGGTTAGGGTTTCCAGTTAAGGTTTCAAACTAGGGTTAGGGTTTCCAGCTAGGGTTTTCAGTTAGGGTTTCAAACTAGGGTTAGGGTTTCCAGCTAGGGTTTTCAGTTAAGGTTTCAAACTAGGGTTAGGGTTTCCAGCTAGGGTTTTCAGTTAGGGTTTCAAACTAGGGTTAGGGTTTCCAGTTAGGGTTTCAAACTAGGGTTAGCGTTTCCAGCTAGGGTTTCAAACTAGGGTTAGGGTTTCCAGCTAGGGTTTTCAGTTAGGGTTTACAGCTAGGGTTTCAAACTAGGGTTAGGGTTTCCAGCTAGGGTTTTCAGTTAGGGTTTCAAACTAGGGTTAGGGTTTCCAGCTAGGGTTTACAGCTAGGGTTTCAAACTAGGGTTAGGGTTTCCAGCTAGGGTTTTCAGTTAGGGTTTCAAACTAGGGTTAGGGTTTCCAGTTAGGGTTTCAAACTAGGGTTAGGGTTTCCAGCTAGGGTTTTCAGTTAGGGTTTCAAACTAGGTTTATGGTTTCCAGCTAGGGTTTTCAGTTAGGGTTTCAAACTAGGGTTAGGGTTTCCAGCTAGGGTTTTCAGTTAGGGTTTCAAACTAGGGTTAGGGTTTCCAGCTAGGGTTTTCAGTTAGGGTTTCAAACTAGGGTTAGGGTTTCCAGCTAGGGTTTTCAGTTAGGGTTTCAAACTAGGGTTAGGGTTTCCAGCTAGGGTTTTCAGTTAGGGTTTCAAACTAGGGTTAGGGTTTCCAGCTAGGGTTTTCAGTTAGGGTTTCAAACTAGGGTTAGGGTTTCCAGCTAGGGTTTTCAGTTAGGGTTTCAAACTAGGGTTAGGGTTTCCAGCTAGGGTTTTCAGTTAGGGTTTCAAACTAGGGTTAGGGTTTCTAGCTAGGGTTTTCAGTTAGGGTTTCAAACTAGGGTTAGGGTTTCCAGCTAGGGTTTTCAGTTAGGGTTTCAAACTAGGGTTAGGGTTTCCAGTTAGGGTTTCAAACTAGGGTTAGCGTTTCCAGCTAGGGTTTCAAACTAGGGTTAGGGTTTCCAGCTAGGGTTTTCAGTTAGGGTTTACAGCTAGGGTTTCAAACTAGGGTTAGGGTTTCCAGCTAGGGTTTTCAGTTAGGGTTTCAAACTAGGGTTAGGGTTTCCAGCTAGGGTTTCAAACTAGGGTTAGGGTTTCCAGCTAGGGTTTTCAGTTAGGGTTTCAAACTAGGGTTAGGGTTTCCAGCTAGGGTTTTCAGTTAGGGTTTCAAACTAGGGTTAGGGTTTCCAGGTAGGGTTTTCAGCTAGGGTTTCAAACTAGGGTTAGGGTTTCCAGCTAGGGTTTTCAGTTAGGGTTTCAAACTAGGGTTAGGGTTTCCAGCTAGGGTTTTCAGTTAGGGTTTCAAACTAGGGTTAGGGTTTCCAGTTAGGGTTTCAAACTAGGGTTAGGGTTTCCAGCTAGGGTTTTCAGTTAGGGTTTCAAACTAGGGTTAGGGTTTCCAGCTAGGGTTTTCAGTTAGGGTTTCAAACTAGGGTTAGGGTTTCCAGCTAGGGTTTTCAGTTAGGGTTTCAAACTAGGGTTAGGGTTTCCAGCTAGGGTTTTCAGTTAGGGTTTCAAACTAGGGTTAGGGTTTCCAGTTAGGGTTTCAAACTAGGGTTAGGGTTTCCAGCTAGGGTTTTCAGTTAGGGTTTCAAACTAGGGTTAGGGTTTCCAGCTAGGGTTTTCAGTTAGGGTTTCAAACTAGGGTTAGGGTTTCCAGCTAGGGTTTTCAGTTAGGGTTTCAAACTAGGGTTAGGGTTTCCAGCTAGGGTTTTCAGTTAGGGTTTCAAACTAGGGTTAGGGTTTCCAGCTAGGGTTTTCAGTTAGGGTTTCAAACTAGGGTTAGGGTTTCCAGCTAGGGTTTTCAGTTAGGGTTTCAAACTAGGGTTAGGGTTTCCAGCTAGGGTTTTCAGTTAGGGTTTCAAACTAGGGTTAGGGTTTCCAGTTAGGGTTTCAAACTAGGGTTAGCGTTTCCAGCTAGGGTTTCAAACTAGGGTTAGGGTTTCCAGCTAGGGTTTTCAGTTAGGGTTTACAGCTAGGGTTTCAAACTAGGGTTAGGGTTTCCAGCTAGGGTTTTCAGTTAGGGTTTCAAACTAGGGTTAGGGTTTCCAGCTAGGGTTTCAAACTAGGGTTAGGGTTTCCAGCTAGGGTTTTCAGTTAGGGTTTCAAACTAGGGTTAGGGTTTCCAGCTAGGGTTTTCAGTTAGGGTTTCAAACTAGGGTTAGGGTTTCCAGGTAGGGTTTTCAGCTAGGGTTTCAAACTAGGGTTAGGGTTTCCAGCTAGGGTTTTCAGTTAGGGTTTCAAACTAGGGTTAGGGTTTCCAGCTAGGGTTTTCAGTTAGGGTTTCAAACTAGGGTTAGGGTTTCCAGTTAGGGTTTCAAACTAGGGTTAGGGTTTCCAGCTAGGGTTTTCAGTTAGGGTTTCAAACTAGGGTTAGGGTTTCCAGCTAGGGTTTTCAGTTAGGGTTTCAAACTAGGGTTAGGGTTTCCAGCTAGGGTTTTCAGTTAGGGTTTCAAACTAGGGTTAGGGTTTCCAGCTAGGGTTTTCAGTTAGGGTTTCAAACTAGGGTTAGGGTTTCCAGCTAGGGTTTTCAGTTAGGGTTTCAAACTAGGGTTAGGGTTTCCAGCTAGGGTTTTCAGTTAGGGTTTCAAACTAGGGTTAGGGTTTCCAGCTAGGGTTTTCAGTTAGGGTTTCAAACTAGGGTTAGGGTTTCCAGCTAGGGTTTTCAGTTAGGGTTTCAAACTAGGGTTAGGGTTTCCAGCTAGGGTTTTCAGTTAGGGTTTCAAACTAGGGTTAGGGTTTTCAGTTAGGGTTTCAAACTAGGGTTAGGGTTTCCAGCTAGGGTTTTCAGTTAGGATTTCAAACTAGGGTTAGGGTTTCCAGTTAAGGTTTCAAACTAGGGTTAGGGTTTCCAGCTAGGGTTTTCAGTTAGGGTTTCAAACTAGGGTTAGGGTTTCCAGCTAGGGTTTTCAGTTAAGGTTTCAAACTAGGGTTAGGGTTTCCAGCTAGGGTTTTCAGTTAGGGTTTCAAACTAGGGTTAGGGTTTCCAGTTAGGGTTTCAAACTAGGGTTAGCGTTTCCAGCTAGGGTTTCAAACTAGGGTTAGGGTTTCCAGCTAGGGTTTTCAGTTAGGGTTTACAGCTAGGGTTTCAAACTAGGGTTAGGGTTTCCAGCTAGGGTTTTCAGTTAGGGTTTCAAACTAGGGTTAGGGTTTCCAGCTAGGGTTTCAAACTAGGGTTAGGGTTTCCAGCTAGGGTTTTCAGTTAGGGTTTCAAACTAGGGTTAGGGTTTCCAGCTAGGGTTTTCAGTTAGGGTTTCAAACTAGGGTTAGGGTTTCCAGGTAGGGTTTTCAGCTAGGGTTTCAAACTAGGGTTAGGGTTTCCAGCTAGGGTTTTCAGTTAGGGTTTCAAACTAGGGTTAGGGTTTCCAGCTAGGGTTTTCAGTTAGGGTTTCAAACTAGGGTTAGGGTTTCCAGTTAGGGTTTCAAACTAGGGTTAGGGTTTCCAGCTAGGGTTTTCAGTTAGGGTTTCAAACTAGGGTTAGGGTTTCCAGCTAGGGTTTTCAGTTAGGGTTTCAAACTAGGGTTAGGGTTTCCAGCTAGGGTTTTCAGTTAGGGTTTCAAACTAGGGTTAGGGTTTCCAGCTAGGGTTTTCAGTTAGGGTTTCAAACTAGGGTTAGGGTTTCCAGTTAGGGTTTCAAACTAGGGTTAGGGTTTCCAGCTAGGGTTTTCAGTTAGGGTTTCAAACTAGGGTTAGGGTTTCCAGCTAGGGTTTTCAGTTAGGGTTTCAAACTAGGGTTAGGGTTTCCAGCTAGGGTTTTCAGTTAGGGTTTCAAACTAGGGTTAGGGTTTCCAGCTAGGGTTTTCAGTTAGGGTTTCAAACTAGGGTTAGGGTTTCCAGCTAGGGTTTTCAGTTAGGGTTTCAAACTAGGGTTAGGGTTTCCAGCTAGGGTTTTCAGTTAGGGTTTCAAACTAGGGTTAGGGTTTCCAGCTAGGGTTTTCAGTTAGGGTTTCAAACTAGGGTTAGGGTTTCCAGTTAGGGTTTCAAACTAGGGTTAGGGTTTCCAGCTAGGGTTTTCAGTTAGGGTTTCAAACTAGGGTTAGGGTTTCCAGCTAGGGTTTTCAGTTAGGGTTTCAAACTAGGGTTAGGGTTTCCAGCTAGGGTTTTCAGTTAGGGTTTCAAACTAGGGTTAGGGTTTCCAGCTAGGGTTTTCAGTTAGGGTTTCAAACTAGGGTTAGGGTTTCCAGCTAGGGTTTTCAGTTAGGGTTTCAAACTAGGGTTAGGGTTTCCAGCTAGGGTTTTCAGTTAGGGTTTCAAACTAGGGTTAGGGTTTCCAGCTAGGGTTTTCAGTTAGGGTTTCAAACTAGGGTTAGGGTTTCCAGCTAGGGTTTTCAGTTAGGGTTTCAAACTAGGGTTAGGGTTTCCAGTTAGGGTTTCAAACTAGGGTTAGGGTTTCCAGCTAGGGTTTTCAGTTAGGGTTTCAAACTAGGGTTAGGGTTTCCAGCTAGGGTTTTCAGTTAGGGTTTCAAACTAGGGTTAGGGTTTCCAGCTAGGGTTTTCATTTAGGGTTTCAAACTAGGGTTAGGGTTTCCAGCTAGGGTTTTCAGTTAGGGTTTCAAACTAGGGTTAGGGTTTCCAGTTAGGGTTTCAAACTAGGGTTAGGGTTTCCAGCTAGGGTTTTCAGTTAGGGTTTCAAACTAGGGTTAGGGTTTCCAGCTAGGGTTTTCAGTTAGGGTTTCAAACTAGGGTTAGGGTTTCCAGCTAGGGTTTTCAGTTAGGGTTTCAAACTAGGGTTAGGGTTTCCAGCTAGGGTTTTCAGTTAGGGTTTCAAACTAGGGTTAGGGTTTCCAGCTAGGGTTTTCAGTTAGGGTTTCAAACTAGGGTTAGGGTTTCCAGCTAGGGTTTTCAGTTAGGGTTTCAAACTAGGGTTAGGGTTTCCAGTTAGGGTTTCAAACTAGGGTTAGGGTTTCCAGCTAGGGTTTTCAGTTAGGGTTTCAAACTAGGGTTAGGGTTTCCAGCTAGGGTTTTCAGTTAGGGTTTCAAACTAGGGTTAGGGTTTCCAGCTAGGGTTTTCAGTTAGGGTTTCAAACTAGGGTTAGGGTTTCCAGCTAGGGTTTTCAGTTAGGGTTTCAAACTAGGGTTAGGGTTTCCAGCTAGGGTTTTCAGTTAGGGTTTCAAACTAGGGTTAGGGTTTCCAGCTAGGGTTTTCAGTTAGGGTTTCAAACTAGGGTTAGGGTTTCCAGCTAGGGTTTTCAGTTAGGGTTTCAAACTAGGGTTAGGGTTTCCAGCTAGGGTTTTCAGTTAGGGTTTCAAACTAGGGTTAGGGTTTCCAGCTAGGGTTTCAAACTAGGGTTAGGGTTTCCAGCTAGCGTTTTCAGTTAGGGTTTCAAACTAGGGTTAGGGTTTCCAGCTAGGGTTTTCAGTTAGGGTTTCAAACTAGGGTTAGGGTTTCCAGCTAGGGTTTTCAGTTAGGGTTTCAAACTAGGGTTAGGGTTTCCAGCTAGGGTTTTCAGTTAGGGTTTCAAACTAGGGTTAGGGTTTCCAGCTAGGGTTTTCAGTTAGGGTTTCAAACTAGGGTTAGGGTTTCCAGCTAGGGTTTTCAGTTAGGGTTTCAAACTAGGGTTAGGGTTTCCAGCTAGGGTTTTCAGTTAGGGTTTCAAACTAGGGTTAGGGTTTCCAGTTAGGGTTTCAAACTAGGGTTAGGGTTTCCAGCTAGGGTTTTCAGTTAGGGTTTCAAACTAGGGTTAGGGTTTCCAGCTAGGGTTTCAAACTAGGGTTAGGGTTTCCAGCTAGGGTTTTCAGTTAGGGTTTCAAACTAGGGTTAGGGTTTCCAGCTAGGGTTTTCAGTTAGGGTTTCAAACTAGGGTTAGGGTTTCCAGCTAGGGTTTTCAGTTAGGGTTTCAAACTAGGGTTAGGGTTTCCAGTTAGGGTTTCAAACTAGGGTTAGGGTTTCCAGCTAGGGTTTTCAGTTAGGGTTTCAAACTAGGGTTAGGGTTTCCAGCTAGGGTTTCAAACTAGGGTTAGGGTTTCCAGCTAGGGTTTTCAGTTAGGGTTTCAAACTAGGGTTAGGGTTTCCAGCTAGGGTTTTCAGTTAGGGTTTCAAACTAGGGTTAGGGTTTCCAGCTAGGGTTTTCAGTTAGGGTTTCAAACTAGGGTTAGGGTTTCCAGTTAGGGTTTCAAACTAGGGTTAGGGTTTCCAGCTAGGGTTTTCAGTTAGGGTTTCAAACTAGGGTTAGGGTTTCCAGCTAGGGTTTTCAGTTAGGGTTTCAAACTAGGGTTAGGGTTTCCAGGTAGGGTTTTCAGCTAGGGTTTCAAACTAGGGTTAGGGTTTCCAGCTAGGGTTTTCAGTTAGGGTTTCAAACTAGGGTTAGGGTTTCCAGCTAGGGTTTTCAGTTAGGGTTTCAAACTAGGGTTAGGGTTTCCAGCTAGGGTTTTCAGTTAGGGTTTCAAACTAGGGTTAGGGTTTCCAGCTAGGGTTTTCAGTTAGGGTTTCAAACTAGGGTTAGGGTTTCCAGCTAGGGTTTTCAGTTAGGGTTTCAAACTAGGGTTAGGGTTTCCAGCTAGGGTTTTCAGTTAGGGTTTCAAACTAGGGTTAGGGTTTCCAGCTAGGGTTTTCAGTTAGGGTTTCAAACTAGGGTTAGTGTTTCCAGCTAGGGTTTTCAGTTAGGGTTTCAAACTAGGGTTAGGGTTTCCAGTTAGGGTTTCAAACTAGGGTTAGGGTTTCCAGCTAGGGTTTTTAGTTAGGGTTTCAAACTAGGGTTAGGGTTTCCAGCTAGGGTTTTCAGTTAGGGTTTCAAACTAGGGTTAGGGTTTCCAGCTAGGGTTTTCAGTTAGGGTTTCAAACTAGGGTTAGGGTTTCCAGCTAGGGTTTTCAGTTAGGGTTTCAAACTAGGGTTAGGGTTTCCAGCTAGGGTTTTCAGTTAGGGTTTCAAACTAGGGTTAGGGTTTCCAGCTAGGGTTTCAAACTAGGGTTAGGGTTTCCAGCTAGGGTTTTCAGTTAGGGTTTCAAACTAGGGTTAGGGTTTCCAGCTAGGGTTTTCAGTTAGGGTTTCAAACTAGGGTTAGGGTTTCCAGCTAGGGTTTTCAGTTAGGGTTTCAAACTAGGGTTAGGGTTTCCAGCTAGGGTTTTCAGTTAGGGTTTCAAACTAGGGTTAGGGTTTCCAGCTAGGGTTTTCAGTTAGGGTTTCAAACTAGGGTTAGGGTTTCCAGCTAGGGTTTTCAGTTAGGGTTTCAAACTAGGGTTAGGGTTTCCAGCTAGGGTTTTCAGTTAGGGTTTCAAACTAGGGTTAGGGTTTCCAGCTAGGGTTTTCAGTTAGGGTTTCAAACTAGGGTTAGGGTTTCCAGCTAGGGTTTTCAGTTAGGGTTTCAAACTAGGGTTAGGGTTTCCAGTTAGGGTTTCAAACTAGGGTTAGGGTTTCCAGCTAGGGTTTCCAGTTAGGGTTTCAAACTAGGGTTAGGGTTTCCAGCTAGGGTTTTCAGTTAGGGTTTCAAACTAGGGTTAGGGTTTCCAGCTAGGGTTTTCAGTTAGGGTTTCAAACTAGGGTTAGGGTTTCCAGCTAGGGTTTTCAGTTAGGGTTTCAAACTAGGGTTAGGGTTTCCAGCTAGGGTTTTCAGTTAGGGTTTCAAACTAGGGTTAGGGTTTCCAGCTAGGGTTTTCAGTTAGGGTTTCAAACTAGGGTTAGGGTTTCCAGCTAGGGTTTTCAGTTAGGGTTTCAAACTAGGGTTAGGGTTTCCAGCTAGGGTTTTCAGTTAGGGTTTCAAACTAGGGTTAGGGTTTCCAGCTAGGGTTTTCAGTTAGGGTTTCAAACTAGGGTTAGGGTTTCCAGCTAGGGTTTTCAGTTAGGGTTTCAAACTAGGGTTAGGGTTTCCAGCTAGGGTTTTCAGTTAGGGTTTCAAACTAGGGTTAGGGTTTCCAGCTAGGGTTTTCAGTTAGGGTTTCAAACTAGGGTTAGGGTTTCCAGCTAGGGTTTTCAGTTAGGGTTTCAAACTAGGGTTAGGGTTTCCAGCTAGGGTTTTCAGTTAGGGTTTCAAACTAGGGTTAGGGTTTCCAGCTAGGGTTTTCAGTTAGGGTTTCAAACTAGGGTTAGGGTTTCCAGTTAGGGTTTCAAACTAGGGTTAGCGTTTCCAGCTAGGGTTTCAAACTAGGGTTAGGGTTTCCAGCTAGGGTTTTCAGTTAGGGTTTACAGCTAGGGTTTCAAACTAGGGTTAGGGTTTCCAGCTAGGGTTTTCAGTTAGGGTTTCAAACTAGGGTTAGGGTTTCCAGCTAGGGTTTTCAGTTAGGGTCTCAAACTAGGGTTAGGGTTTCCAGCTAGGGTTTTCAGTTAGGGTTTCAAACTAGGGTTAGGGTTTCCAGTTAGGGTTTCAAACTAGGGTTAGCGTTTCCAGCTAGGGTTTCAAACTAGGGTTAGGGTTTCCAGCTAGGGTTTTCAGTTAGGGTTTCAAACTAGGGTTAGAGTTTCCAGCTAGGGTTTTCAGTTAGGGTTTCAAACTAGGGTTAGGGTTTCCAGTTAGGGTTTCAAACTAGGGTTAGGGTTTCCAGCTAGGGTTTTCAGTTAGGGTTTCAAACTAGGGTTAGGGTTTCCAGCTAGGGTTTCAAACTAGGGTTAGTGTTTCCAGCTAGGGTTTTCAGTTAGGGTTTCAAACTAGGGTTAGGGTTTCCAGCTAGGGTTTTCAGTTAGGGTTTCAAACTAGGGTTAGGGTTTCCAGCTAGGGTTTTCAGTTAGGGTTTCAAACTAGGGTTAGGGTTTCCAGTTAGGGTTTCAAACTAGGGTTAGGGTTTCCAGCTAGGGTTTTCAGTTAGGGTTTCAAACTAGGGTTAGGGTTTCCAGTTAGGGTTTCAAACTAGGGTTAGGGTTTCCAGCTAGGGTTTTCAGTTAGGGTTTCAAACTAGGGTTATGGTTTCCAGCTAGGGTTTTCAGTTAGGGTTTCAAACTAGGGTTAGGGTTTCCAGCTAGGGTTTTCAGTTAGGGTTTCAAACTAGGGTTAGGGTTTCCAGCTAGGGTTTTCAGTTAGGGTTTCAAACTAGGGTTAGGGTTTCCAGCTAGGGTTTTCAGTTAGGGTTTCAAACTAGGGTTAGGGTTTCCAGCTAGGGTTTTCAGTTAGGGTTTCAAACTAGGGTTAGGGTTTCCAGCTAGGGTTTTCAGTTAGGGTTTCAAACTAGGGTTAGGGTTTCCAGTTAGGGTTTCAAACTAGGGTTAGGGTTTCCAGCTAGGGTTTTCAGTTAGGGTTTCAAACTAGGGTTAGGGTTTCCAGCTAGGGTTTTCAGTTAGGGTTTCAAACTAGGGTTAGGGTTTCCAGCTAGGGTTTTCAGTTAGGGTTTCAAACTAGGTTTAGGGTTTCCAGTTAGGGTTTCAAACTAGGGTTAGGGTTTCCAGCTAGGGTTTTCAGTTAGGGTTTCAAACTAGGGTTAGGGTTTCCAGCTAGGGTTTTCAGTTAGGGTTTCAAACTAGGGTTAGGGTTTCCAGTTAGGGTTTCAAACTAGGGTTAGGGTTTCCAGCTAGGGTTTTCAGTTAGGGTTTCAAACTAGGGTTAGGGTTTCCAGCTAGGGTTTTCAGTTAGGGTTTCAAACTAGGGTTAGGGTTTCCAGCTAGGGTTTTCAGTTAGGGTTTCAAACTAGGGTTAGGGTTTCCAGCTAGGGTTTTCAGTTAGGGTTTCAAACTAGGGTTAGGGTTTCCAGCTAGGGTTTTCAGTTAGGGTTTCAAACTAGGGTTAGGGTTTCCAGCTAGGGTTTTCAGTTAGGGTTTCAAACTAGGGTTAGGGTTTCCAGTTAGGGTTTCAAACTAGGGTTAGGGTTTCCAGCTAGGGTTTTCAGTTAGGGTTTCAAACTAGGGTTAGGGTTTCCAGCTAGGGTTTCAAACTAGGGTTAGGGTTTCCAGCTAGGGTTTTCAGTTAGGGTTTCAAACTAGGGTTAGGGTTTCCAGCTAGGGTTTTCAGTTAGGGTTTCAAACTAGGGTTAGGGTTTCCAGCTAGGGTTTTCAGTTAGGGTTTCAAACTAGGGTTAGGGTTTCCAGCTAGGGTTTTCAGTTAGGGTTTCAAACTAGGGTTAGGGTTTCCAGCTAGGGTTTTCAGTTAGGGTTTCAAACTAGGGTTAGGGTTTCCAGCTAGGGTTTTCAGTTAGGGTTTCAAACTAGGGTTAGGGTTTCCAGCTAGGGTTTTCAGTTAGGGTTTCAAACTAGGGTTAGGGTTTCCAGCTAGGGTTTTCAGTTAGGGTTTCAAACTAGGGTTAGGGTTTCCAGCTAGGGTTTTCAGTTAGGGTTTCAAACTAGGGTTAGTGTTTCCAGCTAGGGTTTTCAGTTAGGGTTTCAAACTAGGGTTAGGGTTTCCAGTTAGGGTTTCAAACTAGGGTTAGGGTTTCCAGCTAGGGTTTTTAGTTAGGGTTTCAAACTAGGGTTAGGGTTTCCAGCTAGGGTTTTCAGTTAGGGTTTCAAACTAGGGTTAGGGTTTCCAGCTAGGGTTTTCAGTTAGGGTTTCAAACTAGGGTTAGGGTTTCCAGCTAGGGTTTTCAGTTAGGGTTTCAAACTAGGGTTAGGGTTTCCAGCTAGGGTTTTCAGTTAGGGTTTCAAACTAGGGTTAGGGTTTCCAGCTAGGGTTTCAAACTAGGGTTAGGGTTTCCAGCTAGGGTTTTCAGTTAGGGTTTCAAACTAGGGTTAGGGTTTCCAGCTAGGGTTTTCAGTTAGGGTTTCAAACTAGGGTTAGGGTTTCCAGCTAGGGTTTTCAGTTAGGGTTTCAAACTAGGGTTAGGGTTTCCAGCTAGGGTTTTCAGTTAGGGTTTCAAACTAGGGTTAGGGTTTCCAGCTAGGGTTTTCAGTTAGGGTTTCAAACTAGGGTTAGGGTTTCCAGCTAGGGTTTTCAGTTAGGGTTTCAAACTAGGGTTAGGGTTTCCAGCTAGGGTTTTCAGTTAGGGTTTCAAACTAGGGTTAGGGTTTCCAGCTAGGGTTTTCAGTTAGGGTTTCAAACTAGGGTTAGGGTTTCCAGCTAGGGTTTCAAACTAGGGTTAGGGTTTCCAGCTAGGCTTTACAGCTAGGGTTTCAAACTAGGGTTAGGGTTTCCAGCTAGGGTTTTCAGTTAGGGTTTCAAACTAGGGTTAGGGTTTCCAGCTAGGGTTTTCAGTTAGGGTTTCAAACTAGGGTTAGGGTTTCCAGCTAGGGTTTTCAGTTAGGGTTTCAAACTAGGGTTAGGGTTTCCAGCTAGGGTTTTCAGTTAGGGTTTCAAACTAGGGTTAGGGTTTCCAGCTAGGGTTTTCAGCTAGGGTTAGGGTTTACAGCTAGGGTTTCAAACTAGGGTTAGGGTTTCCAGCTAGGGTTTCAAACTAGGGTTAGGGTTTCCAGCTAGGGTTTTCAGTTAGGGTTTCAAACTAGGGTTAGGGTTTCCAGCTAGGGTTTTCAGTTAGGGTTTCAAACTAGGGTTAGGGTTTCCAGCTAGGGTTTTCAGTTAGGGTTTCAAACTAGGGTTAGGGTTTCCAGCTAGGGTTTTCAGTTAGGGTTTCAAACTAGGGTTAGGGTTTCCAGCTAGGGTTTTCAGTTAGGGTTTCAAACTAGGGTTAGGGTTTCCAGTTAGGGTTTCAAACTAGGGTTAGGGTTTCCAGCTAGGGTTTTCAGTTAGGGTTTCAAACTAGGGTTAGGGTTTCCAGCTAGGGTTTTCAGTTAGGGTTTCAAACTAGGGTTAGGGTTTCCAGCTAGGGTTTTCAGTTAGGGTTTCAAACTAGGGTTAGGGTTTCCAGCTAGGGTTTTCAGTTAGGGTTTCAAACTAGGGTTAGGGTTTCCAGCTAGGGTTTTCAGTTAGGGTTTCAAACTAGGGTTAGGGTTTCCAGCTAGGGTTTTCAGTTAGGGTTTCAAACTAGGGTTAGGGTTTCCAGCTAGGGTTTTCAGTTAGGGTTTCAAACTAGGGTTAGGGTTTCCAGCTAGGGTTTTCAGTTAGGGTTTCAAACTAGGGTTAGGGTTTCCAGTTAGGGTTTCAAACTAGGGTTAGGGTTTCCAGCTAGGGTTTTCAGTTAGGGTTTCAAACTAGGGTTAGGGTTTCCAGCTAGGGTTTTCAGTTAGGGTTTCAAACTAGGGTTAGGGTTTCCAGCTAGGGTTTTCAGTTAGGGTTTCAAACTAGGGTTATGGTTTCCAGCTAGGGTTTTCAGTTAGGGTTTAAAACTAGGGTTAGGGTTTCCAGCTAGGGTTTTCAGTTAGGGTTTCAAACTAGGGTTAGGGTTTCCAGTTAGGGTTTCAAACTAGGGTTAGGGTTTCCAGCTAGGGTTTTCAGTTAGGGTTTCAAACTAGGGTTAGGGTTTCCAGCTAGGGTTTTCAGTTAGGGTTTCAAACTAGGGTTAGGGTTTCCAGCTAGGGTTTTCAGTTAGGGTTTCAAACTAGGGTTAGGGTTTCCAGCTAGGGTTTTCAGTTAGGGTTTCAAACTAGGGTTAGGGTTTCCAGCTAGGGTTTTCAGTTAGGGTTTCAAACTAGGGCTAGGGTTTCCAGTTAGGGTTTCAAACTAGGGTTAGGGTTTCCAGCTAGGGTTTTCAGTTAGGGTTTCAAACTAGGGTTAGGGTTTCCAGCTAGGGTTTTCAGTTAGGGTTTCAAACTAGGGTTAGGGTTTCCAGCTAGGGTTTTCAGTTAGGGTTTCAAACTAGGGTTAGGGTTTCCAGCTAGGGTTTTCAGTTAGGGTTTCAAACTAGGGTTAGGGTTTCCAGCTAGGGTTTTCAGTTAGGGTTTCAAACTAGGGTTAGGGTTTCCAGTTAGGGTTTCAAACTAGGGTTAGGGTTTCCAGCTAGGGTTTTCAGTTAGGGTTTCAAACTAGGGTTATGGTTTCCAGCTAGGGTTTTCAGTTAGGGTTTCAAACTAGGGTTAGGGTTTCCAGCTAGGGTTTTCAGTTAGGGTTTCAAACTAGGGTTAGGGTTGCCAGCTAGGGTTTTCAGTTAGGGTTTCAAACTAGGGTTAGGGTTTCCAGTTAGGGTTTCAAACTAGGGTTAGGGTTTCCAGCTAGGGTTTTCAGTTAGGGTTTCAAACTAGGGTTATGGTTTCCAGCTAGGGTTTTCAGTTAGGGTTTCAAACTAGGGTTAGGGTTTCCAGCTAGGGTTTTCAGTTAGGGTTTCAAACTAGGGTTAGGGTTTCCAGCTAGGGTTTTCAGTTAGGGTTTCAAACTAGGGTTAGGGTTTCCAGCTAGGGTTTTCAGTTAGGGTTTCAAACTAGGGTTAGGGTTTCCAGCTAGGGTTTTCAGTTAGGGTTTCAAACTAGGGTTAGGGTTTCCAGCTAGGGTTTTCAGTTAGGGTTTCAAACTAGGGTTAGGGTTTCCAGCTAGGGTTTTCAGTTAGGGTTTCAAACTAGGGTTAGGGTTTCCAGCTAGGGTTTTCAGTTAGGGTTTCAAACTAGGGTTAGGGTTTCCAGTTAGGGTTTCAAACTAGGGTTAGGGTTTCCAGCTAGGGTTTTCAGTTAGGGTTTCAAACTAGGGTTATGGTTTCCAGCTAGGGTTTTCAGTTAGGGTTTCAAACTAGGGTTAGGGTTTCCAGCTAGGGTTTTCAGTTAGGGTTTCAAACTAGGGTTAGGGTTTCCAGCTAGGGTTTTCAGTTAGGGTTTCAAACTAGGGTTAGGGTTTCCAGCTAGGGTTTTCAGTTAGGGTTTCAAACTAGGGTTAGGGTTGCCAGCTAGGGTTTTCAGTTAGGGTTTCAAACTAGGGTTAGGGTTTCCAGTAAGGGTTTCAAACTAGGTTTATGGTTTCCAGCTAGGGTTTTCAGTTAGGGTTTCAAACTAGGGTTAGGGTTTCCAGCTAGGGTTTTCAGTTAGGGTTTCAAACTAGGGTTAGGGTTTCCAGCTAGGGTTTTCAGTTAGGGTTTCCAGCTAGGGTTTTCAGTTAGGGTTTCAAACTAGGGTTAGGGTTTCCAGCTAGGGTTTTCAGCTAGGGTTAGGGTTTACAGCTAGGGTTTTCAGTTAGGGTTTCAAACTAGGGTTAGGGTTTCCAGCTAGGGTTTTCAGTTAGGGTTTCAAACTAGGGTTAGGGTTTCCAGCTAGGGTTTTCAGTTAGGGTTTCAAACTAGGGTTAGGGTTTCCAGCTAGGGTTTTCAGTTAGGGTTTCAAACTAGGGTTAGGGTTTCAAACTAGGGTTAGGTTTTCCAGCTAGGGTTTTCAGTTAGGGTTTCAAACTAGGGTTAGGGTTTCCAGCTAGGGTTTTCAGTTAGGGTTTTCAGTTAGGGTTTCAAACTAGGGTTAGGGTTTCCAGCTAGGGTTTCAAACTAGGGTTAGGGTTTCCAGCTAGGCTTTACAGCTAGGGTTTCAAACTAGGGTTAGGGTTTACAGCTAGGGTTTTCAGTTAGGGTTTCAAACTAGGGTTAGGGTTTCCAGCTAGGGTTTTCAGTTAGGGTTTCAAACTAGGGTTAGGGTTTCCAGCTAGGGTTTTCAGTTAGGGTTTCAAACTAGGGTTAGGGTTTCCAGCTAGGGTTTTCAGCTAGGGTTTCAAACTAGGGTTAGGGTTTCCAGCTAGGGTTTTCAGTTAGGGTTTCAAACTAGGGTTAGGGTTTCCAGTTAGGGTTTCAAACTAGGGTTAGGGTTTCCAGCTAGGGTTTTCAGTTAGGGTTTCAAACTAGGGTTAGGGTTTCCAGCTAGGGTTTTCAGCTAGGGTTTCAAACTAGGGTTAGGGTTTCCAGCTAGGGTTTTCAGTTAGGGTTTCAAACTAGGGTTAGGGTTTCCAGTTAGGGTTTCAAACTAGGGTTAGGGTTTCCAGCTAGGGTTTTCAGTTAGGGTTTCAAACTAGGGTTATGGTTTCCAGCTAGGGTTTTCAGTTAGGGTTTCAAACTAGGGTTAGGGTTTCCAGCTAGGGTTTTCAGTTAGGGTTTCAAACTAGGGTTAGGGTTTCCAACTAGGGTTTTCAGTTAGGGTTTTCAGTTAGGGTTAGGGTTTACAGCTAGGGTTTCAAACTAGGGTTAGGGTTTCCAGCTAGGGTTTTCAGTTAGGGTTAGGGTTTCCAGCTAGGGTTTTCAGTTAGGGTTTCAAACTAGGGTTAGGGTTTCCAGTTAGGGTTTCAAACTAGGGTTAGCGTTTCCAGCTAGGGTTTCAAACTAGAGTTAGGGTTTCCAGCTAGGGTTTTCAGTTAGGGTTTACAGCTAGGGTTTCAAACTAGGGTTAGGGTTTCCAGCTAGGGTTTTCAGTTAGGGTTTCAAACTAGGGTTAGGGTTTCCAGCTAGGGTTTTCAGTTAGGGTTTCAAACTAGGGTTAGGGTTTCCAGGTAGGGTTTTCAGCTAGGGTTAGGGTTTACAGCTAGGGTTTCAAACTAGGGTTAGGGTTTCCAGCTAGGGTTTCAAACTAGGGTTAGGGTTTCCAGCTAGGGTTTTCAGTTAGGGTTTCAAACTAGGGTTAGGGTTTCCAGTTAGGGTTTCAAACTAGGGTTAGCGTTTCCAGCTAGGGTTTCAAACTAGGGTAAGGGTTTCCAGCTAGGGTTTTCCGTTAGGGTTTCAAACTAGGGTTAGGTTTTCCAGCTAGGGTTTTCAGTTAGGGTTTCAAACTAGGGTTAGGGTTTCCAGCTAGGGTTTTCAGTTAGGGTTTCAAACTAGGGTTAGAGTTTCCAGCTAGGGTTTTCAGCTAGGGTTAGGGTTTACAGCTAGGGTTTCAAACTAGGGTTAGGGTTTCCAGCTAGGGTTTTCAGTAAGGGTTTCAAACTAGGGTTAGGGTTTCCAGTTAGGGTTTCAAACTAGGGTTAGCGTTTCCAGCTAGCGTTTCCATATAGGGTTTCAAACTAGGGTTAGGGTTTCCAGCTAGGGTTTCAAACTAGGGTTAGGGTTTCCAGTTAGGGTTTCAAACTAGGGTTAGCGTTTCCAGCTAGGGTTTCAAACTAGGGTTAGGGTTTCCAGCTAGGGTTTTCAGTTAGGGTTTACAGCTAGGGTTTCAAACTAGGGTTAGGGTTTCCAGCTAGGGTTTTCAGTTAGGGTTTCAAACTAGTGTTATGGTTTCCAGCTAGGGTTTTCAGTTAGGGTTTCAAACTAGGGTTAGGTTTTCCAGCTAGGGTTTTCAGTTAGGGTTTCAAACTAGGGTTAGGGTTTCCAGCTAGGGTTTTCAGTTAGGGTTTCAAACTAGGGTTAGGGTTTCCAGCTAGGGTTTTCAGTTAGGGTTTCCAACTAGGGTTAGGGTTTCCAGCTAGGGTTTTCAGTTAGGGTTTCAAACTAGGGTTAGGGTTTCCAGCTAGGGTTTTCAGTTAGGGTTTCAAACTAGGGTTAGGGTTTCCAGCTAGGGTTTTCAGTTAGGGTTTCAAACTAGGGTTAGGGTTTCCAGCTAGGGTTTTCAGTTAGGGTTTCAAACTAGGGTTAGGGTTTCCAGCTAGGGTTTTCAGTTAGGGTTTCAAACTAGGGTTAGGGTTTCCAGCTAGGGTTTTCAGTTAGGGTTTCAAACTAGGGTTAGGGTTTCCAGCTAGGGTTTTCAGTTAGGGTTTCAAACTAGGGTTAGGGTTTCCAGCTAGGGTTTCAAACTAGGGTTAGGGTTTCCAGCTAGGGTTTTCAGTTAGGGTTTCAAACTAGGGTTAGGGTTTCCAGCTAGGGTTTTCAGTTAGGGTTTCAAACTAGGGTTAGGGTTTCCAGCTAGGGTTTTCAGTTAGGGTTTCAAACTAGGGTTAGGGTTTCCAGCTAGGGTTTTCAGTTAGGGTTTCAAACTAGGGTTAGGGTTTCCAGCTAGGGTTTTCAGTTAGGGTTTCAAACTAGGGTTAGGGTTTCCAGCTAGGGTTTTCAGTTAGGGTTTCAAACTAGGGTTAGGGTTTCCAGCTAGGGTTTTCAGTTAGGGTTTCAAACTAGGGTTAGGGTTTCCAGCTAGGGTTTTCAGTTAGGGTTTCAAACTAGGGTTAGGGTTTCCAGTTAGGGTTTCAAACTAGGGTTAGCGTTTCCAGCTAGGGTTTCAAACTAGGGTTAGGGTTTCCAGCTAGGGTTTTCAGTTAGGGTTTACAGCTAGGGTTTCAAACTAGGGTTAGGGTTTCCAGCTAGGGTTTTCAGTTAGGGTTTCAAACTAGGGTTAGGGTTTCCAGCTAGGGTTTCAAACTAGGGTTAGGGTTTCCAGCTAGGGTTTTCAGTTAGGGTTTCAAACTAGGGTTAGGGTTTCCAGCTAGGGTTTTCAGTTAGGGTTTCAAACTAGGGTTAGGGTTTCCAGGTAGGGTTTTCAGCTAGGGTTTCAAACTAGGGTTAGGGTTTCCAGCTAGGGTTTTCAGTTAGGGTTTCAAACTAGGGTTAGGGTTTCCAGCTAGGGTTTTCAGTTAGGGTTTCAAACTAGGGTTAGGGTTTCCAGCTAGGGTTTTCAGTTAGGGTTTCAAACTAGGGTTAGGGTTTCCAGCTAGGGTTTTCAGTTAGGGTTTCAAACTAGGGTTATGGTTTCCAGCTAGGGTTTTCAGTTAGGGATTCAAACTAGGGTTATGGTTTCCAGCTAGGGTTTTCAGTTAGGGTTTCAAACTAGGGTTAGGGTTTCCAGCTAGGGTTTTCAGTTAGGGTTTCAAACTAGGGTTAGGGTGTCCAGATAGGGTTTTCAGTTAGGGTTTCAAACTAGGGTTAGGGTTTCCAGCTAGGGTTTTCAGTTAGGGTTTCAAACTAGGGTTAGGGTTTCCAGCTAGGGTTTTCAGTTAGGGTTTCAAACTAGGGTTATGGTTTCCAGCTAGGGTTTTCAGTTAGGGTTTCAAACTAGGGTTAGGGTTTCCAGCTAGGGTTTTCAGTTAGGGTTTCAAACTAGGGTTAGGGTTTCCAGCTAGGGTTTACAGCTAGGGTTTCAAACTAGGGTTAGGGTTTCCAGCTAGGGTTTTCAGTTAGGGTTTCAAACTAGGGTTAGGGTTTCCAGTTAGGGTTTCAAACTAGGGTTAGGGTTTCCAGCTAGGGTTTTCAGTTAGGGTTTCAAACTAGGTTTATGGTTTCCAGCTAGGGTTTTCAGTTAGGGTTTCAAACTAGGGTTAGGGTTTCCAGCTAGGGTTTTCAGTTAGGGTTTCAAACTAGGGTTAGGGTTTCCAGCTAGGGTTTTCAGTTAGGGTTTCAAACTAGGGTTAGGGTTTCCAGCTAGGGTTTTCAGTTAGGGTTTCAAACTAGGGTTAGGGTTTCCAGCTAGGGTTTTCAGTTAGGGTTTCGAACTAGGGTTAGGGTTTCCAGCTAGGGTTTTCAGTTAGGGTTTCAAACTAGGGTTAGGGTTTCCAGCTAGGGTTTTCAGCTAGGGTTAGGGTTTACAGCTAGGGTTTTCAGTTAGGGTTTCAAACTAGGGTTAGGGTTTCCAGCTAGGGTTTTCAGTTAGGGTTTCAAACTAGGGTTAGGGTTTCCAGTTAGGGTTTCAAACTAGGGTTAGGGTTTCCAGCTAGGGTTTCAAACTAGGGTTAGGGTTTCCAGCTAGGGTTTTCAGTTAGGGTTTCAAACTAGGGTTAGGGTTTCCAGCTAGGGTTTTCAGTTAGGGTTTCAAACTAGGGTTAGGGTTTCCAGCTAGGGTTTTCAGTTAGGGTTTCAAACTAGGGTTAGGGTTTCCAGCTAGGGTTTTCAGTTAGGGTCTCAAACTAGGGTTAGGGTTTCCAGCTAGGGTTTTCAGTTAGGGTTTCAAACTAGGGTTAGGGTTTCCAGCTAGGGTTTACAGCTAGGGTTTCAAACTAGGGTTAGGGTTTCCAGCTAGGGTTTTCAGTTAGGGTGTCAAACTAGGGTTAGGGTTTCCAGCTAGGGTTTTCAGTTAGGGTTTCAAACTAGGGTTAGGGTTTCCAGCTAGGGTTTTCAGTTAGGGTTTCAAACTAGGGTTAGGGTTTCCAGGTAGGGTTTTCAGCTAGGGTTAGGGTTTACAGCTAGGGTTTCAAACTAGGGTTAGGGTTTCCAGTTAGGGTTTCAAACTAGGGTTAGCGTTTCCAGCTAGGGTTTCAAACTAGGGTTAGGGTTTCCAGCTAGGGTTTTCAGTTAGGGTTTCAAACTAGGGTTAGGGTTTCCAGCTAGGGTTTTCAGTTAGGGTCTCAAACTAGGGTTAGGGTTTCCAGCTAGGGTTTTCAGTTAGGGTTTCACACTAGGGTTAGGGTTTCCAGCTAGGGTTTACAGCTAGGGTTTCAAACTAGGGTTAGGGTTTCCAGCTAGGGTTTTCAGTTAGGGTTTACAGCTAGGGTTTCAAACTAGGGTTAGGGTTTCCAGCTAGGGTTTTCAGTTAGGGTTTCCAGCTAGGGTTTTCAGTTAGGGTCTCAAACTAGGGTTAGGGTTTCCAGCTAGGGTTTTCAGTTAGGGTTTCAAACTAGGGTTAGGGTTTCCAGCTAGGGTTTTCAGTTAGGGTGTCAAACTAGGGTTAGGGTTTCCAGCTAGGGTTTTCAGTTAGGGTTTCAAACTAGGGTTAGGGTTTCCAGGTAGGGTTTTCAGCTAGGGTTTCAAACTAGGGTTAGGGTTTCCAGCTAGGGTTTTCAGTTAGGGTTTCAAACTAGGGTTAGGGTTTCCAGCTAGGGTTTTCAGTTAGGGTTTCAAACTAGGGTTAGGGTTTCCAGGTAGGGTTTTCAGCTAGGGTTAGGGTTTACAGCTAGGGTTTCAAACTAGGGTTAGGGTTTCCAGTTAGGGTTTCAAACTAGGGTTAGCGTTTCCAGCTAGGGTTTCAAACTAGGGTTAGGGTTTCCAGCTAGGGTTTTCAGTTAGGGTTTCAAACTAGGGTTAGGGTTTCCAGTTAGGGTTTCAAACTAGGGTTAGCGTTTCCAGCTAGGGTTTCAAACTAGGGTTAGGGTTTCCAGCTAGGAATTTCAGTTAGGGTTTCAAACTAGGGTTAGGGTTTCCAGCTAGGGTTTTCAGTTAGGGTTTCCAACTAGGGTTAGGGTTTCAAACTAGGGTTAGGTTTTCCAGCTAGGGTTTTCAGTTAGGGTTTCAAACTAGGGTTAGGGTTTCCAGCTAGGGTTTTCAGTTAGGGTTTCAAACTAGGGTTAGTGTTTCCAGCTAGGGTTTTCAGTTAGGGTTTCAAACTAGGGTTAGGGTTTCCAGCTAGGGTTTTCAGTTAGGGTTTCAAACTAGGGTTAGGGTTTCCAGCTAGGGTTTTCAGTTAGGGTTTCAAACTAGGGTTAGGGTTTCCAGCTAGGGTTTTCAGTTAGGGTTTCAAACTAGGGTTAGGGTTTCCAGCTAGGGTTTTCAGCTAGGGTTAGGGTTTACAGCTAGGGTTTTCAGTTAGGGTTTCAAACTAGGGTTAGGGTTTCCAGCTAGGGTTTTCAGTTAGGGTTTCAAACTAGGGTTAGGGTTTCCAGCTAGGGTTTTCAGTTAGGGTTTCAAACTAGGGTTAGGGTTTCCAGTTAGGGTTTCAAACTAGGGTTAGGGTTTCCAGCTAGGGTTTTCAGTTAGGGTTTCAAACTAGGGTTAGGGTTTCCAGCTAGGGTTTTCAGTTAGGGTTTCAAACTAGGGTTAGGGTTTCCAGCTAGGGTTTTCAGTTAGGGTTTCAAACTAGGGTTAGGGTTTCCAGTTAGGGTTTCAAACTAGGGTTAGGGTTTCCAGCTAGGGTTTTCAGTTAGGGTTTCAAACTAGGGTTATGGTTTCCAGCTAGGGTTTTCAGTTAGGGTTTCAAACTAGGGTTAGGGTTTCCAGCTAGGGTTTTCAGTTAGGGTTTCAAACTAGGGTTAGGGTTTCCAGCTAGGGTTTTCAGTTAGGGTTTCCAACTAGGGTTAGGGTTTCCAGCTAGGGTTTTCAGTTAGGGTTTCAAACTAGGGTTAGGGTTTCCAGCTAGGGTTTTCAGTTAGGGTTTCAAACTAGGGTTAGGGTTTCCAGCTAGGGTTTTCAGTTAGGGTTTCAAACTAGGGTTAGGGTTTCCAGCTAGGGTTTTCAGTTAGGGTTTCAAACTAGGGTTAGGGTTTCCAGCTAGGGTTTTCAGTTAGGGTTTCAAACTAGGGTTAGGGTTTCCAGCTAGGGTTTTCAGTTAGGGTTTCAAACTAGGGTTAGGGTTTCCAGCTAGGGTTTCAAACTAGGGTTAGGGTTTCCAGCTAGGGTTTTCAGTTAGGGTTTCAAACTAGGGTTAGGGTTTCCAGCTAGGGTTTTCAGTTAGGGTTTCAAACTAGGGTTAGGGTTTCCAGTTAGGGTTTCAAACTAGGGTTAGCGTTTCCAGCTAGGGTTTCAAACTAGGGTTAGGGTTTCCAGCTAGGGTTTTCAGTTAGGGTTTACAGCTAGGGTTTCAAACTAGGGTTAGGGTTTCCAGCTAGGGTTTTCAGTTAGGGTTTCAAACTAGGGTTAGGGTTTCCAGCTAGGGTTTCAAACTAGGGTTAGGGTTTCCAGCTAGGGTTTTCAGTTAGGGTTTCAAACTAGGGTTTGGGTTTCCAGCTAGGGTTTTCAGTTAGGGTTTCAAACTAGGGTTAGGGTTTCCAGGTAGGGTTTTCAGCTAGGGTTTCAAACTAGGGTTAGGGTTTCCAGCTAGGGTTTTCAGTTAGGGTTTCAAACTAGGGTTAGGGTTTCCAGCTAGGGTTTTCAGTTAGGGTTTCAAACTAGGGTTAGGGTTTCCAGCTAGGGTTTTCAGTTAGGGTTTCAAACTAGGGTTATGGTTTCCAGCTAGGGTTTTCAGTTAGGGTTTCAAACTAGGGTTAGGGTTTCCAGCTAGGGTTTTCAGTTAGGGTTTCAAACTAGGGTTAGGGTTTCCAGCTAGGGTTTTCAGTTAGGGTTTCAAACTAGGGTTAGGGTTTCCAGCTAGGGTTTTCAGTTAGGGTTTCAAACTAGGGATAGGGTTTCCAGCTAGGGTTTTCAGTTAGGGTTTCAAACTAGGGTTAGGGTGTCCAGATAGGGTTTTCAGTTAGGGTTTCAAACTAGGGTTAGGGTTTCCAGCTAGGGTTTTCAGTTAGGGTTTCAAACTAGGGTTAGGGTTTCCAGCTAGGGTTTTCAGTTAGGGTTTCAAACTAGGGTTATGGTTTCCAGCTAGGGTTTTCAGTTAGGGTTTCAAACTAGGGTTAGGGTTTCCAGCTAGGGTTTTCAGTTAGGGTTTCAAACTAGGGTTAGGGTTTCCAGCTAGGGTTTTCAGTTAGGGTTTCGAACTAGGGTTAGGGTTTCCAGCTAGGGTTTTCAGTTAGGGTTTCAAACTAGGGTTAGGGTTTCCAGCTAGGGTTTTCAGCTAGGGTTAGGGTTTACAGCTAGGGTTTTCAGTTAGGGTTTCAAACTAGGGTTAGGGTTTCCAGCTAGGGTTTCAAACTAGGGTTAGGGTTTCCAGCTAGGGTTTTCAGTTAGGGTTTCAAACTAGGGTTAGGGTTTCCAGTTAGGGTTTCAAACTAGGGTTAGGGTTTCCAGCTAGGGTTTTCAGTTAGGGTTTCAAACTAGGGTTAGGGTTTCCAGCTAGGGTTTTCAGTTAGGGTTTCAAACTAGGGTTAGGGTTTCCAGCTAGGGTTTTCAGTTAGGGTTTGAAACTAGGGTTAGGGTTTCCAGTTAGGGTTTCAAACTAGGGTTAGGGTTTCCAGCTAGGGTTTTCAGTTAGGGTTTCAAACTAGGGTTAGGGTTTCCAGCTAGGGTTTTCAGTTAGGGTTTCAAACTAGGGTTAGGGTTTCCAGCTAGGGTTTTCAGTTAGGGTTTCAAACTAGGGTTAGGGTTTCCAGCTAGGGTTTTCAGTTAGGGTTTCAAACTAGGGTTAGGGTTTCCAGCTAGGGTTTTCAGTTAGGGTCTCAAACTAGGGTTAGGGTTTCCAGCTAGGGTTTTCAGTTAGGGTTTCAAACTAGGGTTAGGGTTTCCAGCTAGGGTTTACAGCTAGGGTTTCAAACTAGGGTTAGGGTTTCCAGCTAGGGTTTTCAGTTAGGGTGTCAAACTAGGGTTAGGGTTTCCAGCTAGGGTTTTCAGTTAGGGTTTCAAACTAGGGTTAGGGTTTCCACTTAGGGTTTTCAGCTAGGGTTTCAAACTAGGGTTAGGGTTTCCAGCTAGGGTTTTCAGTTAGGGTTTCAAACTAGGGTTAGGGTTTCCAGCTAGGGTTTTCAGTTAGGGTTTCAAACTAGGGTTAGGGTTTCCAGTTAGGGTTTCAAACTAGGGTTAGCGTTTCCAGCTAGGGTTTCAAACTAGGGTTAGGGTTTCCAGCTAGGGTTTTCAGTTAGGGTTTCAAACTAGGGTTAGGGTTTCCAGCTAGGGTTTTCAGTTAGGGTCTCAAACTAGGGTTAGGGTTTCCAGCTAGGGTTTTCAGTTAGGGTTTCAAACTAGGGTTAGGGTTTCCAGCTAGGGTTTACAGCTAGGGTTTCAAACTAGGGTTAGGGTTTCCAGCTAGGGTTTTCAGTTAGGGTTTACAGCTAGGGTTTCAAACTAGGGTTAGGGTTTCCAGCTAGGGTTTTCAGTTAGGGTTTCCAGCTAGGGTTTTCAGTTAGGGTCTCAAACTAGGGTTAGGGTTTCCAGCTAGGGTTTTCAGTTAGGGTTTCAAACTAGGGTTAGGGTTTCCAGCTAGGGTTTTCAGTTAGGGTGTCAAACTAGGGTTAGGGTTTCCAGCTAGGGTTTCCAGCTAGGGTTTACAGCTAGGGTTTCAAACTAGGGTTAGGGTTTCCAGCTAGGGTTTTCAGTTAGGGTTTCAAACTAGGGTTAGGGTTTCCAGCTAGGGTTTTCAGTTAGGGTTTCAAACTAGGGTTAGGGTTTCCAGCTAGGGTTTTCAGTTAGGGTTTACAGCTAGGGTTTCAAACTAGGGTTAGGGTTTCCAGCTAGGGTTTTCAGTTAGGGTTTACAGCTAGGGTTTCAAACTAGGGTTAGGGTTTCCAGCTAGGGTTTTCAGTTAGGGTTTCAAACTAGGGTTATGGTTTCCAGCTAGGGTTTTCAGTTAGGGTTTCGAACTAGGGTTAGGGTTTCCAGCTAGGGTTTTCAGTTAGGGTTTCAAACTAGGGTTAGGGTTTCCAGCTAGGGTTTTCAGTTAGGGTTTCAAACTAGGGTTATGGTTTCCAGCTAGGGTTTTCAGTTAGGGTTTCAAACTAGGGTTAGGGTTTCCAGCTAGGGTTTTCAGTTAGGGTTTCAAACTAGGGTTAGGGTTTCCAGCTAGGGTTTTCAGTTAGGGTTTCAAACTAGGGTTAGGGTTTCCAGCTAGGGTTTACAGCTAGGGTTTCAAACTAGGGTTAGGGTTTCCAGCTAGGGTTTTCAGTTAGGGTTTACAGCTAGGGTTTCAAACTAGGGTTAGGGTTTCCAGCTAGGGTTTTCAGTTAGGGTTTCAAACTAGGGTTAGGGTTTCCAGCTAGGGTTTTCAGTTAGGGTTTCAAACTAGGGTTAGGGTTTCCAGCTAGGGTTTACAGCTAGGGTTTCAAACTAGGGTTAGGGTTTCCAGCTAGGGTTTTCAGTTAGGGTTTCAAACTAGGGTTATGGTTTCCAGCTAGGGTTTTCAGTTAGGGTTTCAAACTAGGGTTATGGTTTCCAGCTAGCGTTTTCAGTTAGGGTTTCAAACTAGGGTTAGGGTTTCCAGCTAGGGTTTTCAGTTAGGGTTTCAAACTAGGGTTAGGGTTTCCAGCTAGGGTTTTCAGTTAGGCTTTCAAACTAGGGTTAGGGTTTCCAGCTAGGGTTTACAGCTAGGGTTTCAAACTAGGGTTAGGGTTTCCAGCTAGGGTTTTCAGTTAGGGTTTACAGCTAGGGTTTCAAACTAGGGTTAGGGTTTCCAGCTAGGGTTTTCAGTTAGGGTTTCAAACTAGGGTTAGGGTTTCCAGCTAGGGTTTTCAGTTAGGGTTTCAAACTAGGGTTAGGGTTTCCAGCTAGGGTTTACAGCTAGGGTTTCAAACTAGGGTTAGGGTTTCCAGCTAGGGTTTTCAGTTAGGGTTTCAAACTAGGGTTAGGGTTTCCAGCTAGGGTTTTCAGTTAGGGTTTCAAACTAGGGTTAGGGTTTCCAGCTACGGTTTTCAGTTAGGGTTTCAAACTAGGGTTAGGGTTTCCAGCTAGGGTTTTCAGTTAGGGTTTCAAACTAGGGTTAGGGTTTCCAGCTAGGGTTTTCAGTTAGGGTTTCAAACTAGGGTTAGGGTTTCCAGCTAGGGTTTTCAGTTAGGGTTTCAAACTAGGGTTAGGGTTTCCAGTTAGGTTTTCAAACTAGGGTTAGGGTTTCCAGCTAGGGTTTTCAGTTAGGGTTTCAAACTAGGGTTAGGGTTTCCAGCCAGGGTTTTCAGTTAGGGTTTCAAACTAGGGTTAGGGTTTTTAGCTAGGGTTTTCAGTTAGGGTTTCAAACTAGGGTTAGGGTTTCCAGTTAGGGTTTCAAACTAGGGTTCGGGTTTCAAGCTAGGGTTTTCAGTTAGGGTTTCAAACTAGGGTTATGGTTTCCAGCTAGGGTTTTCAGTTAGGGTTTCAAACTAGGGTTAGGGTTTCCAGCTAGGGTTTTCAGTTAGGGTTTCAAACTAGGGTTAGGGTTTCCAGCTAGGGTTTTCAGTTAGGGTTTCAAACTAGGGTTAGGGTTTCCAGCTAGGGTTTACAGCTAGGGTTTCAAACTAGGGTTAGGGTTTCCAGCTAGGGTTTTCAGTTAGGGTTTACAGCTAGGGTTTCAAACTAGGGTTAGGGTTTCCAGCTAGGGTTTTCAGTTAGGGTTTCAAACTAGGGTTAGGGTTTCCAGCTAGGGTTTTCAGTTAGGGTTTCAAACTAGGGTTAGGGTTTCCAGCTAGGGTTTTCAGTTAGGGTTTCAAACTAGGGTTAGAGTTTCCAGCTAGGGTTTTCAGTTAGGGTTTCAAACTAGGGTTAGGGTTTCCAGCTAGGGTTTTCAGTTAGGGTTTCAAACTAGGGTTAGGGTTTCCAGGTAGGGTTTTCAGCTAGGGTTTCAAACTAGGGTTAGGGTTTCCAGCTAGGGTTTTCAGTTAGGGTTTCAAACTAGGGTTAGGGTTTCCAGCTAGGGTTTTCAGTTAGGGTTTCAAACTAGGGTTAGGGTTTCCAGCTAGGGTTTTCAGTTAGGGTTTACAGCTAGGGTTTCAAACTAGGGTTAGGGTTTCCAGCTAGGGTTTTCAGTTAGGGTTTACAGCTAGGGTTTCAAACTAGGGTTAGGGTTTCCAGCTAGGGTTTTCAGTTAGGGTTTCAAACTAGGGTTATGGTTTCCAGCTAGGGTTTTCAGTTAGGGTTTCAAACTAGGGTTAGGGTTTCCAGCTAGGGTTTTCAGTTAGGGTTTCAAACTAGGGTTAGGGTTTCCAGCTAGGGTTTTCAGTTAGGGTTTCAAACTAGGGTTATGGTTTCCAGCTAGGGTTTTCAGTTAGGGTTTCAAACTAGGGTTAGGGTTTCCAGCTAGGGTTTTCAGTTAGGGTTTCAAACTAGGGTTAGGGTTTCCAGCTAGGGTTTTCAGTTAGGGTTTCAAACTAGGGTTAGGGTTTCCAGCTAGGGTTTACAGCTAGGGTTTCAAACTAGGGTTAGGGTTTCCAGCTAGGGTTTTCAGTTAGGGTTTACAGCTAGGGTTTCAAACTAGGGTTAGGGTTTCCAGCTAGGGTTTTCAGTTAGGGTTTCAAACTAGGGTTAGGGTTTCCAGCTAGGGTTTTCAGTTAGGGTTTCAAACTAGGGTTAGGGTTTCCAGCTAGGGTTTCCAGCTAGGGTTTCAAACTAGGGTTAGGGTTTCCAGCTAGGGTTTTCAGTTAGGGTTTCAAACTAGGGTTATGGTTTCCAGCTAGGGTTTTCAGTTAGGGTTTCAAACTAGGGTTAGGGTTTCCAGCTAGGGTTTTCAGTTAGGGTTTCAAACTAGGGTTATGGTTTCCAGCTAGCGTTTTCAGTTAGGGTTTCAAACTAGGGTTAGGGTTTCCAGCTAGGGTTTTCAGTTAGGGTTTCAAACTAGGGTTAGGGTTTCCAGCTAGGGTTTTCAGTTAGGCTTTCAAACTAGGGTTAGGGTTTCCAGCTAGGGTTTACAGCTAGGGTTTCAAACTAGGGTTAGGGTTTCCAGCTAGGGTTTTCAGTTAGGGTTTACAGCTAGGGTTTCAAACTAGGGTTAGGGTTTCCAGCTAGGGTTTTCAGTTAGGGTTTCAAACTAGGGTTAGGGTTTCCAGCTAGGGTTTTCAGTTAGGGTTTCAAACTAGGGTTAGGGTTTCCAGCTAGGGTTTACAGCTAGGGTTTCAAACTAGGGTTAGGGTTTCCAGCTAGGGTTTTCAGTTAGGGTTTCAAACTAGGGTTAGGGTTTCCAGCTAGGGTTTTCAGTTAGGGTTTCAAACTAGGGTTAGGGTTTCCAGCTAGGGTTTACAGCTAGGGTTTCAAACTAGGGTTAGGGTTTCCAGCTAGGGTTTTCAGTTAGGGTTTCAAACTAGGGTTAGGGTTTCCAGCTAGGGTTTTCAGTTAGGGTTTCAAACTAGGGTTAGGGTTTCCAGCTAGGGTTTTCAGTTAGGGTTTCAAACTAGGGTTAGGGTTTCCAGCTAGGGTTTTCAGTTAGGGTTTCAAACTAGGGTTAGGGTTTCCAGCTAGGGTTTTCAGTTAGGGTTTCAAACTAGGGTTAGGGTTTCCAGCTAGGGTTTTCAGTTAGGGTTTCAAACTAGGGTTAGGGTTTCCAGTTAGGGTTTCATACTAGGGTCCGGGTTTCCAGCTAGGGTTTTCAGTTAGGGTTTCAAACTAGGGTTAGGGTTTCCAGCTAGGGTTTTCAGTTAGGGTCTCAAACTAGGGTTAGGGTTTCCAGCTAGGGTTTTCAGTTAGGGTTTCAAACTAGGGTTAGGGTTTCCAGCTAGGGTTTTCAGTTAGGGTTTCAAACTAGGGTTAGGGTTTCCAGGTAGGGTTTTCAGCTAGGGTTTCAAACTAGGGTTAGGGTTTCCAGCTAGGGTTTTCAGTTAGGGTTTACAGCTAGGGTTTCAAACTAGGGTTAGGGTTTCCAGCTAGGGTTTTCAGTTAGGGTTTCAAACTAGGGTTAGGGTTTCCAGCTAGGGTTTTCAGTTAGGGTTTCAAACTAGGGTTAGGGTTTCCAGCTAGGGTTTTCAGTTAGGGTTTCAAACTAGGGTTAGGGTTTCCAGCTAGGGTTTTCAGTTAGGGTTTCAAACTAGGGTTAGGGTTTCCAGCTAGGGTTTTCAGTTAGGGTTTCAAACTAGGGTTAGGGTTTCCAGTTAGGGTTTCATACTAGGGTCCGGGTTTCCAGCTAGGGTTTTCAGTTAGGGTTTCAAACTAGGGTTAGGGTTTCCAGCTAGGGTTTTCAGTTAGGGTCTCAAACTAGGGTTAGGGTTTCCAGCTAGGGTTTTCAGTTAGGGTTTCAAACTAGGGTTAGGGTTTCCAGCTAGGGTTTTCAGTTAGGGTTTCAAACTAGGGTTAGGGTTTCCAGGTAGGGTTTTCAGCTAGGGTTTCAAACTAGGGTTAGGGTTTCCAGCTAGGGTTTTCAGTTAGGGTTTACAGCTAGGGTTTCAAACTAGGGTTAGGGTTTCCAGCTAGGGTTTTCAGTTAGGGTTTCAAACTAGGGTTAGGGTTTCCAGCTAGGGTTTCAAACTAGGGTTAGGGTTTCCAGCTAGGGTTTTCAGTTAGGGTTTCAAACTAGGGTTAGGGTTTCCAGCTAGGGTTTTCAGTTAGGGTTTCAAACTAGGGTTAGGGTTTCCAGGTAGGGTTTTCAGCTAGGGTTTCAAACTAGGGTTAGGGTTTCCAGCTAGGGTTTTCAGTTAGGGTTTCAAACTAGGGTTAGGGTTTCCAGCTAGGGATTTCAGTTAGGGTTTCAAACTAGGGTTAGGGTTTCCAGCTAGGGTTTTCAGTTAGGGTTTCAAACTAGGGTTAGGGTTTCCAGCTAGGGTTTTCAGTTAGGGTTTCAAACTAGGGTTAGGGTTTCCAGCTAGGGTTTTCAGTTAGGGTTTCAAACTAGGGTTAGGGTTTCCAGCTAGGGTTTTCAGTTAGGGTTTCAAACTAGGGTTAGGGTTTCCAGCTCGGGTTTTCAGTTAGGGTTTCAAACTAGGGTTAGGGTTTCCAGTTAGGGTTTCAAACTAGGGTTCGGGTTTCCAGCTAGGGTTTTCAGTTAGGGTTTCAAACTAGGGTTAGGGTTTCCAACTAGGGTTTTCAGTTAGGGTTTCAAACTAGGGTTAGGGTTTCCAGCTAGGGTTTTCAGTTAGGGTTTCAAACTAGGGTTAGGGTTTCCAGTTAGGGTTTCAAACTAGGGTTAGGGTTTCCAGCTAAGGTTTTCAGTTAGGGTTTCAAACTAGGTTTATGGTTTTCAGCTAGGGTTTTCAGTTAGGGTTTCAAACTAGGGTTAGGGTTTCCAGCTAGGGTTTTCAGTTAGGGTTTCAAACTAGGGTTAGGGTTTCCAGCTAGGGTTTTCAGTTAGGGTTTCAAACTAGGGTTAGGGTTTCCAGTTAGGGTTTCAAACTAGGGTTAGGGTTTCCAGCTAGGGTTTTCAGTTAGGGTTTCAAACTAGGTTTATGGTTTCCAGCTAGGGTTTTCAGTTAGGGTATCAAACTAGGGTTAGGGTTTCCAGCTAGGGTTTTCAGTTAGGGTTTCAAACTAGGGTTAGGGTTTCCAGCTAGGGTTTTCAGTTAGGGTTTCAAACTAGGGTTAGGGTTTCCAGCTAGGGTTTTCAGTTAGGGTTTCAAACTAGGGTTAGGGTTTCCAGCTAGGGTTTTCAGTTAGGGTTTCAAACTAGGGTTAGGGTTTCCAGCTAGGGTTTTCAGTTAGGGTTTCAAACTAGGGTTAGAGTTTCCAGCTAGGGTTTTCAGTTAGGGTTTCAAACTAGGGTTAGGGTTTCCAGCTAGGGTTTTCAGTTAGGGTTTCAAACTAGGGTTAGGGTTTCCAGCTAGGGTTTTCAGTTAGGGTTTCAAACTAGGGTTAGGGTTTCCAGCTAGGGTTTTCAGTTAGGGTTTCAAACTAGGGTTAGGGTTTCCAGCTAGGGTTTTCAGTTAGGGTTTCAAACTAGGGTTAGGGTTTCCAGCTAGGGTTTTCAGTTAGGGTTTCAAACTAGGGTTAGGGTTTCCAGCTAGGGTTTTCAGTTAGGGTTTCAAACTAGGGTTAGGGTTTTCAGTTAGGGTTTCAAACTAGGGTTAGGGTTTCCAGCTAGGGTTCTCAGTTAGGATTTCAAACTAGGGTTAGGGTTTCCAGTTAGGGTTTCAAACTAGGGTTAGGGTTTCCAGCTAGGGTTTTCAGTTAGGGTTTCAAACTAGGGTTAGGGTTTCCAGCTAGGGTTTTCAGTTAGGGTTTCAAACTAGGGTTAGGGTTTCCAGCTAGGGTTTTCAGTTAGGGTTTCAAACTAGGGTTAGGGTTTCCAGCTAGGGTTTTCAGTTAGGGTTTCAAACTAGGGTTAGGGTTTCCAGCTAGGGTTTTCAGTTAGGGTTTCAAACTAGGGTTAGGGTTTCCAGCTAGGGTTTTCAGTTAGGGTTTCAAACTAGGGTTAGGGTTTCCAGCTAGGGTTTTCAGTTAGGGTTTCGAACTAGGGTTAGGGTTTCCAGCTAGGGTTTTCAGTTAGGGTTTTAAACTAGGGTTAGGGTTTCCAGCTAGGGTTTTCAGCTAGGGTTAGGGTTTACAGCTAGGGTCTTCAGTTAGGGTTTCAAACTAGGGTTAGGGTTTCCAGCTAGGGTTTTCAGTTAGGGTTTCAAACTAGGGTTAGGGTTTCCAGCTAGGGTTTTCAGTTAGGGTTTCAAACTAGGGTTAGGGTTTCCAGCTAGGGTTTTCAGTTAGGGTTTCAAACTAGGGTTAGGGTTTCCAGCTAGGGTTTTCAGTTAGGGTTTCAAACTAGGGTTAGGGTTTCCAGCTAGGGTTTTCAGTTAGGGTTTCAAACTAGGGTTAGGGTTTCCAGCTCGGGTTTTCAGTTAGGGTTTCAAACTAGGGTTAGGGTTTCCAGTTAGGGTTTCAAACTAGGGTTCGGGTTTCCAGCTAGGGTTTTCAGTTAGGGTTTCAAACTAGGGTTAGGGTTTCCAACTAGGGTTTTCAGTTAGGGTTTCAAACTAGGGTTAGGGTTTCCAGCTAGGGTTTTCAGTTAGGGTTTCAAACTAGGGTTAGGGTTTCCAGTTAGGGTTTCAAACTAGGGTTAGGGTTTCCAGCTAAGGTTTTCAGTTAGGGTTTCAAACTAGGTTTATGGTTTTCAGCTAGGGTTTTCAGTTAGGGTTTCAAACTAGGGTTAGGGTTTCCAGCTAGGGTTTTCAGTTAGGGTTTCAAACTAGGGTTAGGGTTTCCAGCTAGGGTTTTCAGTTAGGGTTTCAAACTAGGGTTAGGGTTTCCAGTTAGGGTTTCAAACTAGGGTTAGGGTTTCCAGCTAGGGTTTTCAGTTAGGGTTTCAAACTAGGTTTATGGTTTCCAGCTAGGGTTTTCAGTTAGGGTATCAAACTAGGGTTAGGGTTTCCAGCTAGGGTTTTCAGTTAGGGTTTCAAACTAGGGTTAGGGTTTCCAGCTAGGGTTTTCAGTTAGGGTTTCAAACTAGGGTTAGGGTTTCCAGCTAGGGTTTTCAGTTAGGGTTTCAAACTAGGGTTAGGGTTTCCAGCTAGGGTTTTCAGTTAGGGTTTCAAACTAGGGTTAGGGTTTCCAGCTAGGGTTTTCAGTTAGGGTTTCAAACTAGGGTTAGAGTTTCCAGCTAGGGTTTTCAGTTAGGGTTTCAAACTAGGGTTAGGGTTTCCAGCTAGGGTTTTCAGTTAGGGTTTCAAACTAGGGTTAGGGTTTCCAGCTAGGGTTTTCAGTTAGGGTTTCAAACTAGGGTTAGGGTTTCCAGCTAGGGTTTTCAGTTAGGGTTTCAAACTAGGGTTAGGGTTTCCAGCTAGGGTTTTCAGTTAGGGTTTCAAACTAGGGTTAGGGTTTCCAGCTAGGGTTTTCAGTTAGGGTTTCAAACTAGGGTTAGGGTTTCCAGCTAGGGTTTTCAGTTAGGGTTTCAAACTAGGGTTAGGGTTTTCAGTTAGGGTTTCAAACTAGGGTTAGGGTTTCCAGCTAGGGTTCTCAGTTAGGATTTCAAACTAGGGTTAGGGTTTCCAGTTAGGGTTTCAAACTAGGGTTAGGGTTTCCAGCTAGGGTTTTCAGTTAGGGTTTCAAACTAGGGTTAGGGTTTCCAGCTAGGGTTTTCAGTTAGGGTTTCAAACTAGGGTTAGGGTTTCCAGCTAGGGTTTTCAGTTAGGGTTTCAAACTAGGGTTAGGGTTTCCAGCTAGGGTTTTCAGTTAGGGTTTCAAACTAGGGTTAGGGTTTCCAGCTAGGGTTTTCAGTTAGGGTTTCAAACTAGGGTTAGGGTTTCCAGCTAGGGTTTTCAGTTAGGGTTTCAAACTAGGGTTAGGGTTTCCAGCTAGGGTTTTCAGTTAGGGTTTCGAACTAGGGTTAGGGTTTCCAGCTAGGGTTTTCAGTTAGGGTTTTAAACTAGGGTTAGGGTTTCCAGCTAGGGTTTTCAGCTAGGGTTAGGGTTTACAGCTAGGGTCTTCAGTTAGGGTTTCAAACTAGGGTTAGGGTTTCCAGCTAGGGTTTTCAGTTAGGGTTTCAAACTAGGGTTAGGGTTTCCAGCTAGGGTTTTCAGTTAGGGTTTCAAACTAGGGTTAGGGTTTCCAGCTAGGGTTTTCAGTTAGGGTTTTTTAAACTAGGGTTAGGGTTTCCAGCTAGGGTTTTCAGTTAGGGTTTCAAACTAGGGTTAGGGTTTCCAGCTAGGGTTTTCAGTTAGGGTTTCAAACTAGGGTTAGGGTTTCCAGTTAGGGTTTCAAACTAGGGTTAGGGTTTCCAGCTAGGGTTTTCAGTTAGGGTTTCAAACTAGGGTTAGGGTTTCCAGCTAGGGTTTTCAGTTAGGGTTTCAAACTAGGGTTAGGGTTTCCAGCTAGGGTTTTCAGTTAGGGTTTCAAACTAGGGTTAGGGTTTCCAGCTAGGGTTTTCAGTTAGGGTTTCAAACTAGGGTTAGGGTTTCCAGCTAGGGTTTTCAGTTAGGGTTTCAAACTAGGGTTAGGGTTTCCAGCTAGGGTTTTCAGTTAGGGTTTCAAACTAGGGTTAGGGTTTCCAGCTAGGGTTTTCAGTTAGGGTTTCAAACTAGGGTTAGGGTTTCCAGTTAGGGTTTCAAACTAGGGTTAGCGTTTCCAGCTAGGGTTTCAAACTAGGGTTAGGGTTTCCAGCTAGGGTTTTCAGTTAGGTTTTCAAACTAGGGTTAGGGTTTCCAGCTAGGGTTTTCAGTTAGGGTTTCAAACTAGGGTTAGGGTTTCCAGCTAGGGTTTTCAGTTAGGGTTTCAAACTAGGGTTAGGGTTTCCAGCTAGGGTTTTCAGTTAGGGTTTCAAACTAGGGTTAGGATTTCCAGCTAGGGTTTTCAGTTAGGGTTTCAAACTAGGGTTAGGGTTTCCAGCTAGGGTTTTCAGTTAGGGTTTCAAACTAGGGTTAGGGTTTCCAGCTAGGGTTTTCAGTTAGGGTTTCAAACTAGGGTTAGGGTTGCCAGCTAGGGTTTTCAGTTAGGGTTTCAAACTAGGGTTAGGGTTTCCAGTTAGGGTTTCAAACTAGGGTTCGGGTTTCCAGCTAGGGTTTTCAGTTAGGGTTTCAAACTAGGGTTAGGGTTTCCAACTAGGGTTTTCAGTTAGGGTTTCAAACTAGGGTTAGGGTTTCCAGCTAGGGTTTTCAGTTAGGGTTTCAAACTAGGGTTAGGGTTTCCAGTTAGGGTTTCAAACTAGGGTTAGGGTTTCCAGCTAGGGTTTTCAGTTAGGGTTTCAAACTAGGTTTATGGTTTCCAGCTAGGGTTTTCAATTAGGGTTTCAAACTAGGGTTAGGGTTTCCAGTTAGGGTTTTCAGTTAGGGTTTCAAACTAGGGTTAGGGTTTCCAGCTAGGGTTTTCAGTTAGGGTTTCAAACTAGGGTTAGGGTTTCCAGCTAGGGTTTTCAGTTAGGGTTTCAAACTAGGGTTAGGGTTTCCAGCTAGGGTTTTCAGTTAGGGTTTCAAACTAGGGTTAGGGTTTCCAGCTAGGGTTTTCAGTTAGGGTTTCAAACTAGGGTTAGGGTTTCCAGCTAGGGTTTTCAGTTAGGGTTTCAAACTAGGGTTAGGGTTTCCAGCTAGGGTTTTCAGTTAGGGTTTCAAACTAGGGTTAGGGTTTCCAGCTAGGGTTTTCAGTTAGGGTTTCAAACTAGGGTTAGGGTTTCCAGCTAGGGTTTTCAGTTAGGGTTTCAAACTAGGGTTAGGGTTTCCAGTTAGGGTTTCAAACTAGGGTTAGGGTTTCCAGCTAGGGTTTTCAGTTAGGGTTTCAAACTAGGGTTAGGGTTTCCAGCTAGGGTTTTCAGTTAGGGTTTCAAACTAGGGTTAGGGTTTCCAGCTAGGGTTTTCAGTTAGGGTTTCAAACTAGGGTTAGGGTTTCCAGCTAGGGTTTTCAGTTAGGGTTTCAAACTAGGGTTAGGGTTTCCAGCTAGGGTTTTCAGTTAGGGTTTCAAACTAGGGTTAGGGTTTCCAGCTAGGGTTTTCAGTTAGGGTTTCAAACTAGGGTTAGGGTTTCCAGCTAGGGTTTTCAGTTAGGGTTTCAAACTAGGGTTAGGGTTGCCAGCTAGGGTTTTCAGTTAGGGTTTCAAACTAGGGTTAGGGTTTCCAGTTAGGGTTTCAAACTAGGGTTAGGGTTTCCAGCTAGGGTTTTCAGTTAGGGTTTCAAACTAGGGTTATGGTTTCCAGCTAGGGTTTTCAGTTAGGGTTTCAAACTAGGGTTAGGGTTTCCAGCTAGGGTTTTCAGTTAGGGTTTCAAACTAGGGTTAGGGTTTCCAGCTAGGGTTTTCAGTTAGGGTTTCAAACTAGGGTTAGGGTTGCCAGCTAGGGTTTTCAGTTAGGGTTTCAAACTAGGGTTAGGGTTTCCAGTTAGGGTTTCAAACTAGGGTTAGGGTTTCCAGCTAGGGTTTTCAGTTAGGGTTTCAAACTAGGGTTATGGTTTCCAGCTAGGGTTTTCAGTTAGGGTTTCAAACTAGGGTTAGGGTTTCCAGCTAGGGTTTTCAGTTAGGGTTTCAAACTAGGGTTAGGGTTTCCAGCTAGGGTTTTCAGTTAGGGTTTCAAACTAGGGTTAGGGTTTCCAGCTAGGGTTTTCAGTTAGGGTTTCAAACTAGGGTTAGGGTTTCCAGCTAGGGTTTTCAGTTAGGGTTTCAAACTAGGGTTAGGGTTGCCAGCTAGGGTTTTCAGTTAGGGTTTCAAACTAGGGTTAGGGTTTCCAGTTAGGGTTTCAAACTAGGGTTAGGGTTTCCAGCTAGGGTTTTCAGTTAGGGTTTCAAACTAGGGTTATGGTTTCCAGCTAGGGTTTTCAGTTAGGGTTTCAAACTAGGGTTAGGGTTTCCAGCTAGGGTTTTCAGTTAGGGTTTCAAACTAGGGTTAGGGTTGCCAGCTAGGGTTTTCAGTTAGGGTTTCAAACTAGGGTTAGGGTTTCCAGCTAGGGTTTTCAGTTAGGGTTTCAAACTAGGGTTAGGGTTTCCAGCTAGGGTTTTCAGTTAGGGTTTCCAGCTAGGGTTTTCAGTTAGGGTTTCAAACTAGGGTTAGGGTTTCCAGCTAGGGTTTTCAGTTAGGGTTTCAAACTAGGGTTAGGGTTTCCAGCTAGGGTTTTCAGTTAGGGTTTCAAACTAGGGTTAGGGTTTCCAGCTAGGGTTTTCAGTTAGGGTTTCAAACTAGGGTTAGGGTTTCCAGCTAGGGTTTTCAGTTAGGGTTTCAAACTAGGGTTAGGGTTTCCAGTTAGGGTTTCAAACTAGGGTTAGCGTTTCCAGCTAGGGTTTCAAACTAGAGTTAGGGTTTCCAGCTAGGGTTTTCAGTTAGGGTTTACAGCTAGGGTTTCAAACTAGGGTTAGGGTTTCCAGCTAGGGTTTTCAGTTAGGGTTTCAAACTAGGGTTAGGGTTTCCAGGTAGGGTTTTCAGCTAGGGTTTCAAACTAGGGTTAGGGTTTCCAGCTAGGGTTTTCAGTTAGGGTTTCAAACTAGGGTTAGGGTTTCCAGCTAGGGTTTTCAGTTAGGGTTTCAAACTAGGGTTAGGGTTTCCAGCTAGGGTTTTCAGTTAGGGTTTCAAACTAGGGTTAGGGTTTCCAGCTAGGGTTTTCAGTTAGGGTTTCCAGCTAGGGTTTTCAGTTAGGGTTTCAAACTAGGGTTAGGGTTTCCAGCTAGGGTTTTCAGTTAGGGTTTCAAACTAGGGTTAGGGTTTCCAGCTAGGGTTTTCAGTTAGGGTTTCAAACTAGGGTTAGGGTTTCCAGCTAGGGTTTTCAGTTAGGGTTTCAAACTAGGGTTAGGGTTTCCAGCTAGGGTTTTCAGTTAGGGTTTCAAACTAGGGTTAGGGTTTCCAGTTAGGGTTTCAAACTAGGGTTAGCGTTTCCAGCTAGGGTTTCAAACTAGAGTTAGGGTTTCCAGCTAGGGTTTTCAGTTAGGGTTTACAGCTAGGGTTTCAAACTAGGGTTAGGGTTTCCAGCTAGGGTTTTCAGTTAGGGTTTCAAACTAGGGTTAGGGTTTCCAGCTAGGGTTTTCAGTTAGGGTTTCAAACTAGGGTTAGGGTTTCCAGGTAGGGTTTTCAGCTAGGGTTAGGGTTTACAGCTAGGGTTTCAAACTAGGGTTAGGGTTTCCAGCTAGGGTTTCAAACTAGGGTTAGGGTTTCCAGCTAGGGTTTTCAGTTAGGGTTTCAAACTAGGGTTAGGGTTTCCAGCTAGGGTTTTCAGTTAGGGTTTCAAACTAGGTTTATGGTTTCCAGCTAGGGTTTTCAGTTAGGGTTTCAAACTAGGGTTAGGGTTTCCAGCTAGGGTTTTCAGTTAGGGTTTCAAACTAGGGTTAGGGTTTCCAGCTAGGGTTTTCAGTTAGGGTTTCCAGCTAGGGTTTTCAGTTAGGGTTTCAAACTAGGGTTAGGGTTTCCAGCTAGGGTTTTCAGTTAGGGTTTCAAACTAGGGTTAGGGTTTCCAGCTAGGGTTTTCAGTTAGGGTTTCAAACTAGGGTTAGGGTTTCCAGCTAGGGTTTTCAGCTAGGGTTAGGGTTTACAGCTAGGGTTTTCAGTTAGGGTTTCAAACTAGGGTTAGGGTTTCCAGCTAGGGTTTTCAGTTAGGGTTTCAAACTAGGGTTAGGGTTTCCAGCTAGGGTTTTCAGTTAGGGTTTCAAACTAGGGTTAGGGTTTCAAACTAGGGTTAGGTTTTCCAGCTAGGGTTTTCAGTTAGGGTTTCAAACTAGGGTTAGGGTTTCCAGCTAGGGTTTTCAGTTAGGGTTTCAAACTAGGGTTAGGGTTTCCAGCTAGGGTTTCAAACTAGGGTTAGGGTTTCCAGCTAGGCTTTACAGCTAGGGTTTCAAACTAGGGTTAGGGTTTCCAGCTAGGGTTTTCAGTTAGGGTTTCAAACTAGGGTTAGGGTTTCCAGCTAGGGTTTTCAGTTAGGGTTTCAAACTAGGGTTAGGGTTTCCAGCTAGGGTTTTCAGTTAGGGTTTCAAACTAGGGTTAGGGTTTCCAGCTAGGGTTTTCAGTTAGGGTTTCAAACTAGGGTTAGGGTTTCCAGCTAGGGTTTTCAGTTAGGGTTTCAAACTAGGGTTAGGGTTTCCAGCTAGGGTTTTCAGTTAGGGTTTCAAACTAGGGTTAGGGTTTCCAGTTAGGGTTTCAAACTAGGGTTAGGGTTTCCAGCTAGGGTTTTCAGTTAGGGTTTCAAACTAGGGTTATGGTTTCCAGCTAGGGTTTTCAGTTAGGGTTTCAAACTAGGGTTAGGGTTTCCAGCTAGGGTTTTCAGTTAGGGTTTCAAACTAGGGTTAGGGTTTCCAGCTAGGGTTTTCAGTTAGGGTTTCAAACTAGGGTTAGGGTTTCCAGCTAGGGTTTTCAGTTAGGGTTTCAAACTAGGGTTAGGGTTTCCAGCTAGGGTTTTCAGTTAGGGTTTCAAACTAGGGTTAGGGTTTCCAGCTAGGGTTTTCAGTTAGGGTTTCAAACTAGGGTTAGGGTTTCCAGTTAGGGTTTCAAACTAGGGTTAGCGTTTCCAGCTAGGGTTTCAAACTAGAGTTAGGGTTTCCAGCTAGGGTTTTCAGTTAGGGTTTACAGCTAGGGTTTCAAACTAGGGTTAGGGTTTCCAGCTAGGGTTTTCAGTTAGGGTTTCAAACTAGGGTTAGGGTTTCCAGCTAGGGTTTTCAGTTAGGGTTTCAAACTAGGGTTAGGGTTTCCAGGTAGGGTTTTCAGCTAGGGTTAGGGTTTACAGCTAGGGTTTCAAACTAGGGTTAGGGTTTCCAGCTAGGGTTTCAAACTAGGGTTAGGGTTTCCAGCTAGGGTTTTCAGTTAGGGTTTCAAACTAGGGTTAGGGTTTCCAGCTAGGGTTTTCAGTTAGGGTTTCAAACTAGGGTTAGGGTTTCCAGCTAGGGTTTTCAGTTAGGGTTTCAAACTAGGGTTAGGGTTTCCAGCTAGGGTTTTCAGTTAGGGTTTCAAACTAGGGTTAGAGTTTCCAGCTAGGGTTTTCAGTTAGGGTTTCAAACTAGGGTTAGGGTTTCCAGTTAGGGTTTCAAACTAGGGTTAGGGTTTCCAGCTAGGGTTTTCAGTTAGGGTTTCAAACTAGGGTTAGGGTTTCCAGCTAGGGTTTTCAGTTAGGGTTTCAAACTAGGGTTAGGGTTTCCAGCTAGGGTTTTCAGTTAGGGTTTCAAACTAGGGTTAGGGTTTCCAGCTAGGGTTTTCAGTTAGGGTTTCAAACTAGGGTTAGGGTTTCCAGCTAGGGTTTTCAGTTAGGGTTTCAAACTAGGGTTAGGGTTTCCAGTTAGGGTTTCAAACTAGGGTTAGGGTTTCCAGCTAGGGTTTTCAGTTAGGGTTTCAAACTAGGGTTAGGGTTTCCAGCTAGGGTTTTCAGTTAGGGTTTCAAACTAGGGTTAGGGTTTCCAGCTAGGGTTTTCAGTTAGGGTTTCAAACTAGGGTTATGGTTTCCAGCTAGGGTTTTCAGTTAGGGTTTAAAACTAGGGTTAGGGTTTCCAGCTAGGGTTTTCAGTTAGGGTTAGGGTTTACAGCTAGGGTTTCAAACTAGGGTTAGGGTTTCCAGCTAGGGTTTCAAACTAGGGTTAGGGTTTCCAGCTAGGGTTTTCAGTTAGGGTTTCAAACTAGGGTTAGGGTTTCCAGCTAGGGTTTTCAGTTAGGGTTTCAAACTAGGGTTATGGTTTCCAGCTAGGGTTTTCAGTTAGGGTTTCAAACTAGGGTTAGGGTTTCCAGCTAGGGTTTTCAGTTAGGGTTTCAAACTAGGGTTAGGGTTTCCAGCTAGGGTTTTCAGTTAGGGTTTCAAACTAGGGTTAGGGTTTCCAGCTAGGGTTTTCAGTTAGGGTTTCAAACTAGGGTTAGGGTTTCCAGCTAGGGTTTTCAGTTAGGGTTTCAAACTAGGGTTAGGGTTTCCAGCTAGGGTTTTCAGTTAGGGTTTCAAACTAGGGTTAGGGTTTCCAGCTAGGGTTTTCAGTTAGGGTTTCAAACTAGGGTTAGGGTTTCCAGCTAGGGTTTTCAGTTAGGGTTTCAAACTAGGGTTAGGGTTTCCAGCTAGGGTTTTCAGTTAGGGTTTCAAACTAGGGTTAGGGTTTCCAGCTAGGGTTTTCAGTTAGGGTTTCAAACTAGGGTTAGGGTTTCCAGCTAGGGTTTTCAGTTAGGGTTTCAAACTAGGGTTAGGGTTTCCAGTTAGGGTTTCAAACTAGGGTTAGGGTTTCCAGCTAGGGTTTTCAGTTAGGGTTTCAAACTAGGGTTAGGGTTTCCAGCTAGGGTTTTCAGTTAGGGTTTCAAACTAGGGTTATGGTTTCCAGCTAGGGTTTTCAGTTAGGGTTTCAAACTAGGGTTAGGGTTTCCAGCTAGGGTTTTCAGTTAGGGTTTCAAACTAGGGTTAGGGTTTCCAGCTAGGGTTTTCAGTTAGGGTTTCAAACTAGGGTTAGGGTTTCCAGCTAGGGTTTTCAGTTAGGGTTTCAAACTAGGGTTAGGGTTTCCAGCTAGGGTTTTCAGTTAGGGTTTCAAACTAGGGTTAGGGTTTCCAGCTAGGGTTTTCAGTTAGGGTTTCAAACTAGGGTTAGGGTTTCCAGCTAGGGTTTTCAGTTAGGGTTTCAAACTAGGGTTAGGGTTTCCAGCTAGGGTTTTCAGTTAGGGTTTCAAACTAGGGTTAGGGTTTCCAGCTAGGGTTTTCAGTTAGGGTTTCAAACTAGGGTTAGGGTTTCCAGCTAGGGTTTTCAGTTAGGGTTTCAAACTAGGGTTAGGGTTTCCAGTTAGGGTTTCAAACTAGGGTTATGGTTTCCAGCTAGGGTTTTCAGTTAGGGTTTCAAACTAGGGTTAGGGTTTCCAGCTAGGGTTTTCAGTTAGGGTTTCAAACTAGGGTTAGGGTTTCCAGCTAGGGTTTTCAGTTAGGGTTTCAAACTAGGGTTAGGGTTTCCAGCTAGGGTTTTCAGTTAGGGTTTCAAACTAGGGTTAGGGTTTCCAGCTAGGGTTTCCAGTTAGGGTTTCAAACTAGGGTTAGGGTTTCCAGCTAGGGTTTTCAGTTAGGGTTTCAAACTAGGGTTAGGGTTTCCAGCTAGGGTTTTCAGTTAGGGTTTCAAACTAGGGTTATGGTTTCCAGCTAGGGTTTTCAGTTAGGGTTTCAAACTAGGGTTAGGGTTTCCAGCTAGGGTTTTCAGTTAGGGTTTCAAACTAGGGTTAGGGTTTCCAGCTAGGGTTTTCAGTTAGGGTTTCAAACTAGGGTTAGGGTTTCCAGCTAGGGTTTTCAGTTAGGGTTTCAAACTAGGGTTAGGGTTTCCAGCTAGGGTTTTCAGTTAGGGTTTCAAACTAGGGTTAGGGTTTCCAGCTAGGGTTTTCAGTTAGGGTTTCAAACTAGGGTTAGGGTTTCCAGCTAGGGTTTTCAGTTAGGGTTTCAAACTAGGGTTAGGGTTTCCAGCTAGGGTTTTCAGTTAGGGTTTCAAACTAGGGTTAGGGTTTCCAGCTAGGGTTTTCAGTTAGGGTTTCAAACTAGGGTTAGGGTTTCCAGCTAGGGTTTTCAGTTAGGGTTTCAAACTAGGGTTAGGGTTTCCAGTTAGGGTTTCAAACTAGGGTTATGGTTTCCAGCTAGGGTTTTCAGTTAGGGTTTCAAACTAGGGTTAGGGTTTCCAGCTAGGGTTTTCAGTTAGGGTTTCAAACTAGGGTTAGGGTTTCCAGCTAGGGTTTTCAGTTAGGGTTTCAAACTAGGGTTAGGGTTTCCAGCTAGGGTTTTCAGTTAGGGTTTCAAACTAGGGTTAGGGTTTCCAGCTAGGGTTTTCAGTTAGGGTTTCAAACTAGGGTTAGGGTTTCCAGCTAGGGTTTTCAGTTAGGGTTTCAAACTAGGGTTAGGGTTGCCAGCTAGGGTTTTCAGTTAGGGTTTCAAACTAGGGTTAGGGTTTCCAGTAAGGGTTTCAAACTAGGGTTAGGGTTTCCAGCTAGGGTTTTCAGTTAGGGTTTCAAACTAGGGTTAGGGTTTCCAGCTAGGGTTTTCAGTTAGGGTTTCAAACTAGGGTTAGGGTTTCCAGCTAGGGTTTTCAGTTAGGGTTTCCAGCTAGGGTTTTCAGTTAGGGTTTCAAACTAGGGTTAGGGTTTCAAACTAGGGTTAGGTTTTCCAGCTAGGGTTTTCAGTTAGGGTTTCAAACTAGGGTTAGGGTTTCCAGCTAGGGTTTTCAGTTAGGGTTTCAAACTAGGGTTAGGGTTTCCAGCTAGGGTTTCAAACTAGGGTTAGGGTTTCCAGCTAGGCTTTACAGCTAGGGTTTCAAACTAGGGTTAGGGTTTCCAGCTAGGGTTTTCAGTTAGGGTTTCAAACTAGGGTTAGGGTTTCCAGCTAGGGTTTTCAGTTAGGGTTTCAAACTAGGGTTAGGGTTTCCAGTTAGGGTTTCAAACTAGGGTTAGGGTTTCCAGCTAGGGTTTTCAGTTAGGGTTTCAAACTAGGGTTAGGGTTTCCAGGTAGGGTTTTCAGTTAGGGTTTCAAACTAGGGTTAGGGTTTCCAGCTAGGGTTTTCAGTTAGGGTTTCAAACTAGGGTTAGGGTTTCCAGCTAGGGTTTTCAGTTAGGGTTTCAAACTAGGGTTAGGGTTTCCAGCTAGGGTTTTCAGTTAGGGTTTCAAACTAGGGTTAGGGTTTCCAGCTAGGGTTTTCAGTTAGGGTTTCAAACTAGGGTTAGGGTTTCCAGTTAGGGTTTCAAACTAGGGTTAGGGTTTCCAGCTAGGGTTTTCAGTTAGGGTTTCAAACTAGGGTTAGGGTTTCCAGTTAGGGTTTCAAACTAGGGTTAGGGTTTCCAGCTAGGGTTTTCAGTTAGGTTTTCAAACTAGGGTTAGGGTTTCCAGCTAGGGTTTTCAGTTAGGGTTTCAAACTAGGGTTAGGGTTTCCAGCTAGGGTTTTCAGTTAGGGTTTCAAACTAGGGTTAGGGTTTCCAGCTAGGGTTTACAGCTAGGGTTTCAAACTAGGGTTAGGGTTTCCAGCTAGGGTTTTCAGTTAGGGTTTCAAACTAGGGTTAGGGTTTCCAGTTAGGGTTTCAAACTAGGGTTAGGGTTTCCAGCTAGGGTTTTCAGTTAGGGTTTCAAACTAGGTTTATGGTTTCCAGCTAGGGTTTTCAGTTAGGGTTTCAAACTAGGGTTAGGGTTTCCAGCTAGGGTTTTCAGTTAGGGTTTCAAACTAGGGTTAGGGTTTCCAGCTAGGGTTTTCAGTTAGGGTTTCAAACTAGGGTTAGGGTTTCCAGCTAGGGTTTTCAGTTAGGGTTTCAAACTAGGGTTAGGGTTTCCAGCTAGGGTTTTCAGTTAGGGTTTCGAACTAGGGTTAGGGTTTCCAGCTAGGGTTTTCAGTTAGGGTTTCAAACTAGGGTTAGGGTTTCCAGCTAGGGTTTTCAGCTAGGGTTAGGGTTTACAGCTAGGGTCTTCAGTTAGGGTTTCAAACTAGGGTTAGGGTTTCCAGCTAGGGTTTTCAGTTAGGGTTTCAAACTAGGGTTAGGGTTTCCAGCTAGGGTTTTCAGTTAGGGTTTCAAACTAGGGTTAGGGTTTCCAGTTAGGGTTTCAAACTAGGGTTAGGGTTTCCAGCTAGGGTTTTCAGTTAGGGTTTCAAACTAGGGTTAGGGTTTCCAACTAGGGTTTTCAGTTAGGGTTTCAAACTAGGGTTAGGGTTTCCAGCTAGGGTTTTCAGTTAGGGTTTCAAACTAGGGTTAGGGTTTCCAGTTAGGGTTTCAAACTAGGGTTAGGGTTTCCAGCTAGGGTTTTCAGTTAGGGTTTCAAACTAGGTTTATGGTTTCCAGCTAGGGTTTTCAATTAGGGTTTCAAACTAGGGTTAGGGTTTCCAGCTAGGGTTTTCAGTTAGGGTTTCAAACTAGGGTTAGGGTTTCCAGCTAGGGTTTTCAGTTAGGGTTTCAAACTAGGGTTAGGGTTTCCAGCTAGGGTTTTCAGTTAGGGTTTCAAACTAGGGTTAGGGTTTCCAGCTAGGGTTTTCAGTTAGGGTTTCAAACTAGGGTTAGGGTTTCCAGCTAGGGTTTTCAGTTAGGGTTTCAAACTAGGGTTAGGGTTTCCAGTTAGGGTTTCAAACTAGGGTTAGGGTTTCCAGCTAGGGTTTTCAGTTAGGGTTTCAAACTAGGGTTAGGGTTTCCAGCTAGGGTTTTCAGTTAGGGTTTCAAACTAGGGTTAGGGTTTCCAGTTAGGGTTTCAAACTAGGGTTAGGGTTTCCAGCTAGGGTTTTCAGTTAGGGTTTCAAACTAGGGTTAGGGTTTCCAGGTAGGGTTTTCAGCTAGGGTTTCAAACTAGGGTTAGGGTTTCCAGCTAGGGTTTTCAGTTAGGGTTTCAAACTAGGGTTAGGGTTTCCAGCTAGGGTTTTCAGTTAGGGTTTCAAACTAGGGTTAGGGTTTCCAGCTAGTGTTTTCAGTTAGGGTTTCAAACTAGGGTTAGGGTTTCCAGCTAGGGTTTTCAGTTAGGGTTTCAAACTAGGGTTAGGGTTTCCAGCTAGGGTTTTCAGTTAGGGTTTCAAACTAGGGTTAGGGTTTCCAGCTAGGGTTTTCAGTTAGGGTTTCAAACTAGGGTTAGGGTTTCCAGCTAGGGTTTTCAGTTAGGGTTTCAAACTAGGGTTAGGGTTTCCAGTTAGGGTTTCAAACTAGGGTTAGGGTTTCCAGCTAGGGTTTTCAGTTAGGGTTTCAAACTAGGGTTAGGGTTTCCAGCTAGGGTTTTCAGTTAGGGTTTCAAACTAGGGTTAGGGTTTCCAGCTAGGGTTTTCAGTTAGGGTTTCAAACTAGGGTTAGGGTTTCCAGCTAGGGTTTTCAGTTAGGGTTTCAAACTAGGGTTAGGGTTGCCAGCTAGGGTTTTCAGTTAGGGTTTCAAACTAGGGTTAGGGTTTCCAGTTAGGGTTTCAAACTAGGGTTAGGGTTTCCAGCTAGGGTTTTCAGTTAGGGTTTCAAACTAGGGTTATGGTTTCCAGCTAGGGTTTTCAGTTAGGGTTTCAAACTAGGGTTAGGGTTTCCAGCTAGGGTTTTCAGTTAGGGTTTCAAACTAGGGTTAGGGTTTCCAGCTAGGGTTTTCAGTTAGGGTTTCAAACTAGGGTTAGGGTTTCCAGCTAGGGTTTTCAGTTAGGGTTTCAAACTAGGGTTAGGGTTTCCAGCTAGGGTTTTCAGTTAGGGTTTCAAACTAGGGTTAGGGTTTCCAGCTAGGGTTTCCAGTTAGGGTTTCAAACTAGGGTTCGGGTTTCCAGCTAGGGTTTTCAGTTAGGGTTTCAAACTAGGGTTAGGGTTTCCAACTAGGGTTTTCAGTTAGGGTTTCAAACTAGGGTTAGGGTTTCCAGCTAGGGTTTTCAGTTAGGGTTTCAAACTAGGGTTAGGGTTTCCAGTTAGGGTTTCAAACTAGGGTTAGGGTTTCCAGCTAGGGTTTTCAGTTAGGGTTTCAAACTAGGTTTATGGTTTCCAGCTAGGGTTTTCAATTAGGGTTTCAAACTAGGGTTAGGGTTTCCAGCTAGGGTTTTCAGTTAGGGTTTCAAACTAGGGTTAGGGTTTCCAGCTAGGGTTTTCAGTTAGGGTTTCAAACTAGGGTTAGGGTTTCCAGCTAGGGTTTTCAGTTAGGGTTTCAAACTAGGGTTAGGGTTTCCAGCTAGGGTTTTCAGTTAGGGTTTCAAACTAGGGTTAGGGTTTCCAGCTAGGGTTTTCAGTTAGGGTTTCAAACTAGGGTTAGGGTTTCCAGTTAGGGTTTCAAACTAGGGTTAGGGTTTCCAGCTAGGGTTTTCAGTTAGGGTTTCAAACTAGGGTTAGGGTTTCCAGCTAGGGTTTTCAGTTAGGGTTTCAAACTAGGGTTAGGGTTTCCAGTTAGGGTTTCAAACTAGGGTTAGGGTTTCCAGCTAGGGTTTTCAGTTAGGGTTTCAAACTAGGGTTAGGGTTTCCAGGTAGGGTTTTCAGCTAGGGTTTCAAACTAGGGTTAGGGTTTCCAGCTAGGGTTTTCAGTTAGGGTTTCAAACTAGGGTTAGGGTTTCCAGCTAGGGTTTTCAGTTAGGGTTTCAAACTAGGGTTAGGGTTTCCAGCTAGGGTTTTCAGTTAGGGTTTCAAACTAGGGTTAGGGTTTCCAGCTAGGGTTTTCAGTTAGGGTTTCAAACTAGGGTTAGGGTTTCCAGCTAGGGTTTTCAGTTAGGGTTTCAAACTAGGGTTAGGGTTTCCAGCTAGGGTTTTCAGTTAGGGTTTCAAACTAGGGTTAGGGTTTCCAGCTAGGGTTTTCAGTTAGGGTTTCAAACTAGGGTTAGGGTTTCCAGTTAGGGTTTCAAACTAGGGTTAGGGTTTCCAGCTAGGGTTTTCAGTTAGGGTTTCAAACTAGGGTTAGGGTTTCCAGCTAGGGTTTTCAGTTAGGGTTTCAAACTAGGGTTAGGGTTTCCAGCTAGGGTTTTCAGTTAGGGTTTCAAACTAGGGTTAGGGTTTCCAGCTAGGGTTTTCAGTTAGGGTTTCAAACTAGGGTTAGGGTTGCCAGCTAGGGTTTTCAGTTAGGGTTTCAAACTAGGGTTAGGGTTTCCAGTTAGGGTTTCAAACTAGGGTTAGGGTTTCCAGCTAGGGTTTTCAGTTAGGGTTTCAAACTAGGGTTATGGTTTCCAGCTAGGGTTTTCAGTTAGGGTTTCAAACTAGGGTTAGGGTTTCCAGCTAGGGTTTTCAGTTAGGGTTTCAAACTAGGGTTAGGGTTTCCAGCTAGGGTTTTCAGTTAGGGTTTCAAACTAGGGTTAGGGTTTCCAGCTAGGGTTTTCAGTTAGGGTTTCAAACTAGGGTTAGGGTTTCCAGCTAGGGTTTTCAGTTAGGGTTTCAAACTAGGGTTAGGGTTGCCAGCTAGGGTTTTCAGTTAGGGTTTCAAACTAGGGTTAGGGTTTCCAGTTAGGGTTTCAAACTAGGGTTAGGGTTTCCAGCTAGGGTTTTCAGTTAGGGTTTCAAACTAGGGTTATGGTTTCCAGCTAGGGTTTTCAGTTAGGGTTTCAAACTAGGGTTAGGGTTTCCAGCTAGGGTTTTCAGTTAGGGTTTCAAACTAGGGTTAGGGTTTCCAGCTAGGGTTTTCAGTTAGGGTTTCAAACTAGGGTTAGGGTTGCCAGCTAGGGTTTTCAGTTAGGGTTTCAAACTAGGGTTAGGGTTTCCAGTTAGGGTTTCAAACTAGGGTTAGGGTTTCCAGCTAGGGTTTTCAGTTAGGGTTTCAAACTAGGGTTATGGTTTCCAGCTAGGGTTTTCAGTTAGGGTTTCAAACTAGGGTTAGGGTTTCCAGCTAGGGTTTTCAGTTAGGGTTTCAAACTAGGGTTAGGGTTGCCAGCTAGGGTTTTCAGTTAGGGTTTCAAACTAGGGTTAGGGTTTCCAGTAAGGGTTTCAAACTAGGGTTAGGGTTTCAAGCTAGGGTTTTCAGTTAGGGTTTCAAACTAGGTTTATGGTTTCCAGCTAGGGTTTTCAGTTAGGGTTTCAAACTAGGGTTAGGGTTTCCAGCTAGGGTTTTCAGTTAGGGTTTCAAACTAGGGTTAGGGTTTCCAGCTAGGGTTTTCAGTTAGGGTTTCCAGCTAGGGTTTTCAGTTAGGGTTTCAAACTAGGGTTAGGGTTTCCAGCTAGGGTTTTCAGTTAGGGTTTCAAACTAGGGTTAGGGTTTCCAGCTAGGGTTTTCAGTTAGGGTTTCAAACTAGGGTTAGGGTTTCCAGCTAGGGTTTTCAGTTAGGGTTTCAAACTAGGGTTAGGGTTTCCAGCTAGGGTTTTCAGTTAGGGTTTCAAACTAGGGTTAGGGTTTCCAGTTAGGGTTTCAAACTAGGGTTAGCGTTTCCAGCTAGGGTTTCAAACTAGAGTTAGGGTTTCCAGCTAGGGTTTTCAGTTAGGGTTAGGGTTTACAGCTAGGGTTTCAAACTAGGGTTAGGGTTTCCAGCTAGGGTTTCAAACTAGGGTTAGGGTTTCCAGCTAGGGTTTTCAGTTAGGGTTTCAAACTAGGGTTAGGGTTTCCAGCTAGGGTTTTCAGTTAGGGTTTCAAACTAGGGTTAGGGTTTCCAGCTAGGGATTTCAGTTAGGGTTTCAAACTAGGGTTAGGGTTGCCAGCTAGGGTTTTCAGTTAGGGTTTCAAACTAGGGTTAGGGTTTCCAGTTAGGGTTTCAAACTAGGGTTAGGGTTTCCAGCTAGGGTTTTCAGTTAGGGTTTCAAACTAGGGTTATGGTTTCCAGCTAGGGTTTTCAGTTAGGGTTTCAAACTAGGGTTAGGGTTTCCAGCTAGGGTTTTCAGTTAGGGTTTCAAACTAGGGTTAGGGTTGCCAGCTAGGGTTTTCAGTTAGGGTTTCAAACTAGGGTTAGGGTTTCCAGTAAGGGTTTCAAACTAGGGTTAGGGTTTCAAGCTAGGGTTTTCAGTTAGGGTTTCAAACTAGGTTTATGGTTTCCAGCTAGGGTTTTCAGTTAGGGTTTCAAACTAGGGTTAGGGTTTCCAGCTAGGGTTTTCAGTTAGGGTTTCAAACTAGGGTTAGGGTTTCCAGCTAGGGTTTTCAGTTAGGGTTTCCAGCTAGGGTTTTCAGTTAGGGTTTCAAACTAGGGTTAGGGTTTCCAGCTAGGGTTTTCAGTTAGGGTTTCAAACTAGGGTTAGGGTTTCCAGCTAGGGTTTTCAGTTAGGGTTTCAAACTAGGGTTAGGGTTTCCAGCTAGGGTTTTCAGTTAGGGTTTCAAACTAGGGTTAGGGTTTCCAGCTAGGGTTTTCAGTTAGGGTTTCAAACTAGGGTTAGGGTTTCCAGTTAGGGTTTCAAACTAGGGTTAGCGTTTCCAGCTAGGGTTTCAAACTAGAGTTAGGGTTTCCAGCTAGGGTTTTCAGTTAGGGTTTACAGCTAGGGTTTCAAACTAGGGTTAGGGTTTCCAGCTAGGGTTTTCAGTTAGGGTTTCAAACTAGGGTTAGGGTTTCCAGCTAGGGTTTTCAGTTAGGGTTTCAAACTAGGGTTAGGGTTTCCAGCTAGGGTTTTCAGCTAGGGTTAGGGTTTACAGCTAGGGTTTCAAACTAGGGTTAGGGTTTCCAGCTAGGGTTTCAAACTAGGGTTAGGGTTTCCAGCTAGGGTTTTCAGTTAGGGTTTCAAACTAGGGTTAGGGTTTCCAGCTAGGGTTTTCAGTTAGGGTTTCAAACTAGGGTTAGGGTTTCCAGCTAGGGTTTTCAGTTAGGGTTTCAAACTAGGGTTAGGGTTTCCAGCTAGGGTTTTCAGTTAGGGTTTCAAACTAGGGTTAGGGTTTCCAGCTAGGGTTTTCAGCTAGGGTTAGGGTTTACAGCTAGGGTTTTCAGTTAGGGTTTCAAACTAGGGTTAGGGTTTCCAGCTAGGGTTTTCAGTTAGGGTTTCAAACTAGGGTTAGGGTTTCCAGCTAGGGTTTTCAGTTAGGGTTTCAAACTAGGGTTAGGGTTTCCAGCTAGGGTTTTCAGTTAGGGTTTCAAACTAGGGTTAGGGTTTCAAACTAGGGTTAGGTTTTCCAGCTAGGGTTTTCAGTTAGGGTTTCAAACTAGGGTTAGGGTTTCCAGCTAGGGTTTTCAGTTAGGGTTTCAAACTAGGGTTAGGGTTTCCAGCTAGGGTTTCAAACTAGGGTTAGGGTTTCCAGCTAGGCTTTACAGCTAGTGTTTCAAACTAGGGTTAGGGTTTCCAGCTAGGGTTTTCAGTTAGGGTTTCAAACTAGGGTTAGGGTTTCCAGCTAGGGTTTTCAGTTAGGGTTTCAAACTAGGGTTAGGGTTTCCAGCTAGGGTTTTCAGTTAGGGTTTCAAACTAGGGTTAGGGTTTCCAGCTAGGGTTTCAAACTAGGGTTAGGGTTTCCAGCTAGGGTTTTCAGTTAGGGTTTCAAACTAGGGTTAGGGTTTCCAGCTAGGGTTTTCAGTTAGGGTTTCAAACTAGGGTTAGGGTTTCCAGCTAGGGTTTTCAGTTAGGGTTTCAAACTAGGGTTAGGGTTTCCAGCTAGGGTTTTCAGCTAGGGTTAGGGTTTACAGCTAGGGTTTTCAGTTAGGGTTTCAAACTAGGGTTAGGGTTTCCAGCTAGGGTTTACAGCTAGGGTTTCAAACTAGGGTTAGGGTTTCCAGCTAAGGTTTTCAGTTAGGGTTTCAAACTAGGGTTAGGGTTTCCAGCTAGGGTTTTCAGTTAGGGTTTCAAACTAGGGTTAGGGTTTCCAGTTAGGGTTTCAAACTAGGGTTAGGGTTTCCAGCTAGGGTTTTCAGTTAGGGTTTCAAACTAGGGTTAGGGTTTCCAGCTAGGGTTTTCAGTTAGGGTTTCAAACTAGGGTTAGGGTTTCCAGCTAGGGTTTTCAGTTAGGGTTTCAAACTAGGGTTAGGGTTTCCAGCTAGGGTTTTCAGTTAGGGTTTCAAACTAGGGTTAGGGTTTCCAGCTAGGGTTTTCAGTTAGGGTTTCAAACTAGGGTTAGGGTTTCCAGCTAGGGTTTTCAGTTAGGGTTTCAAACTAGGGTTAGGGTTTCCAGTTAGGTTTTCAAACTAGGGTTAGGGTTTCCAGCTAGGGTTTTCAGTTAGGGTTTCAAACTAGGGTTATGGTTTCCAGCTAGGGTTTTCAGTTAGGGTTTCAAACTAGGGTTAGGGTTTCCAGCTAGGGTTTTCAGTTAGGGTTTCAAACTAGGGTTAGGGTTTCCAGCTAGGGTTTTCAGTTAGGGTTTCAAACTAGGGTTAGGGTTTCCAGCTAGGGTTTTCAGTTAGGGTTTCAAACTAGGGTTAGGGTTTCCAGCTAGGGTTTTCAGTTAGGGTTTCAAACTAGGGTTAGGGTTTCCAGCTAGGGTTTTCAGTTAGGGTTTCAAACTAGGGTTAGGGTTTCCAGCTAGGGTTTTCAGTTAGGGTTTCAAACTAGGGTTAGGGTTTCCAGTTAGGTTTTCAAACTAGGGTTAGGGTTTCCAGCTAGGGTTTTCAGTTAGGGTTTCAAACTAGGGTTAGGGTTTCCAGCCAGGGTTTTCAGTTAGGGTTTCAAACTAGGGTTAGGGTTTTTAGCTAGGGTTTTCAGTTAGGGTTTCAAACTAGGGTTAGGGTTTCCAGTTAGGGTTTCAAACTAGGGTTCGGGTTTCAAGCTAGGGTTTTCAGTTAGGGTTTCAAACTAGGGTTATGGTTTCCAGCTAGGGTTTTCAGTTAGGGTTTCAAACTAGGGTTAGGGTTTCCAGCTAGGGTTTTCAGTTAGGGTTTACAGCTAGGGTTTCAAACTAGGGTTAGGGTTTCCAGCTAGGGTTTTCAGTTAGGGTTTCAAACTAGGGTTAGGGTTTCCAGCTAGGGTTTTCAGTTAGGGTTTCAAACTAGGGTTAGGGTTTCCAGCTAGGGTTTTCAGTTAGGGTTTCAAACTAGGGTTAGGGTTTCCAGCTAGGGTTTTCAGTTAGGGTTTCAAACTAGGGTTAGGGTTTCCAGCTAGGGTTTTCAGTTAGGGTTTCAAACTAGGGTTAGGGTTTCCAGGTAGGGTTTTCAGCTAGGGTTTCAAACTAGGGTTAGGGTTTCCAGCTAGGGTTTTCAGTTAGGGTTTCAAACTAGGGTTAGGGTTTCCAGCTAGGGTTTTCAGTTAGGGTTTCAAACTAGGGTTAGGGTTTCCAGGTAGGGTTTTCAGCTAGGGTTAGGGTTTACAGCTAGGGTTTCAAACTAGGGTTAGGGTTTCCAGCTAGGGTTTTCAGTTAGGGTTTCAAACTAGGGTTAGGGTTTCCAGCTAGGGTTTTCAGTTAGGGTTTCAAACTAGGGTTAGGGTTTCCAGCTAGGGTTTTCAGTTAGGGTTTCAAACTAGGGTTAGGGTTTCCAGCTAGGGTTTTCAGTTAGGGTTTCAAACTAGGGTTAGGGTTTCCAGCTAGGGTTTTCAGTTAGGGTTTCAAACTAGGGTTAGGGTTTCCAGTTAGGTTTTCAAACTAGGGTTAGGGTTTCCAGCTAGGGTTTTCAGTTAGGGTTTCAAACTAGGGTTAGGGTTTCCAGCCAGGGTTTTCAGTTAGGGTTTCAAACTAGGGTTAGGGTTTTTAGCTAGGGTTTTCAGTTAGGGTTTCAAACTAGGGTTAGGGTTTCCAGTTAGGGTTTCAAACTAGGGTTCGGGTTTCAAGCTAGGGTTTTCAGTTAGGGTTTCAAACTAGGGTTATGGTTTCCAGCTAGGGTTTTCAGTTAGGGTTTCAAACTAGGGTTAGGGTTTCCAGCTAGGGTTTTCAGTTAGGGTTTCAAACTAGGGTTAGGGTTTCCAGCTAGGGTTTTCAGTTAGGGTTTCAAACTAGGGTTAGGGTTTCCAGCTAGGGTTTACAGCTAGGGTTTCAAACTAGGGTTAGGGTTTCCAGCTAGGGTTTTCAGTTAGGGTTTACAGCTAGGGTTTCAAACTAGGGTTAGGGTTTCCAGCTAGGGTTTTCAGTTAGGGTTTCAAACTAGGGTTAGGGTTTCCAGCTAGGGTTTTCAGTTAGGGTTTCAAACTAGGGTTAGGGTTTCCAGCTAGGGTTTTCAGTTAGGGTTTCAAACTAGGGTTAGGGTTTCCAGCTAGGGTTTTCAGTTAGGGTTTCAAACTAGGGTTAGGGTTTCCAGCTAGGGTTTTCAGTTAGGGTTTCAAACTAGGGTTAGGGTTTCCAGGTAGGGTTTTCAGCTAGGGTTTCAAACTAGGGTTAGGGTTTCCAGCTAGGGTTTTCAGTTAGGGTTTCAAACTAGGGTTAGGGTTTCCAGCTAGGGTTTTCAGTTAGGGTTTCAAACTAGGGTTAGGGTTTCCAGGTAGGGTTTTCAGCTAGGGTTAGGGTTTACAGCTAGGGTTTCAAACTAGGGTTAGGGTTTCCAGTTAGGGTTTCAAACTAGGGTTAGCGTTTCCAGCTAGGGTTTCAAACTAGGGTTAGGGTTTCCAGCTAGGGTTTTCAGTTAGGGTTTCAAACTAGGGTTAGGGTTTCCAGTTAGGGTTTCAAACTAGGGTTAGCGTTTCCAGCTAGGGTTTCAAACTAGGGTTAGGGTTTCCAGCTAGGAATTTCAGTTAGGGTTTCAAACTAGGGTTAGGGTTTCCAGCTAGGGTTTTCAGTTAGGGTTTCCAACTAGGGTTAGGGTTTCAAACTAGGGTTAGGTTTTCCAGCTAGGGTTTTCAGTTAGGGTTTCAAACTAGGGTTAGGGTTTCCAGCTAGGGTTTTCAGTTAGGGTTTCAAACTAGGGTTAGGGTTTCCAGCTAGGGTTTTCAGTTAGGGTTTCAAACTAGGGTTAGGGTTTCCAGCTAGGGTTTTCAGTTAGGGTTTCAAACTAGGGTTAGGGTTTCCAGCTAGGGTTTTCAGTTAGGGTTTACAGCTAGGGTTTCAAACTAGTTTTAGGGTTTCCAGCTAGGGTTTTCAGTTAGGGTTTACAGCTAGGGTTTCAAACTAGGGTTAGGGTTTCCAGCTAGGGTTTTCAGTTAGGGTTTCAAACTAGGGTTATGGTTTCCAGCTAGGGTTTTCAGTTAGGGTTTCAAACTAGGGTTAGGGTTTCCAGCTAGGGTTTTCAGTTAGGGTTTCAAACTAGGGTTAGGGTTTCCAGCTAGGGTTTTCAGTTAGGGTTTCAAACTAGGGTTATGGTTTCCAGCTAGGGTTTTCAGTTAGGGTTTCAAACTAGGGTTAGGGTTTCCAGCTAGGGTTTTCAGTTAGGGTTTCAAACTAGGGTTAGGGTTTCCAGCTAGGGTTTTCAGTTAGGGTTTCAAACTAGGGTTAGGGTTTCCAGCTAGGGTTTACAGCTAGGGTTTCAAACTAGGGTTAGGGTTTCCAGCTAGGGTTTTCAGTTAGGGTTTACAGCTAGGGTTTCAAACTAGGGTTAGGGTTTCCAGCTAGGGTTTTCAGTTAGGGTTTCAAACTAGGGTTAGGGTTTCCAGCTAGGGTTTTCAGTTAGGGTTTCAAACTAGGGTTAGGGTTTCCAGTTAGGGTTTCAAACTAGGGTTCGGGTTTCAAGCTAGGGTTTTCAGTTAGGGTTTCAAACTAGGGTTAGGGTTTTCAGTTAGGGTTTACAGCTAGGGTTTCAAACTAGGGTTAGGGTTTCCAGCTAGGGTTTACAGCTAGGGTTTCAAACTAGGGTTAGGGTTTACAGCTAGGGTTTTCAGTTAGGGTTTACAGCTAGGGTTTCAAACTAGGGTTAGGGTTTCCAGCTAGGGTTTTCAGTTAGGGTTTCAAACTAGGGTTAGGGTTTCCAGCTAGGGTTTTCAGTTAGGGTTTCAAACTAGGGTTAGGGTTTCCAGTTAGGGTTTCAAACTAGGGTTCGGGTTTCAAGCTAGGGTTTTCAGTTAGGGTTTCAAACTAGGGTTAGGGTTTCCAGCTAGGGTTTTCAGTTAGGGTTTCAAACTAGGGTTAGGGTTTCCAGCTAGGGTTTTCAGTTAGGGTTTCAAACTAGGGTTAGGGTTTCCAGCTAGGGTTTACAGCTAGGGTTTCAAACTAGGGTTAGGGTTTACAGCTAGGGTTTTCAGTTAGGGTTTACAGCTAGGGTTTCAAACTAGGGTTAGGGTTTCCAGCTAGGGTTTTCAGTTAGGGTTTCAAACTAGGGTTAGGGTTTCCAGCTAGGGTTTTCAGTTAGGGTTTCAAACTAGGGTTAGGGTTTCCAGCTAGGGTTTACAGCTAGGGTTTCAAACTAGGGTTAGGGTTTCCAGCTAGGGTTTTCAGTTAGGGTTTACAGCTAGGGTTTCAAACTAGGGTTAGGGTTTCCAGCTAGGGTTTTCAGTTAGGGTTTCAAACTAGGGTTAGGGTTTCCAGCTAGGGTTTTCAGTTAGGGTTTCAAACTAGGGTTAGGGTTTCCAGCTAGGGTTTACAGCTAGGGTTTCAAACTAGGGTTAGGGTTTCCAGCTAGGGTTTTCAGTTAGGGTTTACAGCTAGGGTTTCAAACTAGGGTTAGGGTTTCCAGCTAGGGTTTTCAGTTAGGGTTACAAACTAGGGTTAGGGTTTCCAGCTAGGGTTTTCAGTTAGGGTTTCAAACCAGGGTTAGGGTTTCCAGTTAGGGTTTCAAACTAGGGTTCGGGTTTCCAGCTAGGGTTTACAGCTAGGGTTTCAAACTAGGGTTAGGGTTTCCAGCTAGGGTTTTCAGTTAGGGTTTACAGCTAGGGTTTCAAAATAGGGTTAGGGTTTCCAGCTAGGGTTTTCAGTTAGGGTTTCCAGCTAGGGTTTTCAGTTAGGGTCTCAAACTAGGGTTAGGGTTTCCAGCTAGGGTTTTCAGTTAGGGTTTCAAACTAGGGTTAGGGTTTCCAGCTAGGGTTTTCAGTTAGGGTGTCAAACTAGGGTTAGGGTTTCCAGCTAGGGTTTTCAGTTAGGGTTTCAAACTAGGGTTAGGGTTTCCAGGTAGGGTTTTCAGCTAGGGTTTCAAACTAGGGTTAGGGTTTCCAGCTAGGGTTTTCAGTTAGGGTTTCAAACTAGGGTTAGGGTTTCCAGCTAGGGTTTTCAGTTAGGGTTTCAAACTAGGGTTAGGGTTTCCAGGTAGGGTTTTCAGCTAGGGTTAGGGTTTACAGCTAGGGTTTCAAACTAGGGTTAGGGTTTCCAGTTAGGGTTTCAAACTAGGGTTAGCGTTTCCAGCTAGGGTTTCAAACTAGGGTTAGGGTTTCCAGCTAGGGTTTTCAGTTAGGGTTTCAAACTAGGGTTAGGGTTTCCAGTTAGGGTTTCAAACTAGGGTTAGCGTTTCCAGCTAGGGTTTCAAACTAGGGTTAGGGTTTCCAGCTAGGAATTTCAGTTAGGGTTTCAAACTAGGGTTAGGGTTTCCAGCTAGGGTTTTCAGTTAGGGTTTCCAACTAGGGTTAGGGTTTCCAGCTAGGGTTTTCAGTTAGGGTTTCAAACTAGGGTTAGGGTTTCCAGCTAGGGTTTTCAGCTAGGGTTAGGGTTTACAGCTAGGGTTTTCAGTTAGGGTTTCAAACTAGGGTTAGGGTTTCCAGCTAGGGTTTTCAGTTAGGGTTTCAAACTAGGGTTAGGGTTTCCAGTTAGGGTTAGGGTTTACAGTTAGGGTTTCAAACTAGGGTTAGGGTTTTCAGTTAGGGTTTCAAACTAGGGTTAGGGTTTCCAGCTAGGGTTTTCAGTTAGGGTTTCAAACTAGGGTTAGGGTTTCCAGCTAGGGTTTTCAGTTAGGGTTTCAAACTAGGGTTAGGGTTTCCAGCTAGGGTTTTCAGTTAGGGTTTCAAACTAGGGTTAGGGTTTCCAGTTAGGTTTTCAAACTAGGGTTAGGGTTTCCAGCTAGGGTTTTCAGTTAGGGTTTCAAACTAGGGTTATGGTTTCCAGCTAGGGTTTTCAGTTAGGGTTTCAAACTAGGGTTAGGGTTTCCAGCTAGGGTTTTCAGTTAGGGTTTCAAACTAGGGTTAGGGTTTCCAGCTAGGGTTTTCAGTTAGGGTTTCAAACTAGGGTTAGGGTTTCCAGCTAGGGTTTTCAGTTAGGGTTTCAAACTAGGGTTAGGGTTTCCAGCTAGGGTTTTCAGTTAGGGTTTCAAACTAGGGTTAGGGTTTCCAGTTAGGGTTTCAAACTACGGTTAGGGTTTCCAGCTAGGGTTTTCAGTTAGGGTTTCAAACTAGGGTTAGGGTTTCCAGTTAGGGTTAGGGTTTACAGTTAGGGTTTCAAACTAGGGTTAGGGTTTTCAGTTAGGGTTTCAAACTAGGGTTAGGGTTTCCAGCTAGGGTTTTCAGTTAGGGTTTCAAACTAGGGTTAGGGTTTCCAGCTAGGGTTTTCAGCTAGGGTTAGGGTTTACAGCTAGGGTTTTCAGTTAGGGTTTCAAACTAGGGTTAGGGTTTCCAGCTAGGGTTTTCAGTTAGGGTTTCAAACTAGGGTTAGGGTTTCCAGTTAGGGTTTCAAACTAGGGTTAGGGTTTCCAGCTAGGGTTTTCAGTTAGGGTTTCAAACTAGGGTTAGGGTTTCCAGCTAAGGTTTTCAGTTAGGGTTTCAAACTAGGGTTAGGGTTTCCAGCTAGGGTTTTCAGTTAGGGTTTCAAACTAGGGTTAGGGTTTCCAGTTAGGGTTTCAAACTAGGGTTAGGGTTTCCAGCTAGGGTTTTCAGTTAGGGTTTCAAACTAGGGTTAGGGTTTCCAGCTAGGGTTTTCAGTTAGGGTTTCAAACTAGGGTTAGGGTTTCCAGTTAGGGTTAGGGTTTACAGTTAGGGTTTCAAACTAGGGTTAGGGTTTTCAGTTAGGGTTTCAAACTAGGGTTAGGGTTTCCAGCTAGGGTTTTCAGCTAGGGTTAGGGTTTACAGCTAGGGTTTTCAGTTAGGGTTTCAAACTAGGGTTAGGGTTTCCAGCTAGGGTTTTCAGTTAGGGTTTCAAACTAGGGTTAGGGTTTCCAGTTAGGGTTTCAAACTAGGGTTAGGGTTTCCAGCTAGGTTTTTCAGTTAGGGTTTCAAACTAGGGTTAGGGTTTCCAGCTAAGGTTTTCAGTTAGGGTTTCAAACTAGGGTTAGGGTTTCCAGCTAGGGTTTTCAGTTAGGGTTTCAAACTAGGGTTAGGGTTTCCAGTTAGGGTTTCAAACTAGGGTTAGGGTTTCCAGCTAGGGTTTTCAGTTAGGGTTTCAAACTAGGGTTAGGGTTTCCAGCTAGGGTTTTCAGTTAGGGTTTCAAACTAGGGTTAGGGTTTCCAGCTAGGGTTTTCAGTTAGGGTTTCAAACTAGGGTTAGGGTTTCCAGTTAGGGTTTCAAACTAGGGTTAGGGTTTCCAGCTAGGGTTTTCAGTTAGGGTTTCAAACTAGGGTTATGGTTTCCAGCTAGGGTTTTCAGTTAGGGTTTCAAACTAGGGTTAGGGTTTCCAGCTAGGGTTTTCAGTTAGGGTTTCAAACTAGGGTTAGGGTTTCCAGCTAGGGTTTTCAGTTAGGGTTTCAAACTAGGGTTAGGGTTTCCAGCTAGGGTTTTCAGTTAGGGTTTCAAACTAGGGTTAGGGTTTCCAGCTAGGGTTTTCAGTTAGGGTTTCAAACTAGGGTTAGGGTTTCCAGGTAGGGTTTTCAGCTAGGGTTTCAAACTAGGGTTAGGGTTTCCAGCTAGGGTTTTCAGTTAGGGTTTCAAACTAGGGTTAGGGTTTCCAGCTAGGGTTTTCAGTTAGGGTTTCAAACTAGGGTTAGGGTTTCCAGGTAGGGTTTTCAGCTAGGGTTAGGGTTTACAGCTAGGGTTTTCAGTTAGGGTTTCAAACTAGGGTTAGGGTTTCCAGCTAGGGTTTTCAGTTAGGGTTTCAAACTAGGGTTAGGGTTTCCAGTTAGGGTTAGGGTTTACAGTTAGGGTTTCAAACTAGGGTTAGGGTTTTCAGTTAGGGTTTCAAACTAGGGTTAGGGTTTCCAGCTAGGGTTTTCAGTTAGGGTTTCAAACTAGGGTTAGGGTTTCCAGCTAGGGTTTTCAGTTAGGGTTTCAAACTAGGGTTAGGGTTTCCAGCTAGGGTTTTCAGTTAGGGTTTCAAACTAGGGTTAGGGTTTCCAGTTAGGTTTTCAAACTAGGGTTAGGGTTTCCAGCTAGGGTTTTCAGTTAGGGTTTCAAACTAGGGTTATGGTTTCCAGCTAGGGTTTTCAGTTAGGGTTTCAAACTAGGGTTAGGGTTTCCAGCTAGGGTTTTCAGTTAGGGTTTCAAACTAGGGTTAGGGTTTCCAGCTAGGGTTTTCAGTTAGGGTTTCAAACTAGGGTTAGGGTTTCCAGCTAGGGTTTTCAGTTAGGGTTTCAAACTAGGGTTAGGGTTTCCAGCTAGGGTTTTCAGTTAGGGTTTCAAACTAGGGTTAGGGTTTCCAGTTAGGGTTTCAAACTAGGGTTAGGGTTTCCAGCTAGGGTTTTCAGTTAGGGTTTCAAACTAGGGTTAGGGTTTCCAGTTAGGGTTAGGGTTTACAGTTAGGGTTTCAAACTAGGGTTAGGGTTTTCAGTTAGGGTTTCAAACTAGGGTTAGGGTTTCCAGCTAGGGTTTTCAGTTAGGGTTTCAAACTAGGGTTAGGGTTTCCAGCTAGGGTTTTCAGCTAGGGTTAGGGTTTACAGCTAGGGTTTTCAGTTAGGGTTTCAAACTAGGGTTAGGGTTTCCAGCTAGGGTTTTCAGTTAGGGTTTCAAACTAGGGTTAGGGTTTCCAGTTAGGGTTTCAAACTAGGGTTAGGGTTTCCAGCTAGGGTTTTCAGTTAGGGTTTCAAACTAGGGTTAGGGTTTCCAGCTAAGGTTTTCAGTTAGGGTTTCAAACTAGGGTTAGGGTTTCCAGCTAGGGTTTTCAGTTAGGGTTTCAAACTAGGGTTAGGGTTTCCAGTTAGGGTTTCAAACTAGGGTTAGGGTTTCCAGCTAGGGTTTTCAGTTAGGGTTTCAAACTAGGGTTAGGGTTTCCAGCTAGGGTTTTCAGTTAGGGTTTCAAACTAGGGTTAGGGTTTCCAGTTAGGGTTAGGGTTTACAGTTAGGGTTTCAAACTAGGGTTAGGGTTTTCAGTTAGGGTTTCAAACTAGGGTTAGGGTTTCCAGCTAGGGTTTTCAGCTAGGGTTAGGGTTTACAGCTAGGGTTTTCAGTTAGGGTTTCAAACTAGGGTTAGGGTTTCCAGCTAGGGTTTTCAGTTAGGGTTTCAAACTAGGGTTAGGGTTTCCAGTTAGGGTTTCAAACTAGGGTTAGGGTTTCCAGCTAGGGTTTTCAGTTAGGGTTTCAAACTAGGGTTAGGGTTTCCAGCTAAGGTTTTCAGTTAGGGTTTCAAACTAGGGTTAGGGTTTCCAGCTAGGGTTTTCAGTTAGGGTTTCAAACTAGGGTTAGGGTTTCCAGTTAGGGTTTCAAACTAGGGTTAGGGTTTCCAGCTAGGGTTTTCAGTTAGGGTTTCAAACTAGGGTTAGGGTTTCCAGCTAGGGTTTTCAGTTAGGGTTTCAAACTAGGGTTAGGGTTTCCAGCTAGGGTTTTCAGTTAGGGTTTCAAACTAGGGTTAGGGTTTCCAGTTAGGGTTTCAAACTAGGGTTAGGGTTTCCAGCTAGGGTTTTCAGTTAGGGTTTCAAACTAGGGTTATGGTTTCCAGCTAGGGTTTTCAGTTAGGGTTTCAAACTAGGGTTAGGGTTTCCAGCTAGGGTTTTCAGTTAGGGTTTCAAACTAGGGTTAGGGTTTCCAGCTAGGGTTTTCAGTTAGGGTTTCAAACTACGGTTAGGGTTTCCAGCTAGGGTTTTCAGTTAGGGTTTCAAACTAGGGTTAGGGTTTCCAGTTAGGGTTAGGGTTTACAGTTAGGGTTTCAAACTAGGGTTAGGGTTTTCAGTTAGGGTTTCAAACTAGGGTTAGGGTTTCCAGCTAGGGTTTTCAGTTAGGGTTTCAAACTAGGGTTAGGGTTTCCAGCTAGGGTTTTCAGCTAGGGTTAGGGTTTACAGCTAGGGTTTTCAGTTAGGGTTTCAAACTAGGGTTAGGGTTTCCAGCTAGGGTTTTCAGTTAGGGTTTCAAACTAGGGTTAGGGTTTCCAGTTAGGGTTTCAAACTAGGGTTAGGGTTTCCAGCTAGGGTTTTCAGTTAGGGTTTCAAACTAGGGTTAGGGTTTCCAGCTAAGGTTTTCAGTTAGGGTTTCAAACTAGGGTTAGGGTTTCCAGCTAGGGTTTTCAGTTAGGGTTTCAAACTAGGGTTAGGGTTTCCAGTTAGGGTTTCAAACTAGGGTTAGGGTTTCCAGCTAGGGTTTTCAGTTAGGGTTTCAAACTAGGGTTAGGGTTTCCAGCTAGGGTTTTCAGTTAGGGTTTCAAACTAGGGTTAGGGTTTCCAGTTAGGGTTAGGGTTTACAGTTAGGGTTTCAAACTAGGGTTAGGGTTTTCAGTTAGGGTTTCAAACTAGGGTTAGGGTTTCCAGCTAGGGTTTTCAGCTAGGGTTAGGGTTTACAGCTAGGGTTTTCAGTTAGGGTTTCAAACTAGGGTTAGGGTTTCCAGCTAGGGTTTTCAGTTAGGGTTTCAAACTAGGGTTAGGGTTTCCAGTTAGGGTTTCAAACTAGGGTTAGGGTTTCCAGCTAGGGTTTTCAGTTAGGGTTTCAAACTAGGGTTATGGTTTCCAGCTAGGGTTTTCAGTTAGGGTTTCAAACTAGGGTTAGGGTTTCCAGCTAGGGTTTTCAGTTAGGGTTTCAAACTAGGGTTAGGGTTTCCAGCTAGGGTTTTCAGTTAGGGTTTCAAACTAGGGTTAGGGTTTCCAGCTAGGGTTTTCAGTTAGGGTTTCAAACTAGGGTTAGGGTTTCCAGCTAGGGTTTTCAGTTAGGGTTTCAAACTAGGGTTAGGGTTTCCAGGTAGGGTTTTCAGCTAGGGTTTCAAACTAGGGTTAGGGTTTCCAGCTAGGGTTTTCAGTTAGGGTTTCAAACTAGGGTTAGGGTTTCCAGCTAGGGTTTTCAGTTAGGGTTTCAAACTAGGGTTAGGGTTTCCAGGTAGGGTTTTCAGCTAGGGTTAGGGTTTACAGCTAGGGTTTTCAGTTAGGGTTTCAAACTAGGGTTAGGGTTTCCAGCTAGGGTTTTCAGTTAGGGTTTCAAACTAGGGTTAGGGTTTCCAGTTAGGGTTAGGGTTTACAGTTAGGGTTTCAAACTAGGGTTAGGGTTTTCAGTTAGGGTTTCAAACTAGGGTTAGGGTTTCCAGCTAGGGTTTTCAGTTAGGGTTTCAAACTAGGGTTAGGGTTTCCAGCTAGGGTTTTCAGTTAGGGTTTCAAACTAGGGTTAGGGTTTCCAGCTAGGGTTTTCAGTTAGGGTTTCAAACTAGGGTTAGGGTTTCCAGTTAGGTTTTCAAACTAGGGTTAGGGTTTCCAGCTAGGGTTTTCAGTTAGGGTTTCAAACTAGGGTTATGGTTTCCAGCTAGGGTTTTCAGTTAGGGTTTCAAACTAGGGTTAGGGTTTCCAGCTAGGGTTTTCAGTTAGGGTTTCAAACTAGGGTTAGGGTTTCCAGCTAGGGTTTTCAGTTAGGGTTTCAAACTAGGGTTAGGGTTTCCAGCTAGGGTTTTCAGTTAGGGTTTCAAACTAGGGTTAGGGTTTCCAGTTAGGGTTTCAAACTAGGGTTAGGGTTTCCAGCTAGGGTTTTCAGTTAGGGTTTCAAACTAGGGTTAGGGTTTCCAGTTAGGGTTAGGGTTTACAGTTAGGGTTTCAAACTAGGGTTAGGGTTTTCAGTTAGGGTTTCAAACTAGGGTTAGGGTTTCCAGCTAGGGTTTTCAGTTAGGGTTTCAAACTAGGGTTAGGGTTTCCAGCTAGGGTTTTCAGCTAGGGTTAGGGTTTACAGCTAGGGTTTTCAGTTAGGGTTTCAAACTAGGGTTAGGGTTTCCAGCTAGGGTTTTCAGTTAGGGTTTCAAACTAGGGTTAGGGTTTCCAGTTAGGGTTTCAAACTAGGGTTAGGGTTTCCAGCTAGGGTTTTCAGTTAGGGTTTCAAACTAGGGTTAGGGTTTCCAGCTAAGGTTTTCAGTTAGGGTTTCAAACTAGGGTTAGGGTTTCCAGCTAGGGTTTTCAGTTAGGGTTTCAAACTAGGGTTAGGGTTTCCAGTTAGGGTTTCAAACTAGGGTTAGGGTTTCCAGCTAGGGTTTTCAGTTAGGGTTTCAAACTAGGGTTAGGGTTTCCAGCTAGGGTTTTCAGTTAGGGTTTCAAACTAGGGTTAGGGTTTCCAGTTAGGGTTAGGGTTTACAGTTAGGGTTTCAAACTAGGGTTAGGGTTTTCAGTTAGGGTTTCAAACTAGGGTTAGGGTTTCCAGCTAGGGTTTTCAGCTAGGGTTAGGGTTTACAGCTAGGGTTTTCAGTTAGGGTTTCAAACTAGGGTTAGGGTTTCCAGCTAGGGTTTTCAGTTAGGGTTTCAAACTAGGGTTAGGGTTTCCAGTTAGGGTTTCAAACTAGGGTTAGGGTTTCCAGCTAGGGTTTTCAGTTAGGGTTTCAAACTAGGGTTAGGGTTTCCAGCTAAGGTTTTCAGTTAGGGTTTCAAACTAGGGTTAGGGTTTCCAGCTAGGGTTTTCAGTTAGGGTTTCAAACTAGGGTTAGGGTTTCCAGTTAGGGTTTCAAACTAGGGTTAGGGTTTCCAGCTAGGGTTTTCAGTTAGGGTTTCAAACTAGGGTTAGGGTTTCCAGCTAGGGTTTTCAGTTAGGGTTTCAAACTAGGGTTAGGGTTTCCAGCTAGGGTTTTCAGTTAGGGTTTCAAACTAGGGTTAGGGTTTCCAGTTAGGGTTTCAAACTAGGGTTAGGGTTTCCAGCTAGGGTTTTCAGTTAGGGTTTCAAACTAGGGTTATGGTTTCCAGCTAGGGTTTTCAGTTAGGGTTTCAAACTAGGGTTAGGGTTTCCAGCTAGGGTTTTCAGTTAGGGTTTCAAACTAGGGTTAGGGTTTCCAGCTAGGGTTTTCAGTTAGGGTTTCAAACTAGGGTTAGGGTTTCCAGCTAGGGTTTTCAGTTAGGATTTCAAACTAGGGTTAGGGTTTCCAGCTAGGGTTTTCAGTTAGGGTTTCAAACTAGGGTTAGGGTTTCCAGGTAGGGTTTTCAGCTAGGGTTTCAAACTAGGGTTAGGGTTTCCAGCTAGGGTTTTCAGTTAGGGTTTCAAACTAGGGTTAGGGTTTCCAGCTAGGGTTTTCAGTTAGGGTTTCAAACTAGGGTTAGGGTTTCCAGCTAGGGTTTTCAGTTAGGGTTTCAAACTAGGGTTAGGGTTTCCAGTTAGGGTTTTCAGTTAGGGTTTCAAACTAGGGTTAGGGTTTCCAGCTAGGGTTTACAGCTAGGGTTTCAAACTAGGGTTAGGGTTTCCAGCTAGGGTTTTCAGTTAGGGTTTACAGCTAGGGTTTCAAACTAGGGTTAGGGTTTCCAGCTAGGGTTTTCAGTTAGGGTTTCAAACTAGGGTTAGGGTTTCCAGCTAGGGTTTTCAGTTAGGGTTTCAAACTAGGGTTAGGGTTTCCAGCTAGGGTTTTCAGTTAGGGTTTCAAACTAGGGTTAGAGTTTCCAGCTAGGGTTTTCAGTTAGGGTTTCAAACTAGGGTTAGGGTTTCCAGCTAGGGTTTTCAGTTAGGGTTTCAAACTAGGGTTAGGGTTTCCAGGTAGGGTTTTCAGCTAGGGTTTCAAACTAGGGTTAGGGTTTCCAGCTAGGGTTTTCAGTTAGGGTTTCAAACTAGGGTTAGGGTTTCCAGCTAGGGTTTTCAGTTAGGGTTTCAAACTAGGGTTAGGGTTTCCAGGTAGGGTTTTCAGCTAGGGTTAGGGTTTACAGCTAGGGTTTCAAACTAGGGTTAGGGTTTCCAGTTAGGGTTTCAAACTAGGGTTAGCGTTTCCAGCTAGGGTTTCAAACTAGGGTTAGGGTTTCCAGCTAGGGTTTTCAGTTAGGGTTTCAAACTAGGGTTAGGGTTTCCAGTTAGGGTTTCAAACTAGGGTTAGCGTTTCCAGCTAGGGTTTCAAACTAGGGTTAGGGTTTCCAGCTAGGAATTTCAGTTAGGGTTTCAAACTAGGGTTAGGGTTTCCAGCTAGGGTTTTCAGTTAGGGTTTCCAACTAGGGTTAGGGTTTCAAACTAGGGTTAGGTTTTCCAGCTAGGGTTTTCAGTTAGGGTTTCAAACTAGGGTTAGGGTTTCCAGCTAATGTTTTCAGTTAGGGTTTCAAACTAGGGTTAGGGTTTCCAGCTAGGGTTTTCAGTTAGGGTTTCAAACTAGGGTTAGGGTTTCCAGCTAGGGTTTTCAGTTAGGGTTTCAAACTAGGGTTAGGGTTTCCAGCTAGGGTTTTCAGTTAGGGTTTACAGCTAGGGTTTCAAACTAGGGTTAGGGTTTCCAGCTAGGGTTTTCAGTTAGGGTTTACAGCTAGGGTTTCAAACTAGGGTTAGGGTTTCCAGCTAGGGTTTCAAACTAGGGTTAGGGTTTCCAGCTAGGGTTTTCAGTTAGGGTTTAAAACTAGGGTTAGGGTTTCCAGCTAGGGTTTTCAGTTAGGGTTTCAAACTAGGGTTATGGTTTCCAGCTAGGGTTTTCAGTTAGGGTTTCAAACTAGGGTTAGGGTTTCCAGCTAGGGTTTTCAGTTAGGGTTTCAAACTAGGGTTAGGGTTTCCAGCTAGGGTTTACAGCTAGGGTTTCAAACTAGGGTTAGGGTTTCCAGCTAGGGTTTTCAGTTAGGGTTTACAGCTAGGGTTTCAAACTAGGGTTAGGGTTTCCAGCTAGGGTTTTCAGTTAGTGTTTCAAACTAGGGTTAGGGTTTCCAGCTAGGGTTTTCAGTTAGGGTTTCAAACTAGGGTTAGGGTTTCCAGCTAGGGTTTTCAGTTAGGGTTTACAGCTAGGGTTTCAAACTAGGGTTAGGGTTTCCAGCTAGGGTTTTCAGTTAGGGTTTACAGCTAGGGTTTCAAACTAGGGTTAGGGTTTCCAGCTAGGGTTTTCAGTTAGGGTTTCAAACTAGGGTTATGGTTTCCAGCTAGGGTTTTCAGTTAGGGTTTCAAACTAGGGTTAGGGTTTCCAGCTAGGGTTTTCAGTTAGGGTTTCAAACTAGGGTTAGGGTTTCCAGCTAGGGTTTTCAGTTAGGGTTTCAAACTAGGGTTATGGTTTCCAGCTAGGGTTTTCAGTTAGGGTTTCAAACTAGGGTTAGGGTTTCCAGCTAGGGTTTTCAGTTAGGGTTTCAAACTAGGGTTAGGGTTTCCAGCTAGGGTTTACAGCTAGGGTTTCAAACTAGGGTTAGGGTTTCCAGCTAGGGTTTTCAGTTAGGGTCTCAAACTAGGGTTAGGGTTTCCAGCTAGGGTTTTCAGTTAGGGTTTCAAACTAGGGTTAGGGTTTCCAGCTAGGGTTTACAGCTAGGGTTTCAAACTAGGGTTAGGGTTTCCAGCTAGGGTTTTCAGTTAGGGTTTACAGCTAGGGTTTCAAACTAGGGTTAGGGTTTCCAGCTAGGGTTTTCAGTTAGGGTTTCCAGCTAGGGTTTTCAGTTAGGGTCTCAAACTAGGGTTAGGGTTTCCAGCTAGGGTTTTCAGTTAGGGTTTCAAACTAGGGTTAGGGTTTCCAGCTAGGGTTTTCAGTTAGGGTTTCAAACTAGGGTTAGGGTTTCCAGCTAGGGTTTTCAGTTAGGGTTTCAAACTAGGGTTATGGTTTCCAGCTAGGGTTTTCAGTTAGGGTTTCAAACTAGGGTTAGGGTTTCCAGCTAGGGTTTTCAGTTAGGGTTTCAAACTAGGGTTAGGGTTTCCAGCTAGGGTTTACAGCTAGGGTTTCAAACTAGGGTTAGGGTTTCCAGCTAGGGTTTTCAGTTAGGGTTTACAGCTAGGGTTTCAAACTAGGGTTAGGGTTTCCAGCTAGGGTTTTCAGTTAGGGTTTCAAACTAGGGTTAGGGTTTCCAGCTAGGGTTTTCAGTTAGGGTTTCAAACTAGGGTTAGGGTTTCCAGCTAGGGTTTACAGCTAGGGTTTCAAACTAGGGTTAGGGTTTCCAGCTAGGGTTTTCAGTTAGGGTTTACAGCTAGGGTTTCAAACTAGGGTTAGGGTTTCCAGCTAGGGTTTTCAGTTAGGGTTTCAAACTAGGGTTAGGGTTTCCAGCTAGGGTTTTCAGTTAGGGTTTCAAACTAGGGTTAGGGTTTCCAGCTAGGGTTTTCAGTTAGGGTCTCAAACTAGGGTTAGGGTTTCCAGCTAGGGTTTTCAGTTAGGGTTTCAAACTAGGGTTAGGGTTTCCAGCTAGGGTTTTCAGTTAGGGTTTCAAACTAGGGTTAGGGTTTCCAGCTAGGGTTTTCAGTTAGGGTTTCAAACTAGGGTTAGGGTTTCCAGCTAGGGTTTACAGCTAGGGTTTCAAACTAGGGTTAGGGTTTCCAGCTAGGGTTTTCAGTTAGGGTTTCCAGCTAGGGTTTCAAACTAGGGTTAGGGTTTCCAGCTAGGGTTTTCAGTTAGGGTTTCAAACTAGGGTTAGGGTTTCCAGCTAGGGTTTTCAGTTAGGGTCTCAAACTAGGGTTAGGGTTTCCAGCTAGGGTTTTCAGTTAGGGTTTCAAACTAGGGTTAGGGTTTCCAGCTAGGGTTTACAGCTAGGGTTTCAAACTAGGGTTAGGGTTTCCAGCTAGGGTTTTCAGTTAGGGTTTCAAACTAGGGTTAGGGTTTCCAGCTAGGGTTTACAGCTAGGGTTTCAAACTAGGGTTAGGGTTTCCAGCTAGGGTTTTCAGTTAGGGTTTACAGCTAGGGTTTCAAACTAGGGTTAGGGTTTCCAGCTAGGGTTTTCAGTTAGGGTTTCCAGCTAGGGTTTTCAGTTAGGGTCTCAAACTAGGGTTAGGGTTTCCAGCTAGGGTTTTCAGTTAGGGTTTCAAACTAGGGTTAGGGTTTCCAGCTAGGGTTTTCAGTTAGGGTTTCAAACTAGGGTTAGGGTTTCCAGCTAGGGTTTTCAGTTAGGGTTTCAAACTAGGGTTAGGGTTTCCAGCTAGGGTTTTCAGTTAGGGTTTCAAACTAGGGTTAGTGTTTCCAGCTAGGGTTTTCAGTTAGGGTTTCAAACTAGGGTTAGGGTTTCCAGCTAGGGTTTTCAGTTAGGGTTTCAAACTAGGGTTAGGGTTTCCAGCTAGGGTTTTCAGTTAGGGTTTCAAACTAGGGTTAGGGTTTCCAGCTAGGGTTTTCAGTTAGGGTTTCAAACTAGGGTTAGGGTTTCCAGCTAGGGTTTTCAGTTAGGGTTTCAAACTAGGGTTAGGGTTTCCAGTTAGGGTTTCAAACTAGGGTTCGGGTTTCCAGCTAGGGTTTTCAGTTAGGGTTTCAAACTAGGGTTAGGGTTTCCAGCTAGGGTTTTCAGTTAGGGTTTCAAACTAGGGTTAGGGTTTCCAGCTAGGGTTTCCAGCTAGGGTTTCAAACTAGGGTTAGGGTTTCCAGCTAGGGTTTTCAGTTAGGGTTTCAAACTAGGGTTAGGGTTTCCAGCTAGGGTTTTCAGTTAGGGTTTCAAACTAGGGTTAGGGTTTCCAGCTAGGGTTTTCAGTTAGGGTTTCAAACTAGGGTTATGGTTTCCAGCTAGGGTTTTCAGTTAGGGTTTCAAACTAGGGTTAGGGTTTCCAGCTAGGGTTTTCAGTTAGGGTTTCAAACTAGGGTTAGGGTTTCCAGCTAGGGTTTACAGCTAGGGTTTCAAACTAGGGTTAGGGTTTCCAGCTAGGGTTTTCAGTTAGGGTTTACAGCTAGGGTTTCAAACTAGGGTTAGGGTTTCCAGCTAGGGTTTTCAGTTAGTGTTTCAAACTAGGGTTAGGGTTTCCAGCTAGGGTTTTCAGTTAGGGTTTCAAACTAGGGTTAGGGTTTCCAGCTAGGGTTTTCAGTTAGGGTTTACAGCTAGGGTTTCAAACTAGGGTTAGGGTTTCCAGCTAGGGTTTTCAGTTAGGGTTTACAGCTAGGGTTTCAAACTAGGGTTAGGGTTTCCAGCTAGGGTTTTCAGTTAGGGTTTCAAACTAGGGTTATGGTTTCCAGCTAGGGTTTTCAGTTAGGGTTTCAAACTAGGGTTAGGGTTTCCAGCTAGGGTTTTCAGTTAGGGTTTCAAACTAGGGTTAGGGTTTCCAGCTAGGGTTTTCAGTTAGGGTTTCAAACTAGGGTTATGGTTTCCAGCTAGGGTTTTCAGTTAGGGTTTCAAACTAGGGTTAGGGTTTCCAGCTAGGGTTTTCAGTTAGGGTTTCAAACTAGGGTTAGGGTTTCCAGCTAGGGTTTACAGCTAGGGTTTCAAACTAGGGTTAGGGTTTCCAGCTAGGGTTTTCAGTTAGGGTCTCAAACTAGGGTTAGGGTTTCCAGCTAGGGTTTTCAGTTAGGGTTTCAAACTAGGGTTAGGGTTTCCAGCTAGGGTTTACAGCTAGGGTTTCAAACTAGGGTTAGGGTTTCCAGCTAGGGTTTTCAGTTAGGGTTTACAGCTAGGGTTTCAAACTAGGGTTAGGGTTTCCAGCTAGGGTTTTCAGTTAGGGTTTCCAGCTAGGGTTTTCAGTTAGGGTCTCAAACTAGGGTTAGGGTTTCCAGCTAGGGTTTTCAGTTAGGGTTTCAAACTAGGGTTAGGGTTTCCAGCTAGGGTTTTCAGTTAGGGTTTCAAACTAGGGTTAGGGTTTCCAGCTAGGGTTTTCAGTTAGGGTTTCAAACTAGGGTTATGGTTTCCAGCTAGGGTTTTCAGTTAGGGTTTCAAACTAGGGTTAGGGTTTCCAGCTAGGGTTTTCAGTTAGGGTTTCAAACTAGGGTTAGGGTTTCCAGCTAGGGTTTACAGCTAGGGTTTCAAACTAGGGTTAGGGTTTCCAGCTAGGGTTTTCAGTTAGGGTTTACAGCTAGGGTTTCAAACTAGGGTTAGGGTTTCCAGCTAGGGTTTTCAGTTAGGGTTTCAAACTAGGGTTAGGGTTTCCAGCTAGGGTTTTCAGTTAGGGTTTCAAACTAGGGTTAGGGTTTCCAGCTAGGGTTTACAGCTAGGGTTTCAAACTAGGGTTAGGGTTTCCAGCTAGGGTTTTCAGTTAGGGTTTACAGCTAGGGTTTCAAACTAGGGTTAGGGTTTCCAGCTAGGGTTTTCAGTTAGGGTTTCAAACTAGGGTTAGGGTTTCCAGCTAGGGTTTTCAGTTAGGGTTTCAAACTAGGGTTAGGGTTTCCAGCTAGGGTTTTCAGTTAGGGTCTCAAACTAGGGTTAGGGTTTCCAGCTAGGGTTTTCAGTTAGGGTTTCAAACTAGGGTTAGGGTTTCCAGCTAGGGTTTTCAGTTAGGGTTTCAAACTAGGGTTAGGGTTTCCAGCTAGGGTTTTCAGTTAGGGTTTCAAACTAGGGTTAGGGTTTCCAGCTAGGGTTTACAGCTAGGGTTTCAAACTAGGGTTAGGGTTTCCAGCTAGGGTTTTCAGTTAGGGTTTCCAGCTAGGGTTTCAAACTAGGGTTAGGGTTTCCAGCTAGGGTTTTCAGTTAGGGTTTCAAACTAGGGTTAGGGTTTCCAGCTAGGGTTTTCAGTTAGGGTCTCAAACTAGGGTTAGGGTTTCCAGCTAGGGTTTTCAGTTAGGGTTTCAAACTAGGGTTAGGGTTTCCAGCTAGGGTTTACAGCTAGGGTTTCAAACTAGGGTTAGGGTTTCCAGCTAGGGTTTTCAGTTAGGGTTTACAGCTAGGGTTTCAAACTAGGGTTAGGGTTTCCAGCTAGGGTTTTCAGTTAGGGTTTCCAGCTAGGGTTTTCAGTTAGGGTCTCAAACTAGGGTTAGGGTTTCCAGCTAGGGTTTTCAGTTAGGGTTTCAAACTAGGGTTAGGGTTTCCAGCTAGGGTTTTCAGTTAGGGTTTCAAACTAGGGTTAGGGTTTCCAGCTAGGGTTTTCAGTTAGGGTTTCAAACTAGGGTTAGGGTTTCCAGCTAGGGTTTTCAGTTAGGGTTTCAAACTAGGGTTAGTGTTTCCAGCTAGGGTTTTCAGTTAGGGTTTCAAACTAGGGTTAGGGTTTCCAGCTAGGGTTTTCAGTTAGGGTTTCAAACTAGGGTTAGGGTTTCCAGCTAGGGTTTTCAGTTAGGGTTTCAAACTAGGGTTAGGGTTTCCAGCTAGGGTTTTCAGTTAGGGTTTCAAACTAGGGTTAGGGTTTCCAGCTAGGGTTTTCAGTTAGGGTTTCAAACTAGGGTTAGGGTTTCCAGTTAGGGTTTCAAACTAGGGTTCGGGTTTCCAGCTAGGGTTTTCAGTTAGGGTTTCAAACTAGGGTTAGGGTTTCCAGCTAGGGTTTTCAGTTAGGGTTTCAAACTAGGGTTAGGGTTTCCAGCTAGGGTTTACAGCTAGGGTTTCAAACTAGGGTTAGGGTTTCCAGCTAGGGTTTTCAGTTAGGGTTTCAAACTAGGGTTAGGGTTTCCAGCTAGGGTTTTCAGTTAGGGTTTCAAACTAGGGTTAGGGTTTCCAGCTAGGGTTTTCAGTTAGGGTTTCAAACTAGGGTTAGGGTTTCCAGCTAGGGTTTTCAGTTAGGGTTTCAAACTAGGGTTAGGGTTTCCAGCTAGGGTTTTCAGTTAGGGTTTCAAACTAGGGTTAGGGTTTCCAGTTAGGGTTTCAAACTAGGGTCCGGGTTTCCAGCTAGGGTTTTCAGTTAGGGTTTCAAACTAGGGTTATGGTTTCCAGCTAGGGTTTTCAGTTAGGGTTTCAAACTAGGGTTAGGGTTTCCAGCTAGGGTTTTCAGTTAGGGTTTCAAACTAGGGTTAGGGTTTCCAGTTAGGGTTTCATACTAGGGTCCGGGTTTCCAGCTAGGGTTTTCAGTTAGGGTTTCAAACTAGGGTTATGGTTTCCAGCTAGGGTTTTCAGTTAGGGTTTCAAACTAGGGTTAGGGTTTCCAGCTAGGGTTTTCAGTTAGGGTTTCAAACTAGGGTTAGGGTTTCCAGCTAGGGTTTTCAGTTAGGGTTTCAAACTAGGGTTAGGGTTTCCAGCTAGGGTTTTCAGTTAGGGTTTCAAACTAGGGTTAGGGTTTCCAGCTAGGGTTTTCAGTTAGGGTTTCAAACTAGGGTTAGGGTTTCCAGCTAGGGTTTTCAGTTAGGGTTTCAAACTAGGGTTAGGGTTTCAGTTAGGGTTTCAAACTAGGGTTAGGGTTTCCAGCTAGGGTTTTCAGTTAGGGTTTCAAACTAGGGTTAGGGTTTCAGTTAGGGTTTCAAACTAGGGTTAGGGTTTCCAGCTAGGGTTTTCAGTTAGGGTTTTAAACTAGGGTTATGGTTTCCAGCTAGGGTTTTCAGTTAGGGTTTCAAACTAGGGTTAGGGTTTCCAGCTAGGGTTTTCAGTTAGGGTTTCAAACTAGGGTTAGGGTTTCCAGCTAGGGTTTTCAGTTAGGGTTTCAAACTAGGGTTAGGGTTTCCAGCTAGGGTTTTCAGTTAGGGTTTCAAACTAGGGTTAGGGTTTCCAGCTAGGGTTTTCAGTTAGGGTTTCAAACTAGGTTTATGGTTTCCAGCTAGGGTTTTCAGTTAGGGTTTCAAACTAGGGTTAGGGTTTCAGTTAGGGTTTCAAACTAGGGTTAGGGTTTCCAGCTAGGGTTTTCAGTTAGGGTTTCAAACTAGGGTTAGGGTTTCAGTTAGGGTTTCAAACTAGGGTTAGGGTTTCCAGCTAGGGTTTTCAGTTAGGGTCTCAAACTAGGGTTAGGGTTTCCAGCTAGGGTTTTCAGTTAGGGTTTCAAACTAGGGTTAGGGTTTCCAGCTAGGGTTTTCAGTTAGGGTTTCAAACTAGGGTTAGGGTTTCCAGCTAGGGTTTTCAGTTAGGGTTTCAAACTAGGGTTAGGGTTTCCAGCTAGGGTTTACAGCTAGGGTTTCAAACTAGGGTTAGGGTTTCCAGCTAGGGTTTTCAGTTAGGGTTTCCAGCTAGGGTTTCAAACTAGGGTTAGGGTTTCCAGCTAGGGTTTTCAGTTAGGGTTTCAAACTAGGGTTAGGGTTTCCAGCTAGGGTTTTCAGTTAGGGTCTCAAACTAGGGTTAGGGTTTCCAGCTAGGGTTTTCAGTTAGGGTTTCAAACTAGGGTTAGGGTTTCCAGCTAGGGTTTACAGCTAGGGTTTCAAACTAGGGTTAGGGTTTCCAGCTAGGGTTTTCAGTTAGGGTTTACAGCTAGGGTTTCAAACTAGGGTTAGGGTTTCCAGCTAGGGTTTTCAGTTAGGGTTTCCAGCTAGGGTTTTCAGTTAGGGTCTCAAACTAGGGTTAGGGTTTCCAGCTAGGGTTTTCAGTTAGGGTTTCAAACTAGGGTTAGGGTTTCCAGCTAGGGTTTTCAGTTAGGGTTTCAAACTAGGGTTAGGGTTTCCAGCTAGGGTTTTCAGTTAGGGTTTCAAACTAGGGTTAGGGTTTCCAGCTAGGGTTTTCAGTTAGGGTTTCAAACTAGGGTTAGGGTTTCCAGCTAGGGTTTTCAGTTAGGGTTTCAAACTAGGGTTAGGGTTTCCAGCTAGGGTTTTCAGCTAGGGTTAGGGTTTACAGCTAGGGTTTTCAGTTAGGGTTTCAAACTAGGGTTAGGGTTTCCAGATAGGGTTTTCAGTTAGGGTTTCAAACTAGGGTTAGGGTTTCCAGCTAGGGTTTTCAGCTAGGGTTAGGGTTTCCAGCTAGGGTTTTCAGTTAGGGTTTCAAACTAGGGTTAGGGTTTCCAGCTAGGGTTTTCAGTTAGGGTTTCAAACTAGGGTAAGGGTTTCCAGCTAGGGTTTTCAGTTAGGGTTTCAAACTAGGGTTAGGGTTTCCAGCTAGGGTTTTCAGTTAGGGTTTCAAACTAGGGTTAGGGTTTCCAGCTAGGGTTTTCAGTTAGGGTTTCAAACTAGGGTTAGGGTTTCCAGCTAGGGTTTTCAGTTAGGGTTTCAAACTAGGTTTATGGTTTCCAGCTAGGGTTTTCAGTTAGGGTTTCAAACTAGGGTTAGGGTTTCCAGCTAGGGTTTTCAGTTAGGGTTTCAAACTAGGGTTAGGGTTTCCAGCTAGGGTTTTCAGTTAGGGTTTCAAACTAGGGTTAGGGTTTCCAGCTAGGGTTTTCAGCTAGGGTTAGGGTTTACAGCTAGGGTTTCACACTAGGGTTAGGGTTTCCAGCTAGGGTTTTCAGTTAGGGTTTCAAACCAGGGTTAGGGTTTCCAGCTAGGGTTTTCAGTTAGGGTTTCAAACTAGGGTTAGGGTTTCCAGCTAGGGTTTTCAGTTAGGGTTTCAAACTAGGGTTAGGGTTTCCAGCTAGGGTTTTCAGTTAGGGTTTCAAACTAGGGTTAGGGTTTCCAGCTAGGGTTTTCAGTTAGGGTTTAAAACTAGGGTTAGGGTTTCCAGCTAGGGTTTTCAGTTAGGGTTTCAAACTAGGGTTAGGGTTTCCAGTTAGGGTTTCAAACTAGGGTTAGCGTTTCCAGCTAGGGTTTCAAACTAGGGTTAGGGTTTCCAGCTAGGGTTTACAGCTAGGGTTTCAAACTAGGGTTAGGGTTTCCAGCTAGGGTTTTCAGTTAGGGTTTCCAGCTAGGGTTTCAAACTAGGGTTAGGGTTTCCAGCTAGGGTTTTCAGTTAGGGTTTCAAACTAGGGTTAGGGTTTCCAGCTAGGGTTTTCAGTTAGGGTCTCAAACTAGGGTTAGGGTTTCCAGCTAGGGTTTTCAGTTAGGGTTTCAAACTAGGGTTAGGGTTTCCAGCTAGGGTTTACAGCTAGGGTTTCAAACTAGGGTTAGGGTTTCCAGCTAGGGTTTTCAGTTAGGGTTTACAGCTAGGGTTTCAAACTAGGGTTAGGGTTTCCAGCTAGGGTTTTCAGTTAGGGTTTCCAGCTAGGGTTTTCAGTTAGGGTCTCAAACTAGGGTTAGGGTTTCCAGCTAGGGTTTTCAGTTAGGGTTTCAAACTAGGGTTAGGGTTTCCAGCTAGGGTTTTCAGTTAGGGTTTCAAACTAGGGTTAGGGTTTCCAGCTAGGGTTTTCAGTTAGGGTTTCAAACTAGGGTTAGGGTTTCCAGCTAGGGTTTTCAGTTAGGGTTTCAAACTAGGGTTAGTGTTTCCAGCTAGGGTTTTCAGTTAGGGTTTCAAACTAGGGTTAGGGTTTCCAGCTAGGGTTTTCAGTTAGGGTTTCAAACTAGGGTTAGGGTTTCCAGCTAGGGTTTTCAGTTAGGGTTTCAAACTAGGGTTAGGGTTTCCAGCTAGGGTTTTCAGTTAGGGTTTCAAACTAGGGTTAGGGTTTCCAGCTAGGGTTTTCAGTTAGGGTTTCAAACTAGGGTTAGGGTTTCCAGTTAGGGTTTCAAACTAGAGTTCGGGTTTCCAGCTAGGGTTTTCAGTTAGGGTTTCAAACTAGGGTTAGGGTTTCCAGCTAGGGTTTTCAGTTAGGGTTTCAAACTAGGGTTAGGGTTTCCAGCTAGGGTTTACAGCTAGGGTTTCAAACTAGGGTTAGGGTTTCCAGCTAGGGTTTTCAGTTAGGGTTTCAAACTAGGGTTAGGGTTTCCAGCTAGGGTTTTCAGTTAGGGTTTCAAACTAGGGTTAGGGTTTCCAGCTAGGGTTTTCAGTTAGGGTTTCAAACTAGGGTTAGGGTTTCCAGCTAGGGTTTTCAGTTAGGGTTTCAAACTAGGGTTAGGGTTTCCAGCTAGGGTTTTCAGTTAGGGTTTCAAACTAGGGTTAGGGTTTCCAGTTAGGGTTTCAAACTAGGGTCCGGGTTTCCAGCTAGGGTTTTCAGTTAGGGTTTCAAACTAGGGTTATGGTTTCCAGCTAGGGTTTTCAGTTAGGGTTTCAAACTAGGGTTAGGGTTTCCAGCTAGGGTTTTCAGTTAGGGTTTCAAACTAGGGTTAGGGTTTCCAGTTAGGGTTTCATACTAGGGTCCGGGTTTCCAGCTAGGGTTTTCAGTTAGGGTTTCAAACTAGGGTTATGGTTTCCAGCTAGGGTTTTCAGTTAGGGTTTCAAACTAGGGTTAGGGTTTCCAGCTAGGGTTTTCAGTTAGGGTTTCAAACTAGGGTTAGGGTTTCCAGCTAGGGTTTTCAGTTAGGGTTTCAAACTAGGGTTAGGGTTTCCAGCTAGGGTTTTCAGTTAGGGTTTCAAACTAGGGTTAGGGTTTCCAGCTAGGGTTTTCAGTTAGGGTTTCAAACTAGGGTTAGGGTTTCCAGCTAGGGTTTTCAGTTAGGGTTTCAAACTAGGGTTAGGGTTTCAGTTAGGGTTTCAAACTAGGGTTAGGGTTTCCAGCTAGGGTTTTCAGTTAGGGTTTCAAACTAGGGTTAGGGTTTCCAGCTAGGGTTTTCAGTTAGGGTTTCAAACTAGGGTTAGGGTTTCCAGGTAGGGTTTTCAGCTAGGGTTTCAAACTAGGGTTAGGGTTTCCAGCTAGGGTTTTCAGTTAGGGTTTCAAACTAGGGTTAGGGTTTCCAGCTAGGATTTTCAGTTAGGGTTTCAAACTAGGGTTAGGGTTTCCAGCTAGGGTTTTCAGCTAGGGTTAGGGTTTACAGCTAGGGTTTCACACTAGGGTTAGGGTTTCCAGCTAGGGTTTTCAGTTAGGGTTTCAAACCAGGGTTAGGGTTTCCAGCTAGGGTTTTCAGTTAGGGTTTCAAACTAGGGTTAGGGCTTCCAGCTAGGGTTTTCAGTTAGGGTTTCAAGCTAGGGTTAGGGTTTCCAGCTAGGGTTTTCAGTTAGGGTTTCAAACTAGGGTTAGGGTTTCCAGCTAGGGTTTTCAGTTAGGGTTTAAAACTAGGGTTAGGGTTTCCAGCTAGGGTTTTCAGTTAGGGTTTCAAACTAGGGTTAGGGTTTCCAGTTAGGGTTTCAAACTAGGGTTAGCGTTTCCAGCTAGGGTTTCAAACTAGGGTTAGGGTTTCCAGCTAGGGTTTTCAGTTAGGGTTTCAAACTAGGGTTAGGGTTTCCAGTTAGGGTTTCAAACTAGGGTTAGCGTTTCCAGCTAGGGTTTCAAACTAGGGTTAGGGTTTCCAGCTAGGGTTTTCAGTTAGGGTTTCAAACTAGGGTTAGGGTTTCCAGCTAGGGTTTTCAGTTAGGGTTTCAAACTAGGGTTAGGGTTTCAAACTAGGGTTAGGTTTTCCAGCTAGGGTTTTCAGTTAGGGTTTCAAACTAGGGTTAGGGTTTCCAGCTAGGGTTTTCAGTTAGGGTTTCAAACTAGGGTTAGGGTTTCCAGCTAGGGTTTTCAGTTAGGGTTTCAAACTAGGGTTAGGGTTTCCAGCTAGGGTTTTCAGTTAGGGTTTCAAACTAGGGTTAGGGTTTCCAGCTAGGGTTTTCAGCTAGGGTTAGGGTTTACAGCTAGGGTTTTCAGTTAGGGTTTCAAACTAGGGTTAGGGTTTCCAGATAGGGTTTTCAGTTAGGGTTTCAAACTAGGGTTAGGATTTCCAGCTAGGGTTTTCAGCTAGGGTTAGGGTTTCCAGCTAGGGTTTTCAGTTAGGGTTTCAAACTAGGGTTAGGGTTTCCAGCTAGGGTTTTCAGTTAGGGTTTCAAACTAGGGTAAGGGTTTCCAGCTAGGGTTTTCAGTTAGGGTTTCAAACTAGGGTTAGGGTTTCCAGCTAGGGTTTTCAGTTAGGGTTTCAAACTAGGGTTAGGGTTTCCAGCTAGGGTTTTCAGTTAGGGTTTCAAACTAGGGTTAGGGTTTCCAGCTAGGGTTTTCAGTTAGGGTTTCAAACTAGGGTTAGGGTTTCCAGCTAGGGTTTTCAGTTAGGGTCTCAAACTAGGGTTAGGGTTTCCAGCTAGGGTTTTCAGTTAGGGTTTCAAACTAGGGTTAGGGTTTCCAGCTAGGGTTTTCAGTTAGGGTTTCAAACTAGGGTTAGGGTTTCCAGCTAGGGTTTTCAGTTAGGGTTTCAAACTAGGGTTAGGGTTTCCAGCTAGGGTTTACAGCTAGGGTTTCAAACTAGGGTTAGGGTTTCCAGCTAGGGTTTTCAGTTAGGGTTTCCAGCTAGGGTTTCAAACTAGGGTTAGGGTTTCCAGCTAGGGTTTTCAGTTAGGGTTTCAAACTAGGGTTAGGGTTTCCAGCTAGGGTTTTCAGTTAGGGTCTCAAACTAGGGTTAGGGTTTCCAGCTAGGGTTTTCAGTTAGGGTTTCAAACTAGGGTTAGGGTTTCCAGCTAGGGTTTACAGCTAGGGTTTCAAACTAGGGTTAGGGTTTCCAGCTAGGGTTTTCAGTTAGGGTTTACAGCTAGGGTTTCAAACTAGGGTTAGGGTTTCCAGCTAGGGTTTTCAGTTAGGGTTTCCAGCTAGGGTTTTCAGTTAGGGTCTCAAACTAGGGTTAGGGTTTCCAGCTAGGGTTTTCAGTTAGGGTTTCAAACTAGGGTTAGGGTTTCCAGCTAGGGTTTTCAGTTAGGGTTTCAAACTAGGGTTAGGGTTTCCAGCTAGGGTTTTCAGTTAGGGTTTCAAACTAGGGTTAGGGTTTCCAGCTAGGGTTTTCAGTTAGGGTTTCAAACTAGGGTTAGGGTTTCCAGCTAGGGTTTTCAGTTAGGGTTTCAAACTAGGGTAAGGGTTTCCAGCTAGGGTTTTCAGCTAGGGTTAGGGTTTACAGCTAGGGTTTTCAGTTAGGGTTTCAAACTAGGGTTAGGGTTTCCAGATAGGGTTTTCAGTTAGGGTTTCAAACTAGGGTTAGGGTTTCCAGCTAGGGTTTTCAGCTAGGGTTAGGGTTTCCAGCTAGGGTTTTCAGTTAGGGTTTCAAACTAGGGTTAGGGTTTCCAGCTAGGGTTTTCAGTTAGGGTTTCAAACTAGGGTTAGGGTTTCCAGCTAGGGTTTTCAGTTAGGGTTTCAAACTAGGGTTAGGGTTTCCAGCTAGGGTTTTCAGTTAGGGTTTCAAACTAGGGTTAGGGTTTCCAGCTAGGGTTTTCAGTTAGGGTTTCAAACTAGGGTTAGGGTTTCCAGCTAGGGTTTTCAGCTAGGGTTAGGGTTTACAGCTAGGGTTTCACACTAGGGTTAGGGTTTCCAGCTAGGGTTTTCAGTTAGGGTTTCAAACCAGGGTTAGGGTTTCCAGCTAGGGTTTTCAGTTAGGGTTTCAAACTAGGGTTAGGGTTTCCAGCTAGGGTTTTCAGTTAGGGTTTCAAACTAGGGTTAGGGTTTCCAGCTAGGGTTTTCAGTTAGGGTTTCAAACTAGGGTTAGGGTTTCCAGCTAGGGTTTTCAGTTAGGGTTTCAAACTAGGGTTAGGGTTTCCAGCTAGGGTTTTCAGTTAGGGTTTCAAACTAGGGTTAGGGTTTCCAGTTAGGGTTTCAAACTAGTGTTAGCGTTTCCAGCTAGGGTTTCAAACTAGGGTTAGGGTTTCCAGCTAGGGTTTTCAGTTAGGGTTTCAAACTAGGGTTAGGGTTTCCAGTTAGGGTTTCAAACTAGGGTTAGCGTTTCCAGCTAGGGTTTCAAACTAGGGTTAGGGTTTCCAGCTAGGGTTTTCAGTTAGGGTTTCAAACTAGGGTTAGGGTTTCCAGCTAGGGTTTTCAGTTAGGGTTTCAAACTAGGGTTAGGGTTTCAAACTAGGGTTAGGGTTTCCAGCTAGGGTTTTCAGTTAGGGTTTACAGCTAGGGTTAGGGTTTCCAGCTAGGGTTTTCAGTTAGGGTTTCAAACTAGGGTTAGGGTTTCCAGCTAGGGTTTTCAGTTAGGGTTTCAAACTAGGGTTAGGGTTTCCAGCTAGGGTTTTCAGTTAGGGTTTCAAACTAGGGTTAGGGTTTCCAGCTAGGGTTTTCAGCTAGGGTTAGGGTTTACAGCTAGGGTTTTCAGTTAGGGTTTCAAACTAGGGTTAGGGTTTCCAGCTAGGGTTTTCAGTTAGGGTTTCAAACTAGGGTTAGGGTTTCCAGCTAGGGTTTTCAGTTAGGGTTTCAAACTAGGGTTAGGGTTTCCAGCTAGGGTTTTCAGTTAGGGTTTCAAACTAGGGTTAGGGTTTCCAGTTAGGGTTTCAAACTAGGGTTCGGGTTTCCAGCTAGGGTTTTCAGTTAGGGTTTCAAACTAGGGTTAGGGTTTCCAGTTAGGGTTTCAAACTAGGGTTAGGGTTTCCAGCTAGGGTTTTCAGTTAGGGTTTCAAACTAGGGTTAGGGTTTCCAGCTAGGGTTTTCAGTTAGGGTTTCAAACTAGGGTTAGGGTTTCCAGCTAGGGTTTTCAGTTAGGGTTTCAAACTAGGGTTAGGGTTTCCAGGTAGGGTTTTCAGCTAGGGTTAGGGTTTACAGCTAGGGTTTCAAACTAGGGTTAGGGTTTCCAGCTAGGGTTTACAGCTAGGGTTTCAAACTAGGGTTAGGGTTTCCAGCTAGGGTTTTCAGTTAGGGTTTACAGCTAGGGTTTCAAACTAGGGTTAGGGTTTCCAGCTAGGGTTTTCAGTTAGGGTTTCAAACTAGGGTTAGGGTTTCCAGCTAGGGTTTTCAGTTAGGGTTTCAAACTAGGGTTAGGGTTTCCAGCTAGGGTTTTCAGTTACGGTTTCAAACTAGGGTTAGGGTTTCCAGCTAGGGTTTTCAGTTAGGGTTTCAAACTAGGGTTAGGGTTTCCAGCTAGGGTTCTCAGTTAGGGTTTCAAACTAGGGTTAGGGTTTACAGCTAGGGTTTCAAACTAGGGTTAGGGTTTCCAGTTAGGGTTTCAAACTAGGGTTAGCGTTTCCAGCTAGGGTTTCAAACTAGGGTTAGGATTTCCAGCTAGGGTTTTCAGTTAGGGTTTCAAACTAGGGTTAGGGTTTCCAGTTAGGGTTTCAAACTAGGGTTAGCGTTTCCAGCTAGGGTTTCAAACTAGGGTTAGGGTTTCCAGCTAGGAATTTCAGTTAGGGTTTCAAACTAGGGTTAGGGTTTCCAGCTAGGGTTTTCAGTTAGGGTTTCCAACTAGGGTTAGGGTTTCAAACTAGGGTTAGGTTTTCCAGCTAGGGTTTTCAGTTAGGGTTTCAAACTAGGGTTAGGGTTTCCAGCTAGGGTTTTCAGTTAGGGTTTCAAACTAGGGTTAGGGTTTCCAGCTAGGGTTTTCAGTTAGGGTTTCAAACTAGGGTTAGGGTTTCCAGCTAGGGTTTTCAGTTAGGGTTTCAAACTAGGGTTAGGGTTTCCAGCTAGGGTTTTCAGTTAGGGTTTCAAACTAGGGTTAGGGTTTCCAGCTAGGGTTTTCAGTTAGGGTTTCAAACTAGGGTTAGGGTTTCCAGCTAGGGTTTTCAGCTAGGGTTAGGGTTTACAGCTAGGGTTTTCAGTTAGGGTTTCAAACTAGGGTTAGGGTTTCCAGCTAGGGTTTTCAGTTAGGGTTTCAAACTAGGGTTAGGGTTTCCAGCTAGGGTTTTCAGTTAGGGTTTCAAACTAGGGTTAGGGTTTCCAGCTAGGGTTTTCAGTTAGGGTTTCAAACTAGGGTTAGGGTTTCCAGCTAGGGTTTTCAGCTAGGGTTAGGGTTTACAGCTAGGGTTTTCAGTTAGGGTTTCAAACTAGGGTTAGGGTTTCCAGCTAGGGTTTTCAGTTAGGGTTTCAAACTAGGGTTATGGTTTCCAGCTAGGGTTTTCAGTTAGGGTTTCAAACTAGGGTTAGGGTTTCCAGCTAGGGTTTTCAGTTAGGGTTTCAAACTAGGGTTAGGGTTTCCAGCTAGGGTTTTCAGTTAGGGTTTCAAACTAGGGTTAGGGTTTCCAGCTAGGGTTTTCAGTTAGGGTTTCAAACTAGGGTTAGGGTTTCCAGCTAGGGTTTTCAGTTAGGGTTTCAAACTAGGGTTAGGGTTTCCAGCTAGGGTTTTCAGCTAGGGTTAGGGTTTACAGCTAGGGTTTCAAACTAGGGTTAGGGTTTCCAGCTAGGGTTTTCAGTTAGGGTTTCAAACTAGGGTTAGGGTTTCAAACTAGGGTTAGGGTTTCCAGCTAGGGTTTTCAGTTAGGGTTTCAAACTAGGGTTAGGGTTTCCAGCTAGGGTTTTCAGTTAGGGTTTCAAACTAGGGTTAGGGTTTCCAGCTAGGGTTTTCAGTTAGGGTTTCAAACTAGGGTTAGGGTTTCCAGCTAGGGTTTTCAGTTAGGGTTTCAAACTAGGGTTAGGGTTTCCAGTTAGGGTTTCAAACTAGGGTTAGGGTTTCCAGCTAGGGTTTTCAGTTAGGGTTTCAAACTAGGGTTAGGGTTTCCAGTTAGGGTTTCAAACTAGGGTTAGGGTTTCCAGCTAGGGTTTTCAGTTAGGGTTTCAAACTAGGGTTAGGGTTTCCAGCTAGGGTTTTCAGTTAGGGTTTCAAACTAGGGTTAGGGTTTCCAGGTAGGGTTTTCAGCTAGGGTTAGGGTTTACAGCTAGGGTTTCAAACTAGGGTTAGGGTTTCCAGCTAGGGTTTTCAGTTAGGGTTTCAAACCAGGGTTAGGGTTTCCAGCTAGGGTTTTCAGTTAGGGTTTCAAACCAGGGTTAGCGTTTCCAGCTAGGGTTTCAAACTAGGGTTAGGGTTTCCAGCTAGGGTTTTCAGTTAGGGTTTCAAACTAGGGTTAGGGTTTACAGCTAGGGTTTTCAGTTAGGGTTTCAAACTAGGGTTAGGGTTTCAAACTAGGGTTAGGTTTTCCAGCTAGGGTTTTCAGTTAGGGTTTCAAACTAGGGTTAGGGTTTCCAGCTAGGGTTTTCAGTTAGGGTTTCAAACTAGGGTTAGGGTGTCCAGCTAGGGTTTTCAGTTAGGGTTTCAAACTAGGGTTAGGGTTTCCAGCTAGGGTTTTCAGTTAGGGTTTCAAACTAGGGTTAGGGTTTCCAGTTAGGGTTTCAAACTAGGGTTATGGTTTCCAGCTAGGGTTTTCAGTTAGGGTTTCAAACTAGGGTTAGGGTTTACAGCTAGGGTTTCAAACTAGGGTTAGGGTTTCCAGCTAGGGTTTTCAGTTAGGGTTTCAAACTAGGGGTAGGGTTTCCAGCTAGGGTTTTCAGTTAGGGTTTCAAACTAGGGTTAGGGTTTACAGCTAGGGTTTTCAGTTAGGGTTTCAAACTACGGTTAGGGTTTCAAACTAGGGTTAGGTTTTCCAGCTAGGGTTTTCAGTTAGGGTTTCAAACTAGGGTTAGGGTTTCCAGCTAGGGTTTTCAGTTAGGGTTTCAAACTAGGGTTAGGGTTTCCAGCTAGGGTTTTCAGTTAGGGTTTCAAACTAGGGTTAGGGTTTCCAGCTAGGGTTTTCAGTTAGGGTTTCAAACTAGGGTTAGGGTTTCCAGCTAGGGTTTTCAGTTAGGGTTTCAAACTAGGGTTAGGGTTTCCAGTTAGGGTTTCAAACTAGGGTTAGGGTTTCCAGCTAGGGTTTTCAGTTAGGGTTTCAAACTAGGGTTAGGGTTTCCAGCTAGGGTTTTCAGTTAGGGTTTCAAACTAGGGTTAGGGTTTCCAGGTAGGGTTTTCAGCTAGGGTTTCAAACTAGGGTTAGGGTTTCCAGTTAGGGTTTCAAACTAGGGTTAGGGTTTCCAAATAGGGTTTTCAGTTAGGGTTTCAAACTACGGTTAGGGTTTCAAACTAGGGTTAGGTTTTCCAGCTAGGGTTTTCAGTTAGGGTTTCAAACTAGGGTTAGGGTTTCCAGCTAGGGTTTTCAGTTAGGGTTTCAAACTAGGGTTAGGGTTTCCAGCTAGGGTTTTCAGTTAGGGTTTCAAACTAGGGTTAGGGTTTCCAGCTAGGGTTTTCAGTTAGGGTTTCAAACTAGGGTTAGGGTTTCCAGCTAGGGTTTTCAGTTAGGGTTTCAAACTAGGGTTAGGGTTTCCAGTTAGGGTTTCAAACTAGGGTTAGGGTTTCCAGCTAGGGTTTTCAGTTAGGGTTTCAAACTAGGGTTAGGGTTTCCAGCTAGGGTTTTCAGTTAGGGTTTCAAACTAGGGTTAGGGTTTCCAGGTAGGGTTTTCAGCTAGGGTTAGGGTTTACAGCTAGGGTTTCAAACTAGGGTTAGGGTTTCCAGCTAGGGTTTTCAGTTAGGGTTTCAAACCAGGGTTAGGGTTTCCAGCTAGGGTTTTCAGTTAGGGTTTCAAACCAGGGTTAGCGTTTCCAGCTAGGGTTTCAAACTAGGGTTAGGGTTTCCAGCTAGGGTTTTCAGTTAGGGTTTCAAACTAGGGTTAGGGTTTACAGCTAGGGTTTTCAGTTAGGGTTTCAAACTAGGGTTAGGGTTTCAAACTAGGGTTAGGTTTTCCAGCTAGGGTTTTCAGTTAGGGTTTCAAACTAGGGTTAGGGTTTCCAGCTAGGGTTTTCAGTTAGGGTTTCAAACTAGGGTTAGGGTGTCCAGCTAGGGTTTTCAGTTAGGGTTTCAAACTAGGGTTAGGGTTTCCAGCTAGGGTTTTCAGTTAGGGTTTCAAACTAGGGTTAGGGTTTCCAGCTAGGGTTTTCAGTTAGGGTTTCAAACTAGGGTTAGGGTTTCCAGCTAGGGTTTTCAGTTAGGGTTTCAAACTAGGGTTAGGGTTTCCAGCTCGGGTTTTCAGTTAGGGTTTCAAACTAGGGTTAGGGTTTCCAGCTAGGGTTTTCAGTTAGGGTTTCAAACTAGGGTTAGGTTTTCCAGCTAGGGTTTTCAGTTAGGGTTTCAAGCTAGGGTTAGGGTTTCCAGCTAGGGTTTTCAGTTAGGGTTTCAAACTAGGGTTAGGGTTTCAAGTTTGGGTTTCAAACTAGGGTTAGGGTTTCCAGCTAGGGTTTTCAGTTAGGGTTTCAAACTAGGGTTATGGTTTCCAGCTAGGGTTTTCAGTTAGGGTTTCAAACTAGGGTTAGCGTTTCCAGCTAGGGTTTTCAGTTAGGGTTTCAAACTAGGGTTAGGGTTTCCAGCTAGGGTTTTCAGTTAGGGTTTCAAACTAGGGTTAGGGTTTCCAGCTAGGGTTTCAAACTAGGGTTAGGGTTTCCAGCTAGGGTTTTCAGTTAGGGTTTCAAACTAGGGTTAGGTTTTCCAGCTAGGGTTTTCAGTTAGGGTTTCAAGCTAGGGTTAGGGTTTCCAGCTAGGGTTTTCAGTTAGGGTTTCAAACTAGGGTTAGGGTTTCCAGTTTGGGTTTCAAACTAGGGTTAGGGTTTCCAGCTAGGGTTTTCAGTTAGGGTTTCAAACTAGGGTTATGGTTTCCAGCTAGGGTTTTCAGTTAGGGTTTCAAACTAGGGTTAGCGTTTCCAGCTAGGGTTTTCAGTTAGGGTTTCAAACTAGGGTTAGGGTTTCCAGCTAGGGTTTTCAGTTAGGGTTTCAAACTAGGGTTAGGGTTTCCAGCTAGGGTTTCAAACTAGGGTTAGGGTTTCCAGCTAGGGTTTTCAGTTAGGGTTTCCAGCTAGGGTTTTCAGTTAGGGTTTACAGCTAGGGTTTCAAACTAGGGTTAGGGTTTCCAGCTAGGGTTTTCAGTTAGGGTTTCAAACTAGGGTTAGGGTTTCCAGCTAGGGTTTTCAGTTAGGGTTTCAAACTAGGGTTAGGGTTTCCAGCTAGGGTTTTCAGCTAGGGTTAGGGTTTATAGCTAGGGTTTTCAGTTAGGGTTTCAAACTAGGGTTAGGGTTTCCAGCTAGGGTTTTCAGTTAGGGTTTCAAACTAGGGTTAGGGTTTCCAGCTAGGGTTTTCAGTTAGGGTTTCAAACTAGGGTTAGGGTTTCCAGCTAGGGTTTTCAGTTAGGGTTTCAAACTAGGGTTAGGGTTTCCAGCTAGGGTTTTCAGTTAGGGTTTCAAACTAGGGTTAGGGTTTCCAGCTAGGGTTTTCAGCTAGGGTTAGGGTTTACAGCTAGAGTTTCAAACTAGGGTTAGGGGTTCCAGCTAGGGTTTTCAGTTAGGGTTTCAAACTAGGGTTAGGGTTTCCAGCTAGGGTTTTCAGTTAGGGTTTCAAACTAGGGTTAGGGTTTCCAGCTAGGGTTTTAAGTTAGGGTTTCAAACTAGGGTTAGGGTTTCCAGCTAGGGTTTTCAGTTAGGGTTTCAAACTAGGGTTAGGGTTTCCAGCTAGGGTTTTCAGTTAGGGTTTCAAACTAGGGTTAGGGTTTCCAGTTAGGGTTTCAAACTAGGGTTAGCGTTTCCAGCTAGGGTTTCAAACTAGGGTTAGGGTTTCCAGCTAGGGTTTTCAGTTAGGGTTTACAGCTAGGGTTTCAAACTAGGGTTAGGGTTCCCAGCTAGGGTTTTCAGTTAGGGTTTCAAACTAGGGTTAGGGTTTCCAGCTACGGTTTTCAGTTAGGGTTTCAAACTAGGGTTAGGGTTTCCAGCTAGGGTTTTCAGTTAGGGTTTCAAACTAGGGTTAGGGTTTCCAGCTAGGGTTTTCAGTTAGGGTTTCAAACTAGGGTTAGGGTTTCCAGTTAGGGTTTCAAACTAGGGTTAGCGTTTCCAGCTAGGGTTTCAAACTAGGGTTAGGGTTTCCAGCTAGGGTTTTCAGTTAGGGTTTACAGCTAGGGTTTCAAACTAGGGTTAGGGTTTCCAGCTAGGGTTTTCAGTTAGGGTTTCAAACTAGGGTTAGGGTTTCCAGCTAGGGTTTTCAGTTAGGGTCTCAAACTAGGGTTAGGGTTTCCAGCTAGGGTTTTCAGTTAGGGTTTCAAACTAGGGTTAGGGTTTCCAGCTAGGGTTTTCAGTTAGGGTTTCAAACTAGGGTTAGGGTTTCCAGTTAGGGTTTCAAACTAGGGTTAGGGTTTCCAGCTAGGGTTTTCAGTTAGGGTTTCAAACTAGGGTTAGGGTTTCCAGCTAGGGTTTTCAGTTAGGGTTTCAAACTAGGGTTAGGGTTTCCAGGTAGGGTTTTCAGTTAGGGTCTCAAACTAGGGTTAGGGTTTCCAGCTAGGATTTTCAGTTAGGGTTTCAAACTAGGGTTAGGGTTTACAGCTAGGGTTTTCAGTTAGGGTTTCAAACTAGGGTTAGGGTTTCAAACTAGGGTTAGGTTTTCCAGCTAGGGTTTTCAGTTAGGGTTTCAAACTAGGGTTAGGGTTTCAAACTAGGGTTAGGTTTTCCAGCTAGGGTTTTCAGTTAGGGTTTCAAACTAGGGTTAGGGTTTCCAGCTAGGGTTTTCAGTTAGGGTTTCAAACTAGGGTTAGGGTTTCCAGCTAGGGTTTTCAGTTAGGGTTTCAAACTAGGGTTAGGGTTTCCAGCTAGGGTTTTCAGTTAGGGTTTCAAACTAGGGTTAGGGTTTCCAGCTCGGGTTTTCAGTTAGGGTTTCAAACTAGGGTTAGGGTTTACAGCTAGGGTTTTCAGTTAGGGTTTCAAACTAGGGTTAGGGTTTCCAGCTAGGGTTTTCAGTTAGGGTTTCAAACTAGGGTTAGGGTTTCCAGCTAGGGTTTTCAGTTAGGGTTTCAAACTAGGGTTAGGGTTTCCAGCTAGGGTTTTCAGTTAGGGTTTCAAACTAGGGTTAGGGTTTCCAGCTAGGGTTTTCAGTTAGGGTTTCAAACTAGGGTTAGGGTTTCCAGCTAGGGTTTTCAGCTAGGGTTAGGGTTTACAGCTAGAGTTTCAAACTAGGGTTAGGGGTTCCAGCTAGGGTTTTCAGTTAGGGTTTCAAACTAGGGTTAGGGTTTCCAGCTAGGGTTTTCAGTTAGGGTTTCAAACTAGGGTTAGGGTTTCCAGCTAGGGTTTTAAGTTAGGGTTTCAAACTAGGGTTAGGGTTTCCAGCTAGGGTTTTCAGTTAGGGTTTCAAACTAGGGTTAGGGTTTCCAGCTAGGGTTTTCAGTTAGGGTTTCAAACTAGGGTTAGGGTTTCCAGTTAGGGTTTCAAACTAGGGTTAGCGTTTCCAGCTAGGGTTTCAAACTAGGGTTAGGGTTTCCAGCTAGGGTTTTCAGTTAGGGTTTACAGCTAGGGTTTCAAACTAGGGTTAGGGTTCCCAGCTAGGGTTTTCAGTTAGGGTTTCAAACTAGGGTTAGGGTTTCCAGCTACGGTTTTCAGTTAGGGTTTCAAACTAGGGTTAGGGTTTCCAGCTAGGGTTTTCAGTTAGGGTTTCAAACTAGGGTTAGGGTTTCCAGCTAGGGTTTTCAGTTAGGGTTTCAAACTAGGGTTAGGGTTTCCAGTTAGGGTTTCAAACTAGGGTTAGCGTTTCCAGCTAGGGTTTCAAACTAGGGTTAGGGTTTCCAGCTAGGGTTTTCAGTTAGGGTTTACAGCTAGGGTTTCAAACTAGGGTTAGGGTTTCCAGCTAGGGTTTTCAGTTAGGGTTTCAAACTAGGGTTAGGGTTTCCAGCTAGGGTTTTCAGTTAGGGTCTCAAACTAGGGTTAGGGTTTCCAGCTAGGGTTTTCAGTTAGGGTTTCAAACTAGGGTTAGGGTTTCCAGCTAGGGTTTTCAGTTAGGGTTTCAAACTAGGGTTAGGGTTTCCAGTTAGGGTTTCAAACTAGGGTTAGGGTTTCCAGCTAGGGTTTTCAGTTAGGGTTTCAAACTAGGGTTAGGGTTTCCAGCTAGGGTTTTCAGTTAGGGTTTCAAACTAGGGTTAGGGTTTCCAGGTAGGGTTTTCAGTTAGGGTCTCAAACTAGGGTTAGGGTTTCCAGCTAGGATTTTCAGTTAGGGTTTCAAACTAGGGTTAGGGTTTACAGCTAGGGTTTTCAGTTAGGGTTTCAAACTAGGGTTAGGGTTTCAAACTAGGGTTAGGTTTTCCAGCTAGGGTTTTCAGTTAGGGTTTCAAACTAGGGTTAGGGTTTCAAACTAGGGTTAGGTTTTCCAGCTAGGGTTTTCAGTTAGGGTTTCAAACTAGGGTTAGGGTTTCCAGCTAGGGTTTTCAGTTAGGGTTTCAAACTAGGGTTAGGGTTTCCAGCTAGGGTTTTCAGTTAGGGTTTCAAACTAGGGTTAGGGTTTCCAGCTAGGGTTTTCAGTTAGGGTTTCAAACTAGGGTTAGGGTTTCCAGCTCGGGTTTTCAGTTAGGGTTTCAAACTAGGGTTAGGGTTTACAGCTAGGGTTTTCAGTTAGGGTTTCAAACTAGGGTTAGGGTTTCCAGCTAGGGTTTTCAGTTAGGGTTTCAAACTAGGGTTAGGGTTTCCAGCTAGGGTTTTCAGTTAGGGTTTCAAACTAGGGTTAGGGTTTCCAGCTAGGGTTTTCAGTTAGGGTTTCAAACTAGGGTTAGGGTTTTCAGTTAGGGTTTCAAACTAGGGTTAGCGTTTCCAGCTAGGGTTTCAAACTAGGGTTAGGGTTTCCAGCTAGGGTTTTCAGTTAGGGTTTACAGCTAGGGTTTCAAACTAGGGTTAGGGTTTCCAGCTAGGGTTTTCAGTTAGGGTTTCAAACTAGGGTTAGGGTTTCCAGCTAGGGTTTTCAGTTAGGGTTTCAAACTAGGGTTAGGGTTTCCAGGTAGGGTTTTCAGCTAGGGTTTTCAGTTAGGGTTTCAAACTAGGGTTAGGGTTTCCAGCTAGGGTTTTCAGTTAGGGTTTCAAACTAGGGTTAGGGTTTCCAGCTAGGGTTTTCAGTTAGGGTTTACAGCTAGGGTTTCAAACTAGGGTTAGGGTTTCCAGCTAGGGTTTTCAGTTAGGGTTTCAAACTAGGGTTAGGGTTTCCAGCTAGGGTTTTCAGCTAGGATTAGGGTTTACAGCTAGGGTTTCAAACTAGGGTTAGGGTTTCCAGCTAGGGTTTTCAGTTAGGGTTTCAAACTAGGGTTAGGGTTTCCAGCTAGGGTTTTCAGTTAGGGTTTCAAACTAGGGTTAGGGTTTCCAGTTAGGGTTTTAAACTAGGGTTAGGGTTTCCAGCTAGGGTTTTCAGTTAGGGTTTCAAACTAGGGTTAGGGTTTCCAGCTAGGGTTTTCAGTTAGGGTTTCAAACTAGGGTTAGGGTTTCCAGCTAGGGTTTTCAGTTAGGGTTTCAAACTAGGGTTAGGGTTTCCAGCTAGGGTTTTCAGTTAGGGTTTCAAACTAGGGTTAGGGTTTCCAGCTAGGGTTTTCAGTTAGGGTTTCAAACTAGGGTTAGGGTTTCCAGCTAGGTTTTTCAGTTAGGGTTTCAAACTAGGGTTAGGGTTTCCAGCTAGGGTTTTCAGTTAGGGTTTCAAACTAGGGTTAGGGTTTCCAGTTAGGGTTTCAAACTAGGGTTAGGGTTTCCAGCTAGGGTTTTCAGTTAGGGTTTCAAACTAGGGTTAGGGTTTCCAGCTAGGGTTTTCAGCTAGGGTTAGGGTTTACAGCTAGGGTTTCAAACTAGGGTTAGGGTTTCCAGCTAGGGTTTTCAGTTAGGGTTTCAAACTAGGGTTAGGGTTTCCAGCTAGGGTTTTCAGTTAGGGTTTCAAACTAGGGTTAGGGTTTCCAGCTAGGGTTTTCAGTTAGGGTTTCAAACTAGGGTTAGGGTTTCCAGCTAGGGTTTCAAACTAGGGTTAGGGTTTCCAGCTCGGGTTTTCAGTTAGGGTTTCAAACTAGGGTTAGGGTTTCCAGTTAGGGTTTTCAGTTAGGGTTTCAAACTAGGGTTAGGGTTTCCAGTTAGGGTTTCAAACTAGGGTTCGGGTTTCCAGCAAGGGTTTTCAGTTAGGGTTTCAAACTAGGGTTAGGGTTTCCAGCTAGGGTTTTCAGTTAGGGTTTCAAACTAGGGTTAGGGTTTCCAACTAGGGTTTTCAGTTAGGGTTTCAAACTAGGGTTAGGGTTTCCAGCTCGGGTTTTCAGTTAGGGTTTCAAACTAGGGTTAGGGTTTCCAGTTAGGGTTTCAAACTAGGGTTCGGGTTTCCAGTTAGGGTTTCAAACTAGGGTTAGGGTTTCCAGCTAGGGTTTTCAGTTAGGGTTTCAAACTAGGTTTATGGTTTCCAGCTAGGGTTTTCAGTTAGGGTTTCAAACTAGGGTTAGGGTTTCCAGCTAGGGTTTTCAGTTAGGGTTTCAAACTAGGGTTAGGGTTTCCAGCTAGGGTTTTCAGTTAGGGTTTCAAACTAGGGTTAGGGTTTCCAGCTAGGGTTTTCAGTTAGGGTTAGGGTTTACAGCTAGGGTTTTCAGTTAGGGTTTCAAACTAGGGTTAGGGTTTCCAGCTAGGGTTTTCAGTTAGGGTTTCAAACTAGGGTTAGGGTTTCCAGCTAGGGTTTTCAGTTAGGGTTTCAAACTAGGGTTAGGGTTTCCAGCTAGGGTTTTCAGTTAGGGTTTCAAACTAGGGTTAGGGTTTCCAGCTAGGGTTTTCAGTTAGGGTTTCAAACTAGGGTTAGGGTTTCCAGCTAGGGTTTTCAGTTAGGGTTTCAAACTAGGGTTAGAGTTTCCAGCTAGGGTTTTCAGTTAGGGTTTCAAACTAGGGTTAGGGTTTCCAGCTAGGGTTTTCAGTTAGGGTTTCAAACTAGGGTTAGGGTTTCCAGCTAGGGTTTTCAGTTAGGGTTTCAAACTAGGGTTAGGGTTTCCAGCTAGGGTTTTCAGTTAGGGTTTCAAACTAGGGTTAGGGTTTCCAGCTAGGGTTTTCAGTTAGGGTTTCAAACTAGGGTTAGGGTTTCCAGCTAGGGTTTTCAGTTAGGGTTTCAAACTAGGGTTAGGGTTTTCAGTTAGGGTTTCAAACTAGGGTTAGGGTTTCCAGCTAGGGTTTTCAGTTAGGATTTCAAACTAGGGTTAGGGTTTCCAGTTAGGGTTTCAAACTAGGGTTAGGGTTTCCAGCTAGGGTTTTCAGTTAGGGTTTCAAACTAGGGTTAGGGTTTCCAGCTAGGGTTTTCAGTTAGGGTTTCAAACTAGGGTTAGGGTTTCCAGCTAGGGTTTTCAGTTAGGGTTTCAAACTAGGGTTAGGGTTTCCAGCTAGGGTTTTCAGTTAGGGTTTCAAACTAGGGTTAGGGTTTCCAGCTAGGGTTTTAAGTTAGGGTTTCAAACTAGGGTTAGGGTTTCCAGCTAGGGTTTTCAGTTAGGGTTTCAAACTAGGGTTAGGGTTTCCAGCTAGGGTTTTCAGTTAGGGTTTCAAACTAGGGTTAGGGTTTCCAGTTAGGGTTTCAAACTAGGGTTAGCGTTTCCAGCTAGGGTTTCAAACTAGGGTTAGGGTTTCCAGCTAGGGTTTTCAGTTAGGGTTTACAGCTAGGGTTTCAAACTAGGGTTAGGGTTCCCAGCTAGGGTTTTCAGTTAGGGTTTCAAACTAGGGTTAGGGTTTCCAGCTACGGTTTTCAGTTAGGGTTTCAAACTAGGGTTAGGGTTTCCAGCTAGGGTTTTCAGTTAGGGTTTCAAACTAGGGTTAGGGTTTCCAGCTAGGGTTTTCAGTTAGGGTTTCAAACTAGGGTTAGGGTTTCCAGTTAGGGTTTCAAACTAGGGTTAGCGTTTCCAGCTAGGGTTTCAAACTAGGGTTAGGGTTTCCAGCTAGGGTTTTCAGTTAGGGTTTACAGCTAGGGTTTCAAACTAGGGTTAGGGTTTCCAGCTAGGGTTTTCAGTTAGGGTTTCAAACTAGGGTTAGGGTTTCCAGCTAGGGTTTTCAGTTAGGGTCTCAAACTAGGGTTAGGGTTTCCAGCTAGGGTTTTCAGTTAGGGTTTCAAACTAGGGTTAGGGTTTCCAGTTAGGGTTTCAAACTAGGGTTAGCGTTTCCAGCTAGGGTTTCAAACTAGGGTTAGTGTTTCCAGCTAGGGTTTTCAGTTAGGGTTTACAGCTAGGGTTTCAAACTAGGGTTAGGGTTTCCAGCTAGGGTTTTCAGTTAGGGTTTACAGCTAGGGTTTCAAACTAGGGTTAGGGTTTCCAGCTAGGGTTTTCAGTTAGGGTTTCAAACTAGGGTTAGGGTTTCCAGCTAGGGTTTTCAGTTAGGGTTTCAAACTAGGGTTAGGGTTTCCAGCTAGGGTTTTCAGTTAGGGTTTCAAACTAGGGTTAGGGTTTCCAGGTAGGGTTTTCAGCTAGGGTTTCAAACTAGGGTTAGGGTTTCCAGCTAGGGTTTTCAGTTAGGGTTTCAAACTAGGGTTAGGGTTTCCAGGTAGGGTTTTCAGCTAGGGTTAGGGTTTACAGCTAGGGTTTCAAACTAGGGTTAGGGTTTCCAGCTAGGGTTTTCAGTTAGGGTTTCAAACTAGGGTTAGGGTTTCCAGCTAGGGTTTTCAGTTAGGGTTTCAAACTAGGGTTAGGGTTTCCAGCTAGGGTTTTCAGTTAGGGTTTCAAACTAGGGTTAGGGTTTCCAGGTAGGGTTTTCAGCTAGGGTTAGGGTTTCAAACTAGGGTTAGGGTTTCCAGCTAGGGTTTTCAGTTAGGGTTTCAAACTAGGGTTAGGGTTTCCAGCTAGGGTTTTCAGTTAGGGTTTCAAACTAGGGTTAGGGTTTCCAGTTAGGGTTTCAAACTAGGGTTAGCGTTTCCAGCTAGGGTTTCAAACTAGGGTTAGCGTTTCCAGCTAGGGTTTTCAGTTAGGGTTTACAGCTAGGGTTTCAAACTAGGGTTAGGGTTTCCAGCTAGGGTTTTCAGTTAGGGTTTACAGCTAGGGTTTCAAACTAGGGTTAGGGTTTCCAGCTAGGGTTTTCAGTTAGGGTTTCAAACTAGGGTTAGGGTTTCCAGCTAGGGTTTTCAGTTAGGGTTTCAAACTAGGGTTAGGGTTTCCAGCTAGGGTTTTCAGCTAGGGTTAGGGTTTCAAACTAGGGTTTCAAACTAGGGTTAGGGTTTCCAGCTAGGGTTTTCAGTTAGGGTTTCAAACTAGGGTTAGGGTTTCCAGCTAGGGTTTTCAGTTAGGGTTTCAAACTAGGGTTAGGGTTTCCAGCTAGGGTTTTCAGTTAGGGTTTCAAACTAGGGTTAGGGTTTCCAGCTAGGGTTTTCAGCTAGGGTTAGGGTTTACAGCTAGAGTTTCAAACTAGGGTTAGGGTTTCCAGCTAGGGTTTTCAGTTAGGGTTTCAAACTAGGGTTAGGGTTTCCAGCTAGGGTTTTCAGTTAGGGTTTCAAACTAGGGTTAGGGTTTCCAGCTAGGGTTTTAAGTTAGGGTTTCAAACTAGGGTTAGGGTTTCCAGCTAGGGTTTTCAGTTAGGGTTTCAAACTAGGGTTAGGGTTTCCAGCTAGGGTTTTCAGTTAGGGTTTCAAACTAGGGTTAGGGTTTCCAGTTAGGGTTTCAAACTAGGGTTAGCGTTTCCAGCTAGGGTTTCAAACTAGGGTTAGGGTTTCCAGCTAGGGTTTTCAGTTAGGGTTTACAGCTAGGGTTTCAAACTAGGGTTAGGGTTCCCAGCTAGGGTTTTCAGTTAGGGTTTCAAACTAGGGTTAGGGTTTCCAGCTACGGTTTTCAGTTAGGGTTTCAAACTAGGGTTAGGGTTTCCAGCTAGGGTTTTCAGTTAGGGTTTCAAACTAGGGTTAGGGTTTCCAGCTAGGGTTTTCAGTTAGGGTTTCAAACTAGGGTTAGGGTTTCCAGTTAGGGTTTCAAACTAGGGTTAGCGTTTCCAGCTAGGGTTTCAAACTAGGGTTAGGGTTTCCAGCTAGGGTTTTCAGTTAGGGTTTACAGCTAGGGTTTCAAACTAGGGTTAGGGTTTCCAGCTAGGGTTTTCAGTTAGGGTTTCAAACTAGGGTTAGGGTTTCCAGCTAGGGTTTTCAGTTAGGGTCTCAAACTAGGGTTAGGGTTTCCAGCTAGGGTTTTCAGTTAGGGTTTCAAACTAGGGTTAGGGTTTCCAGCTAGGGTTTTCAGTTAGGGTTTCAAACTAGGGTTAGGGTTTCCAGTTAGGGTTTCAAACTAGGGTTAGGGTTTCCAGCTAGGGTTTTCAGTTAGGGTTTCAAACTAGGGTTAGGGTTTCCAGCTAGGGTTTTCAGTTAGGGTTTCAAACTAGGGTTAGGGTTTCCAGGTAGGGTTTTCAGCTAGGGTTAGGGTTTACAGCTAGGGTTTCAAACTAGGGTTAGGGTTTCCAGCTAGGGTTTTCAGTTAGGGTTTCAAACCAGGGTTAGGGTTTCCAGCTAGGGTTTTCAGTTAGGGTTTCAAACCAGGGTTAGCGTTTCCAGCTAGGGTTTCAAACTAGGGTTAGGGTTTCCAGCTAGGATTTTCAGTTAGGGTTTCAAACTAGGGTTAGGGTTTACAGCTAGGGTTTTCAGTTAGGGTTTCAAACTAGGGTTAGGGTTTCAAACTAGGGTTAGGTTTTCCAGCTAGGGTTTTCAGTTAGGGTTTCAAACTAGGGTTAGGGTTTCAAACTAGGGTTAGGTTTTCCAGCTAGGGTTTTCAGTTAGGGTTTCAAACTAGGGTTAGGGTTTCCAGCTAGGGTTTTCAGTTAGGGTTTCAAACTAGGGTTAGGGTTTCCAGCTAGGGTTTTCAGTTAGGGTTTCAAACTAGGGTTAGGGTTTCCAGCTAGGGTTTTCAGTTAGGGTTTCAAACTAGGGTTAGGGTTTCCAGCTCGGGTTTTCAGTTAGGGTTTCAAACTAGGGTTAGGGTTTACAGCTAGGGTTTTCAGTTAGGGTTTCAAACTAGGGTTAGGGTTTCCAGCTAGGGTTTTCAGTTAGGGTTTCAAACTAGGGTTAGGGTTTCCAGCTAGGGTTTTCAGTTAGGGTTTCAAACTAGGGTTAGGGTTTCCAGCTAGGGTTTTCAGTTAGGGTTTCAAACTAGGGTTAGGGTTTTCAGTTAGGGTTTCAAACTAGGGTTAGCGTTTCCAGCTAGGGTTTCAAACTAGGGTTAGGGTTTCCAGCTAGGGTTTTCAGTTAGGGTTTACAGCTAGGGTTTCAAACTAGGGTTAGGGTTTCCAGCTAGGGTTTTCAGTTAGGGTTTCAAACTAGGGTTAGGGTTTCCAGCTAGGGTTTTCAGTTAGGGTTTCAAACTAGGGTTAGGGTTTCCAGGTAGGGTTTTCAGCTAGGGTTTTCAGTTAGGGTTTCAAACTAGGGTTAGGGTTTCCAGCTAGGGTTTTCAGTTAGGGTTTCAAACTAGGGTTAGGGTTTCCAGCTAGGGTTTTCAGTTAGGGTTTACAGCTAGGGTTTCAAACTAGGGTTAGGGTTTCCAGCTAGGGTTTTCAGTTAGGGTTTCAAACTAGGGTTAGGGTTTCCAGCTAGGGTTTTCAGCTAGGATTAGGGTTTACAGCTAGGGTTTCAAACTAGGGTTAGGGTTTCCAGCTAGGGTTTTCAGTTAGGGTTTCAAACTAGGGTTAGGGTTTCCAGCTAGGGTTTTCAGTTAGGGTTTCAAACTAGGGTTAGGGTTTCCAGTTAGGGTTTTAAACTAGGGTTAGGGTTTCCAGCTAGGGTTTTCAGTTAGGGTTTCAAACTAGGGTTAGGGTTTCCAGCTAGGGTTTTCAGTTAGGGTTTCAAACTAGGGTTAGGGTTTCCAGCTAGGGTTTTCAGTTAGGGTTTCAAACTAGGGTTAGGGTTTCCAGCTAGGGTTTTCAGTTAGGGTTTCAAACTAGGGTTAGGGTTTCCAGCTAGGGTTTTCAGTTAGGGTTTCAAACTAGGGTTAGGGTTTCCAGCTAGGTTTTTCAGTTAGGGTTTCAAACTAGGGTTAGGGTTTCCAGCTAGGGTTTTCAGTTAGGGTTTCAAACTAGGGTTAGGGTTTCCAGTTAGGGTTTCAAACTAGGGTTAGGGTTTCCAGCTAGGGTTTTCAGTTAGGGTTTCAAACTAGGGTTAGGGTTTCCAGCTAGGGTTTTCAGCTAGGGTTAGGGTTTACAGCTAGGGTTTCAAACTAGGGTTAGGGTTTCCAGCTAGGGTTTTCAGTTAGGGTTTCAAACTAGGGTTAGGGTTTCCAGCTAGGGTTTTCAGTTAGGGTTTCAAACTAGGGTTAGGGTTTCCAGCTAGGGTTTTCAGCTAGGGTTTCAAACTAGGGTTAGGGTTTCCAGCTCGGGTTTTCAGTTAGGGTTTCAAACTAGGGTTAGGGTTTCCAGTTAGGGTTTCAAACTAGGGTTCGGGTTTCCAGCAAGGGTTTTCAGTTAGGGTTTCAAACTAGGGTTAGGGTTTCCAGCTAGGGTTTTCAGTTAGGGTTTCAAACTAGGGTTAGGGTTTCCAACTAGGGTTTTCAGTTAGGGTTTCAAACTAGGGTTAGGGTTTCCAGCTAGGGTTTTCAGTTAGGGTTTCAAACTAGGGTTAGGGTTTCCAGTTAGGGTTTCAAACTAGGGTTAGGGTTTCCAGCTAGGGTTTTCAGTTAGGGTTTCAAACTAGGTTTATGGTTTCCAGCTAGGGTTTTCAGTTAGGGTTTCAAACTAGGGTTAGGGTTTCCAGCTAGGGTTTTCAGTTAGGGTTTCAAACTAGGGTTAGGGTTTCCAGCTAGGGTTTTCAGTTAGGGTTTCAAACTAGGGTTAGGGTTTCCAGCTAGGGTTTTCAGTTAGGGTTTCAAACTAGGGTTAGGGTTTCCAGCTAGGGTTTTCAGTTAGGGTTTCAAACTAGGGTTAGGGTTTCCAGCTAGGGTTTTCAGTTAGGGTTTCAAACTAGGGTTAGAGTTTCCAGCTAGGGTTTTCAGTTAGGGTTTCAAACTAGGGTTAGGGTTTCCAGCTAGGGTTTTCAGTTAGGGTTTCAAACTAGGGTTAGGGTTTCCAGCTAGGGTTTTCAGTTAGGGTTTCAAACTAGGGTTAGGGTTTCCAGCTAGGGTTTTCAGTTAGGGTTTCAAACTAGGGTTAGGGTTTCCAGCTAGGGTTTTCAGTTAGGGTTTCAAACTAGGGTTAGGGTTTTCAGTTAGGGTTTCAAACTAGGGTTAGGGTTTCCAGCTAGGGTTTTCAGTTAGGATTTCAAACTAGGGTTAGGGTTTCCAGTTAGGGTTTCAAACTAGGGTTAGGGTTTCCAGCTAGGGTTTTCAGTTAGGGTTTCAAACTAGGGTTAGGGTTTCCAGCTAGGGTTTTCAGTTAGGGTTTCAAACTAGGGTTAGGGTTTCCAGCTAGGGTTTTCAGTTAGGGTTTCAAACTAGGGTTAGGGTTTCCAGCTAGGGTTTTCAGTTAGGGTTTCAAACTAGGGTTAGGGTTTCCAGCTAGGGTTTTCAGTTAGGGTTTCAAACTAGGGTTAGGGTTTCCAGCTAGGGTTTTCAGTTAGGGTTTCAAACTAGGGTTAGGGTTTCCAGTTAGGGTTTCAAACTAGGGTTAGCGTTTCCAGCTAGGGTTTCAAACTAGGGTTAGGGTTTCCAGCTAGGGTTTTCAGTTAGGGTTTACAGCTAGGGTTTCAAACTAGGGTTAGGGTTCCCAGCTAGGGTTTTCAGTTAGGGTTTCAAACTAGGGTTAGGGTTTCCAGCTACGGTTTTCAGTTAGGGTTTCAAACTAGGGTTAGGGTTTCCAGCTAGGGTTTTCAGTTAGGGTTTCAAACTAGGGTTAGGGTTTCCAGCTAGGGTTTTCAGTTAGGGTTTCAAACTAGGGTTAGGGTTTCCAGTTAGGGTTTCAAACTAGGGTTAGCGTTTCCAGCTAGGGTTTCAAACTAGGGTTAGGGTTTCCAGCTAGGGTTTTCAGTTAGGGTTTACAGCTAGGGTTTCAAACTAGGGTTAGGGTTTCCAGCTAGGGTTTTCAGTTAGGGTTTCAAACTAGGGTTAGGGTTTCCAGCTAGGGTTTTCAGTTAGGGTCTCAAACTAGGGTTAGGGTTTCCAGCTAGGGTTTTCAGTTAGGGTTTCAAACTAGGGTTAGGGTTTCCAGTTAGGGTTTCAAACTAGGGTTAGCGTTTCCAGCTAGGGTTTCAAACTAGGGTTAGGGTTTCCAGCTAGGGTTTTCAGTTAGGGTTTACAGCTAGGGTTTCAAACTAGGGTTAGGGTTTCCAGCTAGGGTTTTCAGTTAGGGTTTACAGCTAGGGTTTCAAACTAGGGTTAGGGTTTCCAGCTAGGGTTTTCAGTTAGGGTTTCAAACTAGGGTTAGGGTTTCCAGCTAGGGTTTTCAGTTAGGGTTTCAAACTAGGGTTAGGGTTTCCAGCTAGGGTTTTCAGTTAGGGTTTCAAACTAGGGTTAGGGTTTCCAGGTAGGGTTTTCAGCTAGGGTTTCAAACTAGGGTTAGGGTTTCCAGCTAGGGTTTTCAGTTAGGGTTTCAAACTAGGGTTAGGGTTTCCAGGTAGGGTTTTCAGCTAGGGTTAGGGTTTACAGCTAGGGTTTCAAACTAGGGTTAGGGTTTCCAGCTAGGGTTTTCAGTTAGGGTTTCAAACTAGGGTTAGGGTTTCCAGCTAGGGTTTTCAGTTAGGGTTTCAAACTAGGGTTAGGGTTTCCAGCTAGGGTTTTCAGTTAGGGTTTCAAACTAGGGTTAGGGTTTCCAGGTAGGGTTTTCAGCTAGGGTTAGGGTTTCAAACTAGGGTTAGGGTTTCCAGCTAGGGTTTTCAGTTAGGGTTTCAAACTAGGGTTAGGGTTTCCAGCTAGGGTTTTCAGTTAGGGTTTCAAACTAGGGTTAGGGTTTCCAGCTAGGGTTTTCAGCTAGGGTTAGGGTTTCAAACTAGGGTTTCAAACTAGGGTTAGGGTTTCCAGCTAGGGTTTTCAGTTAGGGTTTCAAACTAGGGTTAGGGTTTCCAGCTAGGGTTTTCAGTTAGGGTTTCAAACTAGGGTTAGGGTTTCCAGCTAGGGTTTTAAGTTAGGGTTTCAAACTAGGGTTAGGGTTTCCAGCTAGGGTTTTCAGTTAGGGTTTCAAACTAGGGTTAGGGTTTCCAGCTAGGGTTTTCAGTTAGGGTTTCAAACTAGGGTTAGGGTTTCCAGTTAGGGTTTCAAACTAGGGTTAGCGTTTCCAGCTAGGGTTTCAAACTAGGGTTAGGGTTTCCAGCTAGGGTTTTCAGTTAGGGTTTACAGCTAGGGTTTCAAACTAGGGTTAGGGTTCCCAGCTAGGGTTTTCAGTTAGGGTTTCAAACTAGGGTTAGGGTTTCCAGCTACGGTTTTCAGTTAGGGTTTCAAACTAGGGTTAGGGTTTCCAGCTAGGGTTTTCAGTTAGGGTTTCAAACTAGGGTTAGGGTTTCCAGCTAGGGTTTTCAGTTAGGGTTTCAAACTAGGGTTAGGGTTTCCAGTTAGGGTTTCAAACTAGGGTTAGCGTTTCCAGCTAGGGTTTCAAACTAGGGTTAGGGTTTCCAGCTAGGGTTTTCAGTTAGGGTTTACAGCTAGGGTTTCAAACTAGGGTTAGGGTTTCCAGCTAGGGTTTTCAGTTAGGGTTTCAAACTAGGGTTAGGGTTTCCAGCTAGGGTTTTCAGTTAGGGTCTCAAACTAGGGTTAGGGTTTCCAGCTAGGGTTTTCAGTTAGGGTTTCAAACTAGGGTTAGGGTTTCCAGTTAGGGTTTCAAACTAGGGTTAGCGTTTCCAGCTAGGGTTTCAAACTAGGGTTAGGGTTTCCAGCTAGGGTTTTCAGTTAGGGTTTACAGCTAGGGTTTTCAGTTAGGGTTTCAAACTAGGGTTAGGGTTTCCAGCTAGGGTTTTCAGTTAGGGTTTCAAACTAGGGTTAGGGTTTCCAGCTAGGGTTTTCAGTTAGGGTTTCAAACTAGGGTTAGGGTTTCCAGTTAGGGTTTCAAACTAGGGTTAGCGTTTCCAGCTAGGGTTTCAAACTAGGGTTAGGGTTTCCAGCTAGGGTTTTCAGTTAGGGTTTACAGCTAGGGTTTTCAGTTAGGGTTTCAAACTAGGATTAGGGTTTCCAGCTAGGGTTTTCAGTTAGGGTTTCAAACTAGGGTTATGGTTTCCAGCTAGGGTTTTCAGTTAGGGTTTCAAACTAGGGTTAGGGTTTCCAGGTAGGGTTTTCAGCTAGGGTTTCAAACTAGGGTTAGGGTTTCCAGCTAGGGTTTTCAGTTAGGGTTTCAAACTAGGGTTAGGGTTTCCAGCTAGGGTTTTCAGTTAGGGTTTCAAACTAGGGTTAGGGTTTCCAGCTAGGGTTTTCAGTTAGGGTTTCAAACTAGGGTTAGGGTTTCCAGTTAGGGTTTCAAACTAGGGTTAGCGTTTCCAGCTAGGGTTTCAAACTAGGGTTAGGGTTTCCAGCTAGGGTTTTCAGTTAGGGTTTACAGCTAGGGTTTCAAACTAGGGTTAGGGTTTCCAGCTAGGGTTTTCAGTTAGGGTTTCAAACTAGGGTTAGGGTTTCCAGCTAGGGTTTTCAGTTAGGGTTTCAAACTAGGGTTAGGGTTTCCAGCTAGGGTTTTCAGTTAGGGTTTCAAACTAGGGTTAGGGTTTCCAGCTAGGGTTTTCAGTTAGGGTTTCAAACTAGGGTTAGGGTTTCCAGCTAGGGTTTCAAACTAGGGTTTCAAACTAGGGTTAGGGTTTCCAGTTAGGGTTTCAAACTAGGGTTAGCGTTTCCAGCTAGGGTTTCAAACTAGGGTTAGGGTTTCCAGCTAGGGTTTTCAGTTAGGGTTTACAGCTAGGGTTTTCAGTTAGGGTTTCAAACTAGGGTTAGGGTTTCCAGCTAGGGTTTTCAGTTAGGGTTTCAAACTAGGGTTAGGGTTTCCAGCTAGGGTTTTCAGTTAGGGTTTCAAACTAGGGTTAGGGTTTCCAGGTAGGGTTTTCAGCTAGGGTTTCAAACTAGGGTTAGGGTTTCCAGCTAGGGTTTTCAGTTAGGGTTTCAAACTAGGGTTAGGGTTTCTAGCTAGGGTTTTCAGTTAGGGTTTCAAACTAGGGTTAGGGTTTCCAGTTAGGGTTTCAAACTAGGGTTAGCGTTTCCAGCTAGGGTTTCAAACTAGGGTTAGGGTTTCCAGCTAGGGTTTTCAGTTAGGGTTTACAGCTAGGGTTTCAAACTAGGGTTAGGGTTTCCAGCTAGGGTTTTCAGTTAGGGTTTCAAACTAGGGTTAGGGTTTCCAGCTAGGGTTTTCAGTTAGGGTTTCAAACTAGGGTTAGGGTTTCCAGCTAGGGTTTTCAGTTAGGGTTTCAAACTAGGGTTAGGGTTTCCAGCTAGGGTTTTCAGTTAGGGTTTCAAACTAGGGTTAGGGTTTCCAGCTAGGGTTTCAAACTAGGGTTAGGGTTTCCAGCTATGGTTTTCAGTTAGGGTTTCAAACTAGTGTTATGGTTTCCAGCTAGGGTTTTCAGTTAGGGTTTCAAACTAGGGTTAGGGTTTCCAGCTAGGGTTTTCAGTTAGGGTTTCAAACTAGGGTTAGGGTTTCCAGCTAGGGTTTTCAGTTAGGGTTTCAAACTAGGGTTAGGGTTTCCAGCTAGGGTTTTCAGTTAGGGTTTCAAACTAGGGTTAGGGTTTCCAGCTAGGGTTTTCAGTTAGGGTTTCAAACTAGGGTTAGGGTTTCCAGCTAGGGTTTTCAGTTAGGGTTTCAAACTAGGGTTAGGGTTTCCAGCTAGGGTTTTCAGTTAGGGTTTCAAACTAGGGTTAGGGTTTCCAGCTAGGGTTTCAAACTAGGGTTAGGGTTTCCAGCTAGGGTTTTCAGTTAGGGTTTACAGCTAGGGTTTCAAACTAGGGTTAGGGTTTCCAGCTAGGGTTTTCAGTTAGGGTTTCAAACTAGGGTTAGGGTTTCCAGCTAGGGTTTTCAGTTAGGGTTTCAAACTAGGGTTAGGGTTTCCAGGTAGGGTTTTCAGCTAGGTTTAGGGTTTACAGCTAGGGTTTCAAACTAGGGTTAGGGTTTCCAGCTAGGGTTTCAAACTAGGGTTAGGGTTTCCAGCTAGGGTTTTCAGTTAGGGTTTCAAACTAGGGTTAGGGTTTCCAGCTAGGGTTTTCAGTTAGGGTTTCAAACTAGGGTTAGGGTTTCCAGGTAGGGTTTTCAGCTAGGGTTTCAAACTAGGGTTAGGGTTTCCAGCTAGGGTTTTCATTTAGGGTTTCAAACTAGGGTTAGGGTTTCCAGCTAGGGTTTTCAGTTAGGGTTTCAAACTAGGGTTAGGGTTTCCAGCTAGGGTTTTCAGTTAGGGTTTCAAACTAGGGTTAGGGTTTCCAGCTAGGGTTTTCAGTTAGGGTTTCAAACTAGGGTTAGGGTTTCCAGCTAGGGTTTTCAGTTAGGGTTTCAAACTAGGGTTAGGGTTTCCAGCTAGGGTTTTCAGTTAGGGTTTCAAACTAGGGTTAGGGTTTCCAGCTAGGGTTTCAAACTAGGGTTAGGGTTTCCAGCTAGGCTTTACAGCTAGGGTTTCAAACTAGGGTTAGGGTTTCCAGCTAGGGTTTTCAGTTAGGGTTTCAAACTAGGGTTAGGGTTTCCAGCTAGGGTTTTCAGTTAGGGTTTCAAACTAGGGTTAGGGTTTCAAACTAGGGTTAGGTTTTCCAGCTAGGGTTTGAAACTAGGGTTAGGGTTTCCAGCTAGGGTTTTCAGTTAGGGTTTCAAACTAGGGTTAGGGTTTCCAGCTAGGGTTTTCAGTTAGGGTTTCAAACTAGGGTTAGGGTTTCCAGCTAGGGTTTTCAGTTAGGGTTTCAAACTAGGGTTAGGGTTTCCAGCTAGGGTTTTCAGTTAGGGTTTCAAACTAGGGTTAGGGTTTCCAGCTAGGGTTTTCAGTTAGGGTTTCAAACTAGGGTTAGGGTTTCCAGCTAGGGTTTCAAACTAGGGTTAGGGTTTCCAGCTATGGTTTTCAGTTAGGGTTTCAAACTAGGGTTATGGTTTCCAGCTAGGGTTTTCAGTTAGGGTTTCAAACTAGGGTTAGGGTTTCCAGCTAGGGTTTTCAGTTAGGGTTTCAAACTAGGGTTAGGGTTTCCAGCTAGGGTTTTCAGTTAGGGTTTCAAACTAGGGTTAGGGTTTCCAGCTAGGGTTTTCAGTTAGGGTTTCAAACTAGGGTTAGGGTTTCCAGCTAGGGTTTTCAGTTAGGGTTTCAAACTAGGGTTAGGGTTTCCAGCTAGGGTTTTCAGTTAGGGTTTCAAACTAGGGTTAGGGTTTCCAGCTAGGGTTTTCAGTTAGGGTTTCAAACTAGGGTTAGGGTTTCCAGCTAGGGTTTTCAGTTAGGGTTTCAAACTAGGGTTAGGGTTTTCAGTTAGGGTTTCAAACTAGGGTTAGGGTTTCCAGCTAGGGTTTTCAGTTAGGATTTCAAACTAGGGTTAGGGTTTCCAGTTAGGGTTTCAAACTAGGGTTAGGGTTTCCAGCTAGGGTTTTCAGTTAGGGTTTCAAACTAGGGTTAGGGTTTCCAGCTAGGGTTTTCAGTTAAGGTTTCAAACTAGGGTTAGGGTTTCCAGCTAGGGTTTTCAGTTAGGGTTTCAAACTAGGGTTAGGGTTTCCAGCTAGGGTTTTCAGTTAGGGTTTCAAACTAGGGTTAGGGTTTCCAGTTAGGGTTTCAAACTAGGGTTAGGGTTTCCAGCTAGGGTTTTCAGTTAGGGTTTCAAACTAGGGTTAGGGTTTCCAGCTAGGGTTTTCAGTTAGGGTTTCAAACTAGGGTTAGGGTTTCCAGCTAGGGTTTTCAGTTAGGGTTTCAAACTAGGGTTAGGGTTTCCAGTTAGGGTTTCAAACTAGGGTTAGGGTTTCCAGCTAGGGTTTTCAGTTAGGGTTTCAAACTAGGGGTAGGGTTTCCAGCTAGGGTTTTCAGTTAGGGTTTCAAACTAGGGTTAGGGTTTCCAGCTAGGGTTTTCAGTTAGGGTTTCAAACTAGGGTTAGGGTTTCTAGCTAGGGTTTTCAGTTAGGGTTTCAAACTAGGGTTAGGGTTTCCAGCTAGGGTTTCAAACTAGGGTTAGGGTTTCCAGCTATGGTTTTCAGTTAGGGTTTCAAACTAGGGTTATGGTTTCCAGCTAGGGTTTTCAGTTAGGGTTTCAAACTAGGGTTAGGGTTTCCAGCTAGGGTTTTCAGTTAGGGTTTCAAACTAGGGTTAGGGTTTCCAGCTAGGGTTTTCAGTTAGGGTTTCAAACTAGGGTTAGGGTTTCCAGCTAGGGTTTTCAGTTAGGGTTTCAAACTAGGGTTAGGGTTTCCAGCTAGGGTTTCAAACTAGGGTTAGGGTTTCCAGCTAGGGTTTTCAGTTAGGGTTTACAGCTAGGGTTTCAAACTAGGGTTAGGGTTTCCAGCTAGGGTTTTCAGTTAGGGTTTCAAACTAGGGTTAGGGTTTCCAGCTAGGGTTTTCAGTTAGGGTTTCAAACTAGGGTTAGGGTTTCCAGGTAGGGTTTTCAGCTAGGTTTAGGGTTTACAGCTAGGGTTTCAAACTAGGGTTAGGGTTTCCAGCTAGGGTTTCAAACTAGGGTTAGGGTTTCCAGCTAGGGTTTCAAACTAGGGTTAGGGTTTCCAGCTAGGGTTTTCAGTTAGGGTTTCAAACTAGGGTTAGGGTTTCCAGCTAGGGTTTACAGCTAGGGTTTCAAACTAGGGTTAGGGTTTCCAGCTAGGGTTTTCAGTTAGGGTTTCAAACTAGGGTTAGGGTTTCCAGTTAGGGTTTCAAACTAGGGTTAGGGTTTCCAGCTAGGGTTTTCAGTTAGGGTTTCAAACTAGGTTTATGGTTTCCAGCTAGGGTTTTCAGTTAGGGTTTCAAACTAGGGTTAGGGTTTCCAGCTAGGGTTTTCAGTTAGGGTTTCAAACTAGGGTTAGGGTTTCCAGCTAGGGTTTTCAGTTAGGGTTTCAAACTAGGGTTAGGGTTTCCAGCTAGGGTTTTCAGTTAGGGTTTCAAACTAGGGTTAGGGTTTCCAGCTAGGGTTTTCAGTTAGGGTTTCAAACTAGGGTTAGGGTTTCCAGCTAGGGTTTTCAGTTAGGGTTTCAAACTAGGGTTAGGGTTTCCAGCTAGGGTTTTCAGTTAGGGTTTCAAACTAGGGTTAGGGTTTCCAGCTAGGGTTTTCAGTTAGGGTTTCAAACTAGGGTTAGGGTTTCCAGCTAGGGTTTTCAGTTAGGGTTTCAAACTAGGGTTAGGGTTTCCAGCTAGGGTTTTCAGTTAGGGTTTCAAACTAGGGTTAGGGTTTCCAGTTAGGGTTTCAAACTAGGGTTAGGGTTTCCAGCTAGGGTTTTCAGTTAGGGTTTCAAACTAGGGTTAGGGTTTCCAGCTAGGGTTTTCAGTTAGGGTTTCAAACTAGGGTTAGGGTTTCCAGCTAGGGTTTTCAGTTAGGGTTTCAAACTAGGGTTAGGGTTTCCAGCTAGGGTTTTCAGTTAGGGTTTCAAACTAGGGTTAGGGTTTCCAGCTAGGGTTTCAAACTAGGGTTAGGGTTTCCAGCTATGGTTTTCAGTTAGGGTTTCAAACTAGGGTTATGGTTTCCAGCTAGGGTTTTCAGTTAGGGTTTCAAACTAGGGTTAGGGTTTCCAGCTAGGGTTTTCAGTTAGGGTTTCAAACTAGGGTTAGGGTTTCCAGCTAGGGTTTTCAGTTAGGGTTTCAAACTAGGGTTAGGGTTTCCAGCTAGGGTTTTCAGTTAGGGTTTCAAACTAGGGTTAGGGTTTCCAGCTAGGGTTTTCAGTTAGGGTTTCAAACTAGGGTTAGGGTTTCCAGCTAGGGTTTCAAACTAGGGTTAGGGTTTCCAGCTAGGGTTTTCAGTTAGGGTTTACAGCTAGGGTTTCAAACTAGGGTTAGGGTTTCCAGCTAGGGTTTTCAGTTAGGGTTTCAAACTAGGGTTAGGGTTTCCAGCTAGGGTTTTCAGTTAGGGTTTCAAACTAGGGTTAGGGTTTCCAGGTAGGGTTTTCAGCTAGGTTTAGGGTTTACAGCTAGGGTTTCAAACTAGGGTTAGGGTTTCCAGCTAGGGTTTTCAGTTAGGGTTTACAGCTAGGGTTTCAAACTAGGGTTAGGGTTTCCAGCTAGGGTTTTCAGTTAGGGTTTCAAACTAGGGTTAGGGTTTCCAGCTAGGGTTTTCAGTTAGGGTTTCAAACTAGGGTTAGGGTTTCCAGGTAGGGTTTTCAGCTAGGTTTAGGGTTTACAGCTAGGGTTTCAAACTAGGGTTAGGGTTTCCAGCTAGGGTTTCAAACTAGGGTTAGGGTTTCCAGCTAGGGTTTTCAGTTAGGGTTTCAAACTAGGGTTAGGGTTTCCAGCTAGGGTTTTCAGTTAGGATTTCAAACTAGGGTTAGGGTTTCCAGTTAGGGTTTCAAACTAGGGTTAGGGTTTCCAGCTAGGGTTTTCAGTTAGGGTTTCAAACTAGGGTTAGGGTTTCCAGCTAGGGTTTTCAGTTAGGGTTTCAAACTAGGGTTAGGGTTTCCAGCTAGGGTTTTCAGTTAGGGTTTCAAACTAGGGTTAGGGTTTCCAGCTAGGGTTTTCAGTTAGGGTTTCAAACTAGGGTTAGGGTTTCCAGCTAGGGTTTTCAGTTAGGGTTTCAAACTAGGGTTAGGGTTTCCAGCTAGGGTTTTCAGTTAGGGTTTCAAACTAGGGTTAGGGTTTCCAGCTAGGGTTTTCAGTTAGGGTTTCAAACTAGGGTTAGGGTTTCCAGTTAGGGTTTCAAACTAGGGTTAGGGTTTCCAGCTAGGGTTTTCAGTTAGGGTTTCAAACTAGGGTTAGGGTTTCCAGCTAGGGTTTTCAGTTAGGGTTTCAAACTAGGGTTAGGGTTTCCAGCTAGGGTTTTCAGTTAGGGTTTCAAACTAGGGTTAGGGTTTCCAGCTAGGGTTTTCAGTTAGGGTTTCAAACTAGGGTTAGGGTTTCCAGCTAGGGTTTTCAGTTAGGGTTTCAAACTAGGGTTAGGGTTTCCAGCTAGGGTTTTCAGTTAGGGTTTCAAACTAGGGTTAGGGTTTCCAGCTAGGGTTTTCAGTTAGGGTTTCAAACTAGGGTTAGGGTTTCCAGCTAGGGTTTCAAACTAGGGTTAGGGTTTCCAGCTAGGGTTTTCAGTTAGGGTTTCAAACTAGGGTTAGGGTTTCCAGCTAGGGTTTTCAGTTAGGGTTTCAAACTAGGGTTAGGGTTTCCAGCTAGGGTTTTCAGTTAGGGTTTCAAACTAGGGTTAGGGTTTCCAGCTAGGGTTTTCAGTTAGGGTTTCAAACTAGGGTTAGGGTTTCCAGCTAGGGTTTTCAGTTAGGGTTTCAAACTAGGGTTAGGGTTTCCAGTTAGGGTTTCAAACTAGGGTTAGGGTTTCCAGCTAGGGTTTTCAGTTAGGGTTTCAAACTAGGGTTAGGGTTTCCAGCTAGGGTTTTCAGTTAGGGTTTCAAACTAGGGTTAGGGTTTCCAGTTAGGGTTTCAAACTAGGGTTAGGGTTTCCAGCTAGGGTTTTCAGTTAGGGTTTCAAACTAGGGTTAGGGTTTCCAGCTAGGGTTTCAAACTAGGGTTAGGGTTTCCAGCTAGGGTTTTCAGTTAGGGTTTCAAACTAGGGTTAGGGTTTCCAGCTAGGGTTTTCAGTTAGGGTTTCAAACTAGGGTTAGGGTTTCCAGCTAGGGTTTTCAGTTAGGGTTTCAAACTAGGGTTAGGGTTTCCAGTTAGGGTTTCAAACTAGGGTTAGGGTTTCCAGCTAGGGTTTTCAGTTAGGGTTTCAAACTAGGGTTAGGGTTTCCAGCTAGGGTTTTCAGTTAGGGTTTCAAACTAGGGTTAGGGTTTCCAGGTAGGGTTTTCAGCTAGGGTTTCAAACTAGGGTTAGGGTTTCCAGCTAGGGTTTTCAGTTAGGGTTTCAAACTAGGGTTAGGGTTTCCAGCTAGGGTTTTCAGTTAGGGTTTCAAACTAGGGTTAGGGTTTCCAGCTAGGGTTTCAAACTAGGGTTAGGGTTTCCAGCTAGGGTTTTCAGTTAGGGTTTACAGCTAGGGTTTCAAACTAGGGTTAGGGTTTCCAGCTAGGGTTTTCAGTTAGGGTTTCAAACTAGGGTTAGGGTTTCCAGCTAGGGTTTTCAGTTAGGGTTTCAAACAAGGGTTAGGGTTTCCAGGTAGGGTTTTCAGCTAGGTTTAGGGTTTACAGCTAGGGTTTCAAACTAGGGTTAGGGTTTCCAGCTAGGGTTTCAAACTAGGGTTAGGGTTTCCAGCTAGGGTTTTCAGTTAGGGTTTCAAACTAGGGTTAGGGTTTCCAGCTAGGGTTTTCAGTTAGGGTTTCAAACTAGGGTTAGGGTTTCCAGGTAGGGTTTTCAGCTAGGGTTTCAAACTAGGGTTAGGGTTTCCAGCTAGGGTTTTCATTTAGGGTTTCAAACTAGGGTTAGGGTTTCCAGCTAGGGTTTTCAGTTAGGGTTTCAAACTAGGGTTAGGGTTTCCAGCTAGGGTTTTCAGTTAGGGTTTCAAACTAGGGTTAGGGTTTCCAGCTAGGGTTTTCAGTTAGGGTTTCAAACTAGGGTTAGGGTTTCCAGCTAGGGTTTTCAGTTAGGGTTTCAAACTAGGGTTAGGGTTTCCAGCTAGGGTTTTCAGTTAGGGTTTCAAACTAGGGTTAGGGTTTCCAGCTAGGGTTTCAAACTAGGGTTAGGGTTTCCAGCTAGGCTTTACAGCTAGGGTTTCAAACTAGGGTTAGGGTTTCCAGCTAGGGTTTTCAGTTAGGGTTTCAAACTAGGGTTAGGGTTTCCAGCTAGGGTTTTCAGTTAGGGTTTGAAACTAGGGTTAGGGTTTCCAGCTAGGGTTTTCAGTTAGGGTTTCAAACTAGGGTTAGGGTTTCCAGCTAGGGTTTTCAGTTAGGGTTTCAAACTAGGGTTAGGGTTTCCAGCTAGGGTTTTCAGTTAGGGTTTCAAACTAGGGTTAGGGTTTCCAGCTAGGGTTTTCAGTTAGGGTTTCAAACTAGGGTTAGGGTTTCCAGCTAGGGTTTTCAGTTAGGGTTTCAAACTAGGGTTAGGGTTTCCAGCTAGGGTTTCAAACTAGGGTTAGGGTTTCCAGCTATGGTTTTCAGTTAGGGTTTCAAACTAGGGTTATGGTTTCCAGCTAGGGTTTTCAGTTAGGGTTTCAAACTAGGGTTAGGGTTTCCAGCTAGGGTTTTCAGTTAGGGTTTCAAACTAGGGTTAGGGTTTCCAGCTAGGGTTTTCAGTTAGGGTTTCAAACTAGGGTTAGGGTTTCCAGCTAGGGTTTTCAGTTAGGGTTTCAAACTAGGGTTCGGGTTTCCAGCTAGGGTTTTCAGTTAGGGTTTCAAACTAGGGTTAGGGTTTCCAGCTAGGGTTTTCAGTTAGGGTTTCAAACTAGGGTTAGGGTTTCCAGCTAGGGTTTTCAGTTAGGGTTTCAAACTAGGGTTAGGGTTTCCAGCTAGGGTTTTCAGTTAGGGTTTCAAACTAGGGTTAGGGTTTTCAGTTAGGGTTTCAAACTAGGGTTAGGGTTTCCAGCTAGGGTTTTCAGTTAGGATTTCAAACTAGGGTTAGGGTTTCCAGTTAGGGTTTCAAACTAGGGTTAGGGTTTCCAGCTAGGGTTTTCAGTTAGGGTTTCAAACTAGGGTTAGGGTTTCCAGCTAGGGTTTTCAGTTAAGGTTTCAAACTAGGGTTAGGGTTTCCAGCTAGGGTTTTCAGTTAGGGTTTCAAACTAGGGTTAGGGTTTCCAGCTAGGGTTTTCAGTTAGGGTTTCAAACTAGGGTTAGGGTTTCCAGTTAGGGTTTCAAACTAGGGTTAGGGTTTCCAGCTAGGGTTTTCAGTTAGGGTTTCAAACTAGGGTTAGGGTTTCCAGCTAGGGTTTTCAGTTAGGGTTTCAAACTAGGGTTAGGGTTTCCAGCTAGGGTTTTCAGTTAGGGTTTCAAACTAGGGTTAGGGTTTCCAGTTAGGGTTTCAAACTAGGGTTAGGGTTTCCAGCTAGGGTTTTCAGTTAGGGTTTCAAACTAGGGGTAGGGTTTCCAGCTAGGGTTTTCAGTTAGGGTTTCAAACTAGGGTTAGGGTTTCCAGCTAGGGTTTTCAGTTAGGGTTTCAAACTAGGGTTAGGGTTTCTAGCTAGGGTTTTCAGTTAGGGTTTCAAACTAGGGTTAGGGTTTCCAGCTAGGGTTTCAAACTAGGGTTAGGGTTTCCAGCTATGGTTTTCAGTTAGGGTTTCAAACTAGGGTTATGGTTTCCAGCTAGGGTTTTCAGTTAGGGTTTCAAACTAGGGTTAGGGTTTCCAGCTAGGGTTTTCAGTTAGGGTTTCAAACTAGGGTTAGGGTTTCCAGCTAGGGTTTTCAGTTAGGGTTTCAAACTAGGGTTAGGGTTTCCAGCTAGGGTTTTCAGTTAGGGTTTCAAACTAGGGTTAGGGTTTCCAGCTAGGGTTTCAAACTAGGGTTAGGGTTTCCAGCTAGGGTTTTCAGTTAGGGTTTACAGCTAGGGTTTCAAACTAGGGTTAGGGTTTCCAGCTAGGGTTTTCAGTTAGGGTTTCAAACTAGGGTTAGGGTTTCCAGCTAGGGTTTTCAGTTAGGGTTTCAAACTAGGGTTAGGGTTTCCAGGTAGGGTTTTCAGCTAGGTTTAGGGTTTACAGCTAGGGTTTCAAACTAGGGTTAGGGTTTCCAGCTAGGGTTTCAAACTAGGGTTAGGGTTTCCAGCTAGGGTTTCAAACTAGGGTTAGGGTTTCCAGCTAGGGTTTTCAGTTAGGGTTTCAAACTAGGGTTAGGGTTTCCAGCTAGGGTTTACAGCTAGGGTTTCAAACTAGGGTTAGGGTTTCCAGCTAGGGTTTTCAGTTAGGGTTTCAAACTAGGGTTAGGGTTTCCAGTTAGGGTTTCAAACTAGGGTTAGGGTTTCCAGCTAGGGTTTTCAGTTAGGGTTTCAAACTAGGTTTATGGTTTCCAGCTAGGGTTTTCAGTTAGGGTTTCAAACTAGGGTTAGGGTTTCCAGCTAGGGTTTTCAGTTAGGGTTTCAAACTAGGGTTAGGGTTTCCAGCTAGGGTTTTCAGTTAGGGTTTCAAACTAGGGTTAGGGTTTCCAGCTAGGGTTTTCAGTTAGGGTTTCAAACTAGGGTTAGGGTTTCCAGCTAGGGTTTTCAGTTAGGGTTTCAAACTAGGGTTAGGGTTTCCAGTTAGGGTTTCAAACTAGGGTTAGGGTTTCCAGCTAGGGTTTTCAGTTAGGGTTTCAAACTAGGGTTAGGGTTTCCAGCTAGGGTTTTCAGTTAGGGTTTCAAACTAGGGTTAGGGTTTCCAGCTAGGGTTTTCAGTTAGGGTTTCAAACTAGGGTTAGGGTTTCCAGCTAGGGTTTTCAGTTAGGGTTTCAAACTAGGGTTAGGGTTTCCAGCTAGGGTTTCAAACTAGGGTTAGGGTTTCCAGCTATGGTTTTCAGTTAGGGTTTCAAACTAGGGTTATGGTTTCCAGCTAGGGTTTTCAGTTAGGGTTTCAAACTAGGGTTAGGGTTTCCAGCTAGGGTTTTCAGTTAGGGTTTCAAACTAGGGTTAGGGTTTCCAGCTAGGGTTTTCAGTTAGGGTTTCAAACTAGGGTTAGGGTTTCCAGCTAGGGTTTTCAGTTAGGGTTTCAAACTAGGGTTAGGGTTTCCAGCTAGGGTTTTCAGTTAGGGTTTCAAACTAGGGTTAGGGTTTCCAGCTAGGGTTTCAAACTAGGGTTAGGGTTTCCAGCTAGGGTTTTCAGTTAGGGTTTACAGCTAGGGTTTCAAACTAGGGTTAGGGTTTCCAGCTAGGGTTTTCAGTTAGGGTTTCAAACTAGGGTTAGGGTTTCCAGCTAGGGTTTTCAGTTAGGGTTTCAAACTAGGGTTAGGGTTTCCAGGTAGGGTTTTCAGCTAGGTTTAGGGTTTACAGCTAGGGTTTCAAACTAGGGTTAGGGTTTCCAGCTAGGGTTTCAAACTAGGGTTAGGGTTTCCAGCTAGGGTTTTCAGTTAGGGTTTCAAACTAGGGTTAGGGTTTCCAGCTAGGGTTTTCAGTTAGGATTTCAAACTAGGGTTAGGGTTTCCAGTTAGGGTTTCAAACTAGGGTTAGGGTTTCCAGCTAGGGTTTTCAGTTAGGGTTTCAAACTAGGGTTAGGGTTTCCAGCTAGGGTTTTCAGTTAGGGTTTCAAACTAGGGTTAGGGTTTCCAGCTAGGGTTTTCAGTTAGGGTTTCAAACTAGGGTTAGGGTTTCCAGCTAGGGTTTTCAGTTAGGGTTTCAAACTAGGGTTAGGGTTTCCAGCTAGGGTTTTCAGTTAGGGTTTCAAACTAGGGTTAGGGTTTCCAGCTAGGGTTTTCAGTTAGGGTTTCAAACTAGGGTTAGGGTTTCCAGCTAGGGTTTTCAGTTAGGGTTTCAAACTAGGGTTAGGGTTTCCAGTTAGGGTTTCAAACTAGGGTTAGGGTTTCCAGCTAGGGTTTTCAGTTAGGGTTTCAAACTAGGGTTAGGGTTTCCAGCTAGGGTTTTCAGTTAGGGTTTCAAACTAGGGTTAGGGTTTCCAGCTAGGGTTTTCAGTTAGGGTTTCAAACTAGGGTTAGGGTTTCCAGCTAGGGTTTTCAGTTAGGGTTTCAAACTAGGGTTAGGGTTTCCAGCTAGGGTTTTCAGTTAGGGTTTCAAACTAGGGTTAGGGTTTCCAGCTAGGGTTTTCAGTTAGGGTTTCAAACTAGGGTTAGGGTTTCCAGCTAGGGTTTTCAGTTAGGGTTTCAAACTAGGGTTAGGGTTTCCAGCTAGGGTTTCAAACTAGGGTTAGGGTTTCCAGCTAGGGTTTTCAGTTAGGGTTTCAAACTAGGGTTAGGGTTTCCAGCTAGGGTTTTCAGTTAGGGTTTCAAACTAGGGTTAGGGTTTCCAGCTAGGGTTTTCAGTTAGGGTTTCAAACTAGGGTTAGGGTTTCCAGCTAGGGTTTTCAGTTAGGGTTTCAAACTAGGGTTAGGGTTTCCAGCTAGGGTTTTCAGTTAGGGTTTCAAACTAGGGTTAGGGTTTCCAGTTAGGGTTTCAAACTAGGGTTAGGGTTTCCAGCTAGGGTTTTCAGTTAGGGTTTCAAACTAGGGTTAGGGTTTCCAGCTAGGGTTTTCAGTTAGGGTTTCAAACTAGGGTTAGGGTTTCCAGCTAGGGTTTTCAGTTAGGGTTTCAAACTAGGGTTAGGGTTTCCAGTTAGGGTTTCAAACTAGGGTTAGGGTTTCCAGCTAGGGTTTTCAGTTAGGGTTTCAAACTAGGGTTAGGGTTTCCAGCTAGGGTTTTCAGTTAGGGTTTCAAACTAGGGTTAGGGTTTCCAGGTAGGGTTTTCAGCTAGGGTTTCAAACTAGGGTTAGGGTTTCCAGCTAGGGTTTTCAGTTAGGGTTTCAAACTAGGGTTAGGGTTTCCAGCTAGGGTTTTCAGTTAGGGTTTCAAACTAGGGTTAGGGTTTCCAGCTAGGGTTTTCAGTTAGGTTTTCAAACTAGGGTTAGGGTTTCCAGCTAGGGTTTTCAGTTAGGGTTTCAAACTAGGGTTAGGGTTTCCAGTTAGGGTTTCAAACTAGGGTTAGGGTTTCCAGCTAGGGTTTTCAGTTAGGGTTTCAAACTAGGGTTAGGGTTTCCAGCTAGGGTTTCAAACTAGGGTTAGGGTTTCCAGCTAGGGTTTTCAGTTAGGGTTTCAAACTAGGGTTAGGGTTTCCAGCTAGGGTTTTCAGTTAGGGTTTCAAACTAGGGTTAGGGTTTCCAGCTAGGGTTTTCAGTTAGGGTTTCAAACTAGGGTTAGGGTTTCCAGTTAGGGTTTCAAACTAGGGTTAGGGTTTCCAGCTAGGGTTTTCAGTTAGGGTTTCAAACTAGGGTTAGGGTTTCCAGCTAGGGTTTTCAGTTAGGGTTTCAAACTAGGGTTAGGGTTTCCAGGTAGGGTTTTCAGCTAGGGTTTCAAACTAGGGTTAGGGTTTCCAGCTAGGGTTTTCAGTTAGGGTTTCAAACTAGGGTTAGGGTTTCCAGCTAGGGTTTTCAGTTAGGGTTTCAAACTAGGGTTAGGGTTTCCAGCTAGGGTTTTCAGTTAGGTTTTCAAACTAGGGTTAGGGTTTCCAGCTAGGGTTTTCAGTTAGGGTTTCAAACTAGGGTTAGGGTTTCCATCTAGGGTTTTCAGTTAGGGTTTCAAACTAGGGTTAGGGTTTCCAGCTAGGGTTTTCAGTTAGGGTTTCAAACTAGGGTTAGGGTTTCCAGCTAGGGTTTTCAGTTAGGGTTTCAAACTAGGGTTAGGGTTTCCAGTTAGGGTTTCAAACTAGGGTTAGGGTTTCCAGCTAGGGTTTTCAGTTAGGGTTTCAAACTAGGGTTAGGGTTTCCAGCTAGGGTTTTCAGTTAGGGTTTCAAACTAGGGTTAGGGTTTCCAGCTAGGGTTTTCAGTTAGGGTTTCAAACTAGGGTTAGGGTTTCCAGCTAGGGTTTTCAGTTAGGGTTTCAAACTAGGGTTAGGGTTTCCAGCTAGGGTTTTCAGTTAGGGTTTCAAACTAGGGTTAGGGTTTCCAGCTAGGGTTTTCAGTTAGGGTTTCAAACTAGGGATAGGGTTTCCAGCTAGGGTTTTCAGTTAGGGTTTCAAACTAGGGTTAGGGTTTCCAGCTAGGGTTTTCAGTTAGGGTTTCAAACTAGGGTTAGGGTTTCCAGCTAGGGTTTTCAGTTAGGGTTTCAAACTAGGGTTAGGGTTTCTAGCTAGGGTTTTCAGTTAGGGTTTCAAACTAGGGTTAGGGTTTCCAGCTAGGGTTTTCAGTTAGGGTTTCAAACTAGGGTTAGGGTTTCCAGTTAGGGTTTCAAACTAGGGTTAGCGTTTCCAGCTAGGGTTTCAAACTAGGGTTAGGGTTTCCAGCTAGGGTTTTCAGTTAGGGTTTACAGCTAGGGTTTCAAACTAGGGTTAGGGTTTCCAGCTAGGGTTTTCAGTTAGGGTTTCAAACTAGGGTTAGGGTTTCCAGCTAGGGTTTCAAACTAGGGTTAGGGTTTCCAGCTAGGGTTTTCAGTTAGGGTTTCAAACTAGGGTTAGGGTTTCCAGCTAGGGTTTTCAGTTAGGGTTTCAAACTAGGGTTAGGGTTTCCAGGTAGGGTTTTCAGCTAGGGTTTCAAACTAGGGTTAGGGTTTCCAGCTAGGGTTTTCAGTTAGGGTTTCAAACTAGGGTTAGGGTTTCCAGCTAGGGTTTTCAGTTAGGGTTTCAAACTAGGGTTAGGGTTTCCAGTTAGGGTTTCAAACTAGGGTTAGGGTTTCCAGCTAGGGTTTTCAGTTAGGGTTTCAAACTAGGGTTAGGGTTTCCAGCTAGGGTTTTCAGTTAGGGTTTCAAACTAGGGTTAGGGTTTCCAGCTAGGGTTTTCAGTTAGGGTTTCAAACTAGGGTTAGGGTTTCCAGCTAGGGTTTCAAACTAGGGTTAGGGTTTCCAGCTAGGGTTTTCAGTTAGGGTTTCAAACTAGGGTTAGGGTTTCCAGCTAGGGTTTTCAGTTAGGGTTTCAAACTAGGGTTAGGGTTTCCAGCTAGGGTTTTCAGTTAGGGTTTCAAACTAGGGTTAGGGTTTCCAGTTAGGGTTTCAAACTAGGGTTAGGGTTTCCAGCTAGGGTTTTCAGTTAGGGTTTCAAACTAGGGTTAGGGTTTCCAGCTAGGGTTTTCAGTTAGGGTTTCAAACTAGGGTTAGGGTTTCCAGGTAGGGTTTTCAGCTAGGGTTTCAAACTAGGGTTAGGGTTTCCAGCTAGGGTTTTCAGTTAGGGTTTCAAACTAGGGTTAGGGTTTCCAGCTAGGGTTTTCAGTTAGGGTTTCAAACTAGGGTTAGGGTTTCCAGTTAGGGTTTCAAACTAGGGTTAGGGTTTCCAGCTAGGGTTTTCAGTTAGGGTTTCAAACTAGGGTTAGGGTTTCCAGCTAGGGTTTCAAACTAGGGTTAGGGTTTCCAGCTAGGGTTTTCAGTTAGGGTTTCAAACTAGGGTTAGGGTTTCCAGCTAGGGTTTTCAGTTAGGGTTTCAAACTAGGGTTAGGGTTTCCAGCTAGGGTTTTCAGTTAGGGTTTCAAACTAGGGTTAGGGTTTCCAGCTAGGGTTTTCAGTTAGGGTTTCAAACTAGGGTTAGGGTTTCCAGTTAGGGTTTCAAACTAGGGTTAGGGTTTCCAGCTAGGGTTTTCAGTTAGGGTTTCAAACTAGGGTTAGGGTTTCCAGCTAGGGTTTTCAGTTAGGGTTTCAAACTAGGGTTAGGGTTTCCAGGTAGGGTTTTCAGCTAGGGTTTCAAACTAGGGTTAGGGTTTCCAGCTAGGGTTTTCAGTTAGGGTTTCAAACTAGGGTTAGGGTTTCCAGCTAGGGTTTTCAGTTAGGGTTTCAAACTAGGGTTAGGGTTTCCAGCTAGGGTTTTCAGTTAGGGTTTCAAACTAGGGTTAGGGTTTCCAGCTAGGGTTTTCAGTTAGGGTTTCAAACTAGGGTTAGGGTTTCCAGCTAGGGTTTTCAGTTAGGGTTTCAAACTAGGGTTAGGGTTTCCAGCTAGGGTTTTCAGTTAGGGTTTCAAACTAGGGTTAGGGTTTCCAGCTAGGGTTTTCAGTTAGGGTTTCAAACTAGGGTTAGGGTTTCCAGTTAGGGTTTCAAACTAGGGTTAGGGTTTCCAGCTAGGGTTTTCAGTTAGGGTTTCAAACTAGGGTTAGGGTTTCCAGCTAGGGTTTTCAGTTAGGGTTTCAAACTAGGGTTAGGGTTTCCAGCTAGGGTTTTCAGTTAGGGTTTCAAACTAGGGTTAGGGTTTCCAGCTAGGGTTTTCAGTTAGGGTTTCAAACTAGGGTTAGGGTTTCCAGCTAGGGTTTTCAGTTAGGGTTTCAAACTAGGGTTAGGGTTTCCAGCTAGGGTTTTCAGTTAGGGTTTCAAACTAGGGTTAGGGTTTCCAGCTAGGGTTTTCAGTTAGGGTTTCAAACTAGGGTTAGGGTTTCCAGTTAGGGTTTCAAACTAGGGTTAGGGTTTCCAGCTAGGGTTTTCAGTTAGGGTTTCAAACTAGGGTTAGGGTTTCCAGCTAGGGTTTTCAGTTAGGGTTCCAAACTAGGGTTAGGGTTTCCAGCTAGGGTTTTCAGTTAGGGTTTCAAACTAGGGTTAGGGTTTCCAGCTAGGGTTTCAAACTAGGGTTAGGGTTTCCAGCTAGGGTTTTCAGTTAGGGTTTCAAACTAGGGTTAGGGTTTCCAGCTAGGGTTTTCAGTTAGGGTTTCAAACTAGGGTTAGGGTTTCCAGCTAGGGTTTTCAGTTAGGGTTTCAAACTAGGGTTAGGGTTTCCAGCTAGGGTTTTCAGTTAGGGTTTCAAACTAGGGTTAGGGTTTCCAGCTAGGGTTTTCAGTTAGGGTTTCAAACTAGGGTTAGGGTTTCCAGCTAGGGTTTTCAGTTAGGGTTTCAAACTAGGGTTAGGGTTTCCAGTTAGGGTTTCAAACTAGGGTTAGGGTTTCCAGCTAGGGTTTTCAGTTAGGGTTTCAAACTAGGGTTAGGGTTTCCAGCTAGGGTTTCAAACTAGGGTTAGGGTTTCCAGCTAGGGTTTTCAGTTAGGGTTTCAAACTAGGGTTAGGGTTTCCAGCTAGGGTTTTCAGTTAGGGTTTCAAACTAGGGTTAGGGTTTCCAGCTAGGGTTTTCAGTTAGGGTTTCAAACTAGGGTTAGGGTTTCCAGTTAGGGTTTCAAACTAGGGTTAGGGTTTCCAGCTAGGGTTTTCAGTTAGGGTTTCAAACTAGGGTTAGGGTTTCCAGCTAGGGTTTTCAGTTAGGGTTTCAAACTAGGGTTAGGGTTTCCAGGTAGGGTTTTCAGCTAGGGTTTCAAACTAGGGTTAGGGTTTCCAGCTAGGGTTTTCAGTTAGGGTTTCAAACTAGGGTTAGGGTTTCCAGCTAGGGTTTTCAGTTAGGGTTTCAAACTAGGGTTAGGTTTTCAAACTAGGGTTAGGGTTTCCAGCTAGGGTTTTCAGTTAGGGTTTCAAACTAGGGTTAGGGTTTCCAGCTAGGGTTTTCAGTTAGGGTTTCAAACTAGGGTTAGGGTTTCCAGCTAGGGTTTTCAGTTAGGGTTTCAAACTAGGGTTAGGGTTTCCAGCTAGGGTTTTCAGTTAGGGTTTCAAACTAGGGTTAGGGTTTCCAGTTAGGGTTTCAAACTAGGGTTAGGGTTTCCAGCTAGGGTTTTCAGTTAGGGTTTCAAACTAGGGTTAGGGTTTCCAGCTAGGGTTTTCAGTTAGGGTTTCAAACTAGGGTTAGGGTTTCCAGCTAGGGTTTTCAGTTAGGGTTTCAAACTAGGGTTAGGGTTTCCAGCTAGGGTTTTCAGTTAGGGTTTCAAACTAGGGTTAGGGTTTCCAGCTAGGGTTTTCAGTTAGGGTTTCAAACTAGGGTTAGGGTTTCTAGCTAGGGTTTTCAGTTAGGGTTTCAAACTAGGGTTAGGGTTTCCAGCTAGGGTTTTCAGTTAGGGTTTCAAACTAGGGTTAGGGTTTCCAGTTAGGGTTTCAAACTAGGGTTAGCGTTTCCAGCTAGGGTTTCAAACTAGGGTTAGGGTTTCCAGCTAGGGTTTTCAGTTAGGGTTTACAGCTAGGGTTTCAAACTAGGGTTAGGGTTTCCAGCTAGGGTTTTCAGTTAGGGTTTCAAACTAGGGTTAGGGTTTCCAGCTAGGGTTTCAAACTAGGGTTAGGGTTTCCAGCTAGGGTTTTCAGTTAGGGTTTCAAACTAGGGTTAGGGTTTCCAGCTAGGGTTTTCAGTTAGGGTTTCAAACTAGGGTTAGGGTTTCCAGGTAGGGTTTTCAGCTAGGGTTTCAAACTAGGGTTAGGGTTTCCAGCTAGGGTTTTCAGTTAGGGTTTCAAACTAGGGTTAGGGTTTCCAGCTAGGGTTTTCAGTTAGGGTTTCAAACTAGGGTTAGGGTTTCCAGTTAGGGTTTCAAACTAGGGTTAGGGTTTCCAGCTAGGGTTTTCAGTTAGGGTTTCAAACTAGGGTTAGGGTTTCCAGCTAGGGTTTTCAGTTAGGGTTTCAAACTAGGGTTAGGGTTTCCAGCTAGGGTTTTCAGTTAGGGTTTCAAACTAGGGTTAGGGTTTCCAGCTAGGGTTTTCAGTTAGGGTTTCAAACTAGGGTTAGGGTTTCCAGTTAGGGTTTCAAACTAGGGTTAGGGTTTCCAGCTAGGGTTTTCAGTTAGGGTTTCAAACTAGGGTTAGGGTTTCCAGCTAGGGTTTTCAGTTAGGGTTTCAAACTAGGGTTAGGGTTTCCAGCTAGGGTTTTCAGTTAGGGTTTCAAACTAGGGTTAGGGTTTCCAGCTAGGGTTTTCAGTTAGGGTTTCAAACTAGGGTTAGGGTTTCCAGCTAGGGTTTTCAGTTAGGGTTTCAAACTAGGGTTAGGGTTTCTAGCTAGGGTTTTCAGTTAGGGTTTCAAACTAGGGTTAGGGTTTCCAGCTAGGGTTTTCAGTTAGGGTTTCAAACTAGGGTTAGGGTTTCCAGTTAGGGTTTCAAACTAGGGTTAGCGTTTCCAGCTAGGGTTTCAAACTAGGGTTAGGGTTTCCAGCTAGGGTTTTCAGTTAGGGTTTACAGCTAGGGTTTCAAACTAGGGTTAGGGTTTCCAGCTAGGGTTTTCAGTTAGGGTTTCAAACTAGGGTTAGGGTTTCCAGCTAGGGTTTCAAACTAGGGTTAGGGTTTCCAGCTAGGGTTTTCAGTTAGGGTTTCAAACTAGGGTTAGGGTTTCCAGCTAGGGTTTTCAGTTAGGGTTTCAAACTAGGGTTAGGGTTTCCAGGTAGGGTTTTCAGCTAGGGTTTCAAACTAGGGTTAGGGTTTCCAGCTAGGGTTTTCAGTTAGGGTTTCAAACTAGGGTTAGGGTTTCCAGCTAGGGTTTTCAGTTAGGGTTTCAAACTAGGGTTAGGGTTTCCAGTTAGGGTTTCAAACTAGGGTTAGGGTTTCCAGCTAGGGTTTTCAGTTAGGGTTTCAAACTAGGGTTAGGGTTTCCAGCTAGGGTTTTCAGTTAGGGTTTCAAACTAGGGTTAGGGTTTCCAGCTAGGGTTTTCAGTTAGGGTTTCAAACTAGGGTTAGGGTTTCCAGCTAGGGTTTTCAGTTAGGGTTTCAAACTAGGGTTAGGGTTTCCAGCTAGGGTTTTCAGTTAGGGTTTCAAACTAGGGTTAGGGTTTCCAGCTAGGGTTTTCAGTTAGGGTTTCAAACTAGGGTTAGGGTTTCCAGCTAGGGTTTTCAGTTAGGGTTTCAAACTAGGGTTAGGGTTTCCAGCTAGGGTTTTCAGTTAGGGTTTCAAACTAGGGTTAGGGTTTCCAGTTAGGGTTTCAAACTAGGGTTAGGGTTTCCAGCTAGGGTTTTCAGTTAGGGTTTCAAACTAGGGTTAGGGTTTCCAGCTAGGGTTTTCAGTTAGGGTTTCAAACTAGGGTTAGGGTTTCCAGCTAGGGTTTTCAGTTAGGGTTTCAAACTAGGGTTAGGGTTTCCAGCTAGGGTTTTCAGTTAGGGTTTCAAACTAGGGTTAGGGTTTCCAGCTAGGGTTTTCAGTTAGGGTTTCAAACTAGGGTTAGGGTTTCCAGTTAGGGTTTCAAACTAGGGTTAGGGTTTCCAGCTAGGGTTTTCAGTTAGGGTTTCAAACTAGGGTTAGGGTTTCCAGCTAGGGTTTTCAGTTAGGGTTTCAAACTAGGGTTAGGGTTTCCAGTTAGGGTTTCAAACTAGGGTTAGGGTTTCCAGCTAGGGTTTTCAGTTAGGGTTTCAAACTAGGGTTAGGGTTTCCAGCTAGGGTTTTCAGTTAGGGTTTCAAACTAGGGTTAGGGTTTCCAGCTAGGGTTTTCAGTTAGGGTTTCAAACTAGGGTTAGGGTTTCCAGCTAGGGTTTTCAGTTAGGGTTTCAAACTAGGGTTAGGGTTTCCAGCTAGGGTTTTCAGTTAGGGTTTCAAACTAGGGTTAGGGTTTCCAGTTAGGGTTTCAAACTAGGGTTAGGATTTCCAGCTAGGGTTTTCAGTTAGGGTTTCAAACTAGGGTTAGGGTTTCCAGCTAGGGTTTTCAGTTAGGGTTTCAAACTAGGGTTAGGGTTTCCAGCTAGGGTTTTCAGTTAGGGTTTCAAACTAGGGTTAGGGTTTCCAGCTAGGGTTTTCAGTTAGGGTTTCAAACTAGGGTTAGGGTTTCCAGCTAGGGTTTTCAGTTAGGGTTTCAAACTAGGGTTAGGGTTTCCAGCTAGGGTTTTCAGTTAGGGTTTCAAACTAGGGTTAGGGTTTCCAGCTAGGGTTTTCAGTTAGGGTTTCAAACTAGGGTTAGGGTTTCCAGCTAGGGTTTTCAGTTAGGGTTTCAAACTAGGGTTAGGGTTTCCAGCTAGGGTTTTCAGTTAGGGTTTCAAACTAGGGTTAGGGTTTCCAGCTAGGGTTTTCAGTTAGGGTTTCAAACTAGGGTTAGGGTTTCCAGCTAGGGTTTTCAGTTAGGGTTTCAAACTAGGGTTAGGGTTTCCAGTTAGGGTTTCAAACTAGGGTTAGGGTTTCCAGCTAGGGTTTTCAGTTAGGGTTTCAAACTAGGGTTAGGGTTTCCAGCTAGGGTTTTCAGTTAGGGTTTCAAACTAGGGTTAGGGTTTCCAGTTAGGGTTTCAAACTAGGGTTAGCGTTTCCAGCTAGGGTTTCAAACTAGGGTTAGGGTTTCCAGCTAGGGTTTTCAGTTAGGGTTTACAGCTAGGGTTTCAAACTAGGGTTAGGGTTTCCAGCTAGGGTTTTCAGTTAGGGTTTCAAACTAGGGTTAGGGTTTCCAGCTAGGGTTTCAAACTAGGGTTAGGGTTTCCAGCTAGGGTTTTCAGTTAGGGTTTCAAACTAGGGTTAGGGTTTCCAGCTAGGGTTTTCAGTTAGGGTTTCAAACTAGGGTTAGGGTTTCCAGGTAGGGTTTTCAGCTAGGGTTTCAAACTAGGGTTAGGGTTTCCAGCTAGGGTTTTCAGTTAGGGTTTCAAACTAGGGTTAGGGTTTCCAGCTAGGGTTTTCAGTTAGGGTTTCAAACTAGGGTTAGGGTTTCCAGTTAGGGTTTCAAACTAGGGTTAGGGTTTCCAGCTAGGGTTTTCAGTTAGGGTTTCAAACTAGGGTTAGGGTTTCCAGCTAGGGTTTTCAGTTAGGGTTTCAAACTAGGGTTAGGGTTTCCAGCTAGGGTTTTCAGTTAGGGTTTCAAACTAGGGTTAGGGTTTCCAGCTAGGGTTTTCAGTTAGGGTTTCAAACTAGGGTTAGGGTTTCCAGTTAGGGTTTCAAACTAGGGTTAGGGTTTCCAGCTAGGGTTTTCAGTTAGGGTTTCAAACTAGGGTTAGGGTTTCCAGCTAGGGTTTTCAGTTAGGGTTTCAAACTAGGGTTAGGGTTTCCAGCTAGGGTTTTCAGTTAGGGTTTCAAACTAGGGTTAGGGTTTCCAGCTAGGGTTTTCAGTTAGGGTTTCAAACTAGGGTTAGGGTTTCCAGCTAGGGTTTTCAGTTAGGGTTTCAAACTAGGGTTAGGGTTTCTAGCTAGGGTTTTCAGTTAGGGTTTCAAACTAGGGTTAGGGTTTCCAGCTAGGGTTTTCAGTTAGGGTTTCAAACTAGGGTTAGGGTTTCCAGTTAGGGTTTCAAACTAGGGTTAGCGTTTCCAGCTAGGGTTTCAAACTAGGGTTAGGGTTTCCAGCTAGGGTTTTCAGTTAGGGTTTACAGCTAGGGTTTCAAACTAGGGTTAGGGTTTCCAGCTAGGGTTTTCAGTTAGGGTTTCAAACTAGGGTTAGGGTTTCCAGCTAGGGTTTCAAACTAGGGTTAGGGTTTCCAGCTAGGGTTTTCAGTTAGGGTTTCAAACTAGGGTTAGGGTTTCCAGCTAGGGTTTTCAGTTAGGGTTTCAAACTAGGGTTAGGGTTTCCAGGTAGGGTTTTCAGCTAGGGTTTCAAACTAGGGTTAGGGTTTCCAGCTAGGGTTTTCAGTTAGGGTTTCAAACTAGGGTTAGGGTTTCCAGCTAGGGTTTTCAGTTAGGGTTTCAAACTAGGGTTAGGGTTTCCAGTTAGGGTTTCAAACTAGGGTTAGGGTTTCCAGCTAGGGTTTTCAGTTAGGGTTTCAAACTAGGGTTAGGGTTTCCAGCTAGGGTTTTCAGTTAGGGTTTCAAACTAGGGTTAGGGTTTCCAGCTAGGGTTTTCAGTTAGGGTTTCAAACTAGGGTTAGGGTTTCCAGCTAGGGTTTTCAGTTAGGGTTTCAAACTAGGGTTAGGGTTTCCAGCTAGGGTTTTCAGTTAGGGTTTCAAACTAGGGTTAGGGTTTCCAGCTAGGGTTTTCAGTTAGGGTTTCAAACTAGGGTTAGGGTTTCCAGCTAGGGTTTTCAGTTAGGGTTTCAAACTAGGGTTAGGGTTTCCAGCTAGGGTTTTCAGTTAGGGTTTCAAACTAGGGTTAGGGTTTCCAGTTAGGGTTTCAAACTAGGGTTAGGGTTTCCAGCTAGGGTTTTCAGTTAGGGTTTCAAACTAGGGTTAGGGTTTCCAGCTAGGGTTTTCAGTTAGGGTTTCAAACTAGGGTTAGGGTTTCCAGCTAGGGTTTTCAGTTAGGGTTTCAAACTAGGGTTAGGGTTTCCAGCTAGGGTTTTCAGTTAGGGTTTCAAACTAGGGTTAGGGTTTCCAGCTAGGGTTTTCAGTTAGGGTTTCAAACTAGGGTTAGGGTTTCCAGTTAGGGTTTCAAACTAGGGTTAGGGTTTCCAGCTAGGGTTTTCAGTTAGGGTTTCAAACTAGGGTTAGGGTTTCCAGCTAGGGTTTTCAGTTAGGGTTTCAAACTAGGGTTAGGGTTTCCAGTTAGGGTTTCAAACTAGGGTTAGGGTTTCCAGCTAGGGTTTTCAGTTAGGGTTTCAAACTAGGGTTAGGGTTTCCAGCTAGGGTTTTCAGTTAGGGTTTCAAACTAGGGTTAGGGTTTCCAGCTAGGGTTTTCAGTTAGGGTTTCAAACTAGGGTTAGGGTTTCCAGCTAGGGTTTTCAGTTAGGGTTTCAAACTAGGGTTAGGGTTTCCAGCTAGGGTTTTCAGTTAGGGTTTCAAACTAGGGTTAGGGTTTCCAGTTAGGGGTTTCAAACTAGGGTTAGGATTTCCAGCTAGGGTTTTCAGTTAGGGTTTCAAACTAGGGTTAGGGTTTCCAGCTAGGGTTTTCAGTTAGGGTTTCAACTAGGGTTAGGGTTTCCAGCTAGGGTTTTCAGTTAGGGGTTTCAAACTAGGGTTAGGGTTTCCAGCTAGGGTTTTCAGTTAGGGGTTTCAACTAGGGTTAGGGTTTCCAGCTAGGTTTTCAGTTAGGGTTTCAAACTAGGGTTAGGGTTTCCAGCTAGGGTTTTCAGTTAGGGTTTCAAACTAGGGTTAGGGTTTCCAGCTAGGGTTTTCAGTTAGGGTTTCAAACTAGGGTTAGGGTTTCCAGCTAGGGTTTTCAGTTAGGGTTTCAAACTAGGGTTAGGGTTTCCAGCTAGGGTTTTCAGTTAGGGTTTCAAACTAGGGTTAGGGTTTCCAGCTAGGGTTTTCAGTTAGGGTTTCAAACTAGGGTTAGGGTTTCAGCTAGGGTTTTCAGTTAGGGTTTCAAACTAGGGTTAGGGTTTCCAGCTAGGGTTTTCAGTTAGGGTTTCAAACTAGGGTTAGGGTTTCCAGTTAGGGTTTTCAAACTAGGGTTAGGGTTTCCAGCTAGGGTTTTCAGTTAGGGTTTCAAACTAGGGTTAGGGTTTCCAGCTAGGGTTTTCAGTTAGGGTTTCAAACTAGGGTTAGGGGTTTTCAGTTAGGGTTTCAAACTAGGGTTAGGGTTTCCAGCTAGGGTTTTCAGTTAGGGTTTTCAAACTAGGGTTAGGGTTTCCAGCTAGGGTTTTCAGTTAGGGTTTCAAACTAGGGTTAGGGTTTCCAGCTAGGGTTTTCAGTTAGGGTTTCAAACTAGGGTTAGGGTTTCCAGCTAGGGTTTTCAGTTAGGGTTTCAAACTAGGGTTAGGGTTTCCAGCTAGGGTTTTCAGGTTAGGGTTTCAAACTAGGGTTAGGGTTTCCAGTTAGGGTTTCAAACTAGGGTTAGGGTTTCCAGCTAGGGTTTTCAGTTAGGGTTTCAAACTAGGGTTAGGGTTTCCAGCTAGGGTTTTCAGTTAGGGTTTCAAACTAGGGTTAGGGTTTCCAGCTAGGGTTTTCAGTAGGGTTTCAAACTAGGG